>NC_053444.1:40560710-41760710 GCF_007990345.1 Gossypium hirsutum
TGGTGATTCAGATACTGGAGAACATGTGAGGACCTATGTTATTAATTTCAAGCAGTTGGGGGAGTACTTGTCGTTAGCAGAGTTTGCCTATAATAATGTGTAACACCCCTAACCCGTCTCCGTCGCCGAATCAGGGTTACGAGGCATTACGAAACCAAGCTCACATAAACATAACTTTAATATCTAATTCCAAATGCAAGTCCAATTCATGAACATATATAATCAAATTCAAGCATGGAAGTTAAACTCTTTTCGCATTGCTATTTACACAATAGGATTCAAAATTATCCAAAACATTATCAAGCCTATACATGCCATAAGATCGAGTTCAAATATTTAACAAAATACCAAAAGAAGTCGATAGTGTGATGGGCGGTGCTGATGATCCCCGAGCTCGTAACGCGTCTCCAAAAAAATCTATAAAAACGAATGAACAAAAGCAAACAAAGTAAGCTTTTATAGCTTAGTAAGTCTACAGCATATCTAAAATACATATAAAAGAATCAGATAATTCTTTAAGTAAATTTATTGAAATTACAATCATCAAATATGATTACTAATCAAACACTACTTTATTGAGTCATTTTGTTTAAGTCTAAAAGGATGTATATTTATCTAATACACATAAACGGACAAATGTATATACATTATATGCATATAATCAAGTTACTAGCATAATCCTTAACAGCATATACTGATTTCTAGAGTACTTATTGTTCGCACTTCATCGAATCCATTTAAATACAACTATTCAACTACATATATCAAAAGCCAAATTTTTATGCTTATCATCCATAAATGCCGAATGCACATATGCACCTATACCATCTATGCCGAATGCATAGAT
This sequence comes from Gossypium hirsutum, assembly GCF_007990345.1. Lineage (NCBI taxonomy): Eukaryota > Viridiplantae > Streptophyta > Magnoliopsida > Malvales > Malvaceae > Gossypium > Gossypium hirsutum. The sequence continues at coordinate 40,561,558 of NC_053444.1, forward strand.
ACATACACTTATTTTCACCTATGCCGAATGCATACACATAAATATATCCACCTATGCCGAATGCAACATATATTATACATATCTATCAATTGCTTAGACCAAATATATGTATATATATATGCTCATCAAGTTAATATGACTAAAATCATGTGATTGAACATTTATGTATACATCGATTTCATATAATCAAAATCATAGAGGTATCAATTGTATATTATCACATGCTTTAAACGGATTCACCGGCATTTAGCCTGCTAGGTTTTTAAAACCTGATTCAATACACCGGCTCTTAGCCTGCTAGACTTATAGTCCGAAATGTGTCACCGGCATTAAGCCTGCTAGACTTATAGTCTGAAATGTGTCACCGGCATTAAGCCTGCTAGACTTATAGTCTGAAATGTGTCACCGGCATTAAGCCTGCTAGACTTATAGTCTGAATAATTTCACCGGCATTAAGCCTGCTAGACGTAAAGTCTGAATTATGTCACTAACGATAAACCGAATGATACTGAGCTTTAACAAAAGAATCTCAATTCATAGGAGTTGTATATCATAATGGTATATAGAATTCACATAAAAATTCAGCTCAATAATTTATAAACTATATCCTTAACCCACATCGGTATAAAAAGTTCAGTCATCAAATTCAACTCAATATCTAAATTATACATCCGAATATATATATATATATATAACTTAACGCATTGAAGCATACTATTAATATCGTACTTTCGAACACATTAAGATAATCCAAGCTAATAATTTCATCTCTTCAACCCCGTTCAAGAACCTTTACAAGAACATACATACCTAATCGAATCTCCCTTTTTCATATATAAGTTTCATACTTAAATTTATCACAAGAACATATACATGCATAGTTGCATAGTCGAACCCCTTATAAACTTGTATAAATGGCATACCTAAGTTCAATACGAGAACATATAGATGTAGATTTGCATAATATATATATAATTCACTCATACTTTTAATTATTTCAACTATCATATTTTTAATTATAATTCATCCAAAAACAGCTCATATACTTATTTATATACTGATTTTATGACATTAAATAGCTAATAGACTTACCTCGGATATCAGCAACACGATCGACTATTCGATTACCTTCGACTTCCCCCGATCCAAATTCGTTTTCTTCGTTCCTTGATCTAAACATAGTCAAATTTAACCTTTTTATTCATCAAAACATTCATTTGAGTCCAACAATACATAAATGGGAAAATTACCATTTTGCCCCTAACATTTTGCACTTTTTGCAATTTAGTCCTTTTTGCACAAAACACAAAATACACAAAATTTGCCCATAACACACAAGGGCCGAATATTCATGGTTCTCATACAAGTCCACACATTGCATTTATTTCACATTTTAGTCCCTCAAAAATTTATTTTCACAATTTAGCCCTAAATACTCAAATTCATCAAAAATACCAATACAAAACATGTTAATCTAAGACATATCTTCCATTATTCATCATCAAACATCCCAAAACACAAATATTCATCAATGGCATAATTCAAAATATTCATCAATTCACAAAATTAAGACATGGGTTTTGAAGTATTCAAAGCAACGATCTCAAAAACGTAAAAATCATCAAAAACCGAAGCAAAAACATACCTTAATCAAGCAAAATAAGGGCCGAACCTAGCTTGCTATTCTTTTCTTCTTTTTCTTTTGTATATTCGGCAATGAGAAAGACAACATGCATGGCTTTTTTTTTATTTTTAAGTTTTATTATTTTCAATATATTATATCATTGTTATTTTACTTTTATAATTAATATATATATATAATATATATAATAGCCATCATTGCCGTCCACTACCATTAATATTGGCTAAATTTCAACATGAAACCTCCAAATTATAAAGATAAAAATAATTAAGCACTTTCATACTTAGCCATCAAATTTTTATTTTATGCGATTAAGCCCTTTAATTAAATCGGACACTTAAACAACGAAATTAAAACACGAAAATTTCACACCATCGAATGCACACAAAATAAACACACAAAATAATATTAAAATATTTTTCTGATTCAGATTTGTGGTCCCGAAACCACTATTCTGATTAGGGTCAAAACCGGGTTGTTACAACTCTCCCCCCTTAGGGATTTTCGTCCCCGAAAATCTTACCGGTGAATAGGTTTGGATAACGCTCCTTCATTGTATCCTCTGACTCCCAAGTTACTTCTTCAACTCCGTGTTTATGCCACAATACTTTAACTAACGGAATTTTCTTATTTCGTAATTCCTTGATCTCACGAGCCAGAATGCTAATCGGTTCTTCTTCATATGACATATCAGGGTTAATTTCAATCTCCGTCGGACAAATCACATGTGAAGGATCAGATCGGTATCTACGGAGCATCGAAACATGAAATACGTTGTGAATCTTTTCTAACTCAGGTGGTAACATCAATCTATAAGCAACCGGTCCGACACGTTCTATAATCTCATACGGTCCAATGAATCTTGGACTCAATTTGCCTTTACGACCGAATCTGAGTACTTTCTTCCACGGTGAGACTTTCAAAAACACTTTATCGCCGATCTGAAATTCTATATCTTTTCTTCTCAAATCCGCATAAGATTTCTGACGATCTGATGCTGATTTCAGGCTGTCCCGAATCACTTTCACTTTCTGTTCGGTCTCTTTAATCAAATCAACCCCGTGTATCCTATTTTCACTGAGCTCGGTCCAATACAGTGGTGTACGACATTTACGACCGTACAAAGCCTCATAAGGTGCCATTTTAATACTAGATTGAAAGCTGTTATTATAAGCAAATTCAATCAAAGGTAAATATCGTTCCCACGTATCTTCAAACTCGAGAATGCAACATCTCAACATGTCCTCAAGTATCTGTATAATTCGCTCCGATTGACCATCTGTTTGCGGATGGAAAGCTGTGCTAAAATGTAGTTTCGTACCTAAAGCATCTTGTAATTTCTTCCAAAACCGCGATGTAAATCTCGGGTCTCTGTCCGAAATAATAGAAATAGGCACTCCGTGCAATTTTACAATCTGAGAAATGTACAATTCAGCAAGTTTATCAAGCGAATAATCAATACGAACCGGAATAAAGTGAGCCGATTTTGTCAATCTATCAACAACAACCCAAATTGCATCTTTCTTGCTGGGTGTTAACGGTAAACCGGATACAAAATCCATCGTAACTCTGTCCCATTTCCATTCAGGTATCATGATCGGCTGCAGCAATCCAGAAGGTACCTGATGCTCGGCTTTTACTTGCTGACATATTAAACATTTCGAAACAAAGTCAGAAATGTCTCGTTTCATTCCATGCCACCAATAGTGTTGTTTCAGATCATTATACATTTTCGTGCTACCCGGATGAACAGAAAATCGACTATTATGGGCTTCATTCAAAATCATCTGAATTAACTCTGGATTTTTCGGAACACATAATCGGTTTCTGAATCTCAAACAATCCTCAGTATCAACTAGAAACTCTGAATCAACATTTAAGTCACACTGAGTTCGTTTTGCAATTAAATCATCATCGGCTTTTTGAGCTTCACAAATCTGTTGAACAAATAACGGTTTTGCTTTCAACTCAGCTACTATCGCACCATCATCAGACATAACCATATGTGCATTCATTGCACGCAAAGCAAACAGTGATTTTCGACTTAGGGCATCAGCAACAACATTAGCCTTTCCCGGATGATAGTCAATCACGAGCTCGTAATCTTTCAACAATTCTAACCATCGACGCTGTCTCAAATTCAGATCTTTCTGAGTCATCAAATATTTCAAGCTTTTATGATCGGAATAAAAATGACATCTTTCGCCAAACAGATAGTGACGCCATATTTTTAACGCAAATACAATAGCGGCCAATTCCAGATCATGCGTCGGATAGTTCTTTTCATGCGGCTTTAACTGTCTCGAGGCATAGGCTACAACTTTGCCTTCCTGCATCAATACACAGCCCAAACCATTTAAAGATGCATCACTATAGATAACAAACTCTTTACCCGATTCGGGTTGAACTAGGACTGGAGCTTTGGTTAAAAGAGCTTTCAACTGATCGAAACTTTTCTGGCACTTTTCTGACCACTCAAACTTAACGTCTTTTTGTAGTAGCCTTGTCATCGGGGTCGCAATCATAGAGAACCCTTTCACAAAACGTCTATAATAGCCAGCGAGCCCCAGAAAGCTTCGAACTTCCGAAACATTCCTCGGAGGTTTCCAATCAAGTATAGCTGAAATTTTACTCGGATCAACCCAAATACCCGATGCTGATACAACATGGCCCAGAAAACTGACTTCACGTAACCAGAACTCACATTTACTAAACTTTGCATACAACTGCTTATCTCGCAAAGTTTGTAACACAAGTCTCAGATGTTCAGCATGCTCATTTTCATCTCGAGAGTAGATCAAAATGTCATCAATAAATACTACCACAAACCGATCCAGATACTTCCTAAAGATCCGATTCATCAAATCCATGAAAATAGCAGGTGCATTAGTAAGTCCGAAAGGCATAACAAGAAACTCATAATGTCCGTACCTCGTTCGGAAAGCAGTCTTTGGCACATCAGAGTCTTTAACTCGCAACTGATAGTAGCCTGATCTCAGATCTATCTTTGAAAACACAGTAGCCCCTTTCAACTGATCGAACAAATCATCAATCCGTGGTAACGGATACTTATTCTTTATAGTCACTTTATTGAGTTGCCGGTAATCAATGCACATTCTCATCGTTCCGTCTTTCTTTCTCACAAATAGAACTGGTGCACCCCAAGGAGAGAAACTCGGTCGTGCAAAACCTTTATTAGTCAGCTCTTGCAACTGTACTTTCAATTCTTTTAATTCGGTCGGTGCCATACGGTACGGAGCTATCGATATGGGAGTCGTCCCTGGTACTAACTCAATACCAAACTCTACCTCTCGAATAGGTGGCAAACCCGGTAATTCTTCGGGAAACACGTCTGAATACTCACACACTACTGGTACAGATTCAATCTTCTTTTCGGTCACTTTACTATCAAGAACAAATGCAAGGTAAGCTTCACAACCCCTTCTCACATACTTCTGAGCCGACATCGAGGATATTATTGCTGATAAACCATTCAGATCATTAGATTCGATCCGAATAATCTCATCATTCTGACACCGTAGATCAATAGTTTTCCGTTTGCAGTTTACAATAGCATCATGCAGAGTTAACCAATCCATACCCAGAATTATATCGAACTCGTCGAATGGTAACAACATTAAATCAGCTGGAAAACATAAATCTCGAATCATCAACGGACAATTCTTGCACACTTTGTCAACCAAAACACACCGGCCCAGGGGGTTCGATACTTTAATTACAAACTCAGTAGACTCAACAGGCAAAGTCTTACTGAATACTAAAGTCTCACACACATAAGAATAAGTCGAACCAGGATCAATCAATGCAATAACATTAGTATCATAAAGAGTGAAAGTACCAGTAATAACATCTGGAGAAGAAGCCTCCTCTCGAGCACGGATGGCATAAGCTCTGGCAGGTGCACGGGCCTCAGATCGAATTGCTGTGTCCGTGGTTCCTCTCTGACTACCACTTACATTACTCAATTGTCTCGGCGGTCTACCTCGGACTGGCACATTACTCGGTCTGGTATCCTGCACAGTGTTTTGCTCAGCTACCATCGGACACTCTCGAATGAAATGATCTTTTGAACCACACTTGAAGCAAGACCGATCATGGAATCTGCAATCCCCAGGATGCCATTTCCCACAATGCTTGCACTCTGATCTATTTTGTCGAACACTACCAACGCTAGCAACTGAAGTAGCTCGTGAACTCACAGGGGGTCGATCTCGATCATACTTAGGAAACCCTGCAGTAGCTTTAGATTGGCTATGATCCGCTCTGAATTTCCTTGAGGTCGACTGAAATGATTTACTGAATGATCTTTTACGAGAATCTCGAGCTTCATAGTCAGCTTTCCTCTTCTCTTTCCCGAGCTCCTCAGCTTTACAAGCTCGTTCAACAAGTACTACGAACTCTTTTATCTCAAGTATACCAACTAACAGTTTAATATCTTCATTCAGCCCATCTTCAAATCTTCTACACATGATAGCTTCAGTTGAAACACACTCTCGAGCATATCTACTAAGTCTCACAAATTTCCGTTCATATTCTGTCACTGTCATACGACCCTGTTTCAGTTCAAGAAATTCCTTACGTTTCTGATCAATAAATCTCTGGCTGATGTATTTCTTACGAAACTCAGTCTGAAAGAATTCCCAGGTCACTCGCTCTTTCGGAACCACCGATACTAGTGTATTCCACCAGTGATATGCAGTGTCCCGTAGCAAGGATATGGCACATTTCAAGCACTCATCAGGGGTGCAAGACAACTCATCAAACACTCGAATAGTATTATCAAGCCAGAATTCAGCTCGCTCAGCATCATCATCATCAGTAGCTCTGAACTCTTCGGCCCCGTGTTTTCGAATTTTGTCAACCGGAGGCTTAAGTAATCTCATCGGATCACTTACTTGGGGTATAACAGGAATCGAAGATGGATTAGTCGGGGGTGGAGGTTGTTGTGTAACCGGATTAGTTCGGACATAATGAGTAAACCAGTCATTCATCATTTGGTAGAAGGCTTGTTTAGCCTCTCCCTCCTGGTTACTCGAGATTGGTCGAGAATCTACTGGCTCTGTCCCTTGCGCGGGAGCAGGCGCTATACTCTCAACATCATCAGCTACGGCTCGTTCGGGATCCATTACTATACGGAAACACATTTTTAGACGTCAGCAGTCATCACACTATCTCGATATAAAAATATGGCATGTATAGCTAGACTCATACACGCTACGCTAGTTCCGAGAATCGACTAAACCGTAGCTCTGATACCAATAAAATGTAACACCCCTAACCCGTCTCCGTCGCCGAATCAGGGTTACGAGGCATTACGAAACCAAGCTCACATAAACATAACTTTAATATCTAATTCCAAATGCAAGTCCAATTCATGAACATATATAATCAAATTCAAGCATGGAAGTTAAACTCTTTTCGCATTGCTATTTACACAATAGGATTCAAAATTATCCAAAACATTATCAAGCCTATACATGCCATAAGATCGAGTTCAAATATTTAACAAAATACCAAAAGAAGTCGATAGTGTGATGGGCGGTGCTGATGATCCCCGAGCTCGTAACGCGTCTCCAAAAAAATCTATAAAAACGAATGAACAAAAGCAAACAAAGTAAGCTTTTATAGCTTAGTAAGTCTACAGCATATCTAAAATACATATAAAAGAATCAGATAATTCTTTAAGTAAATTTATTGAAATTACAATCATCAAATATGATTACTAATCAAACACTACTTTATTGAGTCATTTTGTTTAAGTCTAAAAGGATGTATATTTATCTAATACACATAAACGGACAAATGTATATACATTATATGCATATAATCAAGTTACTAGCATAATCCTTAACAGCATATACTGATTTCTAGAGTACTTATTGTTCGCACTTCATCGAATCCATTTAAATACAACTATTCAACTACATATATCAAAAGCCAAATTTTTATGCTTATCATCCATAAATGCCGAATGCACATATGCACCTATACCCATCTATGCCGAATGCATAGATACATACACTTATTTTCACCTATGCCGAATGCATACACATAAATATATCCACCTATGCCGAATGCAACATATATATATACATATCTATCAATTGCTTAGACCAAATATATGTATATATATATGCTCATCAAGTTAATATGACTAAAATCATGTGATTGAACATTTATGTATACATCGATTTCATATAATCAAAATCATAGAGGTATCAATTGTATATTATCACATGCTTTAAACGGATTCACCGGCATTTAGCCTGCTAGGTTTTAAAACCTGATTCAATACACCGGCTCTTAGCCTGCTAGACTTATAGTCCGAAATGTGTCACCGGCATTAAGCCTGCTAGACTTATAGTCTGAAATGTGTCACCGGCATTAAGCCTGCTAGACTTATAGTCTGAAATGTGTCACCGGCATTAAGCCTGCTAGACTTATAGTCTGAATAATTTCACCGGCATTAAGCCTGCTAGACGTAAAGTCTGAATTATGTCACTAACGATAAACCGAATGATACTGAGCTTTAACAAAAGAATCTCAATTCATAGGAGTTGTATATCATAATGGTATATAGAATTCACATAAAAATTCAGCTCAATAATTTATAAACTATATCCTTAACCCACATCGGTATAAAAAGTTCAGTCATCAAATTCAACTCAATATCTAAATTATACATCCGAATATATATATATATATAACTTAACGCATTGAAGCATACTATTAATATCGTACTTTCGAACACATTAAGATAATCCAAGCTAATAATTTCATCTCTTCAACCCCGTTCAAGAACCTTTACAAGAACATACATACCTAATCGAATCTCCCTTTTTCATATATAAGTTTCATACTTAAATTTATCACAAGAACATATACATGCATAGTTGCATAGTCGAACCCCTTATAAACTTGTATAAATGGCATACCTAAGTTCAATACGAGAACATATAGATGTAGATTTGCATAATATATATATAATTCACTCATACTTTTAATTATTTCAACTATCATATTTTTAATTATAATTCATCCAAAAACAGCTCATATACTTATTTATATACTGATTTTATGACATTAAATAGCTAATAGACTTACCTCGGATATCAGCAACACGATCGACTATTCGATTACCTTCGACTTCCCCCGATCCAAATTCGTTTTCTTCGTTCCTTGATCTAAACATAGTCAAATTTAACCTTTTTATTCATCAAAACATTCATTTGAGTCCAACAATACATAAATGGGAAAATTACCATTTTGCCCCTAACATTTTGCACTTTTTGCAATTTAGTCCTTTTTGCACAAAACACAAAATACACAAAATTTGCCCATAACACACAAGGGCCGAATATTCATGGTTCTCATACAAGTCCACACATTGCATTTATTTCACATTTTAGTCCCTCAAAAATTTATTTTCACAATTTAGCCCTAAATACTCAAATTCATCAAAAATACCAATACAAAACATGTTAATCTAAGACATATCTTCCATTATTCATCATCAAACATCCCAAAACACAAATATTCATCAATGGCATAATTCAAAATATTCATCAATTCACAAAATTAAGACATGGGTTTTGAAGTATTCAAAGCAACGATCTCAAAAACGTAAAAATCATCAAAAACCGAAGCAAAAACATACCTTAATCAAGCAAAATAAGGGCCGAACCTAGCTTGCTATTCTTTTCTTCTTTTTCTTTTGTATATTCGGCAATGAGAAAGACAACATGCATGGCTTTTTTTTTTATTTTTAAGTTTTATTATTTTCAATATATTATATCATTGTTATTTTACTTTTATAATTAATATATATATATAATATATATAATAGCCATCATTGCCGTCCACTACCATTAATATTGGCTAAATTTCAACATGAAACCTCCAAATTATAAAGATAAAAATAATTAAGCACTTTCATACTTAGCCATCAAATTTTTATTTTATGCGATTAAGCCCTTTAATTAAATCGGACACTTAAACAACGAAATTAAAACACGAAAATTTCACACCATCGAATGCACACAAAATAAACACACAAAATAATATTAAAATATTTTTCTGATTCAGATTTGTGGTCCCGAAACCACTATTCTGATTAGGGTCAAAACCGGGTTGTTACATAATGGCTTCCAGTCTAGTATCCAGATAACACCTTACGAGGAACTGTACGGTTGTAAGTGTCGCACTCCTTTATGTTAGACTGAGTTAGGCGAGCGATGTGTTTTGGGTCCTGAGTTGGTCTCTTAGACAGAGGATAAGGTTAGATTGATTCGGGATCGTTTGAAAACGGCTTCTGGTAGGCAAAAATCGTATTTAGATTTGAAGAGGCATGAGATTGAGTATTTTGTATGGGACTTAGTTTTTTTCAAGGTCTCGCCATGGAAAAAGGTTCTAAGGTTCGGTCGCAAGGGCAAGCTGAGCCCTCTGTTTATTGGACCTTACCGCATTCTGAAACATGTGGGACTTGTCGCTTATCAGTTGGAGTTACCTCCAGAGTCGGACCATATTCATGATGTTTTTTATGTCTCGATGGTGAGGCGCTACTGTTTTGATCCCACACATGTTGTTTCTATTGAGAAGATTGAGGTTAGGCCAGACTTGAACTTCGAGGAGGAGCCAGTTCAGATTCTGGAGCGTGATGTAAATGTCCTTCAGAAAAAGTCTATTCCCTTATTGAAGGTTCTGTGACGTAATCATAGCACTGAGGAGGCCACATGAGAGCCTGAAGATGCGATGCGTCAGCAATATCCTCATTTGTTCTGATCAGCTAAAATTTCGAGGACGAAATTTTCTTTTAGGGGGTAGAGTTGTAACGGTCCAAAATTTCTAACTTCGTTATTGTGAAAATATGACACAAATATTTGTCAGCTTTAGTGGTTATATGTTCTGGGAGTGTTTGGGCGGTCTCAAGTTCAAGCCTTCGCTTGGGTAAATTTTGGTATTTTGAATGAATTAGGCTTTACTCTTGTTTAGTAGTCTTTTATTTGATTGTTGGGTAAATTACATCAGAATGGGCCTGCTGGTCTAGTGGTTAAATGATCTGTTATTATGGTGGAGGTCTCGTGTTCAAATCCCTATGCAGGCAAGGGTATTATTTTTTTTACTCAGATTTCGGGATAGAATTCTGTAATAGAGGGATTCTGAGTAGTGGATGTGTAGTGGGAATTAGGGGAGAAGATAAAGGGATTTTGGGGGTTATCGGGATTTTTTCCAATAATTGAATTTTGACTCACTTTTCCAAAAAAAAAATTCTACCGTCTATTCTTCTCCCTCTCCTCTTGTCGAAATTCTCTAGGTTTTTCCATCTTCCTGTACTTTTTCTTTTTCTTGATTTTTCCCTAATCCATTTATTTTTCTTCATTTTGGTACGCGGTTAGTGCTCGCTTAGTTTCGCTAAGTGTTTCTCTTCGTTTCTGTCATGAATCTCTTAACGATTGAAGTGGTAATGTTTTTTCTCTGCGATTTAGGCGTAGGGGGATGCTCGGATTGGTGAATTCAATGTTCTCATCTTAACAATAGTTAAACAGAGAGTTATCGTTACTGGTAAGTGGGGTTTCTTTTCGTTCTTGGTTTTTAATTTGCTTGTAAATCTATTAAATTGATGTTGATTGTCTTGATTATAGGATTTGGAGTGCTCAGGGACTATTTTAGCATCAAACAAAACCAGGTGTGTACCCGAAACGTAAAAAAAAAGGATTCGGTGAAAAGTCGAAATGTCTTACTGTTTGGACAGCAACAGTAGGCTAAATTTGAAAAATCGCCATAAATTGTGGAAATTGAATTAGAGGATGAACAAAATACAGAATTAAACTTATTGGGTCTAGTTTCTCATAAAAGAAATGGTGTAAGTAATGGAATTGTAAACCGTGAGGTATAATAAACTTTGTGAGACAAGGTCAGATTGAATTAGGATTCCCCTATTTTGACTTTGTAAAATTAATTAAAATTGGAGAAAAATAATTAAGGGTTAAAATTTGCATGTTTAAATTATTAATGAGTCTATTCTCATTAGAGACAAATGGTAACATCATCAAACTTTTGTACTAAGACATAATTAATTTTTAGCAAAGAAAGGTCAAAGCTGTCAGACAGCAGAACAGGGATAAGATTGAAGATTTTATTGTACTTATTGGTTAAACCAAAATTTTTTAATTTTTCATGGTAGAAAGGTATTTGAGTCTAATTTCAAAGACATCAAGTGGATCTTAGTTTAGAATTCTTTAGCTCAAGAAATAAAAAATTTTGTAACAGTGACTCAAGTAGACAACTTTAAAGGAACATATAAGTAAATAGTGAAAATATATATGAATAATTAACTAGCACGGGTTACATTTAAAATGGATCACGTGGCCAAGGCCAATTTGGGTCGAGTGGGCCACATGGGCGTGTGAGCCCATTTTTCTAAAAAGTTTAGTAAGGTTGCATGGGTCGGCCAAGTCGACTGTGGACCTACTGTAGGGTCGGTAAGCTTTACTTAGACCCCTATATGAGTGATCTGTCTGTCTGATTTGTATACCGAGCATGACTTATGATATCTAAATATATGTACTATTAATTGCATAATGGCATGAAAAATTTTGTATGTTGCATTGCATCGGGGTGGGTTGATGGTATTTGGAGGAAGTGTCTGAAAGGCTATTAAGTCTGTTATTTGGCAACCTAGCTGCAACCTTCTGATTATGTGCCGCATTTCGGTACGACATGGTGTGTAGGGTTGGACGGAGATGGTATGTAGAGGCTGGTGGGTAGGATTCTGATTTACTGTATCTGCATTCTGTATCTGATATGGGCCAATGCCCTAATGTATTTCTGAGACTGTATCTGAATGGGCTAAAGTCCAAACTGATTCTGTGATGGGTTTAGGCCCCAGACTGTATCTAACTAATTTTGTTGATTATCTGTATGCATGTTTTCTGTGGGGATTACAACATTGAGTTTGCGAAAGTCACTCTTTATCTGTTTAATCTGTACAGGTAATCCCCAGACCTGACAGGTCGGTGGAGCGGAGGACTTGACGGTGGTCACATGTAAATTTTAGATTGTTTCCCATTAATGCCTATAATTTATTACTTATTTGGGGTTTTTGATGTATCTTCTGGACTATGGACTGGTTGGCTTTAAATTTGAGACTTTATACTGTTTTTTATGGATTTTTTAAAAAAACTGCAACTCCACAAAACATAATTTTTTTCTAAAAACTAAGGTTCTTCGTAAATAGAAACGATTTTCCCTAAATTAATTGGTTACAAAAGCTTTCGCTAAGAGACAAGTTTTAAAGCAAATCAATTAGTTTTTTTTCGAATTAAATAAAAGCTAACTTACTGTAATGGTTTTTAAGCTCGACAATCTTGTCTTCAAATCCCTTTCCATGTGACATTGCCAGATTCGGCCATAACGTCTAGGCCAGGTTTGGATGTTACACGACTAGTTGTTTCTTACGTCTCCAAGTTACAAGGTTTCCTCCAACAAAAGTGAAATAACCTAAAGTCAACCTTCTATCATCCGTTGATCCTGCCCAATCTGCATCATTATAACCCTCTATTCTCAAATGATCATGTTTCTTAAAAATTAACGCTTTTCCTAGAGCATCTTTTAAATACTTCAATACGCGTTCAACAGCCTCTATATGAGACTTTCAAGGATTATGCATGAATTGACTCACCACATTTATTGCATAAGCAATAGCAGGTCTAGTGTGATATAAATAAATCAATTTTCCCACAAGTGTTTGATATATTACTTTGTCAATTGGAGATTCACCTAAACAGTAATATAACATAGGATTTTGTTCAATGGGAGTTGTCACAGGTTTACAACTAAGCATTTTTGTTTTTTTTACCAAATACGATATTAAGGGCAAACAATGTTTGATAGAAAAATCTAAATTCATGTTATCTAAATATTTGATTAAAAATTTTATCATTAGTCCACTCAAGTGTCCGGTTATTCTCTCATTTAGAAACATAGTTTTAGTTGGAATGAATCACCTTCACTCGTAGAGAAGAGACCATTTCCAAACGCCATCTCCATTAGTGCCCCTTGAAGGATACATTTTCACCTTAAAAAGTAAAACATATCCACACTTGGAGGTTATTGTTCCATATTAATCAATTTCTTTCTCATTTTGTTTTCACAAAAAGAGAAAAAATGGTAGGGTTTCATTAGCCAATATTTATTTAGTTATTTAGGTTTGAATGCAATAAAAGAATCTGAAAAAAAAATTAAACAGAGGAAATTAAGAATGGTTGAATAGTGTGTGTGGTCGGGGAAGGACGCACGAGTTTACTTTTGGACGTCGTTGACAAAAAAAAATAAGAAAAAAGAAAAACTCGTTAATGAACATATATGTCATCAAAAAGTAAGATTACAAGTAGGAAAATATGTAACAAGATTGAAAAATTGAAACAATCAATTTGTATTTTCATTTTGGGGGCATTGGACATGTGTCTACATTGTAATAATCTAGTATGGATGGTCAGAAGTGATGTCATGACTTATGAGTAAGGCTAAAGTTTTTGACATAGGCAATAATCTTTTTACCGTGTGTACTACCATCTTTAAGGATACAATAAGGGAGGAATGTTTGGACCACCAATTACATTTCTATTGGAAAAGGATGTTAACAATCATACACATGATTGTTTTGTTAGTTTGTGTCATAAACTTACACACCTAAATCCTCTTATTATACGTCTCTATAAATTTTCATAATCAATTATTTTGTCATTGTTTATTTGTCTTCGTTTCCTCCGTGGAAATCTGATCGTTAACAATAATTTTATACTATCCTTTCATGAAATTCAAGTGTTGTCCATAGAACAAATTAAAATCTATTTATTTATTTATTTTTGGGGTAAGTAGTTAATTTTTTTATTTTAATACAATATTTTTTTATTATTTTGAAACTAAGTTTTTACAAAAGTTTTTTTAAAGGAAAAATCTCAATATTATATATTAACTTTAATTTAATGTTCTATTATACACGTTAAATTTTTATTGTGATTCAAATGTATACATGAAACTTTAATTTTGATTTAATCATACACATCTAAAGAAATAAATATATCAAATTATATTTATATTAGATAAATATAATTATTTACGTATGCAATATATAAATATAAAATAATATTACATCAATAATTGTGTTAATAATTTGTGAGAATCTGTAAATATGCTCAATTTTATATATAATTGCAACTTAAAAATTTATTATGCAGAAAATAACAAATAATTAAGTTCAAAAGTATTTAAAAATCTTAAAGAAATAAATGAAAAAGAAACCCCCCTCAATTTTTTGTTGACCTATCACTGTTCGAATTTGTCTCTTTATCCATGCTATCAACATCTTGCCTAGGTGTAGCAGAATCCTCAAGTTCAATTCTACGAGTCAGGTTTCATGGCTCAAATACGAAATCTGGGAACTCAGGTGAAAAGTCAAAAGGCCTAAAATATTTTTTGGAATGCAGTGCAATTCAAGTCATCTCAAATTTTAATATATCTCCAGTATGCTTGTTGCTGCATATGTATGTGCTGCAAAAAATCCATTATGGCCGATTGATCTGTCTGTGGTCATGGGTAAGCAGAAAATTGATTCGGTAAAGGGTTAGGCACGAGATTATTAGGTGGTTCTGTACTGCTTGGAACCTCTGTCAGTTCTATTGTGTCATCTTTATCAAGCTAAATTATTTGCCTCTTTCGAGTAATGTCACCTACTACCCTCAGAATATCATAAGCAGTAATCATACCTTTGCTAAAATGTTCTTCTATAGTATCTCGTATTGGTACTTTTGCTTGGCAACACAACAGAGTGATGAGTGATGGAAAATAACAACCTGTTTTACTTGCAACACATTCCCAAATTTATTTAAGAATTATTTTCCCATAATAATCAATTTTTCGATCAGTATGCAATTTAACTTAAGCATTTGTTCCATCTAAACAGTAAAACTATTTGTCACAGATATAAAACTTGTCCTAATATAATAGAACCATACCTTTTCCTTTCGGGTCAGAAATTTCCTCCAGCAATAATAAGTACATTGTCATGAAGTTGTCCATTTAGTTCCGACAATTGTGACTACTCTCAAAACATCTTGAATCATTTTTGCATTAACATTTGCTGAGTAATCATCATTCTCAATATTAGGCAGGTCAAATAGGTCATTTTTTACTAATGATGTTAGAAATAATTCCTTTTTTCACACATGGAGAGCTGTTACTATAGACAAATTAAAATGAAAATAAAATTCTCGAACAATGCCTTCATCAAAAAAAAAAAGATTGGACATCACAAAACAACTTCCATCTTAGCTCATCTACGGTTTCTAAAATGAATGCCGACACATCGACATCGTTGTCACTAGCAAGCTGGAAACCTTTATCCGAGAGCATCGATTTTTTTCTTAAAGATTGTGATATATCATGCTTTTGCACTCGAAGTTCAGAACCAAGGCTGGATTTCACCACTTTGAATAATCAAACTTTTCTATTTTCGAGACATATTACTTTGACACAAATAATAAATACTAAAAAAATGAATGAATAGGATCATGTACACAGAACCACTCTATCAACTGATCGAAAAATAGAAAAAATCCTCGATTACCTCATTGGTGTGTAATGATGGCTGGCGTTTAGAGCAGCTGGTGTGAAACATCAAAGTTGAGGGGTTGCTGTTGTCGTGAATCGCCAAAGGAATTGCTGCCATGAGTTACCGCTATTGTAACTTCCTGAGATCGGGTCTAAAAGTTTTGGCCTCACCAGCAAGGTTCACTAATGTTTCGGTGAACTGGGTGTTCGCCAGTGTGTCGGCGATATGGGTGTTCGCCAGTGCTTGGACGAATTAGGGAGTTCACCAAAGATTCAACAAAACAATATGCACCAAAAAGTGCGGTAAGGGGGTTCGCTAGATTTATTGAAATAGTGCTCGCTAGTCTATTCGGCAAATTGGAGTTCGCCAGTCTTTTTGGCAAGCTGGTGTTTGCCAGTTGAGTTGCAAACTAAGGGTTTGCCAATCAAAGTCAAAGTTAGACTCAAATTAGAAAATAAAGACATGGTGTATCTAGGAATACTTTTTGTGCAAGTAACACTTTTTCTAAGTTAAGTAGGGTTCCCTAAGATTTCCAAGACACTTAGTGCCTATAAATACAACCCTTATTCCATGAGAATTCTCTCATCGAATATTCTATCATCAAGTCTCTGTTCTGAACCAAGTTTATATCACCCAAGGAAAGCCTCTATCCTATTAGAGTTGATTGTCCAGAAAGCTAGGTTCACTTACACGTGTGAATTCTATAAATTTTGTCTGCTTAGTAATCTGTGTGTTTGTTTATATTGCAAACTAGCTAGACCATCTACCAGCAAGGATACAGACGAAGCTAAGCTTTTTTAGTTTCTTAGTTTTTTGTGAGTGGTTAAAAATTGCCATAAGTGTTCTAACTAATATGTTTTTTAGCATGAATGTTTATGGTTCGTATCTCATGTGCGAACTATTTTTATTTTCGAGAACTCTTCTTTTAAAACTAAATTCCAAGAGTAATTTTTATACAAAACTCTGTTTACAAGTTCTGAGGCTCTATTTTCAATATATATTTTTAACCTATGATGTGTTTTTAAAGTATGATTTTATAAATTGTGTTTTACGAGTTTTTGTGCAAGCTCTACATGAGCAAGTGTTTTCAAGCAAGCTCTTTATGCGAGCTCTTTGTGGTAAGTAAGCTCTTTGTGCGAGCTCTTTGTGATAAGTCTTTGTGCTTGCTCCTTTGCAAGCCTTATTTTGGATATATTGGTATACCAAAGGATTGTGAGTACTCACCTTTCAATTCTATGATTTTGGGCGTTGATGCCCTACGACATGTGGAGTGATGTCAAGCTATGCTCCATTCATTAGGACATGTTGATGTGCATGATAGTGTATTACTTCACGCTGCATTTATGAGACATGTTATAAGGACTCTTTGTGTCATTCTAAGGTGTTATAAGGAGATTTATATATACAACGAGATAAGATTTTGATAAGATAAGTGAGGGCGAGAACATGTTTTATGTTTCTTTAGCATTCTAATAAGGCAAGTGTGTAAGCATGTTTCATGCTATTTTAATATCTATTTTCAAACAAGTGCAAGCTAAGTTTTAAGTATGATTTTTAGTAAGTATATGTGAAGTTGTTTTCAAACTTATATGATTTTATGACAAACAGGTTCTGCGAACTAGGTCTTGCACCTTCACTGCGAACCCAGCATGCGACAATATTTTTAGACAAGTCTTCTTTCTATTTTAAACTCTATGTTTTAAGCATACTCTGTTGATTCCTGATTATTCACTAGATTTGCAATGAACTCACCCATTCCTCTCTTACTTTGCTAGTAAGTAGGTCTCAGATGGCAGTGGCAAGGTAGATGACTTGGCGAGGTTCATCCCTGAATAGATACTAGTGATCCTGGGAATTAAGTGGTGGGGTTTATTATTTTATGTAGGTTTAGATTTATCATAAGTTGACTTTGTTATTGGAATTAAATTCTTTAAAGTTTAAGTTTATTTTATCTTTGCAGACCATGTCTTAGAATATTTTTTATCTTTTATTATGAATCAAGTTGATGTTTATTCATGCATAAGTTTTACGTGTATTTCCTTTTGTCATAATATGCGAGTCAGATTTATTAAGTACTATTTTTTGCGACCTCGAAAATTACATGCATACCTTTGATAGAAATAGTCTTTCTACTTAGCAAACTTAGGAAAATTGTGCGAGTTCATCTAGGTATGCGAACCCATGTATTTATGAAAACCCTTGCATGCATGATTCCTTTGTTTGTGAAGTCTATTTACTTGCTAAACCATACTATATATTGCGAACTATTAATATTTAGAAAATCTACAATATTGTGTGTGAACATGTGATTTTATGGGAACTCATGCTTTTATGTTTTACTGTAAACTCATATGTTATCTTGATAGGTGAACCTTTGTCGTCTTATGTGTGCAAGTTTAAAGTTGTGTTTTCGAACCCTTAAGTCTTTTTACTATTTGACAGGTGAACTTTTCCTTTATTTGTTTTGTAAGCTTGCATGTTTTATATACTATGTATAAGTTTATTCTGCTAATGTGTAATAGCTTAGCGTATTTCATGTTGTAATTAAGTGGTGTGTTGGAGGATAGGTTAGTAGTTAACGGAGAGTCACTTTGGTGGCTAATGTGTCATGCTGGATTCTGGTTGAACCTACTCGGCTAAGTTTGGGGTGTTATAGCTATTGCGAATGGTAAGGTTGATTGTTGTCATGGGTGGCGATTAGCATGGTGGGCTACTACCTTGGGCGACATGAGTGACGACTAAAGGTGGAAGGGAAAGAGCGGCGGTGGTTTTGAGAGGAGGGTGGTGGTCGCTAGGAAAAGAAAACAAAACAAAAAAAAACATAAGGGAAAAACATAATAATAATATAAAAGTAAACCCTAATTTTACTTAGGTAAAAAATTAACCTAATTTTTTATTAATTAGGGATTTCTTTTATTACTATTATTAGTCTTATTATTTATAGGTTGCTCATAAAAATATTTTCTTTAAAGTTAGTAGCTGACCAGCCCTAGAATTTCTTATGGATCGAGTAAAAGTATTACTCTACTCAATTAATTTTCTCCAAAAATGTTCTAAAGGATGATCGTTTACGTTAAACTTACCTTTATCCATGAAGATTTGATTGATAGTGTAAATTCTTAGCCATCGAGGATTAATTTTACCTAGATCAAATACCCGAGATTGGGCAATCTCCACTGCCCTCAATAATGGAAAATATTATTGTAGTGGTAAATGACCCTAACCATCAGGACTTGAGTTTCCCTAGATCAAATACCCGTGTTTAGATCGATCTTCTCTATCCTTTACTGGTCCCATCTTTATCAACTTCTAGAAATCTCCTTTGTGTATACCAAGAAGAACTGTTACTTCAAGTATTTGCAATATGGCACCCGATGTCCTTCTTGTACCTTTTCAAAATCACAGGTAACTCTGATTCCTAGGCTTCAATCAAAGCTAGAAACACTAACTCCAATGGTTCAAATCGGGGCTTTGGAATGCATTATTTTGAACTGGTTTCCAAGAAAGTCAGACTTTCACCATATTCATTGTCACTTGGCGGGTTAGATGCTAAAAGATGTTGTAATGGATCATATACTGAATTAAGGTCCCAACCTATAGGGACCAATGACTTTATCTCAAATGTAGTAGAACATTCCTCACTTGCATCAGGAAACCTCATGGATTTGAATATAATTAAAGGTTACCTGATCATCATGTACTCGCATAGTGGGTTCCCCTTTCTGGACATCTATAACAGCCTGTTTTCGGAAAATAGAAACAGTAGTTCTGGGACCACAAACCTGAGGTCAGAAGAAAATTTATTTTAATATTATTTTATGATCTATAGTATGATAGAAATGTCGTATGAAAATCTCATTAAGAAATTTTACCGATTACATGTCTAATTTGTTAAAAAGGACTAGATTGAAAAATATGCAAAACTTACTAATTATGATAGTTAAGTGACTAAATAGCTTAAATAATAAATATGGGAGGACTTAAGGCAAAAATATGCCTAAAGTGGATGGATGAGGCGGCATAACATGAGAAAACAATAAAATAAAACTAAATTAAAGGTAAAATTATAAATAAGTTGAAATTAAACTAAAACAAATGGAAATTAAAGGTTTCTAGACATTTTCATTATCATTTTCGGTTTTAAAAACAGACATTGAAGAAGGTTTAGGGTGGTTCTTCAATTTTCTCTTCATGTGAGTCAAATCCTTACCCATTTCTTGAAATTTTTATGTTTTTGATATTGTTACAATTAGATCCAATGAAAATTTACCTTAGTTTTTGATTTTATTGAAATTTTTGAAAGTTACCACTGATGATTTTATATGATTTTAGTTATTAGATGATGAATTTGAGATGTTGATGAGTATCTAAAAGTATTTTGCTAAAGAATTTTGATGAAATCATGATTTAGGGATCAAATTAAAAAGATGTTGAATTCATGGAAAATTCTAAAATTTATGGAAATTCATGGGCTGCTATTGATATATATGAAAATTTGCTACGCTTGGAATAAGGATTAAATTGCATGAATTTCATTTTCCAAGCCTAGGGACGAAATTGTAAATAGTTAAAAACATGGTAATTTTTGATTAAATTTCATTTGCTAGGGGCAAAATGGTAATTTTTCCAAAGATGTGTATTGGATTGAATTGAGTATGAATTATATTAAATTAATGTTAAATTCATTCATATAGATCCGGATTGACCAAATACAAAATTAGATCGAGGAAAAGAAAAAGTGTCGGATTAGTAGATTTTGCGTGCACGAACACTTGTCGAGGTAAGTTCGTGTAACTAAATTGTATAATTATGTATTTGAATTGAATGTTATGTATGTGAATTGTGTAATTATCATGTATGAAAATCAATCACATTCGAAAATGTTTGGTAAGAATTAAGTTCCGTTTGAACAAATGAAATTTGATGGATACAGGGTTCCTAATATATGGCTCTCACAAGCTTCCCGTTAATAGCTCTTCAGAGCATCCCAATTGGTTGTGTTCTTGCATGTGTTGCGGACAGCTTGAAAGAGCGTCCCGATATTAACTCTCATGAGCTTCCCGTTATATGGTTCTTGCAAAGTTTCTGTTTATGGCTCTTATGAGCTTCCAAATATGTGGCTCTTTGGAGCTTCCCGATTAATAGTTCTCTGGAGTTTTCCGATGTTGGCTCACATGAACTTCCTGATATTGGCTCATATGAGTTTCCCGTTAATGGTTCTCTGGAGCTTCCCATTACATGGCTCACATGAGCTTCCCGTTATATGGCTCGAAAGAGCTTCCTGTTTACATGTTTGCATGAGTATTCATGTCTATGAATTGATGGATTATAGTTTTGTACACCTTGTGTGTACTACCTGTGTATCCATCGATATTTTCAATGATTCAACAGGCAAAAATCCTGATATGAGATAACATGGATTTGAAATGAATCATTACCCGAATATATCTGAAATATATGGAAATAAATTGTACATGTTATATGGATACATGATGTAGAAAGTTATGAACTTGGAAATTTGATATTTGATGAGCTCATAAATGTTTCTTGACATTGATGTGAAATAAATGACTAACATTTTTGATGAATTTATGTGTTTAGGCTACTAGCCAATTTGCTTTGGTTGTAATATGTATGCTTACCTTAAATGTAAATGTATGGTAAGTTAATTTTTGTTATAAGAACTTACTAAGCATTAAATGCTTATTCTATTTTATTTTCTCTGTCATATAGTACTCTGAAGCTCGTAAAGGTTGGTAGCTAGTCGGAGCTACATCACACTATCCATCGGCCCATTTCGGTATATATATAGAAAACTAAATTTGGATATAATGGCATGTATAGGGTAATTTAGCCAATGTTGGCTTAAAAATATATTTTGTTGTAAATAACCATTGGAATGGCTTGAATTGGACATATTTTGATATGTATATGTATGTGTGGCTTAATATGTTTGTTGTGTTCAATGTGGTTGAGTAATGGATAATATATGAGTCTGATAATGTATGGTTTGAGATAATATGATTAGAGAAATATGCATATAGGCTTATATGGTCAATTAAGTAAGATTGAATACTTGGACATATGGGGTTTTATGATATATGTTAAACTTGGTTTTGCCTTGATTTAAATGCCTTGTATTGGTTGGTGAAATTGTTAAAGTGTTGACGTAGGTAGAAGACAAATTGGGTGAGAAAAGTGGCATTGCAATTGGCCTATTTTCGTCCACACGGGCAGACACACGGGTGTGTGTCTCAACTGTGTGTGACACACGGCCTAGCACATGGGTGTGTGGTTTGGCCGTGTGTCCCGTGCATCTTTAAAATTGTAAAATAATGCACAGGATGTGTGGCTTGGCCGTGTGACCGAAGTCAGTAAGCACCCTAATTTGGATACGGGCTGGGAAACGGTCGTGTATCCCTATTTCGAATTCCCACACTACCTGAGACACACGCCCGTGTCTCTTGACCGTGTGATACACACGGCCTAACCACACGGGCCTGTGTCCCCTGCACCTCAGAAAAATTTGATATTTTGCGAAAAATTCTTCGAGTACCCGATTTAGTCCCGACTTGTTTCTAATTTATATTTTGGGCCTCGATGGCTCATACAAGGGACTTTATGATTCGTAAACTCTAGTAATGCTCTGTAACCCTGTTTCGACGACGAATAAGGTTTAAGGGCGTTACAACATTTGTCAACATTTTCCTAGTTGCCAGGAAATTCCTTCCGAGAATGATGGGGACATTTTTATCTCCTTCAAAATCCAAAATGAAAAAAAAAATAATAGGAAAAATAAATTTCTCAAGACATACCGAAACATCTTCAATCTTCCCTTCTGGATGTGCTATCGATATGTCTACCAGTTAAAGTGTAACAGTCGCCAGTTTAACCTCACCAATACCCAATCGCTTAAACACAGACATGGGTATCAAATTATACTTGCTCCCAAATCGCATAAGGCCAATCTGCAATAAGAGTCTCAAATGTAGTATGATATGGTAAAACTCCCTAGATCCTTCATTTTCGAAGGCAGTTTGTCTTGCAAGAATGCACTGAATTCTTTTGTCAAAATGACTGTCTCAAATTCCCCCAACCTCTTCTTGTTAGAGAGGTTGTCCTTTATAAATTTGACATAGTTTGACATTTTCTCCAGAGCTTCCACGAGAGGGATATTGATATCTAACTCTTTGATCACATCTAAGAATTCCTTAAATTGTATCTCTTGCTTTTGCTTCTGGAATCTCTACGGATAAGGTGGTGGTGGAGTTTTAACCTTAACCGGACAACTTTTCTGAGGTTATGATGTCTCTGTGTTTGTCGTGGGCTTGTTTTGATAGGGTTCATAGGGGCAAGCTTTTGTACTATGGGAATTTTACAATTTGGTTGAACTTCCTCCTTATTTTGAGCAACAGCAAGCTCGTCTTCAACTTCAACAACCCTAGGTTCCAACACCTTTCTACTACTCAAGGTGACTACTTTACACTGTTGTTGGCTTGTATTCCTCGAATTTTCAATGTGATTTAGTAAAAAAAACCTTAGGATTGACTTATGATCTCATGGGCTAGCTATCCCACTTGGTTCTCCAAATTCTTCAATGTTTCTGCTTGGCTTTGGATCAAGGCATCATTCTTTTCCATGTAGGCCTTCAAGAAATTCTCAAGGTTGTTCGGAGGTTCAGTGGGTAGAGGTTTCTAAACTTGTTGAAGAAACCCTAGCGATTAGTTTGGTCGAGATTGCATATAGGAGTTTCTAAGACCAGCCTCTTGATTACTCCATGAGAAATTTAGATGATTTTGCTATAAAGGATTGCAGTAATTTGATTGTGGTCCTACACCACTTCTATTATGATTTTGATTACCCATGTAGTAGATTGATTCTGGGTCTGGTGAGCAGTTTTCTAACATGTCACCATCTCCACAATAAACACAGGAAATGTTTTCAAACTGGCTTGGCTGCTGACCTAACATGTTAGCACTAAAACCATTAGCAGTAATATTCTTAATCATGGAAGTCAAAAAGGATACATGGCTGTCAAAGACATAAGTGCATCAACTTTGTGAACTGCAACCACTCTTCTTCCTGATTGGTCGGCCATTAATAGTTTTTGCTTGATATCCTTTCAATAATTCCATATGCTTCATTATACGGTTTCGAAAGAAGAGCTCTATTGACTGAAGCATCTATCACTATTCTTGTATGTGTATTTAGACCATTGTAAAATGTCTCCAGCTAAATGCATTGAGGAATGTCATGATGAGGAAATTTCTACAATAGCTCATTGAATCACTCTCATACATCATAGAGAGATTTTTCATCGAGTTGTTGAAATGTAGTGATTTCAGTTTTGAGCTTGGGATTTTTGCTCGGTGAAAAATACTTTATCTAGAATTGTTCAGTCAATTCTTGCCATGTTAATGCTGAATAAGGCAATAAGGAATTCAACCATGCTCATGCTCTATCTTCCAACGAGTATGGGAATAATTTCAATCTCAAGGTGAATTTAGTCACTTTGACTAGCTTAAATGAATCACTTCCATAAATAAGCGGAGGTACATATAAGGATCTTTAGTAGGAATTCCACTAAATTGGCCCATAGTTTGCAACATTTGGAACATAACCAACTTTAATGCAAATTGAGGGGCCTCAATTTCGGGCCTTACAATTACAAGATTGAGTTCATTGAATAAAGGCACGACATACTAATGGTTGGCTCGGTCTCTGTCATCAGCAACAATGATCGGATTATGAGCGTTGTAAACATCTCATTGATTTTGATTTTTTATTCAAGATCCATTTTCGTAGCTTGTCTTTGGGCTACTTGTTCCCTTCTCCTTTTAAAGGTTCATTTAATTTCAAGATCAACAAGCAGTAGATTGATGATTCGATCTATGTTCATAAACTATTGATACCTGAGAGAAAAAAAAACACAACAAAGAAAACTTAACTAAAAAAAATTTAAACTAAATTGCAAAAATTCAATTTCACAAATAGTGTCTAAAATAAAGTCCTCAACAACGGTGCCAAAAACTTATTGCATGGCTTATATATATGCAATTGATGTACAAGTATACACAGTAGTCAACAAGTAATAAAGTAGTGAGTTAGAGTATCGCCTCCACAAGGACTGTATATGTAAAACAAATTATCGTGAAATTATAAATTAGCAAGTTCATGGTGAAAAAAAATAAACTATGAACTTTGAATTAACGAGTTAACTAAAATAAACGACTAAATATGCAAAGGCTAATGAAAATGCAAGTGAAAAATGGAGCAGCAAATCACGGGGTTTAACAAGTATGACATGAGTAAGCTAGAATAAATACACTCCTCAACTTAATTTATTCACAACAATGTTTAATAAATGTTCCAGAATAATCCATGGCAACTCAATTGTTTATTAATTAAAAATCTTTAGTCATAAGCTTTAGTCGAAGTTCTATGTTGATCTATTAGTCAATATCTATATGTCTATGTCATATTTAACTAAAGATTATGTTATAAAGCATCATTCATTAGAATTTCTAAAAGCATTATGTCTTTCAATGTTAATAAGATGTATTCTAATTTAGGAAGAATGAACTCAAAGTAGAATTTGGTGGTTCTCCATAACATTTCTCATGGTTGTTTCCTCTTTTATTCTCCTTTGCTCCATTGCAAATTTACTTATCAAGTGGCCGACCTTGAGATCTTTAACACTCTAGAATTGCTCACTTAACTTTTTCTCAAATGTAGAGAGAATGTAGAAATGAAAATGAGAGATGAGAGGATGAAATAAGAGAAGAGAGATGCTTGAATGATTGAGGGATGGGGGATATGAATCTTTATTTAAAGTGGAGATGTCCCTAACGTCCCATCCTAAAATAGCATGGGAATCCCTTAAAAATCTCCCTCATGTGGCCGACCTTTGAATAATGGAAGAGAAGGGGTTGAATTTGCTATTTTTGGATTAGGAATATGTCGTCCCCTTGATTCTCACCACTCATGGTTGTCATCCCCCTTATTCTCTCTTGGTGGTTCCTTGATTTAAGGGACAAGGAAAGAGAAAGGGTGTTGTGATGATTCTGCCCTTGGATGGATAGTTTGGGCCTCTTTGTGCATGGTCTGGGCTCTTTCTTTCCTTACTAGATGGTTTAGGCCTAGTTCTTCACAGCAGGCTATCTAGCTTCAGTAACCCAAATAAGGACTAGGTTAAGATGAAATTAGAAGTCCAATAATATTTATTTGGGGCATCCCAAGCTGGTAATTTATCAGCCCAACACATAAGTCCCTTTGTTGTGAAAATGTTGCAACATTGAGCCTCAACAAGTAAGCTTCAAGCCCTAATTTCCTTCCAGTGCATAAAACTACTTATAATTTGCAAAAACATGTAAAATTAGCATGTATTTAAGTAAAAATATATTTTGGTCCCTTAACTTTATTCAACTTGACAAATTTCTAATAAAAGCTACAAATTTTGTTGCCAATTACTCAGAATTTGCATGAATTACTAGTTAAAAAGTACCGTAGATAACTCTATATTTTAGACTTATCATCTTCATAATACATGGGTGAAAGAAATTATCATGGGGTGTGTGATTGAGTAGGTTTACTTTGTAATTTTTGAAGAAATTGTATATTACTTACTGAGCTAGACTCCGCAAATGAAGGGAAATCGATTTGCGTAAACAACCTTATTGTTTTATGTTTCTTTCCTATTTTCATTTGGTGGTTAAAGGAGTACTTATTACCTTAGGCACTACTTCACTTGAGCAATTTGATTCTCAACAACGATTTTGGTTTTTCACAACTTTTTCATAATGATATTTTCTTTGTAAAAGTATCCTTTTATTCAATAAGTATGGAATGCTTTTGCCCTAGATATTGGCATTTTGTTGTCTGTTTGGTTGAAATTCTTTATATGCATATTAAGTGGAATCTTGATCTTGGTGTGTCAATTTTTTGCAGTTTGCCTATTTATAGGATAAGTGTTGAAGCAGTGTAAGTTTGATAATGTCAAAATTTGGGTCTTTGACAATGTTACTTTTTTTTATATGTTGTTAAGAGGTTTGCTTAATTGTTGTTTCATTCTAATTTTACTCTTCCAATTTGTTAGTTTTCCATGAATTTTCCAGTAGGTTTCTCAAGTATGGCGTGTTTTTTTTTACAGAAATCGCACCACACTTGAGACTTTTGTCCTTACTACCTCAACTGGGCTTTATTGGCATAAAAAACCATTAGGGTTGAACTCTCAAGTGGTACAACAGTCTCTCTTTTTCCAAGCATCACGTTTCTGCGACTTTCTTCTCTTCTAACTTTTGCAAATACTTCATGAATGGGAGGTAGAGGCCGACCTATAATTCTCCCCTTACTTCATAAAATTCAACATTTAATCTAACAAAAAATTTGTAAATGCAATGATCTTCTGCAATGTTTTTATAGTTTTTGCAATCTTCTAGAGACTTACATTCATAATCATTAAACAAATCCAAATCTTGCCATAATCTTTTCAATGAATTGAAATACTTGGTGACGTTATCCTCTTCTTGATGAATCTCTCCAAGTTTTATAGTTAACTCATAAATTTGGGACTGATTTCCCAAATTAGAATACATCTTATTAACATTATCCTAGAGTTTTTTGGCTGTAGAATAACACATATAGTTGGAACTGGTATCTTCCTCTATGGAATTTATAAGCTATGTCATAACCATAAAATTTTCAGCGTCCCAAAAAGCATAAGAAGGGTCTTACTTTGCTAGTGCTTCCTTATCTCCTATCAAGTAGTCAATCTTTCCTTGCCCTCGGATATACATTCAAAAGGATTGACACCAACGCAAAAAAATATCACCATTTAATTTGATATTGGTGATTTGAATAGAATGCGATTCAGAGTTGAAAACATGATTTCTAATAGGTTTTGGTTGGGCAGATTAGAAAGTAGAGTTTGATGAAGTTTTTGACATGGTTAAGATCGGTTGAAAATATTTTTAGGGTTTCTATAGGAGCTAGGAAAAAATTTCCAGCGTTGATACCAAATAGAAACTAGATGGGAAATAAGAAAAGAATATTATTTCTTATATCTTTACAATTATGATACAACACCTATATATAGGTAATAGCAGCCCAACAATCTAGGAGTAATTTAATCATTTCCTAATCTATACAAGTTAATTATTCTATAATTGCAATAATCTTACAACTAACATATCCTAAATTAATCTACTTTCCTTTTTAATATATTGTGTTTACTAATTACCATCCGGTTCTAATTAAATAACTAGTTTAGATACAGTCAAACATTTATTATGCATGAGCAACATGTCTATAATTTTATTTGAATGAATAAATAATTGAGGTACAAAACATTATAAAAATATTATGAACAACATAATTCAAGAATTCGCCATCATTCTAGCATAAACAAAACTAAGTCATCATTATTAAATAAAATCAATCGAATAAATTATAAGCATGTCTTCCAACTTAGAACAAAAATAAAGATTAAATGGAAGAAAAAACTCCAAGTAAAATCCGGTGGTTCTTTGTAACACTGCTCGTGGTTGTTTCCTCCTTTCTTTTCCTTTTCTACTTTGCGAATTTACTCCTTAGGTGGTCGACCTTGAGAGCTTTAACACTCTAGAACTTCTCACTCAACTTTCTCTCAAATGTAGAGAGAATGTATAAATGAAAATGAGATATGAGAGGATGAAATGAGAGAAGAGGGATTCTTGAATGATTGAGGAATGACAGATATGAAGCCCTATTTATAGTGGAGATGCGCCTAACGTCTCATGCTAAAAATAGTATGAGAATCCCTTGAAAATCTACTTTTTGATGCTAGCCCTTAAGTAGTGGAAGAGAAAGGGTTGAATTTGTTATTTTTGGAGAAGGAAGATGTCGTCCCTTGATTCTCTCCATTAGTGGTTGTTGTCCCGCATATTCTCTCTTGGTGGTTCCTTGATTCAAGAAAAAAGGAGGAGAAACGGTCTTAGGACAATTTTGCCCTTGAATGAACGATTTGGGCCTCCTTGTGAATGGTCTAGGTTATTTCCTCCCATAGTGGACAGTTTGGGCCCAATTTTTCGTGGCAGGCTATCCAGCTTCAGTGACCCAAATAAGAACTGGGTTAAGATGTAATTAAAAATCCAATAATCTTTATTTGGGTCGTCCCAAGCTGGTAATTTATCGACCCAACACATAAGTCCCTTTGTTGTGAAAATGCTACAACATTGAGCCTCAACAGGTAAGCTTCAGGCCCTAATTTCCTTCCAGTGCACAAAACTACTTCAAATTTGCAAAAATATGTAAAAGTAGCATGTGGTTAAGTTCCTTAATTTTACTCAACTTGTAAAATTTGTAATAAAAACTACAAATTTTATTGTCAATTACTTAGAATTTGCATGAATTACTAGTTAAAAAGTACCGTATATAACTCTATATTTTAGATTTATCATCTTCAAAATACAAGGGTGAAGGAAATTATCACGGGGTGTGTGATTGAGTACGTAGGTTCACTTTGTAATTGTTGAAGAGAGTGATATTACTTACTAAGCTAGACTTCGTAAATGTAGAGAAACCGAATTGGGTAAACAACCTTCTTGTTTTATGTTTCTTTACTATTTTCATTTGATTGTTAAAGGGGTGCCTATTGCCTTAGGCATCACTTCACTTAAGAAATTTAATTCTCAACAATGAATTTGCTATTTCACAAATTTTTTATAATGATATTTTCTTTGTAAAAGTATCCTTTTATTCAATGAGTATGGAATGCTTTTACCCTAGAGATTGGCATTTTGTAGTCTGTTTGGTTGAAATTCTTTCTATGCATATTAAGTTGAGGCTTGATCTTGGTGTGTCAATTTTTTGCAGTCCGCCTATTTATAGGATAAGTGCTGAAGCAGTGTAAGTTTGATAATGTCGAATTTTGATTCTTTGACAATGTTACTTTATCCTTTTTATATGTTGTTAAAGAGGTTTGTTTAGGTGTTGTTTTGTTGTAATTTTAGTGTTAAATATTGAGCTGTAAGCTCCTTGACTCATTATGTTTTTGCTAATTTTACTTCATTTTATTATTAATAAATTTTGGTTTAGAGAAAATTTTATCTCGAATTATTAATTTTGCTAGACAGGATTATATCTATACTAGTATATATAAAAAGGCCCTAAGGCCTTTCACAATGTACACCTGTCTATTGTTCTCTGCTTCTTTTGTACATGAAAGCATAATGGGTAAATTTTAGTTCCAATCCCTCTACTTCTTTTAGAGAATAAGAATTGTTAAATTTCAATTTGATCTCTATAATTGGTTTAAATTTGAGATTTGATCTATATACTTTAATTTTGATATAATTTAGTACCTCAACTTTTATAATGTCATTAGGTAGTCTAAGTGTTTTATTCTAATTAAAATGATTATGTGAACTTTTAAGAATTTTTAACATTGTTAATTTTTTTTTGTTAAATTCAGATCCTTTACAATGTTATTTATTTTTGTTACATGGATATCAAGAAATTTTTTTTGTTAATTTTAAAATGTCACACTAATAAATTGAACAAACTGACTTAAATTTTTAAATTTCGAAAATAAAAAAAAAATTAAATTCTTAAAAATAAAAATACGAGGAATGATTTTTAGATATATGAAATAAATTATCATTTTTAAATTTTTATTCGAAAAGTTCATGATGACAATCATGTCAATATCTGCGTGTAGGTGTCCTTTCCCATTTACAGATCTCACTCAGGATGCATAGGTGTGGACATGCATGCATGCATGTATCATGTGTGTTTGAAGATGTATATTGACTATTTATAATAAAAAAAAGTACCTTGCCATGGTGGAGGGTCCGACCCATCATTTTCTTCACTAAAATCGTTGAATTTTGACTCTGAATCTCCCAATTTAGTTTTCCCAATTAAATTCCTATTAATTGATATGGAGTTCATTGGATCTGTCTACTCGGCCTATTTTCAACTAATTACGGTGGAGTTCATTGGATCGTAGCGAACTCAAAATTAAATCTAAATTTTTTGTTTGTCAATTGTAAATTGTTTTAAAAATATTTTTATATAAATTTTACGGTCTATATTCATAGTTTGAGATTATATCTTTTGATAATGTTGTTTCTAAAGTTTAAATATAGATTCCCGCTTTAAAAGTTTATTGTACCTTACAATTACACCTTATCACTTGTCAATTCAATTCTATTGTTTAGATAATTAATTTTAACCTAAGTTGATCTAAGTAAATTCATTTATTTAAAAAGCAATAGAAAAACTCATAATCTTACAATTATACTGTCAATTTTCTAAATTTTAAAGTCACAAAAGAAAGTCTGAAAAGTACAAATTCTAAGGTTGGCGCGGAGTGATCGCGTCGTCAATGAGGGATTGAGTATTTGACAAACATAGATAGAGTTGGGAAAGTA
Source organism: Gossypium hirsutum (assembly GCF_007990345.1). Classification (NCBI taxonomy): domain Eukaryota; kingdom Viridiplantae; phylum Streptophyta; class Magnoliopsida; order Malvales; family Malvaceae; genus Gossypium; species Gossypium hirsutum. Next base: position 40,593,242 of record NC_053444.1, read on the forward strand.
AACCCAATAAAAACGTATAACTGATGTCAGCTTTTGCTTTTTCCCCTGTGGAACAAATTCAATGGGAGTTAAATCTAAGAATTTGAATAAATTATTTAATTTTATTTAAGAAAAATTAAAATTAGAAATTCTTATGAATTTCAAAAATTATAGGAAATGTTTGAAAGGGGAGAGTGAAAAAGTTCACCATGTTGCTTTTTCCTTGGTGAGATCATCTATTTGTCCATAAGCGAAGGAAGAGGCAAAGAGTAGTGTGGGTCCATTTTGAAGGTAGAATGACAGATAGAGATATTTGGCGCATGAATTGTGTGGGCTGCTGCGCCCATGGCTGGGAACAATGAACTTCATTTTTCTTCATAAACGGATAATTAATCATTTTGAAAACAATGGTAGCACCGTAGGCCATACGCTCTTGTTTCTTTTAATGGAATGGATTTCGGTTCATTGCTTCCTAAGAGGGATATTATATACAATTAATCCCCTTTTTCAACTTTTAGGCTTCAGTTTCACATCTAGTTAATATGTCAATTTTCTAAAGATGATAGAGAGAGCTTTCTTCAAACTTGTCATGTAACATGTTCAAATACTTTGAATACTAACTACCTTTTGTTAAATATCTTTTTAAAATTAATTACAAAAATCTATTGATTGAAGTCCAAGTGTTTTGGTTTTATCAATAAAATTAAAAAGAAAACTGAATTTGTTAAAGAAGATGATACACCTAAAAGTTACTTCAAAGGTCCTCATTTTTGAAGAATAGTGTATACTAATGGATGATATGAATTTAGTTTAGTTTTTTATTTTTCCCTATGTCTCAAAACATTTTATTAACCAACATCAATCATGAATACAATCCGGTAATGTGTGTCAAATATGGTAAAAGGATTATCCCTATCAAAACTCATTTTTATTTGTTGAAAACCGCTCTCTTTCTTTTCGAATTCCTTATCCTTAATATTTTAGATTACTTTTCCCGTTAACTCTATTTAAAAACTAAGTATAATCACAAATTTTACTTGTAGTATATACAACTTTCAGCTATTTGACTCCTTTTTTTTTTCTTTAATTAGCCCTCAACTTTTTATTTTTTGTAAAATAGGACAAATTTTGTTACAATTTAACAGAACCATTATAAATTACACCAAAAGAAAAAGTATAAATCCAACCTTATCATTTTGGAAACATCATATATTTTTGTTACTAAAAGAGTTCACTTATTTAAGGAAAAAAAAAACATGTTGTTATACTTATCAGTTAAAACCGTCAACTGTTTATCTTTTCAAGTAAATCAAATAATTTGCAGCGGAAGTGCTTAAATCGTTGTATTTTGAAAATCTGAGTTTATTTCCTCTAAAAAAGTTGATTGTAGAAAATCAGTTGTTTTCAAAAATCGTTTTATCAAACGTCATCACAAGATATCCCAAATTAAAAATCCAAATCAAAATTAAAAACCCAAATGACAAGAAAGTCCTAAAATTACAAAACTCTCATAACCAAAATTTCAATTAAGCAAATTATGTAAATAATGTTTTACGCAATCGTGGCATATCCGAGCTCCCGTCGCATCGACCCGCCTAAGTCTGAGGATTACCTAAAAGTAACAGACAACAGAAGGTGAGTTTTATAAACTCAGTGCGTAACTTAACAAAAACATAAATTCAGATTCAATCACATGACAGAACAGATACAGATATCAATCTTTTACAGAATCAGATTCATAACGTAATTAAACAGATACAAATATGCATAGTCCTACACCTATCCTCTACACACCAATTTCGACCAACCCAACACACCACATGGGGTATAAAACACCCACCCAGCCTTACACACCACATAATGTCCATACGAAACTTTTCAGAATAATTAGTAGTGCTGCTAGTATATTGGTGAGACATTGCCTCACACAAAATACTTCTTCTACATAACACATATCCCGCCCCATAACCAAATACAGACAGTAAAAACAGATACCAGAATTAATATGTTATGCATGCTCATATAACAAATATTACACATGCTTATACATAACAGAACAGATCATACATACCGTATTACATAATACTCATATAGACGTTATTTACGTCGAAATCAATCTAATAGAGTCACAAATTTCATGCTTTAAGGTTTATACCACACATATCGACCCCCACAGAAAGCCCACAGTCGATCGAGACAACATGTACAACCCTAGGGAAAAATTTTGAAATTTGGGCCCACATGCCTGTGTGGGCCCACACGCCCAAAATGGCTTTGGTCGTATGTCACACACGGTCTCGCACAAAGGCTAGCACACGACCATCTGGCGTCGATAGGCCCTAATTTCGACTTTCACCAATCGCCATTTTTTAAGTTTCTTGTTACACACCTGACGTGATTTTGATGCTAAAACTCCTACGAGTCGTCCAGAACCTAAAAACGACCATTAGTTCACCAAATTAGTCACTTAAATCAATACCAAAATTGACTCACAAAAACGTTACAATCAACTCAACCTATTTTCAACCCTTAACAACTCCTCAAATAGATAGGAAACACTTACCCTTGAGCGAATAGCGCCACACAACTCCTAACTTGCCGGTAGATCGTCTGTCTCGCGAACCCCACCTAAAAGCAAATCAATATATTACACTTTATCCACTACATCTTAGCAAAAATGAAAGTTTAAGAAGAACCAGTCCATAACCCTAAAAAAAGAGACAAACTTACCAACCATGTAAAAAACTAAACAATTGGACACCCCCTACCGAATTGAATAACAATAATTAAAGAAAGCAACGCACTACAGACTAAGTACTAAAATGGACAATTTTCCAATTTCTTCTCAAAACTCAAGAGAAGAATGGAAAAAAAAGGAAAATAGGATTATGGGAAACAAAAAGCAACGTGAGGGAAAGGGAAGAGATTTTGGGTTTATTAGATTTATTTCTTTTTTTTTCCAAATAAAACAAATAATAAAAATAACAAATAAAATCTAATCCTAACCAACCACTAACCCACTACCCCCTAACTCCTATCTTCATCCAACCACCTCTTAGAGTCTAACTCAAACACTACCCCTGACGCCACAATTAACAAAAACTACAAAATGACTTCACCAAGACTTGAACCTGCAACCCACACCTTACACCCTACACCTCTAGCCACCAAACCAAGCACTCAACTATGACAGAATTTAACCAATCCAACTTAAGATTATTGGGGCGGTACAAATCTACCCCTTAAAAGAAAATTCAGTCTCGAAATTTACCTGATTCAAACAAATGTGGATATTGTTGATGAAACGCGTCTTGAGGTTCCCAAATGGCTTCCTCGGTGCCATGATTCTGCCACAAAACCTTAACCGATTCCTCCTCAAAAGTCAAGTCTGGTCTAACCTCAATCTTCTTAATAGAAACAACATGAGAGAGATCAGATCAATACCACCTCAACATGGAGATGTGAAACACATCACGACTACAGTTTAACTTTAGAGGTAGCTCTAATTGATAAGTAACTGGTTATACATGCTTTAGAATTTGATACGGCCCAATGAACCTAGGGTTCAACTTGCCCTTACGTCCAAATCATAGAACCTTTTTCTACAGAGATACCTTAAGGAATACGAAATCACCCACAGAGTACTAAATGTCCCTTCTTTTCAGATCTGCATAGTACTTTTGTCTATCAGAAGCTGCCTTAAGATAATCCTAAATTAGTCTAACTTTATCTTCAGTCTCAGAAACCAATTCAGGACCCAAAATCTGTCGCTCACCCAACTCAATCTAACACAAAGGAGTACAACACTTACGACCATACAGGGTATTGTAAGGTGCCATTTGAATACTGGATTGAAACTGTTATTGTAGGCGAACTCGATTAATGGCAGAAAATCTTTCCAACTACCTCAGAAATCAATCATACAACTTCGAAGCATATCCTCTAGTATCTAAATTACCCTCTTAGATTGACCATCTATCTGAGGATGGAACGCAGTATAGAAGTCCAACCTTGAACCCAATACAGTTCAAACTAGGCCACTAGTACAGTTCACAAATATCTCGATACATCTTATTTTCACCGGAATGTATAACATAAAGGTTATTATCCGCCTCCCTTAAAATAGACTATCTCAAATTAGAGTTGTTAGGCATACAAACCCTTCTTCAGAAACACAGAATCCCATCACTATTTAACCTAAAATCTGAAGTACTACCATCCTCCACTTGACGAAAATGCAAAATCAATGAATCATCTCCCAACTGTTTATCCCGAATCTGATATATCCAAGTCGGCTTAATTTGCAACTCGGCTAATAGACTCCCATCATCAAACAAACTTAGGTAAGCAAACATTGCCCTCAAATCAGATATAACTCTATGACTAAGATTGATAACGACCACATTGACCTTACTGGGATGATACTCTATATTGCAGTCGTAATCTTTGAGCAATTCAATCCATCTACGCTACCTAAGGTTTAACTCCTTTTGGCTAAGGAGCTACTTAAGGCTATTATATCGGTGTAGATGATACACCTCTTACCATACAGATAGTGCCTCTAGATCTTTAAAGCAAAAACAACGACAACAAACTCGAGATCGTGCGTCAGATAATTCCTCTTGTGCGACTTAAGTTGTTGGGATGCATAAACCACAACCTTACCATCTTACATCAGAACACAACCCAAATCAACATGCGACGCATCACTATATAGCATGAACTTCTTACCAGATTCAGGTTGTATCAGAATAGGAGCCTGAGTCAAAATAGATTTGAGCTTCTCAAAGCTCAATTGTTGCTCATCAGTCAAAACTAAAGGGGCATTCTTATGCAATAACTTAGTTAGAAGAACTGCAATTAACAAGAAACCCTCAACAAACCTCCAATAATAGCCCAGTAAATCCAAAAAACTGCGGATCTCAGAAACATTCCTAAGCTATTTCCAATCAAGTATAGCCTCGATCTTTCTAGGATCAACTCAGATCCCCTCCGCAGAAACCACATGCCCTAGACAAGATACCTCTCTTAACCAGAATTCACACTTACTTAACTTAGTGTAGAGCCGTTTCTCACGAAGTATCTGAAGGACTACTCTAAGATGCTTATCATGATCATCTTTGGTCTTAGAGTACGCCAAAATATCGTCGATAAAGACTACGTTGAACTGATCCAAGTACGGTTGGAAAACCCAGTTCATCAGATCCATGAATGCAGCCAGAGTATTTGTCAAACTAAAAGGCATGACTAAGAAATCGTAGTGCCCATAATGAGTTCTAAATGTTATCTTATGAACATCAACTTCCTTAACCTTATCTTGATGATACCCAGAACGGAGATCTATTTTAGAAAACACAAAAACCCCACGAAACTGATCAAACAGGTTTTCGATCATCGGAAGTGGGTACTTGTTTTCATCGTTAACTTGTTCAACAGACGATAGTTGATACACATTCTCATGGTACCATCCTTTTTCTTTAGAAAAGAAACCGGTGCCCCCTATGGAGACATACTAGGACGTATGAACCTACGATCAAAGAGTTCTTGAAGTTGAGCCTTTAGCTCCATCAGCTTCTTCGGTGCCATGTGATAAGGAGTGATGGACACCAGAACTGTACTTGGTAGAAGCTCGATACCGAACTCAACTTTCTGAGTCGGAGACAAACCCGGTAATTCCTTGGGAAAAAAAATCTAAAAATTCCTTAACTGTTCAGATGTTCCCAACAGAAGAGTCCAAAGAAACTGAATCACTTACAAAAGCCAAATACGCTAGTTCACAAGCCAGTTCATTCCCAAAATCAGATCAAATTCTTCAAACGATAGTTCCATCAAATTAGTCGAAAACCCAACCCTTTGTACCTCCAACGGTATATTCTTATACACTTTATTCACCCGAACATATTAACCCAACGGACATAGTACAAAAATATCACCAGAAGTGCTCTCAACAGGAACCCTTAAGTTTACAGAAACAGAACTAGCTACATAGGAGTGTATTGATCCTATGTCTATTAGTGCAAAATAAGGGGCATCAAATATAAAAACGTAATCGTAATCACACAAGCGACATCTTTGTCCTCGCGACGTCCAGCAGCATAAACCAATGCAGGCTATCTCGCCTCAATTTAATTAGTATTTTTTTCTGGTGCTCTTTGTCCTCTACCCATACCATTACCACCCTTACCCAGACCATGACCTCTAGGAAGCTGTTGAACTACCCTCTGAGGTTGAAAAAAACCCGAAGCTGGAGCTTGCATCTGATTGGAACACTATGGGCAATCTCTAATACGGTGCTCCATTGACCAACATCGCAAACACGCTCCTAACCTCCTCCAACACTTGTCTGGATGGCGTCTACCACAATTACTACACAGCTGAGCCACAATAGGAGTAATTGGAACTCTAACTCTACAAGGCCCATTAGATATAACTTATTTTTTAGGCCTCTGAACAGAATTAAAGGGCTCTGAATCCCTCTCATTCTTAGATCATCCTCAAAACGGACACATTTGACATACTCAGTCACCACCATCCCACGAGAGTAGCGACTCAATCTAAAAAAGTCGGCCTCATACCCAGCCACAATTCTATCCCCCTAAGTGAGGCTCATGAACTCGCGTTTACGAGCATCCACACAACTCTCCCCCACATATTTAATTCGGAAGGTTATCTTAAAATATTCTCAGTTAACCCGATCTGACTGAGTACCCTCCTCAACCGTTAACCACCACTGGTATGCCTTATCGCGAAGTAGAGATACTGCACCCTTCAATTTCTGCTTAGGGGTGCAGTCAATATCATTCATTATCCTCTTGGTGGTCTCAAACCAATATTCGGCAATAGTCGGGGCAAATCTAGTGACGCCCCTAAACAACTCAACACCATTATATCGAAGTCGATCACTTAATGACCCACGGCTCTCAAAACCAGAATGGGGTCTGAGACGGCTTTGAGACCCAGTCTTAGCAGTAGGTGTAGCTAGTGTCTCACTCATTTCTAGATTAGGCATACTGCCTATCGAGGATGACTCAACTCGAGTCTCTCTATGGCACTTGCCGCACCCACGAGGACCACGACAACGTATTCTAAAAGTACTCATCATATTTAAAATTTTATCTACATTAAGAAGTTTTATGAATCAGTTTCAAAATTTATTAGCAGTATCTTATGCTTCAAATAATCACCAGAAGTAGTTTCAGAAAGTTCAGAAATTTTAGCCTCTAACTAACTCAATGCATTTTTAATCATCTCAAAGTTTTTAAACAAAAGTATTTCTACGTTAGAAGTACTTACAGGATCACTGCCGGAGACTCAGTATATTATAAACTTGCTTTTCAGATTTCAAAAATAAACTTTACTCGAAAATACAGTTTTTACAAATTTTGAACCCAAATTCACAGCCCGAGTTTTGCAACATGGCTCTAATACTTCTAAATGTAACACCCCAATCCTTGCCTAGATGTTATGGCTAAATCTGAGAATGTTACAAAGAAAAAGTATAAATCTAACCTTATCATTTTAGAAACATCGTATATTTTTGTTACTAAAAGAGTCCACTTATTTAAGGAAAAAACGTGTTATTATACTTATCAGTTAAAACCGTCAACTGTTTATCTTTTCAAGTAAATCAAATAATTTGTAGCGAAAGTGCTTAAATCATTGTATTTTGAAAATATGAGTTTATTTCCACTAAAATAATTGATTGCAGAAAATCGGTTGTTTCCAAAAATCATTTTATCAAACGTCATCGCAAGATATGCCAAATTAAAATCCAAATCAAAATTAAAAACCCAAATGTCCAGAAAGTCCCAAAATACAAAACTCTCATAACTAAAATTTTAATTAAGCAAATTATGTCTATAAGGTTTTACGCAATTGTGGCATATCCGAGCTCCCGTCGCAGTGACCCGCCTAAGTCTGAGGATTACCTGAAAGTAACAAACAACAGAATGTGAGTTTTATAAACTCAGTGCGTAACTCAACATAAACATAAATTCAGATTCAATCACATGACAAAACAGATACAAATATAAATATTTTACAGAACCAGATTCATAACATAATGTCCATACGACTCTAAACCCTAAACCCTAACAAGATACAAATATACATAGTCCTACCCCCATCTTTTATACACTAACACTGAGCATCCCAACACACCTTGTGGGGTATAAAACACCGTCGCAACCCTATACACCACATAGTGTCCACATGACACTTTTCAGAATAATCGCAACAGCGCTGCCAGTATATTGGTGAGACATCGCCTCACATAGCATACTTCCTCCACATAACACATATCCCACCCCTAACCAAATACAAACATTAATAATAGATACCAGAAATAATATGTCATGCATGCTCATATAACAAATATTACACATATTTATACATAATATTATAGATCATACATACTGTATTACATAATACTCATATAGACGTTATTTACTTCAAAATCAATCTAACGGAGTGACATAGTTCATGCTTTAAGGTTAATCCCACACATACCGACCCTACAAAAAGCCCACAGTCGATCGAGACGACCTGTAAAACCTTAGGGAAAAATTTTGAAATTTGAGTCCACATATCCGTGTGGTTTACCGGTGTGGGCTCACATGCCCAAAATAGCCTAGCCCATGTAGCCTACATGGTCTGGCACACGGTCCACACACGTCCATGTGGCCTACACGGCGTAAAATGGCCTTGGTTGTGTGTCACACACAGCCTCACACACTTGGCAAATGGTCGTATGGCGTCGATAGGCCCCAATTTTGGCTTTCATCGGTCGTCATTTTTTGAGTTTCTCGTTACACACCTGACTTGATTTTGATGCCAGATCTCCCACGAGTCATCTAAAACAAAACCTAAAAACGACCATTAGTTCACCAAATTAGTCACTTAAATCAATACCAAAACCGATTCACAAAAATGTTACAAATAACTCAACCTATTTTCAACCCTTAACAACGCTCCAAATCGATAGGAAACACTTACCCTTGAGTGAGCAGTGCCACACAACTCCTAACTTGCCGGTAGATCGTTCGTTTCGCGAACCCCACCTAAAAGCCAATCAATCGATTACGCTTTATCCATCGACTCTTAACAAAAACGAAAGTTTAAAAAGAACCATTCCATAACCCTTAAAAAGAGAGACCACGTAGAAAACTAAACAATCAAACACCCCTTACCGAATTGAATAACAAAAATTAAAGAAAGCAAGGCACTACAGACCAAGTACTCAAATGGACAATTTGCCAATTTCTTCTCAAAACTCACGTAAAGAATGGAAAAAGGAAAAGAAAAGAAAATAGGACTATGGGAAACAAAAAGCAACGTGAGGGAAAGGGGAGGGATTTTGGGTTTTTCAAATTTATTTCTTTGTTTTTCAAATAAAACAAATAACAAATAAAATCTAATCCTAACGAACCATTAACCCACTACCCTTAACTACTCTCTCCATCCAACCACTTCTTCGAGTTTAACTCAAAGACTACCCTTGACGCCACAATTAACAAAAACTACAGAACGACTTGACCAAGACTTGAACCTACAACCCACACCTTACACCCTACACCTCTAGCCACCAAACCAAGCACTCAACTATGACAGAATTTAACCATTCCAACTAAGAATTTAACGATTCTGTTGTGGTTTTATGTACTACGATCACAAAGGGGTGATCATAGTAGTGAGAATATTTTGTCTTCAAATTACAATAGTGTGAAAAATTATCACAATGTGTGTGTGATTGAGTAGGTTCACTTTGTAATTGTTAAATAGAGTGCATATTTCTCACTGATCTAGGCTCTACAAACATAGGGAAACTGAACTACTTAGTCATCTCCTTGTGTCTTTTGAACTTACTATTTTTCATTTAGTGTTTGAAGAAGTGCCCTCCATAACATCCCGTTCGATGAAGCCCTAATGTTTGAATACCATTCATGATAAATAAGACATTAAGGGAAAGTTTTGAGGGTGTGTAGTGTTGGAAACTTACACAGAATATATGTTCCTTGAGCACACTTATGACGCCTCAGTGTTGGTGGACACGAGATTTGGCACATAGTCTTAGAAAAGTACGATTGGTGGAGTAGTATTCGCCCAAATGCATTTTGGCGTATAGTGTGGACGAACTGCAAAATGAATAGAAGAGAATGAATGTCCCATGTCAGATTACTAAGGTTAAAAGAATGAGAATTGTGGCTAAGTAACATGATTTCTAGGATATGAGTTACTTCGATAGTATGGTACCCCCGTAACTATGGTCCCATACCAGTTAAGTTACAAAGTAAGATGGTTAAGAACTAACCAAAAATGAACTAGGTTCGTTAAAAGAGAAAGAGAAACACTCAATTAGATTTATTAGGAGTTATAGACATTGATAAGACCATTTTGTAAAGAAGTAATGTAGCGCCCTTGACCCGACCTAATCTACCGGATCCGAATCTTGAGTGTTATGGCCTTCTTACAAATGTCGCTGAAAAATTCCTCTTTCTTATTCATGTAAATGTCTCTATAAATGTAATAGAATTTCTTATTGGCATACATCTACATTTCGCCTATGTACAGACTACTATCTATGACTACTATAGAGTTTCTTGTCAAAATACAATGTATGGTTATCATTTTGAAACAACAAAATATCATACTTTCCTACTTTCTCTCTTAGCCTACTATGTACATCATGGAGTACTACTTATTTATTTAGGCATAGGCTCTAACTATAAGCATATTGAATTTCTACTCAATTGACTTATGTGCAGACTTAGACACGCCACTTGAGTTCCTCTGTATGCATAACAACCCAGCGCGCCACTTCCTTGTCGTAGCCTTGGCATCATCTCTTGGCGTACATTCCTTTATAGACCTGAAAACAGAAATAACTTTAGTAAGTTCGTAAGAACTTAGTGAGCTAAACCTTAAGATACCTTTTTCATTTATTCTACATTGCATATATTGTTTCGCGTATCTTTGGACTGTTTCTTGACCTTTCTACCTTCTTTCGCTAGTACATTACTAAGGCGAAATGTAACACCCCAAACTCGGCCTAGAAGTTATGACCGAATCCGGAGAAATTACATCAACTCGTTTGGAAAATTGATTTCAGTAAGTAGGTAGCAAATATGACTTTCATAAACATTCACTAGAAATTATTTATTCTTTTTCAAAAAACACTTAAGAAATTTCTAAATTTGCAGCGAAAAACCTTTTTTAGAATTTTAGTTTTTAAAATCGAAATTTGTTTTGTCGACTTAAGTGATTTTGCAGTTCTCGCGTTAGAATATGTCAATTATCGACGAATTAAGCAAAACCCAAAATGAGTTCAGGAACAGATTACAAACCCAAAAGATCAACATAGTTAATTTCGAAATTCACCATATTTACATTAAGTGCAAAAATAATTTGAGCTCCCACACGCTATTCAGTCCTACATCGGATGTTTATCTGAATAGATAGAGATAAAACAAAGGGGTAAGCTATAAATCTCAATGTATAACAAAACACAAACAGAGATTAAACACTCACACTATACAAAATAGAGTAATGTAGAGAATTTCATAACATCATATGACCATAGTGGAACTAATCAGAGTATCACAGAGATTTTCATAAAGATCGTATAACCAAATGGAGGATGTATGTTTATGCAAATGCGGAGTTATTAAAAAATCAGACTGCAGATTTATCAGAAAGCATCCTACCCAACTCCGCTACACACTAAAATAGAGTTTCCCCAGAACTCATCTAACCAAATCACACCAACAGATAATTGTGGGCAGTGCCACCAGAATTGCAGAGAAGCCGCTAGATAGTATTGTGGATAAACCACCAAATAATGCAGATCATTAAACTGCCAGAAACTTCCTCCTTTCATATTATCCCAACCCCATGCAATGTATCATGGCATGCATATTTAGAATCAGAGTGATGAGTATGTAAGACATGCTATCATACAATAACAGAAGAAAAGGCATGGTAATCCACGTTATGCAGAACAAAATTCTCAGATGTCAATGAATCATATCAGATTTTCCATGAAATTACATGCATGGTTACATATCAGAATAAATATTAAACGAATTAACATATTCAAATATCACATGTTTTCTTTCAGCAAGGTACACAAAAATGTGCCATCAAAATTAACAGAGTATAGAACATACATGGAAAATTCATATATCTTAAACACATCCCAAATAAAAGCACACCATATCTTAAATAAAAGCACACAATTAAATTACTCCAAAATCACAGAACAAAAGCTCTCATTCACAATACCGAAAACTTAGCTAGTTTTACTGAAATAGATATTTAACCACTCAAATCTCATTTTTAAGCTTAAATGTAGACATCATATATCCTAAATATCATCTAATTACATATCTAAACCATCAATTTTTTCTAATTACACGGATCTAATTTTTCTAGAAAAATTAAGCTTATGTGATCATTTGAAAAGGGAAAACATTCAATTTGTTTAAATTGCTTAAGGATTTGTTAAATTGAGATAAAATAGCTTTTAATTAGATAAAAATGAGTTAGAAATCACTTTAAAATAGAAGCTTAGATTTGTAATACAAGATCTTCCATTTTTAAGCTAAAAATCGATTTAAATTCATTAGATCTTTGGAGATCTTGATTAAATCAATTAAAACTCAAATTCAAATAACAACACATTTAGTTTAACCATAAAAAGTAAGAATGTTACCTCAATTTGGACAAAACAACAAGTTATGGAGCTAATTCAGCCAAAAATGTGTTGGAGAACAATGGTGAAATTGAACGAGAAAATATGAGTTCTCTTTAAAATTGAGGAAGGAAAATGTGTTTAGATGGCTAGGAAACCAAAAAGGATAAATCAATTTGAGAGAGAAACCTCATATTTAGAGTTTAGAAGAAATTTGAAGACGTGAGTGGTCTTTAAAGAGCCAACCAAATTTTAAAAATTGTGTAATTGCCCTTTTTTGTCACCTCCTGTTTCTTCCATTTTACAAAACAGTCTTTATTTTAAATTAAAATTTATTTTTAATATTATTTTCAAATCTGATCATGTTTTAAAAAATGTGTTTTAAGGAAATTTATTCTCGGACACCTAATGCTAATTTCTTAACCTTAATTTTTAATTCTAATTATTTTAGCATTTTGTTTTATATATTTCTATTTATTTTAATTATCTAACCTAACCCCAGTTTTCAATTCACTAACCCTTGATCTTCAAACTCGATTCTACTAACTTGATTTTTGGGATGTGACATGAAGATACATGTGACATAGGTTTAGCCTAAACCTGTAACCTAATGTCGTTGTAAATGTTTAGTCTGAACTAGTAACTTGTCACAAATATGTTTTCAGCTCGGACAAGCAATTAATATTATCGAAGATATTTGTGTAATCGAATCTGTTTACCAGGTTTCATACGGAGATAACGATTATAAGAAATGAGAACTTTAAATGACATGGAATGAATTCTGTATTCAAATGATGAATTATTGAATGTTGTGAAAATAAAGTTTATAGTATAAATGTGATTTCATTATTCCCGATTGGAATGAGATTTAAACTTCTTACCTATAGTGACATTAATGGTATGATAAATACTCACCTTATTTATTTTAGTGATATGTTATGTTTAGCCAAACTATGCGAACATTTTGGTAGCTTACTGTATGTGATTGTTTGTCAAGGTATGTTTTTTATTTAATGCCTATGAACTCACTAAGCATTCAATATGCTTACTCTATTACCTCCCTTCTTCCTTGTACATTGTCAACTTGTGGAATGTGTCTAGCGGATCAACGGGAAGCTCACACTATCCCATTATTGATTTGGTAGTCTTTCAATCGTTTAAACTTGATTTTGTGGCATATATATAGGTGTTATGTATTGTAGAATCTTGATATGATAGTTTTAGTTTGAAACACTTTTTAATGTTTCATTTTGGTAAGGTTAAAGCCTAATTGCATATGTATGTTTTGGTAACATGTTGATAAATGTGAATGGTACTTAAAATGGCATGTTTGAGTATGAATTGGCTTGGTTAAGGAGATGGCATTGAATGGCTGAATAGGTTGAAATTGAACAAGTTGAATTGATATGTTTTGATGTCAGGTTGAAGTATATTGGATTGGTTGATTGGAAATAGTTAAATTTAATGTTTTATGTAGGAAAAGTTAGGCAAATATGCACCAATTGTGCAATTTGTGAGGTAACCATAAAATAGATACCAAATGATCAAAATTTTAACAAAATACAGAGTCCAAGTCCCGACGAGTAATCTTTCTCGTCGCAACATCAATCGACAGTGAGTCACATCGTAACGTAAAGTGGCTTGAGGTCACAAAGTGACAAACTGTTTGGCGACGTCACGATGTGGAGGCAATGTAATTTGGTCATATTTCGTGCTCAGGTCAACAAAAAAGCTTTGTAAGCTCGATTAAGGCTCTGATTTAATTTTATACCATGATGTGAATGTATTTATAATACGAATGTATGTGTGAATGATTTATTTACGCTTTATTTAACAGTTGTTCTGACAATAGATGTGGCATCTTGTAGCTCGAACCTGCTGATCAGGTTAGGCAAGAGGTGTTACACTATATGATATGATATAACATTATATAATATAATAGGACTGCTAACTCTCAAATTTACAAAAAGTAGAGGAACTTAGAGCATATTTCAAACAGTATAGCAATAAATAAATAATATATAATCTACTACTATTATATAACTACGATTATATTACATATTATAATAAAAGATATAGTATTACATGACATTATAATGTTGGATTATTGATGCATATATATAAACTATTAAATATTATATACTATATGAAATGATATAACATTATATAATATAGTATGTAACCCCCAAAATTTTAAGGTTTGACTATTAAATTCCGTCGTAATTAAATCCTTGTATCTGTGGTTCTGTGCCCTGCTTATGTGTATGAGGTCAGGAGTTCGAGTTGCATCTTTAAGAATTTTGTTGTTTTGGTTTAAGGTAACTGCTATCGTGGAATGACACATTTAAGTTTAATTTAGGGTAAATCTGTGTCAAGAATGAGCCTGCTGGTTCACTGGTTAAGAGTCTATATTCTGTTAGGTTTTGTGTTCGAGTCCCGGAGAGGACGATAGGGAATATTTTTGGCAAACGCTAGAAATCTACCTGGAAGTTAATTTTCAATTAACGTTAATTCCTTTTCCCTTTCCCTTCTTTTATTTATTTTTTATTTTTTCTCTTTTTGTTTTTACTTCGTTGAAGTTTTCTTTTTTGGTTAAGTTTGAAGAGTGAGTATCGGAATAGTTGCGACTCCTAAGTTGTTCAGAGTACAGCTAGAAGGTTTTTGTGTAAGTTCTGTCAGAAAACCTTATGTCTCTGCGACGTTTCAAATTAGTGGTGTCGAATTGTCAGTTTCGGTCATTAATATGTTCCTTAGGCATGAATACGGAGGGAAGTGGTCCTTCATATACTGTTTCGAATTAGTGGTGTCGAATTTTTAGTTTCGGGATTTTTTCTTGTTGTTTCTACTTCAAAATCTCTTTAGGTGCGTGGCAAAAACCTTTTTTTTTTTTGCAAATTTTGGTCGCCAAAAAACATGGTTGTCGACGCCATACGGCCAGGCACACGGGTGTGTGGGTGGCCGTGTAACTCACTGTTCATCAATTTGGAGCCACACGGGAGAGGCACACAGGCTTGTGTCCAGGCTGTGTGTGGCCATGTTAGTGCAGGGTTCACACGAGCAAAGGATACGAGCATGTGTCTAGGCCGTGTAACTCACTGTTTGTGACTTAAAGCCACACGGGCGTGTGTCTAGGCCATGCGAGTCACACGGGCAGGACACGGGTGTAACAACCCAAATTTGGGGCTAGTCGGAATAGTGGTTTCGGGACCACAAATTTGATGAGAAAATAATTTATTTTCATTATATTTTTATGGTCTACGATTTTACAAAATGATTTCGTGAAAATTTCGTTTGAAAATTTTGACGTTTGGCCACTCAATTTAGTCAAAAGGACTAAATTATAAAAAGTGCAAAAGTTGAGTTCTATATTTAGATGTGTCCAATTGTTATGAAATCTTAAATTGGAGGTATTTATATGGAATTAGACCATTGGTTAAGTTGGTGGACAAAAATGGGTATGGTTAGGCATGTTTCCAAAGTTTTTCATTCAAGGCATTTTGGTCATTTAGTTATTAAAATGAATTAAAAACAAAATTAAAAGCCAATTTTTGTCCATCTTCTCCATAAGGCCGAATTTAGTAAGGGGAAACCATGGTTAGGGTTTTCAAGCTTCCAAGCTCAATAGTAAGTCCATCCTTACCCCGTTTTTAATGATTTTTACGTTTTTGAGATTACCGTAATATGATTTACTTATTTCTACCATTTATTTGAACTAGATTTGATGTTTAAAAACTTACCTATGGAGAATATGCATGTATTTTGATGTTCTATGGGAAAATATGAATGTTTGGAGTGTGATAAACGATTTGTACTAAGTAATTTTCAATTAAAATGCCTAAAAGGATTAATTTGGAAAAGTTATAAAATATGTCACAAGTGTGTGAATAAGTGAGTATTGTGGACTGCTATAGTTATGAAAATGGTTCATCTAGGCCTAAAATGCAAGGAAATTGAATAAAAATTATTTTACGAGCCTAGGGGTAAAATCGTAATTTTGTGAAATTTTAGGGGCAAAAATGTAATTTTGCCAAAGTATGATTTTTGAACTGGAATGAATAGTGTGAATGTTATATAAGTTAAATGTATTGTTATAAATCAAGAAAGACAAGAAATTGAAATTGATCGATAAAAAGAAAAGTGAAAAAAAGTGAAAAATTCCCAAATGAATCTTTGGAATAAAAAGGGATACGAATGAAGTGACAGAAATGATCACATGTGGCACGGATTGTGTGTAGGCCACTATGTAAAAGTGAAAGTGATGGTCACGTGTGTAGTACTATGTGCAGGCTACTACGCGTACTGGAATGATAGGTCGCATGTGTAGTACTATGTGCAGGCTACTATACGTACCGGATAGTTCCGATCACGTGTGTAGTATTATGTGCAGGCTACTATGTGAACCGAACATCATTGATTAGTAAGGTGGTTGTTATGTGTAACACCCCAAACCCGGCCTAAACATTAGGGTCGAATCTCGTGATGTCACATTGTAACACCCCTTACCCGTATTCTACGCTAGAATAGGGTATGAGGCATTACCAGAATAAATACACTTATAAACATATTAAACCGAGTTATAAAATTTCATCCAAATTAAAAAATTTCAAATTATTATCTTCAAGTCGCTAATTAGGGTTTACGAGGCCCAATACATACCTATTCATATGCTCAATATATCCGTTAAATCAATCCAATATTGAAGAATCCACTTTAAGTCAGAATCAATATTAATCACAATCATATATATTTTCATGTTATTTTCATATATCACTAACTGAACTTCGAATGTCAATTTACGAATATGTAATTCACTAACACATTTTGGTATACACAATGTTTAATTGATGAAATCATTTAATTGAGCTAAATTTCATATTCACTCCAAATTTTCTTCTATATCAATAAATGCTTTCACTTACCATTTACCTAACCAATTTCTCGAACCAAGCTGTCACACAACAATAATACATCACCTGTGCTTCATGAATTCAATGTTCGAATCTTATCACCATCAAATCCATGTCATTTGAATAGTTAAAGTTTATTCAAGCATATATTATTACGTTTCATATACCAAGCATATGTCAAAATTACGAATACGCAATCAATTCATTTGTCATTTATTTGACTAGCAAATTAATCTCAAAATTCATAACATTCCATTACTTAAGATACGTCATAAAACACTCCTTTAACATAAACTAACACCATGGCCGAATTTTCAGTATGCTATTTACTCCCCTTTTTCTGAATCACATAGCAAAATATTACAAATATGTATATATTTGAATACTATAATTAAAAACATGAGTTAATTCATGAGCCACTCATGACATCATTTCATGCCAAATATACCACACGCATATGCTATGAAACTTTATTTTCTCTCATGAGCTTACCATGACCAGTAATGCACCAATATAAGCATCACTCCTATTTCAACATTTATCGATTATAATCAGACACTTAACAAATTATACACAATTCATTCATATACTTTATTGTCCTCCTCCTCCTCCTCCTCCTCTCCATCCCACATCCTTTTGTATATAACATGCTTAAATAGCATTATACATAATTTCACTATTCACTTATATTTAACTTCAAAGCTGTCTAGTCGAGTTACAGTCACTAAATTATTTTTATCTAGAGATACAGAGCTTCAAATTAAGTTCCATTAATTTTTCCTGAAACTAAACTAACATATATTTTTATCATAAAATTTTCATAATTTTTGGCTTGGCCAATTAGTACAGTTTATTCTTTAAAGTCACCCTTGTTTCACTGCTCAACATCTCTGACCTCTCTTCACTAAAAATGAATTATCTCATTGTACAGAATTCAGATGATATTTCTATTTATTTGCTTTGAAAATAGACTCATTAAGGATTATAATAATATAAATTATAACTCATAATTATTTTTTAAAATTTTTTAATTATTTTCCAAAGTCAGAATAGGGGATTCCGAAATCAATGCAAACCTGCCTCACTAAAATTCAAATATCTAAAAATATATAACTCTTTTTCTTTCTCTGTTTCTTTTATATAAAAATAGACTCATTAAGATTTCATTTCATATCTTATTCACTCTTTAATTAAATTTCCACCATTTTTGGTGATTTTTCAAAGTCACACTATTGTTACTGTCCAAAACTGTTTTGTTGCTAATTTTACTTTTTCATAATTCACTTTTTCACTTTCAATCATCACACAATTCAATTCCACACATATATTCATCATTCAATAACACTTAATCGTTACATGATCTCATGTATTTTCACTTAGTCAATTTCCCGATGAACACTTCGGAATAATAACAGATACACGGTGGATTCAACACACAGCAACCACCCTTTGTAATCAATGATATCCGGTGGGATTAGCACATAACAACCACATTATAATTAATGATACCGGATCACATAGTAGCCTATACATAGTACTACACATGTGACCATCACTATCCGATACACGTAGTAGCCTGCACATAGTACTACATACGTGATCGAAGCTATCCAGTACGCATAGTAGCCTGCACATAGTACTACACATGCGACCTATCATTCTGGTACACGTAGTAGCCTGCACATAGTACTAAATACGTGACCATCACTTTCACTTTCACATAGTGGCCTACACACATTCCATGCCACACATGTGATCATTTCTGTCACTTCATTCGTATCCCTTTTTATTTCAAATGTTAAATCGGGAAATTTCTCACTTTTTCTCATTTTTTTCCTTTTTCACTAATCAAAGTCAATTCCTTGTCTTTCTTGACTTATAATAACACATTTAACTTATTTAACACTCACATTATTCAATCCAGTCCAAAAAATCACATTTTGGAAAAATTATAGTTTTGCCTCTAAAGTTTCACAAAATTATGATTATGCCCCTAGGCTCGGAAATTAAACTTTATTCCTTTTTCTTATGTTTTATGACATGCTGAACATTTTTCCCTTTTATGGAAACATTAAATTCTCACTCTAACACTTACTTATGAACATTTGGTATTTTTACTGATTATGTCAATTTACTCGTTTTCA
The DNA here is from genome assembly GCF_007990345.1 of Gossypium hirsutum. Lineage (NCBI taxonomy): Eukaryota > Viridiplantae > Streptophyta > Magnoliopsida > Malvales > Malvaceae > Gossypium > Gossypium hirsutum. The sequence continues at coordinate 40,612,960 of NC_053444.1, forward strand.
CTTAAAATCGGCTAGCAAAAGTTATTTAACATAATTTTAAGCTTCATATTCTACCATAAAATAGCAAAATAAACACATTTCACCTATGGGTATTTTTCCAAATATGAACCCTAGGTTAAATTATTGCTAGAATAAGCTAAATCAAGTTACCGGGACTCCAAAAACGTAAAGAACATTAAAAACGGGGATTGGAATCACTTACTATGGAGCTTGGAAGCTTGAAAACCCTAAATATGGCTTCCCCCTTGCTGATTTCATTCACCATGGAGAAGATGGACAAATTTTTGGCTATTTTGGCCTTTTTAATTCTTTTAATTACTAAATGACCAAAATGCCCCCAATTTAAAAATTTCCTATTTCACTTATCTCTTGTCCATTTTTGTCCAAAAAGTTAACCAATGGTCTAATTACCATTTAGGACCTCCAATTTAAAATTTCATAACAATTGGACACTTCTAACATGTAGAACTCAACTTTTGCACTTTTTACAATTTAGTCCTTTTGGCTAAATTGAGAGCCCAAACGTCGAAATTTTTGAACAAAATTTTCAAAAAATCATTCCGTGAAATTGTAGACCATAAAAATATAATAAAAAATAAATTTTTCCTTGTCATATTTGTGGTCCTAAAACCACTGTTCTAACTAGGCCTAAAATCGGGCTGTTACATTATGTGTTGATTCCACCGGACATCATTGATTAATAAGGTGGTTGCTATGTGCTGAATCCACCGAGTATCTATTATTATTCCGAAGTGTTCATCGGGAAGTTGACTAAGTGTAATTGAATAATGAATATAGGTGTGGAATTGAATTGAATATCGACTTAGAAATGGAAAAGTGAATTTTGAATTGAACTTTGATTGAAAGTGAAAAAGTGAAATTATGAAAGTGTACATTTAGCAATAAAACAGTTTTAGACAACAACAGTTGTGTGAATTTGAAAAATCACCAAAAATGGTGGAAATTGAATTAGAAGCTGAATAATATATGAAATTGAAGCTGAATGAGTCTATTTTCACATAAAAGAAACAGAGCAAGCAAAAGAGTTACATATCTTGAGATATTTGATGTTTAGTTAGATAGAGTCAGAATGAGTTCGGAATCCCCTATTATAAATTTGGAAAATTTTCAAAAATTGTAAAAAAATAATTATGGATAAAGTTTATATGTTTAGAATCTTCATTGAATCTATTTTTAAGAGAAACAAATGGAAACAATATCTGAATTCTGTAGAATGAGATAATTAATTTTTAGTGAAGAGAGGTCAGAACTATCAAGCAGTAAAACAAGGGAAAATTTAAAGAATAAACTGTACTATTTGGCTAAACCAAAAATTCTAAAAATTTTATCGTAAAAAGATATGTGAATCTAGTTTCGGGGAAAATTAACAGTTCTTAATTTGGAGCTCTGTAGCTCTGGGTAAAAATAATTTAGTGACTCTGAATCGAAGAGATAGTTTGAAGTATACATGTAAGTGAATAGTGAAACCATAGAAAATGTTATTTCTAAGAGTGTTATGTACATTAAGGATGTGGAATGGAGAGGAGGAGGAGGAAAATTAGAAGTACATATGAATGATTTGTGCATAATTGGCCATATGCTCGATTATAATCGATAAACGATTGAAAAGAAATGATGTTTATAATTGTGCATTATTAGTTATGGTTAAAGTTCATGTGAGAAAATAAAGTTTCATAGTATGTGTATGTGGTATACTTGGTATATGATTTGGTATGTAGCAATGTCAGAAATGGTTTATGAATTAACTCATGTTGATAAGTTTGATACATAAATAAATGTGGTGCTTATCCATGCTTATAATGCTTATACTATATGTTTATTTGGCTAGCATGTTTGGTCTGTATGCTTAGGCCTTGGCCAAGTTGTGGCTGGATTATGCCACATTAAATTTATAAAATTATGTATTGAGATGGTAAATGCCTAGATGGAAATATGCTTGTGATCATAAAAGGGAGGTAAGGTTTAAATTTTGTAATCTTTATTAAAATGGTTTATCATGTGGTTAGTCTTCAAAAAGAACTAGCTTGCGACTATGGTTGAGTGTAATGTTTATATCTTGTGTGATATGCATAGGAAACGAGAGTGGAAAGGTAATGAAATACTAAGTTCATGCTTGAAGTGTAAAATGACGCAAAAAGGGGACGTTAAGTTAAACGATAAATATGTATTAGTATTGAACTTAATGAAATTGAACTGTATGTGAATTAAATGGAAATTGCAAATGATATGATTTGAATTAAATGAATTATTATGGTATTGAAATGTATATTGGATTGAGAAATTGAATTGAATCGTGAACATGAAAATCATGAATTAAATGAAATGGAAATGAAGTATTAAATTGCATAAGTATGTATTGGGTCTCAGAAGCCCTATTTGTTACAAATATAGTATTTTGAAATTATAACGTGAAGATTTATAAAAGCATGTTAAAAATTTGAAGAGTTTAAATTTGAATGAAATTTTATAACTCGGTTTAACATGTTTATAAGTGTATGTGTTATGGTAATGCCTCGTACCCTATTCCGGTGTCAAATACGAGTAAGGGGTGTTATAACGGGCGTGTGTCCAGGCTGTGTAACTTTTTGTTTACGATTCAAAACCACACGAGCAGAGGACATGGGTGTGCGCCCAGGCTGTGTGAGTCACGCAGGTAATGACACGGGCATGTGTCTAGGCCGTGTGAGTAACACGGATAAGGACACAAGTATGTGTCCAAACTTTGTGAGCCACACAGGCAAGGACATGGGCATGTGCTTAGGCTGTGTGGCATGTAAAAATGGCTCAAAACTCGTTTTTAAGGCCGTAAATGTTGTCTAAGATTGATATTGGTTTCCCCCATTATATGAATTATCTGAATTTGACTGAATGAGCACTCTTTGATACTCTATGACAGATGTACGAATAACATAACTGTATGTGTAATGAGGTAGTTATTCTGATACTAAATTGTATTATCTAATCGTGAGATAACTTAGAGTGACTGAGCATATATTGTGGATATATATATATATTTTTGCATTTGCATGGGTTGGGATATTGTGAAGAAGGAAGTAATTTGTTCTGAATTGGTGGCTAAGCCACAATGCTTATAAATCTAAATCTCTGAATCTGGCGCTTTGTTGCATTTCGATCTAACAGCTAAGTTGCGTCTCTATAACCGTATCAGACAGACACTCTGTGGTGTGTAGGGTTGGATGGGCATTGAACGCCCTTAACGGTGTGTTGGGATGGCTGAAGACAGAGTGTAGCAGATGGGGGTAGGAATATTTGTATCTGCATCTGATCTGTTCTGTATTGATACTGAAATTGCTTCAGCAGATGTATTAATCTGTCCTGGATCTGAACTGAAATTGCTTCTGTTACTAAACCGATTCTTGGAAATTGGAAACTATCTTATAAATGTGTTCTAATTAAACCAACTTCTTTTACGCGCTAAGTTCACAACTCACTCTATTATTAATTGTTTTTCAGGTGGTTCTCAGATTTGAACAGGTCGGCGCTGTAGGAGCTCGGTGAAGCTTTTATCTTTATTTTAAGTATTAATACTAGAAACTTCGCTATTCGATGATGTTATGGTATTTGTGAAGATTATTTGCTTAGTTAATTGTTGTGATAGATATTATGTGATGAATGGTTTATTTCGACTGCATTATAATTGTGGTATTTTTAGTATTGATGATGTAACTCTCCGAACTTGGTCTGGACGTCTAGGCCGGGTTTAGGATGTTATATAGTAGGAGTATTAACTTTTATATGTGTGAAAAGTATAAGGACTTAAAGCATATTCCAAACAGTATGATAATAAACAATAAAATGTAATGTGCTACTAGTATATATAACTATTATTATATTATAGATTATAATAAAAAAATATAATATTACATGATATGATAATGTTTAATCATTTATGCATATATTTAAACTTTTAATATATTATATATTATATACTATATGATATGATATAACATTATATACTATGGTAAGAGGGCTAACTTTCAAATGTATGAAAAATATAGGACTTAGAGCATATTTCAAACAATACAATAAATAATAGTATATAATGTACTATTATCATATATAACTATTATATTATAGATTATAATAAAAGATATAATATTACTTGATATTATAATGTTTAATCATTGATACATATATATAAACTATTTATTTATTATATACTATTTGATATGATATAACATTTTATAATATAATAGTAAGGCTAACTTTTAAATGTACGATAAGTATAGGATTTTAGAACATATTTCAACCAGTATAACAATAAATAATAATATACGATAATAATTAATATATAATATACTACTATGATTTATAACTTTTATTTTATTGTAGTTTATAACAAAAGATATAGCATTGCCTGATATTATAATGTTTAATCATCGATGCATATATATAAACTATTAATATATTATATACTATATGATATGATATAACATTATATAATATAGTAAGATGGCTAATTTTTAAACTTACAAAAAGTATAGGGACTCTAAGCATATTTCAACCAGTATATAACTAATAATATATGATAAAAATGAATATATTATACAATACTCTAGTATTATAGTATATGATATAGTATTATATAATGAAATAAGATATTTTATAAGTATTAAGGGTGATATCGGTTCGGTTGGTCGGGTTTTTAGATTTTTTGAACCTTCCATCATAATTCGGTTTGGCTTGGTTCAATTCTCGATTTTTCCATATTAATTTTTTGTTTAGAGTTTTTAGACTTACTTTTATGAAATGAGCTTTATTTTATTGTTTTTGAAGATTATTTGAAAAACTTTCAATATACTTTTCGTAAATATTTCTAAAAAATAATAACTTTTAATTTATTTTCATTATTTCAAATATATAATATTTATTTTTATATCATAAAAATTAAATTAAATTATATATTAAATAAAAAATAGAATTCAGTTCGGTTTCGGGTAACCGCGATATTTAAAATTGCATTCCATAAATCGTCCAAATACCTCAATTCGGATCAGTTTTCTGTTTGATCGATTTTTTTCTCAACCCTAATATATATAACTATTATTATATTGTAGATTATAAAAAAATATATATAATATCAATAGTTTTGCGTAATTTAGTATATTTAAATACATGTTCAATAATTTAAAATTTTAATAAAATATTACTTTTATGAATTGGATTTTGAATTGGGTTTTAACTTTTACAAATTCTATTTGGGTATTGAGTTTAATTTCTTTTTATTTTAAACTTGAGATTTGGGCTATAATTTTTTTTTGAATTTGGGTAATAAAGGGTATATTATATGGGTTTGGGCTTAGTATACTATTTTGATCTTAGAATGTATTACAAATTCTATTTGGGTATTGAGTTTAATATATTTTGGTTTTAGAATAAATATTTTAGAATGTATGTATTAAGTTTATAAATTTAATAAGAAAGATAAAAAGCTATTCAATTGCCAATATAATATAATAAGGAATAAGAAAACATATTTCCGATAATTCATATAATATCATAGAATAAGAAACTTTACTTACAATAAACACTTTAACTATATTATATAAAAGAAATCTATTAAATCTATATATATATAATTTATACTTTTTATAAGGTAATTTGAATTGTGTTGTGAACGTATAAAAGTAAAATAAATAATTACATTCGAAATAAAAATATTTATAACTTATAAAATTTAAAATTATTTGAATCCATTAGAGCCCGCTCAACTTGATCTGAGCTTAAATCTAAACAAATTTAGCCCAAAAAATCCGAGTCCAATAATGCCTAAGCCTAAGATAATCTAAACTCTAAGAGATTTAAGCTCGAGATAATCCGAATCTAAGAAAATTTGAATTCGAAGTAAATTCGATCCTAACTCGTGCCCTACTTTGGGGGATGGCTTGCACTGCACTCCTCTGCCTCTGCCTCGGTTCCAGCAGCAGTGAATTTCCAGAAAGTGACAACAGAATTTGGTTCCTGTGAGAAAAGGAAGGGCAATCAAATATAAGCTAAGAAATGTTTAAAGCTAATTATAGATACATTCTACCTGCTACATCTATATGATATTCATTGGGAAACAAGTGTTTTGATAATCATATTACATGCCATTCCAAACCCACCATTGAGAATTTCTTTTATTTATCACTTAGAACACCACGGTGTAACATAGGGTTAGGCAGCACATGAGAAAAATGCACAGGCTGTTACTGTCAGGTGGTATCTTAAAAGTTGAAACACTTTGAATCTAAGCTTAGGAATTGATTATAATTTTATATAGGAAGAATAAGGTAAGGATGTGAAAAGTATAGGGAACCTGCTCATCAATTTGTTCACAAGTCTATTTCCCAACAAGTTTGCCTCTTAAAGCAAAAGCAATGACTGAATAAAATTAAAAGCACCTTCAGTTTCACCAGCTGTACAGTTCCTTCCTGATAAATCCAAAAAGGAATTAGGCCCAGAAATAATAGCTGGTTGCTAATCTCATCTGGGCCATATAACTAGAAATTAAAAGTATGGAAAATATGCTTCATCACCTGCACTTTATTTGATTCACATATGCACCACAATTTTATTACCTCCTCTCTCTTTCAAACATTTATTATATAATATTAATTTAATATTCGTTATAAAATATAATTATAATAAATAAGTATAACAAAAATGTATCTTTTTCTATTTGCATTTTTACACCTATATACTTTTTAAAAAAAATAAATTCATTAATTCATTCAATGAATGGAACCATATAATTCAGAGAGAGAAAGTAGCAAACATTCGTCGTAGATGGTGAAGGACAAGCTCCATCAACATAACAAAGGCTTTAGCCTCAGCATCAATAGAACATTATGACACATTAGCAGTTAGCTTTGTCACAACTCAAGCACGACATATCTAGAGTGATTGCAAGCACTTAATACGATAAGGAAATTAGCCCCGGGTGGTCCAAAGAGGCAAGCAAAAATCGACAAAAGAATCAAACATTTACCAAACTAGAGAAGATGACAACAAAATTGTCCCTAAATCACTTGTAAAACTAAGATTACATGCATAAGCAAGACTAAAAAACATGCTACAAGAGCAGACAAAAACTTCTAAAACTGAAGACTTATTAAACAATAGAAAAACAAACAAAAAATATATAAAAATTAAGACGACACGTGAAATCATTTACTATTCTAAAATATTGTCAAAACAAAAACAGATTAAGATGTTGACGAAGAGCCACCCACTTTCCAAGAAAAACTATTGGCGGCTCGTGGAGTTTTAGCAAACGATAAGTACCATCATTTGTCCATCACAACTTGTGAAGACAACAAAGATACTCACAAAATAGATCTACAGATTGAAAAGAGAGAAGACATGTGTAGTGAATGAGAAGAAGAAAGAAAGGGTTGATGGGAGAGGAAAAAAGCGAGCGATAGTCAACTTGAAAGCTGACACCGCTACTGAGCAAAATAAAAGATAAGAAACAAACGGCTTAGAGAAAAAAGAAGTTTATTTTAGGGGTTTTCTTCCACCTATTTTTTTTAAGTTACATGTGAATTATTTAATAGATAAATATTATAATACTAGTTTTTTTTATCTCATGTTTTATATATTAATTATAGCATATTAAATTTATTATTATTTTTAAAACATTTGTACATGTTAACACATAATATAAAATAATACAACCTAAATATTGTATAAAATATTTTATATTCTTCAATCCATCAATTAGTTGAAGCAATGAAATCTTCGTGATAAATTTTTATCATGTTTTTATTCATTTCAAGCTCTTCAACATTTTTTTTATTAATTTTATGCTCCTTGTGTAGTATTCTATACATCTTAGCCTTGCACTGCTACTATTCGATTATTCCCATCAAATTCATACCTCGAAACATTAGTAGATGGTCCCTTTCATAATTTTAATGTAAAAAAATTAGAGAATAAATTATGTTAATATAAATTATTCAAAATAGACTTAAAGGTATAAAGTAAAAAAATAAGAAAAATGAGGCTAAAAAACCTTAAACTGCCGGTGATTTGATTTATAAATCTTTGTTGCGTTTCGTCATCTTTGCAAAAATCTTATTTATAGGCCTTCATACATGCATAAAATGAAAGGGAAAATGTTGAGATTTGACTATTGATTTTATTTTATATAAATTATTCCTTAACTATTGTCGTTTTATTTTCCATAATTTTTACCTTTATTTTCGTAATCAATATTAAGGAATTTTCTATTAACATTCAATTAATTTTTTTAATGTATTTATTGTTTTATATGAAATTAATTTACATAAAAAGTAAATCTTTGGCAGAATTACATAACAAATAAAGTTAATATATAAAGAATTATTGACATTATAAGTAGTAAATATATTCACTATCTGTTGTTATAGTAATTAATTGAATTAGTTATAAATTGTGCTAGTAGTAAATTACAATTCAAACTAAAGTATTAGGGATCAATAATGCAAATATGAAAAAAGTGTATTGATGAGTTATTTAAAATGCTTAATAATTTAGAAATTTTAATTAATGTAATAACACATCATTAATGGGAAGAAAATCTTATTTAAAACTTAATTTTATATACGGGATCCACTTTAAATATAATTAAAAAAGAAATATTTTAAAGCTTAAAAAATTAAGCTAGAATTCAATGTTTTCATATATACTTTCTCGTTGATTCTTTTATAATATATATTCTTTTATATTAAAATTTTATTAATTATTTTGATGTAATAATTATATAAATAGTGGATAATGTAAGTTAAGTTTTTAAAATAATATATTTAAATATAAATATATGTTATTTATCAATAACATTTTTTAATTAATTAATAAATTTATTAATGTCAAAATAAAATATTAATCATTTTTGGTGATAAAATTGTAAAGTTTTCAAAGTTAAGTGAACTAAATAGAAATTTTCAAAAGATTAAGTTACCAAAAGTGTAATTTATTATTTTGAAATTTGGGTGTTTTGATTTTAATGTTGCCTAGACTTTACCGCATAAAATGTTTGTTAGGACCAAGGTTGTCCAAGATGGATGACTCAACTCTTGTTCAAACACTTGTTTGAACACAACCTTTTCAAACAACTTTTTAAACACTTATTTAGACAAAGACTTTTGAGACAGCCTAAATGTTGTGAGATGTTGGCGTTTTTTACTTGGGCTTTCTTATATAATTTTGCAATAAGCAAATGGACTCGAAGATGTGTTGTTATCTGTCTCAAACCATCATGATCTAAATTGGTGACTTAAAAAAGATTTGATTGACTTACCTTATTGGAAAAGGCCTATACTTATCCTTTAGCCTTTATCTTGAGTGATTTATGTGCTGGTATTTTTGGGATTATCAAGCTTTATCTTAGGAAAAGTCTTCATGGTTATTTATCCAAGATTATTATGTTGTTAAATATGTGTATATCTTTACTTGGACTAATCGATTTAGCTACTTCATTTGGCCTATAAATAGGCAACTACGCGCATGTGAAGATGCATATTTTGAAGAGTGCTTGTGTTGCATTTGCTAGTATCTTTTTTTTTGTTTATTTTTACTTGTATTTTGCAATCTTTGCATAGGATTTATTTGTGAGACATTGAACTATTTGTAAGTGAGGTTTTGGGACTAGCTATTGGAGCTATAATTACTTTTTTGTGTAAGGGTAGATTAAACATTAATCAATAGGTGGTTGGATCAATTGTTGCATAAATGATTCACTAAGCAAGGCTCCACAGAGTAAGATTACTTTTTTAGCCGCGTTAACAAATCTCGTGTTTATTTCTCTTATTCCTTTATTTACTTACTGCCTATGTTATGTTCGAACTTCTGTCCAAACACCTATCTGAACAACAAGTTAAACATAGAGCAAACTGAGGTTCTTACAATTGGTATTGAAGTAGGTTTCAAGAGGCGTTTGAAGACAATCCTAGCTTAGTTTACTACCATGGAGTCCATGAAAGAAGGAAGCTCCATCACTCGAACTCCACTGCTTGTTTAATCCTCAAATTATGCTTACTAGAAAGCTCATATGAGAGCTTTTATAATATCCATTGATTAAACCTTCTGGGAAACTATTAAGGGAATGATGGACAAAACCTAAGGTTGTTAATGCTGATAGAGCAACAAAGGTAAAGGGGAAGAACCAATATACTACTAATGAGAGAAGGGCTACACTATCTAATTCAAAAGCCCTATATGCTATCTTTACTGGTGTTGACATGAAGCAATTTAAAATGATCTCTACTTATAAATTAGCAAAAGAAGAATTGACCATTTTACAGAACCAACATGAAGGGAGTGGGAATGTTCTAATGTCCAAATCGCAAATCTTAATTACTAAGTTTGAAAACCTAAGAAAGAGTGAAGATAAAACTATTTCGTATTTTTATGTCAAATTATGTGAGATATCTAATGAGGCTTTTTGTCTTGGTGGACATGTAACACCCCATACCTGGCTTAGAAGTTAAGACCAAGTCTGGAGGCTACATCAATCCATATCAGGATAAACCAACCTTTTACTACTTGAAATTCAACAGTCGAAAATCATGTAATTAGATAAATCAAACATAGAAATTGAAACCTTCAACGTGTAATCTAAAATAACACACAATAGCATAAGTTTATAAAAACAGTAAAATAACTATAGAAATTGACCGAACTTCTGCCACGTCAACCCGCCTAAGTCTGTGGGTTACTTGTAATCCAAACAAATAAACTAAATGAGTTTACACTTAGTGTGCAATTATGTTCTCAATTAAACAGTAATGTAATAGATGTGACTTTAGTTAGTCTTTAATCAGTTAAATTCTCAGAATCGAACATAGAAACAAACACAGAGTGTCTCAGATACAAATGTAGATTCCTACTACTGTCAATTACACACCAACTTTGTTCATCCCAACACATTAGGCAGGGCATCAAGTACCCTTCCATCCCTACACACCACGTAGTGACTGTATGTCACGTTGCAGAATAATTGAAGCCTAGCTGCTAGATTAGAATGCGAGAGGTTGCTAGAATTCGAAACGTATGTGGGTTAGCCATCGGATTTGGTAGATTATTAAACTAGCCATACTTCCTTCTTTATACAGTCTCAACCCCGATGTAGATGTAGATTTAACAATATCAGATATAAGTATAGAATAATACAATTTTAGATCATACTTATGTAATGCTATCACACTTATTTATCAGATCTCATAAAAAATGTATATACCGGAATAACAGATTATTCAGTAACAGATTGTTAGATAACAGTTTCAATGTTTAATTTAGATCATACGGACCCTACGGTAGGCCTACATTCGATCTAAACGATAATTCCACCCTAAGGAAAAATCTTGATTTGTGGCCCACACACCCATGTGGATTCACACGGCATGGGCGGCTGGCTCGTGTGGTTCACATGGCCTAGCACACTATTGTGTGGCTCAAAACAGTGAGTAACATGGTTTGGCACACGGCCAAATAGACACCCGTGTGACTCACAACCCAAAATTTCTCACACACGACTTGGACACACGCCTGTGTCTCTAGCTAGTGTGACCTTAAATCCAAAACAATGAGTTACACGGCCTGCACACACGCCTATGTCCCTAGCCTGTGTGACCTTAAATCCAAAACAGTGAGTTACACGGGCTGGACATTACACGGGCTGGACACAAGGCCATGTACCTAGCCCGTGTGACCATAAATCCAAAACAATAAGTTACACGGGCTAGAGATAAGCCCATGTCCCTAGCTCATGTAACCCTAAATCCAAAATAGTAAGTTAAACGAGCTAGACACAAGCCTATGTCCCTAGCCCGTGTGACCCTAAATCTAAAACAGTGAGTTCCATGGCCTACTACATGGCCTACCACATGGCCTGACACACGATTGTGTGGCTCACACGGCCTACCGCACATTCGTGTGGCGTCGAAAACCATGTTTTACGACATTCACAAATTGTAGAAATTCAGGTTTTCGTTATACACCTGGTACTGATTCAACGCGGGAGTAGCATGAGTGATTCCAAAAGCTAAAAATGGCAACCAAAGGTTCAATCAATAACTTAAACAAAGCAATTCACACAAGAACAACAATCAATCCAACATGTCGAAAACTTCGACTCAAACCCCATAGCAAACTAACGCTTACCAACGAATCAACAACAATTACTCGAACTTATACCGTTGGAGGAACATTTTCCACAACACCTTCTTCTAACAAAACCCCAATCGCACATTTAATGAAAATTCAAACAAACAACAGTAATTTTTAATTTTGAAGAACAATAATGAAATTTTACGAAAACAAAAAAGAATAACTACATAACTTACGCAACAACCTTTCAAACGACGCAACGAACAACGTATAATTCCCAATTAAACCAGATAATAGTTTACGAAAGCAAGCAAAAAGAAAAATAAAAGAAAGATGAAAGAAGAAAGAAAAAAGAAAACGTTAAAGAACATGGATTTTAAAGAACTAAAATTAACAGGCTTTTACTGGATGGCATAAAATTTTTTCTGGGGCGTTACAAACAACAGTCAAATTTTTGGGGTGTTACAACTCTCTACCACTAAAAGAAATTTCAGCCTCAAAATTTACCTAACTCAAATAGGTGAGGGTATTGCTGACAAATCAAATCCTTAGTTTCCACGTGGCTTCCTTAATGCCATGATTTCGCCAGAGGATCTTAATGAAAGGAATTATTTTCCTTATTAAAACCTTAACATCTCAATCCAAAATTTGAACAGGTTCCTCTTCAAAAGTCAGATTTGGTCTCACCTCAATCTCCTTCAAAGGGATGATGTAGGAGGGTCAGACCGATACTGTCTCAACATAGACACGTGGAGTACATCATGAATTCAATCTAATTCAGGAGGTAGCTCTAATTGATAGGTGACAGGTCCAATATGTTTTAGAATATGATAAGGTCCAATGAACGTTGGGCTCAACATGATTTTACACCCAAATCAGAGTACCATTTTCCACAAAAAAACTTTCAGAAATACCTGATCACCCATAGAATACTCAAAATCACACCTTTTTAAGTCTATATACAATTTTTGTCTATCGGAAGCTGCCTTAAGATGGTCTCGAATAAATTTAATAGTGTTTCCAGTCTTGGAAACCAGCTCGGGACCCAAAATGCGACGTTTACCTAACTCAGCCCAACACAAAGGAGTACGACACTTACGGGCATACAAAACCTTGTAAGGTGTCATCTAAATGCTAGACTTAAAACTGTTATTATACACGAACTCAGTCAGCAGCAAATAATCTTCCCAATTACCCCGAAAGTCGATTACACAATTCCGCAACATATCCTTCAAAGTCTGAACGACTCTCAGACTATCTATCGGTTTGATAATGGTACGCAGTACTAAAATCCAATTGAGTACCCAAAGCCTCATGAAGCTTCTTCCAAAATCAAGAAGTAAAACGTGGGTATCTGTCAGAGATGATTGAAACCAGCACTCCATGCAATCTTACAATATTAGAGACATACAACTTAGCCAATCTCTAAAGTAAATAATCAGTCTTGATTGGAAGGAAATGAGCAGACTTAGTTAATTGATCAACGATGACCTAAACCGAATCATTCTTAGTCGGTGTCAAGGGAAACCTTCTAAAAAAATCCATAGTCACATGTTCCCACTTTCAAAGGGGAATCTTAACCTGTTGTAGCAGACTTGAAGGTAGCTGATAGCTTTAACCTTCTGACACATTAGGCAATGAGAGACAAAGGCAGCTACCTCTCATTTTAAATCGGGTCACCAATATAATTCACGAAGATCTCTATACATCTTATTTCCATCAGGATGTATAGCATAAGGGCTATTATACGTTTCCCGTAGAATCGATTGCCTTAACTCAACATCATTAGGCACATAGATCCAACCCCTAAAACACAAAACCCCATCACTGTTTAATCTGAAATCCAAAATCAGAAGTCCCGCCATCCTTAATCTAACGAAAACAAAAAAACCAGAGACTCATCATTCAATTGTTTAGCTCAAATCTGATCAACTCAAGTCGCTTTAACTTGAAACTTGGCCAACAAACTACCGTCATCAAACCAATTCAAATGAGCAAATATCGCTCTCAGATTAGTCATCTCTTTACGACTAAGAGCATCGACCACAATGTTGGCCTTACCGGGATGATATTTTATTGTGCAATCGTAGTCCTTAAGCAACTCAACCCATTAACGTTGCCTAAGGTTCAACTCCTTCTGAGTTAGCAGATACTTGAGGATCTTATGATCGGTGTAGATGATACACCTCTCACCATATAGATAGTGCCTTTGGATTTTCAGAGCGAAAATTACTATTGCCAACTCAAGATCATGCGTGGGATAGTTGCCCTTGTGTTACTTAAATTGTCGAGACGCATAAGCCACAACCTTACTATCCTACATCAAAATGCAGCCAAGCCCAACGTGTGAAGCATTGCTGTAGACAACAAAATCTCTACCAGATTCAGGCTGTACCAAAATAGGTACCTGAGTCAGAACGGATTTGTATTCTTACGGTGCATTTTTACGGAACAGCTTAGTCAACAGAGTTGCGATAAGTGAGAACCCCTTAACAAACCTCCAGTAGGTACTTGCCAAACCAAGTAAAAATCTAGATCTCAGACACATTCTGCAGTTGTTTCCACTCAATCACAACCTCGAATTTCTTAGGATATACTCGAATCCCCTTAGTTGAAATGACATGCCTAGAGAGGTAACCTCTTACAACCAAAACTCACATTTGCTAAATTTAGCATAAAACTATTTCTCATAGAGTATTTATAGAACTATCCAATGATGCTCATCATGCTCACTCTCAGTTTTGGAGTGAATAAAAATATTGTCGATGAAGACTATAACAAACTGATCCAAATACGACTAAAATACACGGTTCATTAGATCCATAAACGTAGTTAGGGTAGTCGTCAAACCGAAGGGCATGACTAGGAGCTCGTAGTGCTCATAACGAGTCCTAAAAGCGGTCTTCTACATATCATTCTGTACCAGCTCGATTTTAGATCTAGTCGGAACAGTGGTTTCGGGACCACAAATTTGACGAGGAAAAATTTATTTTTTATTATATTTTTATGTTCTACAATTTCACAGAATGATTTTGTAAAAAAAATTTTCAAAAATTTCGACGTTTGGGCACTCAATTTAGCCAAAAGAACTAAATTGTAAAAAGTGCAAAAGTTGAGTTCTAGAAGCTAGAGGTGTTAAATTGCTATGAAATTTTAAATTGAATGTCCTTAAATGGTAATTAGACCATTGGTTAACTTTTTGGACAAAAATGGACAAGAGATAAGTGAAATAGAAATTTTTTTAAGTTGGGGGCATTTTGGTCATTTAGTAATTAAAAGAATTAAAAAAGCCAAAATCGCCAAAATTTTGTCCATCTTCAAGCTAAGGCCGAATTTAGCAAGGGGAGAAGCCATAGTTAGGGTTTTCAAGCTTCCAAACTCCATGGTAAGTGATTGTAAGCCCCGTTTTTAATGTTCTTTACATTTTTGGAGTCCTGATAACTTGTTTTAGCTATTTCTAGAAATAATTTTACCTAGGGTTTATATTTGGAAAAATACCCATAGGTGAAATGTGTTTATTTTGATGTTTTATTGTAGAATATAAAGCTAGAAATTATGTTAAACAACTTTTGCTAAGCGATTTTAAGTGAAAACGAGTAAAACGACATAATCGGTAAAAATACCTAATGTTCATAAGTGTTAGAGTGGGAATTTGATGTTGCCATAGAAGGGAAAAATGTTCAGTATGTCATAAAACATAAGAATAAGAGATGAATTTTAATTTCCGAGCTTTGGGGAAAAAGTGTAAATATGCAAAAGTTTAGGGGCAAAATTGTAATTTTTCCAAAGTTTGAGTTAAAGACTATTTTGATGAATGTGAATGTTAAATAAGTTAAATGTGTTATTATAGTTCAAGAAAGAAGTGGAATCAACCTTGATCGGAGAAAAGAAAAGATTAAAGACTAAATTGCTAAATTTCTATATTGTTGCACCAAAGTAAGTATGCATATGAATTGATGTAATATTTTAATGTTATTCAATATATTGTTGAGATTTGATTGATTATAGAATAAATATTCGATATAGATCCTAAAAATGTGGTTAAGTTGGGAAATGTGGTAAAATGTTGAAAAACAAGGTTTCCAGTTGAACACTCGGAATAGGCCGAAATACATTGAATAAAAAGGGGTTGCTAAGTGCTGATTCCCCGAGGGGTTGCTAAGTACTGATTCCCCGAATTATTGACTCTAAAGGTGGTTGCTAAGTGCTGATCCCACTGTATTTTTAATTGTGAATGGGGTTGCTAAGTGCTGATTCCCTGTATCAATGAATATAAAGGTGGTTGCTAAGTGCTGATTCCACCGAATCCTTAATTGTGAAAGGGGTTCTATGTGCTGATTCCCCATATCACTGAATTTATGGTGGTTGCTAAGTGCTGAATCCACCGAGTAACGGATAATATTCTGAGTGTTCAACAGGGAAATTGGAAAGGTGAATGTATATACAGAATGGACAAGATTATGTGAGAAATATTGGGTTTGATACTTAGTTGACCCATGTGTAAAATGGTATGAAATATCAAAAATACAAAAGAGTAAATTTAGAAATAAAACAGTTTTGAATAACAGCAGTTGAGTAACTTTTAAAAATCACCAGAAATGGTGGAAATTGAATTAGAGGCTGAATAATATATGAAATTGAAGCTGAATGAGTCTATTTTCACATGAAAGAAATAGAGCAAGAAAAGAGTTATATATTTTGAAATATTTGAATTTTAGTGAGACAGGGTTGAATTGATTTCGAAATCCCCTGTTCCAACTTTCAATCACAAAAAATTGTACAAACATAATTATGGCTTGTATTATACATGCTTGAACTTCTCAATGAGTCTATCTTCTAGAGGAACAAACAAGAACATCGTTTGAATTCTGTACAAAGAGTTAAGTAAATTTTAGTGAAGAGGGGTCAGAGCTGTCGAGCAGTGAAATAGGGGAATGTTTAAAGAATAAACTGTACTAATTGGCTAAACCAAAAATTATGAAAATTTTATGGTAAGAAAATATGTGAGTCTAGTTTTTGGGAAAATTAATGGAACTCAATTTGGAGCTCTGTAGCTCCAGATAAAAATAATTTAGTGACTATAAGTCGACTAGACAGCTTTAAATTTAAATATAAGTGGATAGTGAAATTATGTATAATGCTATTTAAGCATGTTATATACATAAAGGATGAGGGATGGAGAGGAGGAGGAGGACAATAAAATGTATGAATGAATTGTGTATAAATAGTCATATGCCCGATTATCATCGGTAAATGTTAAATTGAATGGTAAATACGTATTGGTACTGAAGGAGCTATTGCGGTATTGAAAAGCAAATGATCAAATGTTTAAGAAATTTAGTCATGATATATATATATGTGTGATAATAATGATGTATGGATGATTATATTATTGAGTTGCATTGATTAATTCGGTTTAGGTAATGGAAATGTCAAGAATATTTGTCTTTGATATGTGATGATCATGTAATGCCATGAAAATTTGTTTAATTGTGTGGTTTAAAATGTATCTATATTTTGTTATATAACTTATTTTGTAATCTATTTGACAAATGATAAAAAAATTAATTCGGTTACTATGTGAGGTGAATTATGATTTCTGAAGCATATCTATATTCGGCAATAATGGATAAAATACATTTATGTCATGGGTGAATGGTTAAACACTTGGGTTAGTATAAAGTGTATATTTAGTAAGGTTTGTTGGAAAAGAAATAATAGGTTTTGGTTTATATCGAATAGAGAAAATTTGTACTATCTTTGTGGCTAATTTTGTTAGCTGTATGGGAGATGAATGGTTAATGTATGTATGTGACAATTAGCTTACTAGATAGTGAACTATTGATATACTACAATAGTTAAAAAGGAAAATTTGACGATATGAGAATATGTAATGATACGGATCAATTCAGGTACTCAGGACGAATTCAACAAGTAAGTGAAAATTTATAAATTCATACGACAAGGAAGTGAAAGATTGTGAGTATATTTAGCCAAGTAAACCCTAACTAATGATTCAAGAATAACAATTGGAAAGTTTTAATTTGGATAAAATTTTGTAAATCGGATTAATATATCTATAAGTGTATTTATTCTGGTAATGCCTCGTACCCTATTCCAGCGTTGATACTGGTAAGAGGTGTTACAATGTGACATCACCAGATTCGACCCTAATGTTTAGGCCGGGTTTGGGGTGTTACACAGTCTCTTTAACCTTGAGGTAATGGTACCTGAAACGAAGATCACTTTTGGAGAAAACAGATGTCCTACGAACCTTATTGAATAGATCGTCGATCCTTAAAAGCGGATACTTGTTCTTTACCGTCAACTTATTTAGCTGACGATAATCCACACACATCCTTATCGTGCCGTCCTTTTTCTTAGCAAACAGAATAGTTCTCCTAACAAGGACACACTCGGTCAAATGAACCCTCGGTCGAGAAGTTCCTGCAGCTGAGCTTTTAGCTCCATAAGCTCCTTCTGTGCCATACGATAAAGAGCAATGGACACTAGAATGGTACTCGGTAATAGTTCAATACCAAACTCAACTTCCCTGTTTGGAGGTACTCCCGGGAACTCATCTAGAAAAAAAATTAAAAAATCCTTTACAGTCTGAATATCAGTGATAGAAGGTTTTTCAGAACCAGAGTTAGACACAAATGTCAAATACGCCTCACAACCTTTTCGAACAAGTCTTTCGACTACTAGAGTAAAGATTACATTAGAGAGGTAATCTCGACGTTCGCCGATCATAATAATTTCAATATCACCTTTAAATTTTAGAGTTACCTTCTTAGAAGCACAATTTAAACTGACTCGATGTTTCGCGAACCAATCTACTTCTAGAATCAATTAAAACTCTCCAAACGATAACTCCATCAGGTTAGCCAAAAACATAGCACCCTGGATCTTTAATGGAGCTCGTGTATACACTTTATCAACTCTGACCGACTGAACCAGGAGACTAATTATGGAAATTTCTCTAGTAGTATTCTCAATAGCTATACCTAATTTCAAAGAAATAGTGCTAGTTACGTATAAGTGACTGGATCACATATCTATAATGTCAGCTATAACATTGGCCTCGTCTCTATCCTCACGGCGCCTCGCCGTATACACAAGAGCAAGCTGTCATGCCCTAATCTGACCTGCACCTTTGCCTGGTGCTCTCTAACCTCGGCTAGAGCCATTATCACCCTTGCCAGTACCACGGCCCCTAAGTAGCTGCTGAGCTGCTCTCGGTGGCTAAACAGGACCTAGATTCAGAGCTTGTGTCGAAGCTTGCACCTGATTAGATCACAGGGGACAGTCCCAAACAATATGTTCCGTCGATCAGCGCTGGAGGCAAGCCCTCAGTTTTCTCCAACACTTGTCTAGGTGGCATCTCCCACAGTCACTACAGGTCTGAATCTCAATTGCTGCAGCTGGTGCCTCAGTCCTCGGTAGCCCATAGAGTCTATCTCGTTTCTTAGGGTGCTAAAAAAATAATAGGGACCCGAATCCCTCCTAAGCTTACTCTGACCTCTCTCGGTCTCTCCTCTCGCGCTTCACCTCCTTTATTATATTCGCCTTGTCAACCAAGGCCACAAAAACCCACTCTCTCTGAGGAGCTATCAGGACTCTCAAATCATATATCAATCCCTCATTGAACCGAATACACCTCTCATAGTCATTCGAAACCAAGCCACGAGCATACGTGTTGAATCTCAAAAACTTGACCGTGTACTAAGCCACAGACCTCTCACCCTAAACTAAACTCATAAACTTGCATCAATGAGCCTCTACATAACTTGCCCCCACGTACTTGCTTTGGAAGGCACTCTTGAACAAATCCAAATTTGCATCTATGAGCCTCTACATAACTGGTAAGCCTCATTTTGGAGTAGAGATATGACACCCCACAGTTTTTGTGTAGGAGTGCAGTCGATGTCGTTCATAATACGCTCGGTGGCCTCTAGGCAGTACTCAACCATTGTAGGGGCGAATCCAGTAACACCCCTAAACAATATAGCACCATTAGACCAAAGTTGTTCAATAATCGACCCTTAGCAATACTCTCTAACACACGCAGCATAGCCTGAGACAGTATGTTATTCCCGACTGTTAGATTCTGAGACCTAGTCTCTGCAGTAGGAATACCACCGGTCTCGCTGGTCTCCAAATTGTGCATACTACCCATAGAGGATGTCTATGCTCGAGCTCTTCCTCAACACCCATGACGCCCATGTCCACGACTACCACGTGAACCCATTATCTTAACTTCTCTACAATGTAAGAAGTTTACAGATAATTTCAGAGTCCTCATCAGATATCTTATTTCACAATTCATATCATAACTGTTAACTAAACCAACAATTTTAGTTACTGCAGAAATTCCTAGCTAAATAATATAGCTAAAGCAGAAATACTTATAGGTTCAGCGTCGAAGACTTGGACTTTTATAAAACCATTTTCTGAGTTATGTGAATAAATTTTTCATTCAACCAAGAAAAGGCATTATCAATCAAAGAAAAGGGGAACAATCAAAGATGAATAGCATCATCAATGACCCCGTTATACTTAAAAGTATCACAAAGTTAGAGAAATTGTTTCAAATGTTGATTTGGGTTTTCTGTCACAGTGCCACTAAATTACAGATTATTTTTGATCATTTGTATCATTTTCGGTTTGATCTTGAAATTATTGGCTATAATTGTTGGCCTTGTTATACTATCCTAAACCATGTCTAGGCTTGGTAGTGCATAATCCTTTAGAGTCCTCTCATTCCGAGCCATCTGGATGTTTGTTGGTAACTGTGGTGCTAGTTGGTCTCTTAGGGCGTTATCGTCAGCTTTGCGGAGCAATTAATTGTTACGTGGTATGTTAACTATAGCTAGTGCTGGTGGATCTTGTATTTGCTACTGTTGCCGGTGATTTCTTCGAATTATTCTTTCTAGATTTGTGGTTACTACAATACGTGTGTCTCTACTGCGAGTCATACACCAGATCCAGAAGGAAGAGATTAGTAAAATAAAATAAAATCGTATCTATAATTGAGAAATTTCCTAATTATTCTTTTAAGAGCAAAAAATAAAATCAATAAAGTGACGTTGACTCCCCAGCAACGGGGCTAACAACTTGATCGCCTCCAGACGTACTAACATTTATGGTGTAAATACTACAATAGAATAGAGAGTTATGAGGCAGTATCCGTAAGTATACCGATTGAGTTGTAATATAGATTTTACAATGAAGTAGGTGAGTACTCCGAGGATCGTACCTAAGGGAGGCAAGCACTAAATTAATCTTAACCTAAAATATTAAAGATCTAATTAATACTTTAAAGTCAATTAAATCACGAAAGTAAAATAAAAGATAGTTTTAGGATTTCTTAAATAAAGTAAAATAACATAAAAGAATTAAATTTCAAGACATATAAATAATAAAGTGAATCAAATCTGAAGATAGGTGATTAGCTCGCTTCAGTAATCCCAATAAACTATTGTCTCGGGTTCCTCGTCAACGAACTAGTCGCTACCCTAGTAGGATTTTCTGATCTTTCACTAACATAACGAGTCAGCAATAACTACTTATCTTCCGATCTCACAGTCCAAACTGGTTTGGGGTCAAGGTGTTCACAGATGAGCAATATCAGTTTTGGGTTAATTCCTACCTTGACAACTTTTCGGGGTTGTCAGACCAAGGTTTTGTTTCACGTTCTTCCTTTCCCAAAAAATTGATTCGTTCAGTAACCCTACAAAATAGTTAAGAGGTCTTGCTTCCACTCAATAATCCCCTATAGAAGGATCAGTTCCTCATGGCTTTCATAAACAACATAAAGTAAATGGAAGAATTAATCATAGGGAATGGACTGAAACAGAGAGTTTAAGCAAAGCTTAATTAATTTTGAATATAAGCACGAATCTACAGAAGTTGATCTCCTTCACAATCAGATTTCTTGAAGAAAGAAAATAACTAAAACTACGAAAACTTAAGAAAGAAAGAAATCTTAAACCTAAAGAGAAAATCTAAGCTAATGAAAAAATGTCTATAATGTGTGCCAAAGAAGTCTACTTATAGCCTTCAGATAGTCGTCGTCCTCAACCCTAGGTTAGCTGATGTTCCCGAGCTTAAAGTTTGAATGTGCAGACTAAGCTGCCCATACTTCGTGTTTTATTCCCATCACAGAGTCGATCTCGCGACACACCAGGACCTGTGTTGTGACGTAGCAGCCAGTCTACTCCTCTGCAGTTGTCTTTAGGGGTATGTCGTGACACCCTCAACCTGAGTCATGACATTGAAGGCAGTTCCTCACGTTCTCTATTTTGCTCTCTATGTTGCGACATCGACTCCCCCATGTTGTAATATAGCGTCAAGTATTGACCTGAAATGCCCTCTAATGGTCTCCTGGACACTCACAAAGCACGTTAGCTCTCCCTTAGGTCTCATTTGGCCCTTAAGGTTAATAAAAGACTTGATGTGCACATTTTATTAAAACTAAAGAAACTAAATTAAAACATAACGAAAATGCTTGTATTCAAGCTCATTAAATGTGAAAGCTAGTTTAATCTATTACACCGAATTTCGGCAGATCAAACTCCCCCATACATAAGTCATTGCTTGTCCTCAAGAAACATAAATAAAGATTACAAAATGAAAAGTGACGACCCTTGAGCAGGTATGGTAGAAGTATTGATTTCAGAGCACATAACTTAGGCATTTCATGTTTACTAATAATTTCAACATGATGAGTAGTTGAATTACCACTTTTGATCCCAAACATCTAATTTTAGTATGTTACAAAATATACAAGTATTAAGGTTCTCACCTGTAGGAATCCATCAAAAAATCATACAAGTACTTTGATTATCCGAGTAGAATACAAATAGTCATTTATGTGAATGATTAATATGACATCCATTCATGCATAAGGATATTTATGTTACATAGGGCTTTTCATCTTGTAAAGTTCTAAGGCTTAGGATAGGTATGGAATTAAAAAAAATAGTAAGCATCAAAGGGTTATAAACATGAAAATAGTTTGGCATGTTGTCTTGATCCCTATTCTTCCCCCTTAGTGGCCCTTACTTGTTCAACGCCTTATTTCTCCTTCTCTCAGCTTCTTTGTCTCTCAATATATAGGAAATCATAGCATGACATAGTAACTATGGCTAGCCTTACAAGTTGTTGTGCACTAATGAATGCGTTTTTCTTTCTTTTGTGACTTTGTGACTTTTTAACTTTTCTCCTTTTCAATATATCTCACTCATGAATGCTTTTTCACTAATTTAGGGTTTTTTCTACTCATACTAATTTCCTCTTTGGATTTTTTTTGTTTTGTACATTAGGCTAACCTATAAATCTCATATCACACTAATCTTTCCTATTTCACTCTATTTTTTACAAACTCCACCATGATGTATCTATTTAACCCTTAATACGTATGGCCAAACGTCTATAATCGTGTAGTGTAAGACCAAAGAAAAAGGGTAAATAAAAATTGACCTTTTTTGGCTCGGGGCTTATAATGTGGTTCATCAAGCAGTGTCAAAAGGCTCAAAATTGGTACTAAAGGTGAAATATAAATAGGATAATTTTTTGGCCCTGGATGTGTTCCAAACAGCGTCTTAGGTCATCCCTAAAGATCTCAACATATATAAATTTAATCCACCGAACAAACACAAATTCAACCATTTATCATTCATAATAGCATGCTCGTTTCCTTGTATTTTCTATATCACTTGGTACGAATGATATCTAAATACCTATTTACAGTATAACATATAGAACTTTAGTAGCCAAATAATTAAAAATTTAAAATCACCTATCATCATGCCAAACTTATTCATACACACAAGCAACCTATGCACATGCCCCTAACCAATCACTTGTATTTTTACAAGCTCAAGTACACAACAAACAAGAGAAATCAAAGAAAATGTAAAAATATGAAGCAAATTTTCGATGTTACCCCCCACACTTTATTTGACACATTCTCCTCAATGTGTAGCCCATCAAAAGATAAGGAAAAAAGTTACCCGATTGATCATGATTACTTGAAATCCTATAGGTGGGTGCTTCCTCCTTTGATTGTTGAAAGTTTGAATTTGTTCATGTTTCTTTCGTGTCGAGTTCCTACATAGAAAAATTAAACAAAATGCAACAAAACTAAAAGAAAATCTACTTATTAATCCTACTCCTACAATGTCTAAATTAAAATCATTCAAAAATTAATACAAGTCTTTTAAATAAAATAAAATAAAAATCGTTCAACCAGCCTCCTCATTGTCCATCTCCTCATCCTCCTCTTCTTCTCTTTCTCCTTTCTCTTCCCTTTCTTGTGCTTCTTCATCATGTTCCATATTCATTGGACCGAACATGCCAGGTGTATAATTCAGGACTCGTATGTTATTTTTCCTAGTAAACTATTCAAAAATTGGTCCCGATTCTTGCATCCATTGAATCATTCAATCAAAATTTGGATAATTGTTCTCACCAATGTCTTGTTGAGCTCGTGCGAACCTTTGTGACGAGGTGGGTGTAGCTATCATTTCTTACTGTCGCTTATTCCCGTCTTTGATTTATTTTGGCTCGTAGCATGATGTATTGTTGGAACAAGGTATCTCCGATAATACTTTGTGATGGTTTTAATGACTACTTAATGTAGGTCATGGGTACACCCGCGTTTTTGCACAAAGCCGTCACTAGATGGGGAAAGAACACTCCCACCTTTTGGCTACTAATGCATCTTCCCATGTTCTAGTGGATCTATTTGTCAACACACACCCTCTTTTTCTACAAAGTAGCTTAGAGTAAAATTGCTCTAAAGGTATTAATATTAGAAACATTTAAAGCAGGTACAAGTCATGTGCAAATGAATTAAATTCACATTTTAGCCTCAAGAAACATAATGGCTTAATGAAAATATACTGGGATATTAGTACCTATGTGATACTTCCATTCACCGCTTCCCTCAGTTAAAAAGTTTATAATATTATCCATATCTACGTCTCTAAAATATTCTAAATCAGTTTCATCAATGAAATCATCCTCATAGTATGGAACATTATAAAAGTCGTAAATTATTCTAGGGGTTACTTTCACCTCTTTTCATCGGACAAGTACTGTATCCCATATATGACCTTCAGCATTTCTAGACTCGTGGTTCCGTAGAGATGCATAGAACTCTTGAACAACAAGGAGCACATCATTAACCTTTGGGATCGCCCAAAAACAGTCCCAACGATGATATCTGACCAAAGGCCATATTTCATTACATAAAATCATCGATGGATCAAATCCCCTCACTAGAATAAATGTTTTCCTTGAAGTTCATTAAAATTGTTTTCAACATTCCTATTCGAAAAAGTAGAGGGATTTTGATCCATCGATGGTTCTGTTTCTATTGTTCGCCTTACTTTTCTAGGATGCATAATGCTTCAATCCTAATGAATTGCTAAATACTAACTCAATAGAACAGTAAAAAGTTTGAGTTTAGGAACTCTTAATCTTTAATGTATAGTTAGAGTTTGTTTGAATTCCTTTCTTGCCCGTGATGTCCTCATTTCGTGTTCCACCGCGTTTGTGAAAGGAAATTTGGAAATTTAGAGGTTTAAGATTTAGGGGATGTTAATAGATTTGAGAGAGATTAAGGGGGTAGAGGTTTAAGCAGTGTTTTAATTAGGAGTAAATAGAAGTTTAAGTTGTAAGATAGGGTTTTAAAGGGTTAAAAATTAGGTAAAATTAATGTTTAAGTTGTCGGGATACGCAATGGGTCAAGTCAACCCTGTAGAAAATTGTAGCAATGTCGCGGCACAGGGGTTTTATGTTGCCACACATTTGCCAGTTTGGAGAATCTTAAGGGCTGTCTGCTACGTCGCGACTTGTTGTTTTGATGTCGTGATGGCGACTCTTTTTCGGCCCAAAACTCCATCTTAAGGATGTTTTAATCTAAAGATAAACCTATATCAAATAAAATATAAAATCTAAACTATGCGGTTAGTTAAGTATACAATAATTTACAAATATCATGCAACAATTCACAAATTTTAAGTTATACTGCCAGATTTATCCAACAATATGGTAAATTCACCCATGGATGATTTTTTTATTCTATCAATATTGGTCGATCGTCCGTCTTGCCATTCTGCCCTTGCTCGTTTGTCCCGTTCTTTGAACCTATTATTCTTTCTGCATTCATAAAAGGAAACATTTCCCTTGATTTGGGAACGTCATAAATAGAAAATTTTTGGAATGCTCCCTTAATTTCCTCCTACTTTCCTCTTTCGGCTGATAACCACATTTGAAGGTTTTAGTCTTACCATTTATTTTCATTGTCAACTTATTTTTCTCTAAATCAATGGTGGATCTAGAAGTGGCATGAAAGGTCTTCCTATTACGATTGATATCTCATGATCTTCCTAAAAGTCAAGTACTACAAAATCCTCAGGAATAATAAAGCTTCACACCTTGACTAACATATCTTCTAGTACCCTCTTCGAGTGTACTGAAGACCTATCAGCCAATTGTAATGTTATGTGAGTTGCTTTAAGATTCCCTAATCCGAGTTTTTTAAAAATTGATAAGAGCATTAAATTAATACTAGCTCCTAAATCGCATAGGGCTCTATTAAAGTGAGTACTTCTTATTTCTATGGGAATGGTAAAATTGCCCAGGTAGTTCACTTTTCACGGTACTTGTCTAGAAATAAATACATTACAGGAAGCACTTGAATTAATTTGTTCTCCTACCTTGATTTTCTTATGCCTTGCCATCATCTCGTTTAAAAACTTGGGGCACTTGGAAACCTTCTCAATTAACTCGATCAAGGGTAGGTTAACATTTAAGGTTTTAAACAAATTAAAAAAACTTTCAAATTCATCCTCATCCTGCTTTTGCCTTTCTTCTAATCTTCATGGATATGAGGCTTTCGTGATTTTGGCATCTTTAAATGCCTCTTTTCCCGCCTTAGCCGTTGGTGCATTCTCCTCTTTTGGTTCAAGTTTGTCTTCTAATTCTAAGGAATTGTCATGAGGTTTATCAGTTACCTCTAAGGTAGGTATTTCTAGGCTATTCAGTACCTTGCCCGATCTGAGTGCTAAAGCTTTCACATGCTCTTTACCTTCCCTCCATGGATTATCTTCCGTGCTACTAGGGATGCTTGAGCCAATTTGCCTTCTGATATCACCCATCATGCTCATCAGTTGGCTCATTTAACCCTCGAGCTTAGTCAATGTTGTTGAATTGGTGCACTCAGATTGCACTTGTTTAACATCTGTTCTCATTGAATAGATCTTTTCCTTAATTCTATCCAGACGCTGACCGCATGCAGTATGGTCACTTGGGTTGGTTCTGTCCTGGGTTTCTGTAAATAAGTAGGTTGGTAATTACTATTTTTAACTTAATTTGAATTGTTACGTCCTCCTTGGTTTCCTCTTCATTTCAAGTTCAGGTGATCCCTCTAACCGAGATTATATGTATTCAAATAAGGGTTTCCACCCCAATTCCTAATGTATTTCACATCCTCGGCAGGATTGTTGATATAATGGAAGAGTGACTTGTCTCATCCATACATAGACGGTGTAAGAGTAGATTCAATACAGTTTAATCTATCCATTATCTGCTAATACTTATCATCCTTTTGAATAGCTTTGACCATAGCGATTTTCTGGCCATATGTAACATGTCTGATTGGCCACTGATAGGAGTTTAATGCCATATTTTCAATAATTTCATACGCATCCTCATACGTCCTATTCATAAGGGCTCCTGCTACTACTCCGTCTAGTCTAGATCATGCATTTTCATCCAACCCATTATAAAATACCTGCAGTCGCATCCACTCAGGGAATCCTTCTTACGAACATTTTTGAATGAACATTTTGAAGCGCTCGCATGCCTCATAGAAACTTTCTCCCTCCATCTATCTAAAGATGGCAATCTCTCTTCTTAGCTAAACTACTTTCCTAATCGAAAATAACTTTTGTAAGAACTTTCCAGCGAGTTCATACCACACCGTGATAAATCCTAGTGCCTATGAGTCCAACCAAGAAATGATATTATCAATCAAAGAAAAGGGGAACAACCAAAGACGAAGAGCGTAATCAGTGACCCCATTATACTTAAAAGTATCACAAAGTTGGAGAAATCGTTTAAATGCTTATTAGGGTCCTCTGTCATAGTTCTCTAAAATTATAGATTATTTTGGAACATTTGTATCATTGTTGGTTTGACCTCAAAATTATTGGCTGTAATCACCGGGCTTGCTATACTTTCCTGAACCATGTCTAGGCTTGGTAGGGAATAATCCCTTAGAGTCCTCTCATTCCGAGCCATCTGCACATTTTTAGGTAACTGTGGTGCTGGTGGGTCTCCTACCGCATTACTGTCAGCGTCACAAAATAATAGATTATTACGTGGTACTTTAACTGCAACTGGTGGTGGTGGATCTTGTATTTTCTACTGTAGTTGGCGATTTCTTCTGATTATTCTTTCTAGATATGTGGTTACTACAATAGGTGTGCCTCTACTGCGAGTCATATACCAAACCTAAAAGGAAGAGATTAGTAAAATAAAATAAAATCATATATATAATTGAGAAATTTCCTAATTATTCTTTCAACAGCGAAAATTAAAATCAATCTAGTGATGTTACCTCCTCGATAATGACGCTAACAACTAGACTGCCTTCGGATGTCCTAACGTCCAGACTGTGAATACTAGAATAAAATAGAGTTATGAGGCGG
Organism: Gossypium hirsutum; assembly: GCF_007990345.1. NCBI lineage: Eukaryota > Viridiplantae > Streptophyta > Magnoliopsida > Malvales > Malvaceae > Gossypium > Gossypium hirsutum. The sequence goes on from NC_053444.1 coordinate 40,641,795, forward strand.
TATTCACAAGTATATGGGTCGAGTTGTAATATATATTTTACAACGAAGCAGGTGAGTACTCCGAGAATCGTACTCAAGGGAGGCGAGTACTAAATCAATCTTAACCTAAACAATTAAAGACTTAATTAATACTTAAAAGTCAGTTATAGCACGGAAGTAAAATAAAAGATAATTTTAGGGTTTCTTAAATAAAGTAAAATAACTTAAAAGAATTAAATTTCAAGAGATATAAAGAATAAAGTGAATCAAATCTAAAGATGAGTAATTAGCTCGCTTCAGCAATCCCAATCAACTGTTGTCTAGTGTCCCTCATCAACCAAGTAGCCGCTACCCTAGCAGGATTTCCCGATCTTCCACTAACATAAAGAGTCAACAAAAACTACTTATCTTCTGACCTCATAGTCCAAACTAGTTTGGGGTCAAGTTGTTCATGGATGGGAAATACCAATTTTGGGTTAATTCTCACCTTGATAACTTCTCGAGGTTGTCAGGCCTAGGGTTTGTTTCACATTCTTCCTTTCTTAAACAATTGGTCCATTAAGTAACCCTAAAAAACAATTAATAGATTGTGCTTCCACTCGCTAATCCCCTAAGGATCAGTCCCTAATGGCTTTCATAAACAACATAAAGGAAAATGAAGAATTAATCATAGGAAATGGATTAAAATAGAGATTTTAAGAAAAGCTTGATTAATATTGAATATAAGCACGAATCCACAGAAGTTGATCTCCTTTACAATCAGATCTCTTGAAGGAAGCAAATAACTAAAACTATAAAAACTTAAGAAAGAAAGAAAACAATTCTTAAACCTAGAGAGAAAATCTAAGCTAATGAAAAGATGTTTATAATGTGTGCCAGAGAAGTCTATTTATAGCCTTTAGGTGTCCGTTGTCCTCAACCCTAGGTTAGCTGATGTTCTCGAGCTTAAGTTTTGATTCTGTAAAATAAAACGCCCATGCTTCATGTTTTATTCCTGTTACAGAGTCGATGTCCTAACACACCAAGACTTGTGTCGCGATGTAGCAGCCAATCTACTCCTCTGTAGCTGTCTTCAAGGGTATGTTGCGACACCCTCAGCTTGTGTCGCGACCTTGAAGGCAATTCCTCACTTTCTTTATTCTGCTCTCTATGTTACGACATCGACTCCCTCATGCTGCAACATAGCATCCAATATTAACTCGAGATGCCCTATAATGGTCTCCTGCACACTTACAACGCAAGTTAGCTCTCCCGTAGGCCTCATTCTGCCCTTAAGCTTAATAAAATACTCAATGTGCACATTTTTTTGAAAGTAAAGAAACTGAATTAAAACATAATGAAAATGCTTGTATTCAAGCTCATTAAATGTGAAAACTAGTTTAATCTATTACACCAAATTTTGATAGATCAGTGACATTGAAGACAGTTTTGAAGAGTCTACTAGTTTATCACGCGAAATCGACGAATATATAGACGTACAAGCTTCTATGCTGGATATGCCCAAGAAGCTCAGGACTAACATAGGGGTTGTTAATGTTGTTCTAAGAAACGAGGAAGAGAAATACATTGCAATATTAGAATAGCATCGAAAAAAGAGGACAAACCACACTGGATTTCCTACTGTTGTGGTTGCCGCTCCTATTTCCCCTGTTACGAACTCAACTTTTGTTGCTCATGCAAGCTCACCTACTGTTGTCTATGTAAGTTCATCACTTGTTGTTCCTACTAACTCATCCCCTGTTGATCCTTCTTCTTATTCCCAACCATAGATGAGCCTTCAAATGAAGGATTTTTTTGGTACTATCATTAAGCATGGCGTAGTTTGAGACCTGTAAAATTTGTTGCGGTAGGTGGTGAGATTGGCGAACTATTCCCTTGGTATGAGCATATGAGAACAAGAGAATTGCATTATAGTCCCAACGATGTCACCAAAAACTTGAAGACCTCTCTACCAGAAGTAGCTAATGAGTGTATGTGTTTGGTTGGTTCGTTTAATGGTGTGAAGAAGCCTTCTCTGTAAGAACTAGCTTTGTCCCTACAAGTTTTTTTGGCTGAGGCTAGAATGGTTGGCTTGGGTCTCAAATAAGGTATAAACAGAGCTAAATTCAATAAGAGGGAGCTCGATGATTCTTACCAGAATGCTATGCAAGCTTTAGAGAAAGCTTGTGAACTCGATTCCAAACTAAAGGAAAAAAAAACCTGTGGGGAAAGAATAAGGACTTAGTTGAATGTTTGGTGATCATTGAGGGCAAGGTAGAGAAATTATCCAGGGAGGTCATAGTTGAAAGAGCAGAAAAAGAGAGCATGAATGCTGCTATGAAGAAGATGGCTGAAGAACATAAGGCCACTATGAGCAAAATGGCTGAAGAAAAGAAGGTTGCAATGGTGAGCTTGGAACAAAGGCACACTGATGCTTTGGAAGATTTTAAGAAGGAAACTTTTCCAAATTTTAAGAACTTCTTGTCCGATCACAAGGCCAAAATCTTGTTGTATGCTCAAGTTGCTAGTGGCCCTTTTGATGCACACAGAGTTGATTTCAGTGCTCTCTACAACATTGCCTGTGATCAATTGGGATTTGATGTTCACTTCCCTTCTAGAGCTGCATGGGAAGAGTTTGTGTCCAAATGGAGTAATTCTAAGGATTTTTACTTGTACAAAATCCAACTGAAGCTAGTGTTGCCCCTACCAATGAAGATGATAACATAAAGCTGGTGAATGAATCCTGAGAGAGAACGAAGCCTCAAGCAACCCTAATGGGGCTAGTGATATGCCCTAATTTGTGTATTGTTGTACTTATTTTTTTTCAAATGTGAAATGAGAACTTTGAGTTTTGAAAAAAAATTAAGTTTACTTGTTAATGTTATGCCATCATATCCTTTCGCAAACACCATATATCTTGTTGCACAATGATATTGTTAATAACAAAGGATTAGACCTAGCCAAATTTTTTAATACGCTCTCATAAGATTTCAACAGACTTAGTGTAGCCCAATGGCTTTATTTATTCAATTTTTATCCAATTATGACTCAAATAGTCTTAAGTAACTTAGGTTGGTAGCTTAACTCAATTAACCTATAAACATTGGTTGGGAGCGTAGGTTCGCAAGTTGTTTCTAAGTTGTGAGCTTAACTCTACTAACTCAAATAAATAAAAGCTGTGAGCATAACTTAGCTAACCTTTAAACAACAACTAGGAGCGTAGGTCGGGAGCTATGTCGAAGTTTATCAGCTAGGAGAATAGGTCCGCGAGCTGTGTTAAAGTTTATTAGCTAGGAGTGTAGGTTCGTGAGCTGTTTCAGAGTTGTGAGCTTAACTCATCTAACTTAAATAAATGAAGGCTATGAGCATAACTCAACTAACCTTTAAACATCAGCTGAGAGTGTAGGTCCACTAGCTGTTTCAGAGTTGCGAGCTTAACTCAGCTAACTCAAATAAATGAAGGCTGTAAGCATAACTCAAGTAACCTTTAAACATTACCTAGGAGTGTAGGTCTGCGAGTTGTATTGAAGTTTATCAGCTGGGAACATAGGTCCGCGAGCTATTTTGGAGTTACGAACTTAACTCAGCTAACTCAAATAAATAAAGATTATGAGCATAAATTAGCTCTCATCACCTCTTGGTTAGCCGTTTCGTTGAAGCGAGTTGTCCTGTGTGATTGGAGGCTTATTTCGACAGGAATAACTGCCTTCATGCCATGAACAAGTGAGAACATTGTTTCTCCCGTTACAGTATGAGGTGTAGTTCGCAGACCCCATAGGATCCTTGGTAGCTCCTTCAACCATGCGCTCTTGACATCGTCAACCTTCTTTTCTAAAGGTGTGAAAATATTTTTATTTATTGCTTCAACTTGGCCATTTGTTTGTGGCGATTTAACAAAGCTCTACACTAAATCAATATGTAGGTCTTTGTAAAAATTCTTAAATTTTCCCTGAAATCTTGTGTCGTTATCTAATATGTTCAATCACGGAATGTCAAACTTGTACACAATTGACTTCTAGAGAAAAAAATCCATCTATTTTTTTTGTAATAGTCATTAAGGCTTCTGCTTCTATCCATTTAATGAAGTAGTTTATAGCTACTACTATGTACTTTTTCTGAGCTGTAGCTATTGGGAATGGGCCAAGGATATCAATTCCCCAGATTGCAAATGACCAAGGGCTCGACATAACTTGTAAAAGCTCTACTAGTTGTCACTGTATCTAAGCATGCCTTTGGCAGGAGTCATAGGTACAGACCATATGGTGTGCATCCTTTTGTATAGTAAGCCAGTAATACCCCTGTCAAACACCTTCTGTGTAAGGAGTTTGCCTCCCAAATGATCATCATAAATTCCTTCGTGTATCTCGTGCATTACATATTCAGCTTCAATAGGTGACAAGCATCGCAATAACGGTTGAGAATACCTTTTCTATAGAGTACACCCTTCAAGAGGGTATATCTAACAATTATAATTAACAAACCACTTTAGCAGCTTGAGATTTAAATAATTTATAGATATTGTATTGCTTAGACTACATTTGAGATATAACTGGTAGTAACATACCTCATTGCTTTGCGTTGAAGTTTGTCAAACTCTCTTTTGTCCAATTGAGTGTCCTTTCCTTGTAGTGCATGCATGATTGGATTCATCCAAGTTTCTTCCTAGCTTAGACTATACAATTACGCCATATCATAACTTGAGATCTCTTTATGTTCCAACAAGATCTTCCCCCTTTGTTCATTAACGAAGGATGAAGCTAACCTCGAGAGATCGTTCGCGTGTGTATTGTCATTCCTGAGCAACGACTAAATGTGTACTTCACCAAACTCAGCTAGCAATCGAGCTGCCATGGCATGGTATTTCTTCAATATTTTTTCTTTTACCTCATACTCTTTGTTCATCTGTTTTTCCACCATTTAGGAATCAAAGTAAACAATGGGGCCGCTTGCTCTAAGTTGGCGAGCCAATTGCAATCCAGGTATCAAAGCCTCATACTCCATAGAGTTGTTGGATGATTGGAAACCAAAAGATAGCTCATACTTCCACTCATTTTTTTCAAGAACGATTAATATAACTCCTACCCCAAATACTGTTTTCTCCATGGAAGCAACAACATAGACTGTCCATCTCCTCGGACACTTAACTAAGCTCGCTTCCCCCTATGGTGGAATAACTACTATGTCCAACACAATGAATATAAAAAGACACTTGCGAGGTCAGTTCTTTGCTAAAAAGAGCACTCTATGATAAAGTCTACTAAAATATGGTTCTTATCGCTTTTTTGGGGTATACTCCATGCCAAATTCAGCCAATTCGATGCTTCACTTCGTTATTCTCCCAGAGGTGTCTGCTTTAGACAATACATCTTTAATGGGCTAGCTTGTCATAACTGTGATGGGATGAGCTTGGAAATAGGGTCACAACTTGCGAGCTGCCACAATGAAAGCAAAAATAAGCTTTTCTATCTTCTTATACCTCTGTTCTCCACCATGCAACACTTTACTCACATAATAAACTTAGAATTGGCGAGCCCCCTCTACCCTAACCAAAACCGTGGCCACAGTCTCATTTGAGGTTGTTAGATAAACAAATAAAGTCTCTTTCGTTCTTGATGACATCAACAGTAGAGAGTTCCCTAGCGCTCTTCAGTCCATGAGAAAGAAATCCTCAAAGTTTTGAAAAAGGGTAAACACTTGTCTGCCATTTTGGAAATGAACATGTTAACTGTCACTTAGGTGTTGGATATCTTTAATTGTTCGCGGAGGAGGCATATCTAAGATAGCACAAATTTTCTCTAGATTCCCCTCTCGAAAATTAGAAAACCCAAGAGTTTGCTAGCTCGCAAACCGAACGTGCACTTCTCTGGGTTCAACTTCATACTGTGAGCCCTCAAAACAGCGAACGCTTCTAAGAAATTTTGCACATGTTCCTTCATAGTTGTGCACTTTACCAACATATCGTCAACAAAGACTTCAATGCTACGTCCAATCTGCTCCCTAAAATTCTATTCACAACCCTTTGATAGGTATCACTTGCATTTTTTAAACCAAAAGGCATAACTCGATAACAGAACAACCCCTCCTCAGTGACAAAATTGTTTTATCTTGGTCATCAGGGGCCATTGAGATCTAATTTTACCCTGAAAAAGCGTCTATAAAGCTCATGAACTTGTGACCTGAAGATGCATCAACTAAGCGATCAATTGATGGTAAAAAGAAGCTGTCCTTGGGGCACGCCTTATTCAGGTTGGTGAAATCAATGCACATCTTCCACTTTTCACTAGCTTTCTTTAACATGATGAAATTTGAAACCTAGTTCGGGTAATCAACCTCTTAGATGAACCCTACCAAAAAATAATTTGGCCAACTCTTGTCTCACGGCCTCTACTACTTAAGGTGCAAACCTCCTGTTCTTTTGCGTAACTGGTTTTACCTCAAGGAGCACATTCAGTTTATAAACAATTACCTGTGGATATACCCTTCGTATATCCGCTGCAAACCATGCGAAGACATCAGAGTTCGCCCTTAGACATTGGACCAAACTCCCTTTCTCCTTGGGTGCTAGAGTTAATGAAACATCTATTGTTCTTCCTTTGTCATCGTAAAATAGATGCAAAGTCTCTGTATCCTCTACTACTTCAGGCTTTTTTGCTTCTCTCCTCATTTCTTGCATCTAGGCTATTCGAGTCCAAGACCTGACCATTTAACCCTACCTATCGCAAACTCAGTTCCCCTTGAACACATTCTCGTGCTTGCTTTACGGATAAGATATGACACTTGTAATACCCAATTTTTCCCCGGACCCATTAAATAATATAAAAACCAAAATATAAATAAAGACCAAATATTAGACAGTTCATTTACATAGTCTAATTAAATACCTAGCCCAACTAACCAAACCCAAACCCGATTACAAAACCCAAATACCTAAATGGCCCAAAAACTCAAATAAACCCAATACCAAAATAGCCCACTAAACAAAAAATCCAAATCAGCCTACCCTAGCCCAATGTTGGAGGCCCAAATTTAGGTTTCCAGAAACGACTAGGGTTACTGGAATTGTCTGCATTGCGGCCAAAACCAAGGGTTCTCCGCACGCATCAACTGTGCCTCTGCACGTGCATCTACTCTAGCTGTACCTACAGCAACAAACAGCCAACGACAAACAGCAAAGAAAGGAGAGCAAAATAAAGGAGAAAAAACGAGTAACAAATATAAATTAGGGGATTTTGTATTTTTTTATTTTTGGCTATATAAAGTCGTTCTCAAAACTGTAAAGGGGGATTCGGGAATAAAAAAAAAGAATCAGAAAAGAGAAACTAAAAAAATCAAAAAAATTAAAAGGTGATTCTCAAAGTTTTTTTATTTTTCTTTTGCAATTTGTTCTTGTTTTTTTTATACATACGCAAAATAAAAGAGAAGGTAAGGGAGGGATTTACCTTCACGTTGGCACCGATTAAGTCCTCATTTGCTTAGTCGTGATAGGAGCTCGAGCGAGGATAGTGGGGCGAGGATTGGCGGAGCCTCCGAGCGGCGCGAGAGCTAAGGTTAAAACCCTAGCAGAGATCATAGGTCCTTTTTTTATATTTTTGAGATGCAAATGTTTTTTTTAACTAAATTTGGTTTTAATAGTGCAATTATACGACGACGTTTTCAACAAGGATTCATAGGTGCTGAAACGACGTCGTATAAGGTGGAGACTCGCGCGGTGACCCGACCCGGGGAGGATCCGCATGTTTTCACTTTGGTGGGATATTTGCGCGCTAGATCCTCCACCTTTGCTCCTTGTTTTAATTCGATCCATGATGGAACGCGGCATTTTTTAGGGCAGGGATTAATTTCCCTTTTGGTCCCTCTCTGTTATCCGCAGATTCAATGTGGTCCTTTCCTTTTTTATTTATTTCAAATTTGCCCTTAAATTTCTGTTTCAATTCCAAAGTAGTCATTTGTTTTGTTTTTTTACTATTAAATTAATTTGTTTAATATTAATTTATTATTATTATTATTATTATTATCATTATTATTATTGTTAGTATTATTATATTTTTTATACATCAATTTATCTAACCCGTTTATATATATAATTTTATTCTATTATGTACTATTATTTTAAGTTTTCTTATATTATTATATATTATTATTTAATTTTACAATATATTATTTTATTAAACCAATATAATATATTTTCAATTTTTATTTTATAATATTTTTTTTAAATTCACTTATATATATTTCTATGCATTAAAAAGATTTATATGATAACATCCTTATATAATGCTATTTTATATATTTACATACATGATTTATATTATACATACATACATATATGATATATTATTGATTTCATATTATTGTCTTTTTCAGTTTATTTTAACACGTATATAATTTATTTCATTTTAAAAAAAAACCCCTACTTTATTATATTTTACCTATTTCAAATTTTTTTATATATTATTATATATTATTATCTATTTTGAATTTTTCATTCTATAGGTATTACTTATTGAAATTAATAGATGTATATTATTTTCTTCTTATATAATATTTATTTTTAAATTTATTTGGATACTATTATTTTATGTGGTATGTATTTTTAACTATATTTTTTTATTTATTTCAAATTTTAATATATGTATATATTATTTATTTTAAATTTATTTTAATTATAATTTCCCTTCTTTCATATTTCTTAAGTTATTTTAAAAACTTGTACAATTTCATGTAGGTTAATTTGTTTGGTGCTTTGATTGACTTTTAATTCATTAGCCTTTGAATGTTAGCATAATATATGATGTGAGATTATTGCTCTTATGTGTATTGTATTGCTTATTTGTATTTATTATCGTGCTTTATTCGCTCAAAAGATTGCGTTTAATATGGTTTAAGTATTGAAATCATTTTTCAAGATAACGCAATACTCGGTATTTGGGATCTTCGAGAGGATTGAGCCCTAACGTATTGGGTTCCAATTTTCCTCGTTGAATCTAAATAATCAAAAATATTCTTTAATCAAAACACATAAATAAAAAGCTCATTCTCGGGAATTTGATACGTTGTGTCCTAACGTATTGGATATGACATGTTGTTTTCCCGAGATGAAGATTTTTTCTAAAAAAAAATAATAAAGGCATTATTCAATGTTTGGGATTTTGAGAAATTGTGCCCTAATGTATTGGGCTTCGATTTCTCCATCTAACTTAAACAATTGAATTTCCTTTTTTCACTGCATGAGTTTTAAAGATTAAAGGCAAGCTCGTCCTCAAAGTTTCAATGTGTCGTGTCCTAACGTGTGGGATGTGATATTTTGCTATCTCGAGATGAGAGAGTCTTTAATATTTGTTTCAATTTATTCAAGTGTTTTTTTTAATAAGCATTAATAAAAGGGGTCGTATTTTTTAAATTTCCTTTCAAAATTTTGACTATCAACACTTAAGACATTAATTAATCAATTCGATACCAATTTTGTGCGTTACGAGGGTGCTAATCCTTCCTCGTAAGTAACTGACTCCCGAACCCTTTTTTTGAAACTCGTAGACCAAAATCATTTTTAAGGTGATCCGATCACACCTCAATAAAAGATCGGTGGCGACTCTAATTTTCGTTTTTAAGTCGACGCTATTTTTTTTGTTTTCCAAAAAATGGTTTCGACAGCTTGGCGACTTCGCTGGGGACTGGTTAGAGAGTCGAGCCATAAATTGATTAATTTTTGTCTTAAAGTCGAATGTCAAAAATTTGAAGAGATTAAAAATGATTTCCCTTTCGCATCCATTGGTTTTCATCATAGCATGCTTGCTTGGTTTAGGTATGTTAATATATGTGCATTTGCATTACATAAGTTGGTCAATTTTACCCCTCTAAGTGGGAGTGAGAAACTAGTCCTTCGTGAGGTTTTCACCTCCGTGCAGGATAGTAGATCGCTTTCGGGATACATCCGTACCTATGTTTTCGTGAGCTTTTCATCTCCGTGTAGCCATAAGGAAATGTATTCCCCTGAACCGAACTCGGTCTGCATGAGCATATAACGAGTGAGGATTGAGGAATTTATTGGTTTGGGTACCTTTGCCCTAGAAGCCAAACCTCATATAATGAACTTTAGGGACTCGCCCTAGGTGGAACTACGCTGGACCCTAATAGATACCCGAATAGGCGTTTTATTATTTCTTGATTGTATTGGATTCTCTGTTTATACCTGATACTAACTTGTTATGTTTTGTTTTGGCTGCATGACATTTTGACTGTATGGCATTTCATCATAGAAAAGAGGTGTTAATTCACGTTCGGTTGCTAAATAGAGAGCTTGTCATGGAAAATGAATTTCTTGATAAAGTGGTAGACAATACAATTGTTTGAATATAGTTCAAGAAAACGTGACGCGAGAAGTGTAACAAGAGGAGTATACGACTTTGCTGCATTGCATAAAGATTCAAGTTGACAAAGATTATTCAAGAGTCGTCAAACATCCCAACCTTTTTAAAGAAGCTAATAAGAATGAATGAGCAAGGAGTCGCGACCAAGATCAAGCAAAAATGAGCTAGTAGTGGCATCCATTGGAAAATTATGAGATTTATCTTAAAGCATCTGGATGAAGAAAAATATTAACATAGCCTCTTGGAGTATGAGGGCGAGGCCGTACATGTATCTGTTTTATGTAAAGAAGTTTGTTTTCTAGTAAAGTTTTCTAAATGGAATTGAATTGGAATCAACACCTTTTTGCATTCATTTCATGCATTTGCATTACATTACATCATATGCATTAAAGTCCACCAAAAGATCCTAATTGATTAAAATTATTCCTCAGCTAATCTGGAAAACAAATCAACCAAACACCCTTAAGGTACTCGAGCAAAAACCAAAGACATGGATCAAAGATTGGAAAAACTTGAAAAATTCCAAAAAGAGATGCAAGACCGACTTCAGCTACAAGTACAAGAGCAGTTAGATAAAGTTCAGCAAGATATGACGAAAAAGATACTGGAATCTTAAAGAACTATGATGGCTCAGTTGACCCAACTATTGGCTAGGGGAAATGATAAAGGAAAGGGCCCTATGGCTAATGTTGAAGAAGGAGACAATGAATGACCTCTCTATCCTCCAGGATTTACCCCTCCACAGGTGCAAACCCAAGCTGATGTGCACCCCCGCAAATCCTCTGTAACAATCAGGCCTGAACAGTTTCAGGCTGGTACCTCAATACCAATGAACTTCCAAGCCAGATTAGGCTCTAACCCTAGAGATAACCCTATTTATCCTGTTATCCCCGATTTCGACGAAGTGGCTGAAAAAGAGAAAGCAAAGGAAGAATTGCCAAAACAACTAGAGGAAAGGTGTAAGTGGCTTGAAGAAAAATTTAGGGCAATGGAAAGCACCGTGAATTATCATGGGATTGATGCCAAAGATTTAAGCCTGATCCCAGACTTGGTACTCCCCTACAAATTCAAAATGCTAGAATTTGAGAAATACAATGGGACTAGTTGCCCTGAAGCTCATATTACCATGTTTTGTAGGCGTATGACTGGATACGTTAACAACGACCAACTGCTTATACATTGCTTTCAAGATAGCCTCATAGGGGCAGCATCTAAGTGGTACAATCAATTGAGCCGTACCCAGATTAGTTCTTGGAGGGATTTAGCACAAGCATTTATGAAGTAGTACAATCATGTAGCAGATATGGTCCTTGATAGAATCACCCTGCAAAATATGGAAAAGAAGAGGAATGATAGTTTTAGGCAATACGCACAAAGGTGGAGGGAGATTACCGTCCAAGTTCAGTCGCCACTCCTGGAAAGAGAAATGAAAATGCTCTTTATTAACACACTGGAGGCCCCGTTTATCAAGTATATGTTAGGAAGTGCCACAAAAAACTTTTCTGATATAGTTATGAATGGTGAAATGATTGAAAACGTCATAAAGAGTGGGAAGATTGACGCTGAAGAAAGTAACCGAAGGTCGACTTCGAAAAAAAAGAGAATGAGGTGAACAACACAGGTACATATAACAAGGATTACTTGAAATCAATTACGGTGAACCAGCCAAGAAAGACGGCTACTAACCAACAAGGTCCATCAAGACAAGAATTCGGCACAAGACAAAACACTGAGAAACTCCAGTTCACACCAATTCCAATGTTGTATAAGGAGCTGTATCAAAGTTTATTCGATGCAAACATCGTTTCCTCTTTCTACTCAAAGCCTTTGCAGCCTCCATACCCTAAATGGTATGATGCAAACACACAATGTGATTATCATGCGGGAACTACAGGGCATTCAATAGAAAATTGCATTGCTTTTAAAAAATTGGTCGAAAGGTTCATCAATATGGATATTGTCAAAATTGATGATTCATCCAGTACAGAAAATTCGCTACTCAATTATGATGATAATAGGGTGAATGCGATGTATGAAGAAAGGTTGGAAAATGTTCAAATCAAGGTCATAGACACAACTGAAGGAGGGACCTTATTAAAGATCCGCCCTTACGAACCTGGGGGTGAGCTAAATAATTGGACTGCGGAAGAAATCCATGTAGTCTTTAGAGCTTATTCAGAGTAATGTTCAAAACATTCTTGTTGTTTTTACCCTAAAAATGATAGGAATTCCTTTGTGAAATAGGCTCATGTCTGAATGTCATTATTCTAATAAAGTACATCTTTGCATTCATTTTAAGCAAGTATTCTTTTATTTCTTTCATTAGTTTGAGATTGTCTTTCAAATCATTCTTTCATTACATTTATATTCATATTGTACAAATAGTTATTCATAAATTCATATATTCTTTATATATTCTTTGTATATTCTTTGGTACCCATTGTAGGTCCCCGAATATCAATGACATGAATAACGTTGCTTCAAACTCGGATTCTCTTTTTGAGCAAGACATGTGTTTACAAGGATCTCATGACTTTGGAAATGACGTAGACTGTGGTGTATCTCGGGACTTGTTGAGAATGGTAAAACAAGAGGATAAACAAATCTTACCCCACGAGGAATCATTGGAAATTGTGACCCTAGAGGAGGGAAAAGAGGTGAAGATCAGAACTGATATCACCGTAAAGACGAAACAAGACCTTATTGAATTACTCCAAGAATTCAAAGATGTCTTTGCATGGTCATACCAGGATGTGCCCGGGTTAAGCACTAACATTGTGGTACACCGTTTCTTTATAAAAGAAGATTGTAAGCCAATTCAGCAAAAGCTTAAGAGAATGAGGTCTGATATTGTGCTAAAAATAAAAGAAGTCAAAAAGCAATTCGATGCTGGGTTCTTGCAAGAGGTCAAATATTCGAAATGGGTAGCCAACATAGTCCCTGTCCCTAAAAAAGATGGGAAAGTACGAATGTGTGTGGATTACAAGGATTTGAACAGGGCCAGCCCAAAGGATAATTTCCCACTACCTCACATTGATACTCTGGTAGATAATACGGTAGGCTATTCATTGTTTTCCTTTATGGATGGCTTTTCTAGATACAATCAGATAAAGATGCATCTCGAAGATATGGGAAAGACTACATTCATCACTTTGTGGGGAACTTTTTGCTATAAAGTGATGCCCTTTGGATTAAAGAATGCGGGAGCAATGTATCAAAAAGCCATGGTGACCTTGTTTCATGACATGATGCATAAGGAAATCAAGGTTTACGTTGATGATATGATTGCAAAATCCAGAACTGAAGAGAAACATGTTCAAGTCCTGAGAAACTTGTTCTTGAGGTTGAGAAAGTTTCAACTCAAGCTCAATCCAACAAAGTACACTTTTGGGGCCAAATCAGGAAAGTTGCTAGGCTTCATAGTCAGTAGAAAAGGAATTGAGGTTGACTCAGATAAAGTCAATGAGATACAAGATTTACCTCCACTACGCACTCAAAAGGACTTTCGAGGTTTCCTCAGAAGACTGAATTATATTGCTCAGTTTTTTCACAACTAACTGAGAAATGTGATCCCATATTCCGTCTTTTGAAAAAACATAATCCAGGTGTATGGGATGAGGAATGTCAGAAGGCTTTTGACAAGATAGAGCAGTACTTGTCTAATACTCCAGTACTATCACCACCTAGTCCGAATAGGTCATTGATACTATATTTAATGGTGTTTGACAATTCCATAGGGTGCGTGTTAGGTCAACATGATGAGGCAAGAAGGAAAGAAAGGGCGATATACTATCTCAGTAAGAAATTCACTGATTGTGAAATGAGGTACTCGTCTATTGAGAAGTTATGTTGTGTCTTGATTTGGACAACTCAGAGATTACGGCAGTATATGTTGTATCATACGACTTGGTTAATTTCAAAATTGGACCTTTTAAAGTATATATTGGAGTCGACTACTTTAAATGGGAGAATGGCCAGATGGCAGATTTTGCTTCCGAATTTAACTTAGTGTATGTAAGTCAGAAGGCCGTGAAAGGAAATGTAATAGCTGACTTCTTAGCTAGTAGAGCCTTGGAGGATTATTAGCCTTTAAACTTTGATTTTCCAAATGAGAACTTGATGTATGTGGTAACCACTGAAGAAAATCCCCAAATGGATCACGTATGGAAGCTAAACTTCGATGAGGCCTTAAATGTTGTGGGCAATAGGATTGGGGCAGTTTTGGTATCCCCAAGCGGAGATCATTATCCTATTACTAGCAAATTGGATTTTGATTGCACAAACAATATGGCGGAATATGAAGCATGCATTATGGGCATTCGTGCAGCCATTGAACGTAAAATCAAAGTGCTAAAAGTGTATGAGGATTCTGCATTAGTAATATACCAACTCAAAGAAAAATGGGAAACAAGAGACCCTAAATTGATCAGCTATCGCAAGGTGGTTCTTGAATTGATTCATGAGTTTGATGACAGCACTTTTTGTTACCTCCCACGAGACGAAAACTTGATGGCTGATGCATTGGCTACTCTAGCTTCTATGATCTAAGTGAATAAGTTAGAGGACATGAAGCCTATTCAGATGAGCATTTATGAAATTTCAGCTCATTGCTACAATATTGAGGAAGAGGAAAAGGATGACCATCCTTGGTATCAGAGAATACTGCAATATGTGAAGAATCGGGAGTACCCTGATCAGGCAACGGAGAATGACAAAAGAACATTGAGAAGACTAGCCATTGAATATGTCTTAGATGGGGAGAGGGAAGGATCAGGTACTGTTAAGATGTATGGACGCTGTGAAGGCTAGAAGGATCCTGGAAGAAGTCCATGAGGGTATTTGCAGAACTCATGCAAATGGTTCCACAATGGCCAAGAAGATCATGAGATTCAGGTACTACTGGTCCACCAAGGAAGGAGATTGCATCAAGTATGCCAAGAACTGCCATAAGTGTCAAATTTATGGTGATAAAATGCATGCACCTCCCTCACCTTTTCATGTTATGACTTCTCCATGGCCTTTCTCCATGTGGGATATGGACGTCATTGGGCCAATATCGCCGAAGGCTTCTAATGGACATCGGTTCATCTTTGTGGTTATCGATTACTTTACTAAGTGGGTGGAAGCTGCTTCATATGCAAATGTCACGAAGTTAGCAGTCAGAAAATTCTTGAAAAAAGAGATCATATGTCGATATGGAATGCCTGAAAGAATCATTTCTGACAATGTGCTGAATTTGAGTATAGCAGAGGTCTGCAGTCAATTCAAGATTAGACATCATAACTCATCACCATATCGCCCAAAAATGAATGTTGCGGTGGAAGCGGCTAACAAAATATCAAGAAGATTGTGGGAAAAATGACTAAGACTTATAAAGAGTGGCATGTGAAGCTACCATTTGTCCTCTTTGCCTATAGAACGTCTATCAGGACTTCTACCGGGGCAACACCTTTCTCTTTAGTTTATGGGATAGAAGCAGTTTTACCTATTGAGGTCAAAATTCCTTCTTTCCGGGTATTGACTGAGTTAAAGTTGGATGAAGCAGAATGAGTCCAGTCTCGATACGATCAGTTGAACGTAATAGAGGGAAAAAGGTTAAAAGCTATTCTGCATGGTTAGATGTATCAAAGGCGAATGATGCGGGCCTACAAAAAAAAGGTTCGTCCAAGAGAATTCCACGAGGGGGACCTAGTGTTGTAAAAAATCCTTCCAATACAAAAGAATTTTAGAAGAAAATGGATGCCGAATTGGGAAGGTCCATATGTTGTAAAGAAGGCCTTTTCCGGGAGAGCTTTAATCTTGAGTGAGATGGATGGTAAAAACTTACAAAACCCAATAAACTCAGATGCAGTCAAGAAGTACTTTACCTAAAAAAGGAGAAGAGATCAAAGTGAAAACCCACAAAGGGCGCTTTGAGTCCTAAAAAAAAGACCAAGGTGAAAACCCGCAAAAGGCGCTTTGAGTCCAAAAAAATAAAAATAAAAAAATGAAGGAAAAAGAAAAAAATAGAGAGGCCAAGGTGAAAACTCGTAACGGGCACCTTGAGACCAAAAGGGATTTAATTTGAAAACCCGAAAAGAGCAGCTCAAATGTTGATCAAAATGGGGGATGATGTGATCAGAGTTACTCAAATGTTGATCAGAATGAGGCATGTGGTGGTCTTGCTATACCTGAATCAGCAAGAAAGGGTATGCGACATGTTGGGGCATCGACAGAGTATTGTAGATCTCCTAAACACATGTTAAACTCAGAATGGTCTTCAAAAAGTTTGCATAGAGAAGTTCAAGCTGCGATATCTGAGGCACCTAGTCTTCATACTATTTATATTGAATTTGTTGTTCTTGGAATACTTCATTCTTTTTCAATATACATGTTCCTAATTAATTCCTCTTTTATTCTTACTATCATTGATAATTTATTCATTTCGAGCTATGATGTCAAATCAATTCTATTTTATCCATCGTTATGTTCTTTTTGCAATCGTGTTCCATTAGAATAATGATTAATGGACTAATAAAACCTTCACAAGGGAAGTTTCGTATATTACTCTAGAAGTTTCTAAATAATACGGGAACCTGAAACAGGACTATTGTTTAGAACGCACCAAGTTTAAAGGTTGGAAATCTGAGAAGGAAGAGTCTAAATTAAAACTATCTCTTTAGATTTTGTTGTCAAAAACATTGATTGAATAAAATGACAAGATGTCATGGTGGTGATCACCAAGCAATGAGAAGAGGTTTCCTCGGAGAAGAAACTTCTTCATTTGTGCATGACATTTGGTATGACACACTGAGAATGGTGTGAAAGACCAAAGAGTTTCTCATTCTGTATCCTTGAATTGTGATAGGAGAGGATTGAGAAAAGGACAGATTTTTCTACCCTTGGGTTATAGCGGGAGAAAAACGGTATAAATTTTACGTCCTAGTAGATTGAATTTTAAAGTTTACAGTGAGGGGCAATCTGATTAAGTGTTTTTTTGGAGATGCCAGTCGAGCAAGAAGGCGTTGTAGCACGTCAGTGATAAAACTGTAATAAACTTCGAGTAATGACAACCTAAGCGTTAAAGAAGGATCATTCTCGAAAAGTGACATTTTATATTCATACACATTTAGTTAGGAGCATTTGATTCATTCTGATCATAACATCCTAATCACTAGGCATAATTAGGTTTATAAAATGAATTCTACAGGTCATGTTCCCCAGAGAGCAGATCAGTGAAATAACAAATCCTATACCCTTGATGTTGCAGTGGGATAGATTGAAGTCATCACAGCAAATCTTACTTCCCCGACATTGCAGTTAAATATATTAAAGCTACAACAGCGAATCTTACTTCCCTGGTGTTCTAGTGGAACAGATTAAAGCTCCAACAACGAATCTTACTTCCCCGACATTGTAGTTAAACAGATTAAAGCTACAACAGAGAATCTTATTTCTCTGGCGGTGCAGTGGAACAGATTAAAGCTACGACGGCAAATCTTAGTTCCTTGACATTGCACTTAAACAGATTAAAGCTACAACAGCAAATCTTATTTCCTTGGCGATGCAGTGGAACAGATTAAAGCTATGACGGCGAATCTTACTTCCCCGACATTGCAGTTAAACAGATTGAAGCTACAACAGCAAATCTTACTTCCTCGGCGGTGCAGTGGAACAAATTAAAGCTACAATAGCGAATCTTACTTCCCCGACATTGCAGTTAAACAGATTAAAGCTACAACAACGAATCTTACTTCCTCGGCGTTGCGGCAAAATAGATTAAAGATACAACAGCAAATCTTACTTCCCCGGTGTTGCAGTGAAACAGATTAAAGCTACAACAGCGAATCTTACTTCTCTAGCGTTACAGTGAAACTTATTAAAGCTACAACAGCGAATCTTATTTCCCTAGCATTGTAGTGAAACAGATTAAAGCTACGACAACGAATCTTACTCCTCCGGCGTTACAGTGGAACAGATTAAAGCTACAATAGCGAATCTTACTTCCCTAGCATTGCAGTGGAGCAGATCGAAGCCACTAGCCTTATCTACCCGAAGTTACAGTGGAGCAGACTGAAGTGGAGCAAATTGAAGCTACAAGTCGTATCCTTCTAAAGTTACATTGGAGTGGATCAAAGCAACAAGGCATAGTGGGTTAGAACAGAACCAAAGAGTCAAGACTCAGCAGGATCGGGCAAAATTGGCCCTTTTTAGTCTTTGATTCATTCCCGTTACACGACAATGAGCAAAGAGGGGCAGCTGTAATACCCAATTTTTCCCCGAGCCCGTTAAATAATACAAAAACCAAAATATAAATAAAGTCCAAATATTAGACAGTTCATTTACATAGTCCAATTAAATGCCTATCCCAGCTAACCAAACCCAAACCCGATTACAAAACCCAAATACCAAAACGACCCAAAAACTCGAATAAACCCAATACCCAAAATAGCCCACTAAACCTAAAATCCAAATCAGCCTACCCTAGCCCAATGTTGGAGGCCCAAATTCAGGTTTCCAAAAAACCCTAAGGTTTGTGGAACCGTTTGCATTGCGGCCGAAACCAGGGGTTCTCTGTGTGCATCAACTGTGCCTCCACACGTGCATCTACTCCAGCTGTACCTACAGCAACAAACAGCCAATGACAAACAGCAAAGAAAGGAGAGCAAAATAGAGGAGAAAAAACGAGTAACAAACAGAAATTAGGGGATTTTGTATTTTTTTTATTTTTATTACTTTCGGCTATATAAAGTTGTTCTCAAATCTGTAAAGGGGGATTCGGGAATACAAAAAAGAATCAGAAAAGTGAGACTAAAAAATTAAAAAATTAAAAGGTAATTATCAAAGTTTTTTATTTTTCATTTGCAATCTGTTCTTTTTTTTATACGTACACAAAATAAAAGAGAAGGGAAGGGAGGGATTTACCTTCACGTTGGCACCAATTAAGTCCTTGTTTGGTTCGTCATGATCAGAGCTCGAGCAAGGACAGTGGGGCGAGGATTGGCGGAGCCTCCGAGCGGCGCGAAAGCTAGGGTTAAAACCTTAGCAGAGAGCATGGGTCCTTTTTTTATATTTTTGAGATGCAAATTTTTTTTAACAAAATTTGGTTTAAATAGTGCAATTATACGACGCCGTTTTGAACAAGGATTCATAGGTGCTGAAACGATGCCGTATAAGGTAGAGACCCGCACGGTGACCCAACCCGGGGGGATCAGCGTGTTTTCACTTTGGTGGGATATTTGCGTGCTAAATCCTCCACCTTTGCTCTATGTTTTAATTCGATTTCATTTCGATCCATGATGGAACACAGCGTTTTGGAGGGCAGGGATTAATTTTCCTTTTGGTCCCTCTCTATTATTCGCGCGTTCAATGTGGTCCTTTCCTTTTTTATTTATTTTAAATTCTCCCTTAAATTTCTGTTTTAATTCCAAATTAGTCATTTGTTTTGTTTTTTTTACTATTAAATTAATTGGTTTAATATTAATTTATTATTATTATTATTATTATCATTATCATTATTATCATTATTATTATTGTTAGTATTATTATTATATTTTTTATATATCATGTAATATCCCGAAAATTACTACTGTAATACCTCAAAAATTACTACAGTAAGAAAGTAGGTATCCTTAATATAGTAAAATAAGAAAATAAAGTGACAAAAAGAGAAATTTTGAGTTATGGCAACATTGGGAAGTATATTATGATATATTAATTCAAGAAAGGATTAAATCGCAAAAGTGAGAAAAGTTTTGTTCATTAAGAGTAAATACTCAAAATTTGAGGGGTAAAGTGTAAATATGAAAAATTTGAAGGACCAATGGTGCAAATATTTTAAGGGTGGAATAATCTAGAAACTAAGGAAAATGGATGAATTAGGACCAAATTGAAAAGGTGAAGAATTTTGAGGGACTAAATCACAATTTTACCAAATTAAGTGATGACTCAAGGATGGAATTTTTAAAGATTATAAAGGGCAAAATGGTCAATTAGAATAGAGAAATCTAGAAGGCAATGATAATGTTGGAATATTTTAGATTAATTAAATAAATAAATATTAGTTTATTAATATTTTAATTTGATTTTTAAATATTATTTTATTATTTTATCATTATTTTATTTAGTATATATATAAGAAAAGGAAGATGAAGAATCACCATCCCACCATTTTTTCTCATGCACCAACGTGAGAAGAAGAGAGAAAGAAAGAAAGTTTTGCTTTCTTTACAAATTGGTCATTCCACCAAAAATTCACCATTTTCACCTAGAAATCAAAAGAATTTCCATATCCATCAAGAGAGAAAGACAATAAGGAGACTATGGAGAGCTATAAAATCAAGTTAGATTCAAGAAGAGAAGCTGGAGGAGAGAGAAAATCAAGTTAAAGGTTGAAACTAATAGGACAAGGAAAGAACATCAAGATTTCAATATATTTTTAAGTTTGATATTGAAAAAGCATAGAAATGATGTTATAGTAGAGTTTTATTATATAAGGTCTTATGTTCTTGATATATTAGTGAAGGGAAATAAGTGAAAGTGATGAGAAATATTATAGAGAAAGGGAATAAGGGAGTTATAAACTTAGTAATCAACATCTTGCACTAAAACAGTTTTGGACAGCAACAGTAGGTTAACTTTGAAAAATCACCATAAATCGTGGAGATTGAATTAGAGGATGAAAAAATATGAAAGTAAATTTTATTGAGTCTAGTTTCTCATAGAAGAAACAGTGTAAGTAATGGAATCGTAAATCATGATATATAATAAATTTTGTGAGACAATGTTAGAATGAATTTGGGTTCCCCTGTTCTGACTTTGGAAAATCATAAAAAATTTGAGAAAAATAATTAGAGCTTAAATTTATATTTTTAAATCCTTAATGAGTATATTTTCAATAGAAACAAATGGTAACATCATCTGAATCCCGTATGAGGAGATAATTAATTTTTAGTGAAGAAGGGTTGAAACTGTTAGACATCAAAATAGGGATGACTTTAAAGAATAAACTGAACTTATTGGCTAAACCATAAATTCTGAAAATTTTATGGTAAGAATATTTGTGAGTATAGTTTCATATAAATTTAGTGGATCTTAATTCGAAGTTCCGTAGCTCAAGATATAAGTAATTTAGTAACTATGCCTCAAGTGGACAACTTTGAATGAACATATAAATGAATAGTGAAATTATAAATAATGTTACATATAAGCATGTTATATATATTAAGGATGTCGAATGGAGAGAAGGACGAGGAAAAATATATGATTATTCAACTAGCATGAGTTTTCATTAATAATGATTAATTTGCATGTTTTAGGTTCAGAGACTAAATTGAATAAATGTAAAATTTTAAGGGTAAATTTGTAAAAATATCAAAAAGTGACCAAATTGCATGAAATGAATTGTTTTATTATTTAAATTAATAAATTGGATAAAATATTAATTTCGATCAAGATTGGGTGGAAATTAGAGGAAAATAAAAAATTACCAAAATGTCCCTGAATTTTGATATTTCTGCAATTTAGCCTGATAGTTCATATGAACTATATTCTGTATAATTTTAATTAAAGTGAATGTTATTTGGTGATGAATATTATATAAATATGTGATTTATTATTGGAATTGAATTATTATTGGTAATATGTATAATTATTAGATGCATTGAAATGATTATCGGAAGCTCGATTGGGTTCGAAGCTTATCGGAGATGTATCACACTATGCATTGGTTCTATCGGTAATTTTGGATGATTTAGTTCTGGTTATAATGACATTTATAAGTTAAATTGGCCAGCGTTAGCTCATTAATGTTTTGATTTTGATTGGTTATAAATACGAATGCTTGATGGAATGAAATGTTTGTAAATTACTTTGTAAACTCTGGTAATGCTCTATAACCCTATTCTGGCGATGGATACGGGTTAGGGGTGTTACATATCAATTTATCTAACCCGTTTATATATGTAATTTTATTCTATTATATACTATTATTTTAAGTTTTCTTATATTATTATATATTATTATTTAATTTTACAATATATTATTTTATTAAACCAATATAATATATTTTCAATTTTTATTTTATAATATTTTTTTAAAATTCACTTATATATATTTCTATGCTTTAAAAAGATTTATATGATAAAATCCTTATATAATACTATTTTATAAATTTACATACATGATTTATATTATAATACATACATATATGATATGTTATTGATTTCATATTATTGTATTTTTCCGCTTATTTTAATACGTATATAATTTATTTCATTTAAAAAAAACACTACTTTATTATATTTTACCTATTTCAAATTTTTTATGTATTATTATATATTATTATCTATTTTGAATTTTTCATTTTATAGGTATTACTTATTTAAATTATTAGATGTATATTATTTTCTTCTTATATAATATTTATTTTTAAATTTATTTGGATACTATTATTTTATGTGGTATGTATTTTTAACTATATTTTTTTTGATTTATTTCAAATTTTCATATATGTATATATTATTTATTTTAAATTTATTTTAATTATAATTTCTCTTCTTTCATATTTCTTAAGTTATTTTAAAAACTTGTACTATTTCATGTGGGTTAATTTGTTTGGTGCTTCGATTGACTTTTAATTCATTAGCCTTTGAATGTTAGCATAATATATGATGTGAGATTATTGCTCTTATGTGTATTGTATTGCTTATTTGTATTTATTAATTATTCGTAGTTCATTAGAATACATTTTGGTTTACAAATTATTGCTTCATATTTTACATTATTATTCCATCGCTCTTTATTCGCTCAAAAGATTGCGTTTAATATGGTTTAAGTTTTGAAATCATTTTTCAAGATAACGCAATACTCAGTATTTGGGATCTTCGAGAGGATTGAGCCTTAACGTATTGGGTTCCAATTTTCCTCGTTGAATCTAAATAATCGAGAATATTCTTTAATCAAAACACATAAATAAAAAGCTCATTCTCAGGAATTCGATACTTTGTGTCCTAACGCATTGGATATGTCATGTTGTTTTCCCGAGATGAAGATTTTTTCTAAAAAAAATAATAAAGGCATTATTCAATGTTTGGAATTTTGAGAAATTGTGCCCTAATGTATTGGGCTTCGATTTCTTCATCTGACTTAAACAATTGAATTTCCTTTTTTCACTGCATGAGTTTTAAAGATTAAAGGCAAGCTCATCCTCAAAGTTTCAATGTGTCGTGTCCTGATGTGCGGGATGTGACATTTTGCTATCTCGAGACGAGAGAGTCTTTAATATTTGTTTCAATTTATTCAAGTGTTTTTTTTTAAATAAGCATTAATAAAACGGGGTTGTATTTTAAATTTCCTTTCAAATTTTTGACTATCGACACTTAAGACATTAATTAATCAATTCGGTACCAATTTTGGGCGTTACGAGGGTGCTAATCCTTCCTCGTACGTAACTGACTCCTGAACCCCTTTTTTTAAAACTCGTAGACCAAAATCATTTTTAAGGTGATCCGATCGCACCTCAATAAAAGATCGGTGGCGACTCCAATTTTTGTTTTTTAAGTCGACGCTATTTTTATTTGTTTTCCAAAAAATGGTTTCGACAACACTACCTAGTAGTTCGTTGATCGGATTGTATAAAACTATTTCCTGTTCTCTTGGGAAACTTAATTTTCATACGGTAGGTAGCAATCACCATTCTGGCCATTCTCATTATCGATTGGCTAAAGATGGCGTTGTATGCCATTAGATGATTAACTACAAAGAACCACGCATACTAAGTTGTGTGCTCGCCGTCACCCAATGTTACAGGAAGAGTGATACATCCTTTAACCTCAACAGGATGGATTGCAAAGCTATACAACGAACTAGCTTTGGGCAAAGTCTTATCTTTCAATTCCATTTTTTATAAGTTCCCCAAGTTAAAACATCAACTGCACTTACACTGTCCAAGAGCATTCTCTTGACCTCAAAACCTGTAATTGCCGTAGAAACAACCATTGGATCATTTCTTTCTTCATCACACACTAACTCTTTATCCTCGTTACTAAATTTAACATTCCATTTCCCTTGCTGACACAACCTTTTGGGTACATTAGCTGACATAACACTCCTCATGTGAGCCTTTCTTTTTGTATTGGAGGTCACCCAATCCACATATGTGCCTACAATTACATTATCTGTACCTCTTACCTCCTACTTTCCCTTGGCTTCAGTACACGGGCTTTGGCCTTGCTGGGTAGTACTTTGAGCCGTAAATTTGACGAGCTCGCCATTTCTTACTACTTTTTCAATAGTGTTTTTTAAAGAAAAACAGTCTTCAGTCTTGTGTCCCCCATCATTATCGAAAATACAATCTGTCTCTCAACTCTAACTGTCTTGTACTGTGCCTCATAGGGGACACCTGAGCCTTTCACCTGATTCAGAATATAAGTACGGGTAAAATTCAGGAGAGTATAAGCTTCAAACTTACCTTGGGGGATGTACCTACTTGTATGCTCTAGTTAGGCCCTTTAAGATGCCCTAGGTGACTTATTTTGCGATTGTGCTCTCTATTGTCTCTCACTGATGAGGTGGCCCTTGTTTGTTGCAAGCCCCATCTCTACATCTGAACTGTCTATATTCCCTTTGGAACTAGCCGTATGCTGCTCTTTTTATCTCCTCTACTTCTGCGAACTTGTGGGCCCTTTTGTACAAAGCTGCCAAACTTTGAGGCCCATTGTCAGTGAAGGAGTATTGTACTTGCTCATTTTGTACTCGTCATTTGTGTCCAGTGTTGTCACATGGAAACGTTTCACATAGTCTTGTAAAGACTATTCTCCCTCTGCTTCATAGACATCAAACCCATGGGAGTGCTCATAACTATTCTATGTGCTCTAAACCATCCCTAAAACATTTGACCCAACTAAGAAAAACTTCGAATAAACCGATGGGGGAGACAAGTACCAATCCTTTGCGCTCCCCTTGAGCATCGTGGAAAAAGCCTTACACTTTGCGGGATTTGAAGCTCCCAACACATTCATGTAGTCATTATATTGCGTAAGATGAGCTCATAGAACCCTCTTTCTTTCAAACACGTCCTTTAGGAATCACATCTCGTCGCAATGCATCCATCTCACTCTGCCATTCTTTTGTATGCACGTCTGGCCCTTCTTCTTCCATGGCTACATTATCATGAAAATCGGAGTTGTCAGACTGTACCTTTCTCCTGAGCTTCTCATTCTGCTTCAAGAGTTCCTGATGAAATGTTTATTTTCGCTTAAAGCTTACATTTTGTGGGGCCATTTGATCATTTATCAGCCTCATCTGTTCTTGAAGAGCCAAGAACTATTGTTGTGATGCTTCTAGTCCCTAGAACGAAAGTTTAAGTCAAATGTGTTCGAAGCTCCGGCGTGAGTTGCGTTACCCAAATTTTTTGGCCGGTCAGCAAACTAAATGATAAAAAAATTTCCTTGATGGGTTGACCACTTGAACCCGAAGCTCCAGCTTGTTCGGATGAAAAGTTAATGGGGGAATTTTCATTTGGGTGAGACATTTTGGTTTTTCAAACTGAAAGAAACTCAGATGATCGAAAGTCTGTCCACGCTCACTGCACCAAATTGTTGAGTGTTTTGTTGTGTGACTTAAAGGTGGGGAGAATCATGTATTTATAAGACATGGTTACTTGTCATCAAAGGGACGTCCTAGGTAGGCTTCATGCATGCAACAAGTATGTTGTTCTAGACTTAACACGTGTTCATTGGTCCACTCGCTTGACTTCGCAACCTCTGCCTGTGAACACCTAGGGACATGCGAGCTAGGCTCGTGAGCCCTCCTCGCATGACCCCCCAGCGAGCCCCTAATGTAGGGCTCGTGAACTGGGCTTGCAAGCCCTTCTCTCAGGTCACGAGTCGGTAATGAAAAATATCATAACAAATATCAATCATACACAATAACTTAGCAACTGTTATCACTTTATAATCATTGGCATTTATAATTATGAAATTTTCTTTTAATGTTTGTTGTTACATTTTTCGTTAATTGGTGATTTTAAAAAAATTGAATTAATAATTTTAATCTAAAAAGGTTTGGAATAGTAAAAGCATACAATTTAGTGATCCAATATTTGCGAATTAATTTGCACATCAATATAAAGTTACACCTAAATTGATTTTAAATAATGATGACATATGTAAATATATAAATACTTATTAATAGCTTATGTAATTTTTAACATTTTAATGATAAATTTATAACTATTGTTTTATATATCATATTTATTACTTTGTTATAAATTAACTACTATGCAATCCATTATTTATTATAATATGATTCATATGTCCATGTAATATTTGTAATTATTTGTTATTATATTAAATATTTACTAAACATTTTATTAACTTAAAGCTTATAATTTACAATTATTTAACCCGTTGATTAACTTGTGAATTAACACGTAAGTTTAAATAATTTCAAATTTTAAAAGTATAGTTACATTATATTAGGAGAAATTTGATATTGCTGCCTAGGAAGCGCTTCTTTCATTAATAGCTTATATAATTTTCATAATTACATTTATGAAACTAATTATTATGTATAATTTTTGTAGAAATTTTTTTATTAGTAAGTAAAAAGAAAAATTATTTCTTTGAAAGTGTAAAACTTTTTTTTTATAATTTATATAAATAGCTTTTGTAAATTTTTTTAAAAAAAATCTATAATTATTTTATTATGTAATCCTATCATTTTATCCATAAATTATTAAACATTCAAAACTTTCTTGTAACAAAATTTTATTTTTTTGAAAAAATTCAATTTAAAAGTTTTGAATTTTATGACTTAATTAGTTAACCTACGGTATTTTAATTGAAGTAATACTTAAAATAATGTTATTTATTTTTATATATTTAGTTTACATATAAATAGATTAATAAAAAAACTACTTGCCTAAATAGGAAAAGTTTAATTAATTTTAATTTTAAATAAATTAAAATATATATTTAAAATTTATTTTTAAATACTTTTACTTTAAGTTTAAAGAAAATAATAAATATAAATATTTTAAAAAGTATAACTTCTTAATTTTAAAATTTTAAAAGAGATTTATAGTATTCAGTTTTACTAATTTTAAATCCACATTTGGTTAAGTTGCGATGAATGTTGTAGTCGCAACAACAACAACAAAAACTTTGTACATAAAAATTGTGTATACAGTTATGATTTATTCTACATTTATAGAGTTTTGCTTAGATAACTTATCTATTAAGATAAACTTAGTTAAAAGAACAATGATTTAAGCTCAATCACAAACTCTAAAATTAAAGCTTCACCTTTGTATATTTAAGTGATGTTTTTTATGAAGGAATATTTGTTATAAATTTTAGACCCGAATTCGCTTATATTTGCATTGTTTCTAAGTAATTTTTAGTTAATTTTGAAATTTTTTAGTTGATTTTACAGCTAGTAATTGTAAGATGAGTTTTTGCTTACTTTTAGTGTTATTAAGCTATTTTGATTACTTTCTATATCTTTTTTATTTAATAAGCTTTTTCAAAGTATTTTGTACTTCGAGGAAGGAAAAATAGATTCAAAGGCAACGGATGAGGACAAAGCTAGAAAATCAAAGATATATAGACTGATTTCAGAAGCCTAAGCTTGGCCCCGAAACTTTGCTTTATTTTCTATTTCATTTAGTTGGGCAAAGTGGTATTTTTACCTTGGCTTGTGAATGTTTCCAAGAAAAGTTTGTATAAAGTAATTCTTTAGTTTTTTTTTTTCGAGGAGGGTAGACGCCATTAATAGATTAGTACTACTCTAAGTTTGTTTTTTTGTTTTTTTTCATTTTCATAATTTTAGAGAGATATTCAAATCTCAGTTCGTGGATTGTAATAACTCGTTGGAGATTTATTCAATATTAAGTTTTATTTACTTTTATTTTTTTCTCTTTCATTTATTTTCATATCATTTATGTTGTTTGCAAATCTGTAATGAGCTGAAGTGTTTATGTGATTGGGAGATCTATATATAGTTTAGTAATTGAAATAAGATTAAAATTACTTTATTTAAAAAAATATTATTAGCTTAATTCTCTTGATTTGTGCTCATATCATTAATTCTAAAGTGGTAGATAAGTTAATAAAAAAATTAGTAGAAAGTGGTTTAAGAGCCGGTCATCCACTCAACACTAGTAACTTAGTTAGAGATTGCCAAGATTGGTTTTAGGTAACAACCTCCAGTTGACAATCACTATAACCAAGTACAAAGCTTGTAACAGTAGTATACCACTTGAAGAAATTAAAGAAGGTGCATCAGTGATTATTGTACTTTTAAATACTGGTGCAACCTTCTTTGAATCAACTGGATGATGGATGCTTCAACTTTGATGATATGTTCTAGTTTTGATTTCAAGTTTAATTCTTTCTTTTGCTTGAGAAAGTTTATTGTAGATTTTTGGTAAAAAAATACCAAAGGACGGAGATTGTTGGCGTAATAAGTTGTAATGGTCAGTTGCAACATACTATAGCAACTAAGCTGTCGATGTTTTATTTTTATTATTATTTTTAATTATTTGTATGCGACTTTTTGTGTGATCTCGTTCAATAATATTTTCTTGTACAGAATTTAAGAAGATTTTGCATCAAGAAAAAAAAAACCTCGAAAGAGATATAAGTTATTGTCTTGCTTTATTTACAAGATGTGCGATCAAGAGATTCTATGGATCAATATCTCAACATTATTTTATTCCATATTTAGTGGTTTGATTAGGGTGAAATACTAGAAACCTATTCTGACCATACTAGCTTGGCTTACAAAGAGCACAAACGCATATATTATATATATATTGAAGACTAGTTTTACATTAAGAGACAACCGTTTATTTATGAGAGCAAGTGTAATTATTTTGTAATTAAATTAGTATCCAATTTGAATTAAGTTTTAACCTGAAAAATTTTTAGTAAAAGAGTTCTTTTATTATAATTTTATAGAAGTGAAGTTGCAATGACAATGAGTATAGTTAAGCTTAAATTATTTTTCTTGTCTTGAAAATTATAATAGATTATTCTATAGTTAAGATTCTGTAGCCATAAAATCGAATCTAAACTACATAATTAATTAATTGTGTTCATTATTTACTCTCTTTTTTTTTGTTATAAGTTATTTTTATAAATTGCAATTCTCTAATGCTTCCAAAACAATGGAGCTTCTGTCGTACGTTCTAAAAAATATTAGAAAATGTTTTACTAAATCAACCGATTATAAGTTAATACCAAAATTTCCTTGTGTGTGGAATCAATAGTAAAGTTGTTATATAAATAAATATATTGGTATATATTATAAATTTTGGTATTCGTATAAAATATTGTTATATAAAAATAAAAAATCATAAAAATTATAAAATTATTTTTTGGCATTATATTTTTTACAAAGTATTTGATTACAAAATTAAGTTTCTAATAACAATTTTA
Organism: Gossypium hirsutum; assembly: GCF_007990345.1. Classification (NCBI taxonomy): domain Eukaryota; kingdom Viridiplantae; phylum Streptophyta; class Magnoliopsida; order Malvales; family Malvaceae; genus Gossypium; species Gossypium hirsutum. The sequence continues at coordinate 40,671,541 of NC_053444.1, forward strand.
GTAATAATTATAGATTTTGGTAGTTATAAAAATATTGTTATACGAATAAATAAGTTGTTATATATATATTGGAACCGATGATGTGGCATGTTGACCCTTTAGCGTTTTAATATATACCAATATATAGACCTGATCATCTGATTTGTTTCGAAAGCTAGCCCGAAAAGTGGGAGGGTTTGGGCAAAAAAATGAGGCCCGTTTTCTAAATGAGTCTAGCCTTGGGTAAGCTATTTTGGCCCAGGCTCGAGAAGGCCAGAATTTGCAATTGCTTTTTCCTGTTGTTTTCACTGTTTTTGTTGTTGCTTTGTCATTGTTTTGTTGTCATTCTCTCTATTATATTGCTACTATTTTATTGTTATTGCTTGGATATTATATAACTTTTATTGTTAATTTTGTAACTATTTTAGAGGTATTTTCTTGCTAAGTTCTATTTATCTTAGTGTTATTTAAGTATAAATATTTTTTTAATTAATTTTAATTTATTGGGAAACATTTATTTTAATTTTTAAATGTATTTGATATATAATATTTTAAAATTTGTCTTTATGTAAAAATATAATATAAAAATATTTAATAAAGGCGGGTCAGGTTCGAATTTTAGTATTTTTATTTAGGTCGAGCTTGAGAAAAATTTTAGATTCATTTTTCGGACTGAACTAGACTCGGGCTTAGAAAAGGGCAAAAATTTTTATTGAGGCCCGGCCCAACCCATAATCACTTCTATCAATATACCTAACATCTTCGAATAAAATTTTTAATATTTATTTTAAAATTTTGAAAGTTTATAGACTGTTTTACGAAAGCTCATGGAAATTCATATTAAAAAATTCACCCAAAAGTTTGGCAAAACAAATTTTAACGAAACGACCAGCTATTTTGCTTTACAAGATGTGAAATACTGGATGGAAATGAGTGCAAATTATTATATGCAAAGCAGACCACAATGTAGAGGAACCGATGCAACAACAGAGATTATGCTGTGGGGTCAGATTTTGCTTTTTTATTAAAGAAGTAGGGTCCCACCTGGTTTAGTGTACGACTCAAGCTCCCATCAAATGACAGGAGATGTCGATATCCTTACCTACTCCATTAATGCTTTAATTATCTGTTAAGGATAAAACCTCTACCACTTTAGCTAATCATAGAAAACATCAAGCATAATCTACATATATTACTAATTTAATGAAGAATATATATTATTTAAATAAAACAAATAAATGTAATAACTGGTTTCTAATGTAGCTTTAGATTCCAAATGGACCTTCCTAGGTAAAAGGATAATCTGTCATTTAAGAAAAAGTATGTACTTTAGTTGGGATAAGAGCCCCATAGTGGATTGGGGTACCGCCCAATGCTTAAGCAGTGCGGCTCAAGTACCCAAGGGTTAGCCACTTACCTTGTCACTATAAGTGAAAAACAAAGTGGGATGATGACAATGAAAGATGACCTTTTAGCCTGTTACGAATATGTTCAGTTTTTTAAAATTATTTTGATATAGTTAGAAGGTTATATCTCATAATTATGTTTTGATATAAATTAAATGCGTACAACATGAATATTTTAAGAAAAATAAAGAATCAAAAAGTACATGCTAAGGAATCTCAATTGCTTTGTAGAAATATATCATGATATCCATGATAGTAAAAAAATAAAAGAGTTGGTAGTAAACTAAATGCATAAGCCAACAACCTAGATCCCATCTTCTAATTGTGAATAGGAAATGAAAATCCAAGTTTATACAAAATGAATCACAGAAGTTGTGCTAATCATCATAGAATTACTTCCGATGATTTCAGATTGCAGAAATGACATAAGTTGGATCCTCCCCAACAAGCTTTCAAGTCAAGTGAAAACGGTGAAGTTCATGGAATTTCAAATCCTAATCAGAAAAGTGAACCAAATATGATTGGATCACACATAAATCAACTTGGTTAATAATCATTCATTTCCAGGATTTTACATTGTGGAATTTTAGTGGTCCTCTAAATTAGTGATTTGCTACTTTATTTGTTGAAAAATTTTAACATCCAAATACATACTTAAATTATATATTTTTTTATTTAGGTATATAAACTTTTTTTTACAAGTGGTGTCTTAATTATTTTCTCGATGTTGCTACCTCCGTTAATCTAACTGTTAGTTAAATCATTAATTTTTTTTTAAAAATTTTAACCTACAAATTAGTACCTAAACTATACCCTTTTTCTTATTTTGATACCTAAACATTTTTTTATCATAAGTGATACCTAAATTGCTTTTTTTCTAAGTTGATCTCTGTTAATTAATCATTAGTCAAACCATTAAGTCTATTTAAAAAAAAAAGATATTGTTAGAGTGTAATTTTGCATATATTTTGATGACCTAATGTGCTTGTAAATTCATCTTTTAGTTGAATTTTGTATTTTGTAGGTTAAAGAGAGAGTTGGAATCACTTTGAAGCCATATGGAGGCTTTTATGGATAAAATGAAATTTGAGTATCTTGTGGACCAAAAGATGGGTAAAAAAAGTCGGAGAATAAGGCATGCCCACAGCTTATGCTTGAAGAAAAGTTGCATGAAATTCTTTGGACTAAGAAGATGGGTAGAAAAAGTCATAGAATAAGGCGTGCCCACGACTTATGCTCAGAGAAACAAAGCTGCATGATTTTTCTACAGCTTTCAACAAACCTCTATCTTTTTTGAAGAATTCTTGAAAGCCCTATTTTCAGGGATTAATTAGGATTTTATGAGACATTTTAAATTTTAAACTTTATTTTGAACTCTTATCTAGAGATCTTGGAGGGTATTTAAAGAGGCTTTGGGGGCATGAAAAAGATGTACAAGACTTTCATATTTTCTTCTGCTATTCTATTTCTCTTCATGGATTGTTAACTTCTTCATTCTAGCCAAGGGTTTTATCAAGGTTTTTTTGATTCATTGAATTTTGAGATTATCGTTCTTCATGTTTTTAGATTCTTGAATATTTTTACATCTTCTGTTCTTCATATTATTATTGATTTGTGAATTGCATGCATTGCATGAATTGGCCACTCTTCAATTTGTCAAATTAATATAAACCAATTAAGATCTTCTCATCCGTAATTGTGGGAAGATTTTAATCCGTGTGGTGAATAACTCAGGTTATGAAGGTGCAAAATGTAGTTTAAATTATCCGTGCTGGTGTGAGATGATTGGCTAGAATTGGGTCCTCTAAATCATAAGGCTATTGGTAAGTTAAATCCTAGGAGCGTATCTACGGGACTACTTATCAACAAGAGAAGTAATCATTCGAGCATCTCTTTGACTACCAAGAATTTAAGGAGTGATTAGAATATTAGAGCGTTTTGAGTAGCTATAACCAATTTATTCAAGAAGTTTAGAAAATTATTTACAAAATCAATTATCAATCCATGAATTAAAATCTGCGATTTTCCTTGGCTAGATATTTATCAAAAATTGAATTTTCCTAAATCTTACTGTTTTGAAGGCATTATTTGTTATTAGTTTTTATTCCAAATTGAACTATTAAAACCCCCCTCAATTTTATTTCTCATTTATTTTTTAGGAACTAGTCTAATCCCACTCCCTGTGGATTCAACCTTGCTCACCACTCTTCAAAAGTTTGTTTTTTTTCTTTCTTTTCGAGCACGATTTATTTTTGAGGTCTCGACTGTGACAGCCCAAAATTGACCCTAGCCGGGAAGTGGTTTCGGGACCGCTAAACCGAGTCACCGAAAGGTTTGAATGAGATGTTTATTGTCTAGAATATGTAATCATGAATGTGTAAAAATTTCAAGCTTCGATTTAGTCGATTGCATGTGAATTTAGTCAATAGGACTTATATGAGAAAATTTAAAAATGTGATAGGTCAATGCATGAGGACCTATTAGTGCATGTGGAAGAAAAAGGGGACTTGCATGTCAAATTCCCCCTCCCTAATATGTAGTGGCCGGCCATGCTATAGGTGGAAACATGTCTCCAACATGTTATGCTAGTGATGCATGTTAAGAAAAATAAAATAATAAGCATGGTGATTAAAAAAATGAAAGGAAGGGTGATGGAAAAAAAAATAACATGGTCTCACCCCCCCTTGTTGCCGTGAATTGAAGAAAGAAAAAAAAAAGAGTTCATTCTTGAACATCCTTGGCCGAATAGAGGAAAGAAAGGAGGGGGAAAAAGGCTTGAGAAAATCGGCTATGGTGGTTGCTAGACTAAGGTATGTTTGATGTTGTCTTTGAGATGCATGCATGTTTTAAATAGCCCATGTTTAAACCTTGAATCTTGTTGATAACATGAGCAATCGGTCATGAGAAAGGGTTCAAGGAATGGTTGTTGTTCATGTTATTTGGATGAGAAATGGTGAGTTTTGTTGTTTCATGTTAAAGTTAGGTGAATGATGATAGAGGAGTGTTTGAACTATAAAAAAAAAAAAAATCGGCTACCTTGTTATGAGCTAGGGCCGAATGTGGGTTTGGTTGTGTTTGAATATTACATGCTTGGTAGAATGGTGGATGAAGGTGCCGAATGTATGTTGGATTGATAGAGTCTCCAAATTGATTTTATGTGTGTATGCATGACCGAATATACGTGGTCACATGGGTAAGGAAATGAGTTATTTGATATGTGGTAAAAGTTAAGTACTAAATCGAAGGTTGCTAAAATTGCCATTTCTTAGCCGAATATGTGCTTGATCAATGAAGGAATTGTTGAAGAACATAGGTGAACTTGGTGAGGGCAATCGGCCTAGTGTATAAATGATATGAAGATTTTAGGAAATTGTTTTGGTTAGGTGTATGTATGATTAAGTATATTCGGCAATATACTTAAAGTGGGTACATGATATTACATTATAATTATTGAGCTTGAGTATATGGATATGTGTATATGTGGTCATATAATGACATCTTGGTTTGAAAATTTAATGATGTGTGATTGCCGAATGTGATAAATAAATTCATGTTATTGAGTTAAATATTGAATACTCTTATTTGTATTATTTAAGCTCAAGAACCTAAAGAAGAGGCGTCCAACAAGGGGAAATCGAAGGTCATCGAGTAGCCGACTCGGAATTTATTTTACCCAACATAAAGTAAGTCATTAAGCATGTAGTGGGTAGTATTTCAAATGGTCATAATGTGTATGTATTGATGCTGATTGGAATGAATAAATATAAATATATATATGCATGTACGTATGTGATGATGAAATTGTTGAATGAATGAAAAGAGGTAAGATGTACTGAGTTGTTGATCTCGGCACTAAACGTGCGGGATAACCATTTATGACCATGAGATGGGCGCTAAGTGCGCGGGATTAAATTGTACAGCACTAAGGGTGCGATTTGACTATGTTGCACTCAGTGTGCGAAATGAATATGATGCACTAAGTGTGCGAATTGACCATGCGGCACTAAGTGTGCGAGTCTGACTATGTAGCACTAAGTGTGCGATTTGATTACGTGGCACTAAGTGTGCGAGTTGATTATATAGCACTGAGTGTGCGGGCTCAATATACATTCGTGAATTATTATGGACACTATGTGTGCAACACTATTGAGTCGATCGCGGACAGCGGGTCGGGTAAGTGTCTTGAGTACGTGGCTAATAGGTGCTATGCTTATACTTGGTGTTGAGCTCGGTAAGTTCGAACCTATGTGACAAATATACTTGAAGTCACATACATAAGTTTTATCGTAGGATGGGTGAAAGGCCGTATAGTCGTTTGATTGTAACGAAAATAAATCGATTTATGAAATTGCTTCAATGTCCTATTGATGAGTATATAGAATGTGAATGCATGAATTGATATGAAATTGAATTGATAAGTTGGAGGAACTATGGTATGGTTCGGTATGGATGTAGTAGATTGTCTCGTTCCATTTTGTTTCCTCTTGTGATAATGTTGTTGATAGATGGTAGTGCATTGCTTATGACTTACTGAGTTATAAACTCACTCGATGTTTCCTTGTCACCCACTATAGGTTGCTTGGACTCATCTATTTTTGCGGGGTCGGGCCGTCATTGAAGTCATCACACCGGATAGCAAGTTTTGGTACTTTCTTCTTAGAGTGTTTAGAAGATCATTTTGGCATGTATAAGCTAGTACGTTGTGTTTGAATTATCGCATGTAAACTTTAAGCCATGCGAAAATGGCACGAATGTTCGATTGAATTGGATCAAGGGTAGGCATGAAATGGACCTAGTTACTTTCGTAACAGATGCTGGCAGCAGCAGTGTCATGAGATTGAAAAATCACTAAAAATAGTGGGAGTGGAATTAATTGATGAATAAATTATGTAATCGAAGCTCGATGAGTCTGCTTTCATGAGGAAGTAACGAAAAGATCATATGGGCAGTATATTAAGAGATAATCAGATTTTAGTGGGACAGGGCCAGAACGGTTTCTGGATTCCCTGCTCCGACTTTGGAAATTCATTATAAATTAACCAGAGATAATTAGGGGTCGTACCATATATGTGCAGATTCCTCTCTGAGTCTAGTTTTCATAGAAACAAACGGCAACAGTATTGAAGCCCCGTGCAGGGAGATATCCCAGTCGTAATGGGCAAAGGTCAGTGTAGTCGACCCCTGCAACTTGGGGGACTTTGACTAATAAACTGTACTAATTGGCCCAACCAAAAATTCTAGAAAAAAATACATAGATGGGCACATGAGTCTAGTTTCTGAGAAAAATTACGAAACTGATTTTCGAGTTACGAAACTCAAGATATGATTTTTAAAGCGGCTAGTACACAGATTGGGCAGTGTCTGGAAAATAAATTTTGTAAGGGGTTAAAGCCAGTTAACACCTCGTGTTCGACTCCGGTGTCGGTTTCGGGTTCGGGGTGTTACATCGACAGCCTACCAGATAACTAATTAAAAATTTGCATGTGGAAAAAAGGACAATATTATTTTTTGGTTATATATATATTATTTTTGCTTTTATATATTTTTTCTTTCTTCTTCCTCTTATGTTGGGCTTTTTCTACAAGTATAACCCTTTTGGGCTTCATGGTTTTAATCAAGAATTTTATATTTAGACCAATGATCAAACTGGTTAGGCCATCAGTTCTTAATTTGTTTTATTCAATTAAATAAATTATTAAAAACATAAAAATAAAAAATATATATTTTAAAATAAAGAAAATTGGATCGATTGGTTTCTTGCTTAGTTCAATCCCTATGTATCGATTCCTGAGTCAATCGGTTCAACCCCTACCACTGGACTGATACCTCAATCAGTTTCTGGTCCGATCTAGTTTTGAAAACATCGGTTTTTATTGATGAAAGAACTTTTTCAATTTCGTTAAGTCAAGCAAGCGAGCAATGAAGTTTAGAAACAAAATTAATTGTCAGTGCCTCGACCTTGGGAGAGCGAATTTCAAGCATTGTTGGCATTGCCAAACAAGGAAGAAGAGAAAAAGAAAAGAAAAAAGGAATTTGAATTTTTTTAATTTATATAACATGGTAGTCTATTATTAGCTGGAATTTTTTTAGCGTATATAATATTTTGATGAAAAATGAGTAACAAAAGATTAGTTTAGGTACGCACTTGGAAAAATGATTATAGTTTAGGTACTATTTTTGGGTTAAACATTTTTCAAAATAAATTTAACGGTCTAAGTAATGGTTAGACTAAAAAAAGTACCAATTTGAGAAAAAAAGATAATCTAAGTACTATTTGTGATAAAAAGAAAAATTACATATCAAAATGAGAAAAAAAATTGAATATAAATTTGTTGGTTAAGAAAAAAGAAAAACCCAACAATCTTATATCCAATTGCAACTTGTTTTGCGCTAACTCAAATTATACATAAACAATACATGGAGATGGATGCTCTTTTCGAGATAGGATAACAATCTTTGGAACTTTTAAGTTGAAAATTATTAAAGCAATAAACAAATCCTACTATGGCATCAAATGTTCTATTAGGAACAGAATAAAGCCTTTTCTTTCTTGTAGTACTTTCTTTTTCTATGTTGATATTACACACCAGTTATTGATTTAATCAAAGTTTTAGATTTAGATTTACTGTATATGGGTTACTCTATGTAACACCCCAAACCCGACCTAGATGTTATGGTCGAATCTTGAAGGTTACATTAATAAATCAAAACTTTGATAATTTATTTTCCAAAACGTATCTTATTCTGAAATCAGAAATCGAAGATTTTATAAAAATCTGTCTCAATCCTTTTAGTAAGAAAAATTTTCAATCGTAAAACGTGTATGTGAATCTTAAAATGTTTACTTATAAAACTCAATTTATTTTAAAGCATCATTCTATCAATTTTATTTACTTGCTTTGTAAAACGGATATTCTTGATTAAAATTGTAGCGGAAAGTTTCTTAGACTTGTGTAATCAGGAAAATCAGAAGTTAGGTTTTCAATAATCAGAAAACATGTCAAATTTTAAAATACTAAGTAAAATACTCAACAAATCCTAAAAACAAAAATTTAAGTCTAAAAACAGTCCAATAATCTAAAAGTCCATAAAATTTTAAATAAGAATCAGTGAAAAGTTTTATACAGAAAATTTGAATCGAGCTCCTGAGCGCCACCAAATCCTAAGTCTGAGGATTACCCGAAAAATTAAACAAACAGTGTGAGCTACAAAGCTCAGTGTGTGCGTTGGCCCGCAAGCAAAATCACAAAACAGAATCATACGTAGTTGCATATATCAGAGCAGACAGATCAGAAATTACACATGCCTAGCATGGCATAATCATATAGAATATTCATACCCTTATCCACTACATGCCAACTTTGTCCAACCAATCACACCAAGTAAGGCTACAAGAACCCAGTCATCCATCACACCATAATGTGGTCGTATGCTACTCAGATAATATGCAACTGTGCTGCCAAAATATATATTGCAAGTATATCGCCAGAATTATATAATCTAGTAAAACTGCCATAATCACACTTCCTCCATCACATTAAATATACCACCCCAAATTCACATACAAAATCATACTAAGTGATCATGCATAGTTATCATAACATGCCACACCTACTCATAAAGAAATCGAATACATGTTTTTCATACATACGAGATAATACAACAAATCATATGAGAAATCTTACGTAAAGTCACATTTATATAGATATATGAACGCACAGGTTTATGACTTCGCAGGGTCTAACATCCTTATTGAGAACTTGCTAATCAGATTTCAGAATACCCACACTTAGCCTGCATAAAGCCCAACAAATTGAATGAAATGAGCCCACACGCTTGTGTTGCCCACATGGCCAATCACGCGCCCGTGTGGCATTATCTGCCAATTTCGAATTTTCATGAAATTTGTAGATTTTTGTGACCTTCCACAATATCTACGGGTTAGAACACACACCTTAATGCTTTTAGGATGTCGGCATTGAAGCAACAATCGAGGTTCCTGTACACAACATCCACAGCTAACCCGATTAGCAACCAATATCAAAATTGAAACTTGAATTCGATACTTATCACTTAATTAAACCAACCCCTAAACTAGCATTTGGTCACTTACCTAGAAAATCAGTGACTTAACGAAACCTAATTCCTTGGAGGAAGGTTGTGCGTCTAACGAATCCCACCTAAACAGAATCAATCACAATTAATCCAACAACCCCTCAACAACAACAATCTATTAAAAGCTCACCAATAAAAAATAAAACAACCTTCATATAAACAACATTTAAATTTACAAAAGCTTATATAACACTCTACCCAAACCATTAAAACACCAACATCAACTAAGAATGGAGGTCTAGCGACGACATTACGCAAGTTCAACGTCAAGATGATAACAGTAATAGATAAAGAATTGAAAAAAGAGAGGAACAAAAATTGATATTGCAATTATGAAAACCAAACAAAAGAGAAAAGGAAAGAACATGGGGGAAAATGATAGAGAGAGTTTACAAAAACAAAAGTTAACCAAAACAAAAATTGGGAGAGAGGGACGACATAATAGGGGGAGAAATTTTAGGGATTTTTTTTAATGATTTAAAAAAATGATAAAAATATTATTAAATCTAATTAGTTAACCACATATCAGATTGCCCAGTAGAATTTGACTGAAACTCTGATAAGTATGGGCAACAACGACAGAGATAAAGCAAAAAATAATTTCTCTTTTGCTCACCATAGGATTTGAACTTAAAATTTGTGAGTAGCTAATACTTTACCACTGAATCAATAAGCTTATCCTTGCAAATAAGCTAACAAGAATAAAATATAACCTACATGTGATCAGCTAAAAGAGGGAATAAAAAATAAAAAAATCAATGGAAATGATTTAAACACAAGATCTTAACCACTAAACTCAGTTAATTTACTTAACAGAACTAAACCCAGAAATTATAAGATTTGGGGCATTACAGTCTAAATTATATATACTATTATTCGAAGTTTGATTGAGCTAGTGTCACTCTTAACTGAGTTTCATTCAATTAGGAAATTACCAAAAGAGAATTACCAATAGTTTGGATTGAAATCATAGTTGCCAAAATAATATAGCAAAAGTTTAATAATTTTATAAAGCAGTGAATATATTTTTGAAAGTATATGTACTTTTCTGTATACAATTTTTTAAAAATACACATAAATTATAATATTTGAATTCAAGAACTTAAACTATTATTTTTCAACTTTACCATTTCAATCAAAATCAAATTTAAATTTTATATCTATTTTTTTATAATCTTAAAAAAAACTAGAAAACAATGAAAATCCAAAATTAGAATGCCACCAATTAATCTAAACTCAGCCATAACTGAAATGGATCATGAGCACTTTGTAACTTGATCAAACAAATAATGAAGAATGTTGTTGATGCATAAACAAATTAAGCAAATTGGAAGACCTATTAGGCTATCTTGAAGGATGGTTTAATTAAGATATAACATAATTTCTTGCTACAAATTTAAAGATCAAAAGTAGAGTTGACTGAATTAATTTAAGCCTTGAATTGTTTTTATTCTTTCTTAAAATGGAATCCAATTACCCTAAGAGCTATTTTTTGTTGCTCAAGTAGGAAAGACTAATTTCTAAGGGCTATGGTCTTTAACTCAATAACCCTAGTCACTCATTTGTTGCCTTTAGAACACACTGAACTAGTTGGGACAAAATCCAGGCATATTGATGAATGCCTTAAACCCCAAGAACCATTTAGCAATGTTTTAATATATATATATCGGTCCTCTTTTTCTCTCTCCTACATATGATGCTAAAAAAGAGTTTTAGGCACTTGATAAATAAGATTTGTTTTTGAGATACATTATTGCACCTCTAATATTTTATAATGACAAAAAGATTAAGAATTGAGGTTATATATCGGATTGTTTTGGTATCTTCTTTTTGATTATTCTTTTGAATGAAGCAATCTTAATCCAATTATGTTGCATATAGCACCAAAGAATTCAATTCTCTGTTTTTTTAAACATAAATGAGATTGCAATATGGAAAAGAAAAAAAATGAGAAAAAAGACTTGTAAATACTTGGATTGGATTCGAGACTTGATATTTTAGTTCTAATTTACTTCAGAACCTTTCCACTTAGGAAATATACTGGCTGATGCTGCAACGCATATCAAGTGCCAGTTTTAAGCCCAAGATTTATGTTTTTTGATTTCTACAAGGAGAAACATTGGAAGATGGATATATATATACATATACATATTGCAAAGCCTAGAGGCCATGATGTAGGCACACTACTCGCGAAAACATAGAAAGTTGAATAACCACCTTTGGATTTGGATTTTGCTATTGTATCCTTAAGTGCAAGACACGTAGATCAAAGCTTGTAATGGAATTATTTTAGACTATTAATTATATATTATGCAGTAGTAATTATATTTCAAACATGTTAGTTATCCAATTGTTAATGTATGGGATCAATAATGAGGAGATTTAGGCTGGTTGTGGTGGGGACAATGGAAGCCAATTCACTCAATTAGGACGAAGAGTCAAAGGTTACAAAGAGTAAAGGTGGAGAGAGTATGAAAACTAGGAGCTGAGGGTGAGTTGGAAAAGTCTAGGCAAGTATTCTAGAGAGCCAATCCCTTTTTCATTGTCTTGGGGCTATTTATAAGTGAGGTCCCATGCAGGATGGCGTTAATGTAGTAGACTCACAATTAGATCATCATTATGGAATGCGTGGGGGATGTTTTCGATAGGATGAGGATATTTGCAATGAGACATATCATGGCATTCGCTTTGATCTGAGGTACAAGATAGTTGAATTTATGAGGGCTTTGGTGACCAAAAGGACCACGTTCCTAACATAACGTCAGGTGCTTGGAGGAGCAAATGTTTAGCTTCCTTGAATAACTACCTTTTGCCTAATCAGATAGCTGCGACAAGGAGTGAAGCTCTTGGTGACCTCTCGATCTGTAATGGGTGGGATGTGCCCCTTGAGCATTATTCCATTCTGCCACGTGTCCCCATTGTGGGGAGGTATAACAACACCTAAGCAACAATCTAATTAAATATTATAGTTATAGAGTAACAAAGTTCACGATTAGTTTTTCTCTCTCTCAACTTCTCTAAAATTATATTTTTGGATTGAGAAATAAGAAATGAGAAAATTAATAATTTTATCATTCTTAAGATAAAATAAAGAACTCTGACTTGAGATAAGTGTTATACATAATTATGATACTCAATATTCATTATCAATCGACTTAAATGTTTTTCTTCTTTGGGAAAAAATGTTCCAGACTGTAAAGACGACTTTTTAACCAAATATATAACTTTAAAAATTTATTTAACAACTTTCAACATTTATTTAGTAAACTATATGAAGTTGGCACTTGTTCCATGTAACCTCCCAAACCCGGCCTAGACGTTATGGCTAGATTGAGAGGGCTACATTAGCCATCGAAATGGCTAAGCTAACTTACGTTACTTTTTAAGACTAAAAGAATTCATTCATTAGGTCATGTATGTTTAGGATTCATTTTTATTGTTGCCAGTTTTGTTTTAGGAAAACCATTTGCTTGTCGCTCTTCTTTAAAAAAAACTCAATGTTAAACTAATGCAGCGAAAAAACCATTTTCAAGTCATTTTGGAAAATTAGTTGCCTTATCGATTTGTTTGTCTAAAATAGTTCCTTTGCAATGTAGTGGAAACTAGGGAACAATATCAAATTTTACTTAAGCCTGATAGCATGTATTAACCAGTTATTATGCTTGAGTAATTCATACATGCAAAAATGCCCAAAAGAAAAGTTACTAAGCCACAGACCAGAAATAATTAAAAATTACAAGGCAAAACCAATAAAGAAATAATAATACTTAATTAAATAATAATAATCTGAAGTCCAAGTTAATTCTCTAAATGTCGAGTTCGGTCCTAATTTTGAGGTTTACCTAAAAAGTTAAACACTATTGGGGGTGAGCTTATGAAAAGCTCAGGGCAAAAACATCAAATATAGTGAAACATATTAGTATTAACAAAAGGAAATTGAACCATCATAGGAATTTCATGTTATTACATAGCCATTATCAAATTGATGTCAAACGGTGTATGAGCATAGGTCATCATTCATTCGAGCAACGATCATTAATTTTGATACCATTCAATACAACAAAATACAATGCGTAGCATAAATTAATAACATTCGAATATGTCGTGCACATGATGCACTGCAAAAAAGGTTCCTACTCATACCATCCGCTATGAGTTCCCCAAAACCCGTCTGCCAAACTCCAAAACATTATGAGTATTGCTCGATGTGGTAAAACCACCGAATAATCAATAATGCAGAAAATCTACCAGATATCAAATAGTGCGATACAATCACTAATAACATATAATATGTGATAAAATTGTCAATCCCCACGGTACTCCAGGTGCAGTTCATTGACTACGAATAATGCGGACTTAATATGCCTCCAGTACTCTACAGAACTCCTCTATCAACCACAAAATCCCATCCCAATGCACATGCAATATGTCACACAAATTGATACTTAATCATATTTCAATACTTTTCACATTTATTCGACATGTCCAACATGTCCTCAATAATCACATACTTTTAGAAAAAGGAAGCAGTGTTCCAATTTTCAAATTACCATTAAGATGGTATATATCAATATCGTTCAATTCACATACTTTACGAATTTCATTGTGCACCAATAACAACCTCACGTATATATATCATAGTAAATATTTTATGCATTTAAATCATGCACAAACCTAATATCTTAACATTTCATAGCATTCAATCAAACATTCTCATATCACATAATATAATTGTGGATAACAATCTAGATTACATATTCATACAGTTAAACTAATACTTTTGCCAACACAGTAGTCTTGTAAAGCTCGAAACGTACCTAGTTTGGCCACTCGCAAAACTAATATTTTGGCTACTATGCCAAACCAATCAGCAAGCTAATTTATCAAATATAACATGAAATTTATCATTATAAAAAAAATTTACAAGTTTAGGACCCACACCTTATTTTTCGCTTTCACGCGGCACCCTAGTGAATCTTCCAATTTTCCTTAATAAACCTTTATACGATCCTAAACCAAAATTCAGTATAAATTCAATCAATTTACCACTTAACCAACTCCCAATTACCCACTTATGGGTTCAAACTAATTGTTGTGTTTTACGAATTCAACTAGTTCGATTCCTTACCTTGTATTGATGCTAACCATACGTACGATCGTTCTTCACCTTTACGGATGATTTGGGGCATTTGGGTCAGCACCTAATTCAATAATATACTAGAAAATAAGTAGTTAATTAATGATTAAATTCCTTCATTTAATCAATTCACAACCTTTACCCAACAACCATGTCATAATAACAAACTAGTTACCCTTAATTGCACTTACGCTTCACGATTTGTGGGATCCAAATGGCCAATCAATCAAGAACATTTTCCCTAATTGAAATGGGTTTAAAAGTTGATTAGGAGGGTTCAAGAACTCAAATTAAGGCATGACCACTCTCTTTCGATTCACAAACCCGATTCTACTAACCTCTAATTTTTGGGATGTTACATTCTACTCTTGAATTTGCTTCCTTTGTAGCTTTTGAAATTGGGTGAGTATGGAATCACAAATAATACTTTGAATGGGCTTGTGGAATTACTCGATTGACTCTATTATGACCCTGGTTTTAAGGCATAAATCTGATATATACCAACCTTGACTCTGGCATCACACTTCTGCATGTGTTTGTTGATCTATTTCCCCAAACTACGCTTTTTCTGTGAAATGGAATTTAACAACATAGCTGAAAAAAGTAACCATATTACTGCCAAGAGTGGGGAATATGCATGTAAAGACCAATTGCATTCATATTTTAGATAAAGGGAACATGATACTGTTGGATCTAGTGCCCTAAGTGCAGTATTTTTGTATAAGTACACTTGTAATTTTTTGAACAAATTGATTAATAAAACAAATTTATTGATTACAATTAATATAATTTGTATTATTATCCTCAAATGTTTTTTGTATGCAAAGCAAAATGGAAGCAAATGTTGCTCATTGGTTGCCCAATGTTTAACTAATATTAAGTAGTATTATGTGGTCGGATCCTAATACAAAAAGATAGCTTGTATTAGTAGAAGAACATAAACATGTCCTTAGTCTAATAGAAAATGAGCAAACTGATTGAAAGACTAATATGTTGTCTATCAAACAGGGGTGAAGTCAGAATAATTTTTTAGGGAGGGCCAACTGAAATTTTAATTTTTTATTGTCTATATCTTTATAATTTTTAAAGGATTAAATTGAATTTTTATAATTTTAGGGGGCTAAAGTGTAATTTTACCTTTACTAATTTAAAATTTTAAAAAAATTAGAGGGCCTAAAAAAATTTTCCAGTTTAGGGGAGGCCAAGGCCCATGCCAGCCCCCTAGATTCGCCTCTACTATCAAGTCCAATTGAGGAGATGCTTTTTCTTAGGGATCAAAGCGGATGGCTCCTAGAAGATAGAGACAAAAATGTGACTGACTGGACTGACAATATATTGGACTAGATCGACAGTACATTGGACTAGACCCAAGAAGAATAGATCCTGAATTTGTTTATGGAACTATTCTTTTGTGACGTTCATAGTGTGACATACCTAAATCCTAAATGGATGGCAGACTATGTATGTGTGACTCGTACACTTTGATGTAAGTAAAAGCCTGAGTTCGAATAGTTAAGGAACCGAAAGCTGTTGCGTTGGCTGTACAACTTTTGTAGTATATAACGTAATTCACAATAGTAGAATTCATGGTCTGAGACATGGGTAAATGATATCTTCTCATTGGCATTACATGGTTGATAAAAAGTAAACATGGCCATGGGTCTTTCATCTTTGTAATGAATGACTGAATTACTATTCGATGATGATCCAATCACATATGACAAAGCGATGTATAGTACTGATTCCAAGCTCATGGAAATAACTATTGATATAGCATAATTTGATATGGAAAGTTACGCTTTTTCGATATACTTAAGTAGTTTATTCTCAAGCAAAGTAGCATCTTTTGCATAGTGTTTCGTAATTTTTAGATTTTAAGTTAATAAGTGAAAATGTCTCAATTTTATTCATTTTTCCCAATTTGGCCAATAGTGTCATTTGCGGGCCTAACATGAGGTTGAGTGGTTTAGGGACATGTTGGAGGTTGAAAACGAGCGAGAATGAGACCAAAGGAAAGGGTATCGCGATATCCACACCCTTGGATCATGATACCTCCAACAGTATGGAAGATTGGAGACCAACCTTCAGTGGTATTGTAATATCCTTTTCTGGGTATCGCGACACCGACATTGTGAGGGGGCAAAATTGGACAAAGATGATAGTCTTTGTCCACCCAATCCACCAATCATCCAAGGCCCCTGTAGAGGCAATTTTGGAAACTAAAATCAATCAGATTGCAACCTAAAACAGCCAGATTTGGCTAAGGAGGAGACACACACACATTAGCTTAGTTTTAACCTTAGTTTTCTCTAGGTTTTCTCTTAGTTTTTCTGCAGTTTTTTTAGGATTTATATTTTATCTTCTTCCTTTTTAGTTTTAGAGTTTATTTTTCTGCATTTACTTCTTATTCTTGACGTTCTTAGTGTTAGTTAAGTTAATTATCACTGTAGCTTAGGTTTTTTACACATTCAGTCATTGTACGTTGGTTGTAAGACATTTTTAGCTTTAGTTTAATGTCTTTAAGTTTCTTTTAGTTTCAGTCAATTAAGGTTTGTTCCTTTTATGTTTATTATTTTCAATTTTCTTATTGAATGCTTTTAGTTTCATGTTCCTAAAGTTTTATTTGATAAAAATCTAAAATTTTATATATTTTTTAAGTTTTACTTCAATGACTTCTTTACTTTTCATTTCCATGTTCATTCTCTTTATTTTTAGCATGAGTAGCTAAACCTAAAAGGGGGTTGGTTGATGAAGATATGGGTAAGTTGATTTTTGGACAAAGGATTAAATTGTAATAAATTGGATTGAATCAAATAGACCTAAAAACTTAGGAAGGGATGCCCCTAAGGGAATATCTAGGCAAGTGAGATCGAGAGGTAATCTTCTTGTGCATCTATTTATTAGTCCCAATTAACTGATGAGATCGAGAGATAAATCGAAATTAATTCGTCTAAGTCGGTAAAATTGAGATAGAAAGATAAAATAGAGTCACTTAGTAATTTAAGCGATTTAAGTCCCTAGTTCGAGAACTGGTGAAACCACATCGAAATCAACCAACCACCGTTAGCCATTTATTTAGTTAACGTTTTAGTTTTATGCTCTATGCAATATGGTTCTTAGATTAACATATTTAATTTTCTTGCAATATTTTCTTATGATTTTTTGTAATATAAAACGTATTAGTAGTCACTTAGACTCTATCATGTATGCTATTTATCCCTCAATCGTCATCTCCTTTGGGTTCAATACTTGGAATATTCCGGTGTTACATTGTAACACTAGAAATATTACAACTAACCTGTACGCTTGCAATAAAGCTGCGCTTATAAAATTATTTTATAAAATCGTTTGTTTTATGCACTCGTACGAATGCGATTAGCTATGAAAGCTGATATGGACTCTATGTATTCCAACTCATTGTTGGAACTTGTAAACTTACCGGAAGGGATAAAACCCATAGGGTGTAAGTGGATCTATAAGAGGAAAAGAAATGCGGATAGAAACGTGGAAACCTATAAGGTTAGACTTGTTGCAAAAGATTATACTCAGAAAAAAAAGTATCGATCACTAAGAAACCTTCTCTCCAGTTTCCATGCTCAAGTTAATCCGTATATTGTTATCCATTGCGGTGGCTTTTGATTACGAGATTTGAAAAATGGATGTGAAGATAACGTTTTTGAATGACTATCTTGAAGAGAGCATCTATATGATTCAACCCATCGAATATATACCAGAAGGAAATGTGCATAAAGTTTGTTATTTTCTTAGATCTATATATGGACTTAAGTAAGCATCTTGCTCATGGAATCAAATATTTGATCAACCGATCAAGACTTTTGGATTTTAGCAAAACGTAGATGAACCTTGTATTTACAAATGTTCAATGTATGGAAAGGTGGTCTTTCTTGTTCTATATGTCGATGACATTTTACTCATTGGGAATGACGTAGGGACATTGTTATTGGTTTAAAATGTGGTTAACCCAATAGTTTAGCATGAATGACTTGGGAGAAGCAAATTTTGTTCTAGGAATTTGAATCCTAAGGGATTGAAAGAATAGAGTGATAGCACTGTCTCAGGCTTCATACATAGACAAGATATTGGATCATTGAGCAATTTCTGATTTGAAGAAGGGAAATCAACCCTCCGTGTCAGGATTTAATCTCTCTTTAGAATACTGTCCTAAAATAGTGGAAGAAAGAGAGAACATGAGAAAGATTCCTTATGCTTCGGTAGTAGGAAGGGTCATGTATGTTATGTTAGGCACACTCCCAAATATTTGTTTTAAAGTGAGGTTGGTAAGTCGGTATCAGGCGAATCTAGGACCAAGAAATTGGCATTGTAATAGTGTGGAAATAGCTAAGGCTCAAAGAAACCACATTAGGAAAAAACACATTGATACAAAGTATCATAAGGGAGACAGTAGTATTTGACAAAATAATGGATGTAGTTAATGATCACATATGAGGACAAACCCTGGGGATTTGTTTTACCTAGAATCTGCTTGGTAGAGAGATATTTGGGAAACATGTGGAGGGGCACAAGAATGCGAAACATGACTATTCTATTTCACTAGGGCAAGTGGGAGACTATTGGATCTGGTGCCCCTAAGTGAAGTATTCTCGTCTAAGTACACTTGTAATTTTTCAAACAGATTGATTAAGAAAACAAATTCATTGATTACAATTAATATACTTTGTATTATTATCCTCAAATAGTGTTTCCACGCAAAAAAAATGGAAGAAAATGTTGATTATTGGTTGTCTAATGTATAACTAATACTAAGCGGTATTACGTGGTCAGATAGTAATACAAAAAGATAACTTGTATTAGTAGATGAACCTAAACATGTCCTTAGTCTAATTAGAAGTGAGAAAACATATTGAAAGATTAATATGTCATCTATTAATCACCTCTCTCCCTCAATCTCGCGAATGATAGGAGAGAGTAGAAAATTGACACTCGAGAATTTAAAATAAGATATAAAAATTGTGATTTTAATGCAAGTGTGACAGGTCAGTTGTAATATTTGTAGTGTTACAATAGAACACTAGAGTATTCCAAAGATTAAACCCATGAAAATCGTGGTTTGAATCAATTTCTAATTGTAGAGCATGTAAAATAAAATGTTTGACCAACTAATCACAAAAAGCAATATTACGAAAAATTATAAAATTAAGAGAAATTAATCTACTTTACTATCTACCATATAAGAACTAAATTGTAAAACATGCAAAGTTATGAAATTAACAATTGAATAACAGTCGGTGGTTGGTTGACATTGACGCGGTTTACTAATCCTTGAACTAGGGATCCAAATCGCTTAAGCTCCCAAAATGGCTTTGCTTTACCTCTCGGTCTCCACTTTACCAAGTTAGACAAATTTATTCAAATTATCTCTCGATCTCACCAATTAACATGGGACTAATGAATTGTTGCCCAACAAGATCTCCTCTCGATCTCACTTACCTTAATTTTCCCTTAGAACAGTCAATCCTAAGTTTTTAAGTTCATTCAAATTAGTCCGATTTATTATGATTTGGTCATTCATCCAAAAATTAGCTCACTATATCTCCATTAACCAACCTCCTTAAAGGTTTAGCTACTTATGTTGGAAATAAAACTAAGAATCATGGAAATGAAAAACAAATAAGTCATTAAAATAAAGCTTAAGAAAAATATAAAAGTTGAGATTTTTATGCAAGAAAATGTAAAAGACGTGTAAAGGAAGGCATTCAACAAGAAAATCTAAAGCAATAAATATAAAAGGAGCAAACTTTAACAACTACAAAGTAAAGGAAACTAAAATACATTAAACTAAATCTGAAAATGTCTTACAACCAAGGTACAAGGACTAAAGATGCAGATAAACCTAAACTAAAGTGATAACTAACTTAACTAACACTAAGAACAACTAAAACAAGAAAAAAATTATTGGGAAATTTAAAATCTACAGCTAAGGAAATGAAAATAAAAAAACTCTAGAAGAAGAAGAAAAAAATCTAAGAGAAAACCTAGACAAAACTAAGCTTAACTAAGGTAATGTGGCCTCCTTTTTTTCTCTCATCCAAAATTTTCCTAATATAGCAATTATTCTGACCTATTTTATGTGTCCAAAATACCCTTGAACGGGCCTTCATTGATTGGTGCTTTGGGTGGACAAAGACTACCTTTTTTGTCCAATTTTGTCCCCTCACGATATCAGTATCGCGATACTAAGGAAAGGATATCATGATATCTCAAACAGCTTTGATCTTGGATGTCTTCTTCGAGGGCAGGATTGTAACAACCCGTTTTCAATGAAATCGGAATAGTGGTTTTGAGACCACAAATTTGAGTCTGAGAGAAAATTTATTTTTATACTAATTCATGGTTTGCATTATGATAGAAATGCCGTATGAAAATTTCGTAAAGAAATTTTTACCGATTACATGTCTAATTAGATGGAAAGGACCAAATTGCACAAAATGCAAAAATTGAGTTCTAGTAGCTATAGGTATCAAATAGCTATGGAATTCAAAATTTGAGGTCCTTATATGGAAAATAGACCATTAAGAGGAGTTATTAGTTAAGTATGATGATTCATCTATGGAAAATTAAATAAAGAAAAGCACTAAATTGGAAAGAAGAAATTTTAATTAAATAAGAAATATCATCATTTTTCATCATCTTTCCCAAATAAAAAAAAGATGGAAACCCTAGCAATGAAAACCTAAACTCAAGCCAACTTATTTTGCTTAATTAGGTAAGCATTCTTGTTCCATTTTTAATGATTTTTATGTTTTCGAGATCGTAATAGTTTAATTTAGCTATCTCGGAGATTAATTTGTAAAGTTATCAAAGTACTAGGGTTTTTCCATGATGAGTATGTACGAATTATGAAATTTATGGTAGAAAATGAAAGGTTTTTGATAGATAAACAACTTTTGTAAAGTGAATTTTGGTGAAATTGTGATTTAGGGACTAAATTGTAAAATTTTAAATTTCATGAAAAAATTCTAAATTTTATGAAATACATGGGCTGCGTGACATGTAAAAATTGATTAGGCTTGGAATAAGGATTAAATTGCATGAATTTCATGTTCCGAGCCTAGGGATGAAATTGTAATTAATCAAAAGTATAAGGGCAAAATGGTAATTTTTCCTAAGATGTGAATTGGATTGAATTGAATATGAATTGTATTAAATTGAGCTAAATTTACTCATATAGATCTGGATAGACCAAATATGGAGTTAGATAGTGGAAAAGAAAAAGTATCGGATTAGTAGATTATGCGAACACGAACATTGATCGAGGTAGGTTCGTGTAACTAAATTGTGTATATTTAAATGTTTGAATTGAATGTTGTTTATGTGAATTGAATAAATTCCATATATATGAAATTAATCACATATCCGATAATGCCTAACAAGTATTAAGTCCCGTCTGAATAAATAAAATTCGATGGATATAGGGTTCTCGAATTGGTTGTGGTCTTGCATATGTTGCGAACACACCACAGATCGAAAGAGCGTCCCATTACTAACTCTCATGAGCATCCCGATATGTGGCCCTTTCAAGCTTCCTGTTAATAGCTCTTTCGAGCATCCCGATTGGTCGTGATCCTGCATGTGTTGCGGACACACCACAGCTCTTATGAACATCTCGTTATATGGCTCTTCAAAGCTTCCCGATTAAAAGCTCTTACATGAGCTTCCTAATTTATGGATCTCTGGAGTTTCCCGATATTGGCTCGCTTGAACTTTTTGATTATGGCTCTTATGAGCTTCCTGTTATACAACTCAAATGAGCTTCTCGTTACATGGCTCACATGAGCTTCCCTTATATGGCTTAAGAGAGAGCTTCCCGTTTATGTGCTCCTATGAGAATTCCCAAATAAGAATTGACGAATTACAGATTTGTACACTTCGTGTGTACTACCTGTGTATCCATCGATATTTAGAATGATTCAACGGGCAAAGTTCTGACAAGAGATATTATGAAATTGAGATGAATTGTTACAAGTATATATATACTTACAATACAAGGATATGATGTATACATGTTTCATGGACACTTGTGTGAAAAGTAAATATATATGGAAATTGAATATGGATGAGCTCATACATATTTCTTGATATTCATATGAATTACATGACTAACATGCTTGATGAGGATATGTGTTTAGGCAATTGGCCAAATTAGTTTGAGCATGTTTATTTTCTTACCTTAAATGTGAATTAATTAGTAAGTTAAATTCCTATTATACGAACTTACTAAGCTTAAAAGTTTATTTTTTTTGTTTCCTCTGTTTTATAGTAATTCGAAAGCTCAATTTGGTTAGAAGTTGGTCGAAGCAACATCACACTATCCGTCGGCTCATTTCGGTATAATTAGTAAATTAATTTTGGTTATAATGGCATTTATATGTTGAATTGGGTCATTAATGGCATGTATGTGATTTTGGTTGTAACTCGCCATTAGAATGGCTTGTGATAGATATGTTTTGAAGAGCATATAAAAGTCTAGACATGGTTGATATGTGTTTGAAATGGATGCGTGATGGAAATCATATGGATAAATTGATGAATGGATGAAATGGCATATTTAGTACAAAGATGTTTTTATATGTATTAGGCTAACTTGATAAAAATGAAGACTTGGTTATATGTATTAATATGTCTTATATGATACTTGGTATTGGCTAGATTTGGATGTATTGTATTGGCTTGAGAATATGTTTAAGTGCTTATATAGGTAGAAAGCAAATTTGGGTGAGAAATATGGCTTGGAAACAACCCTTTTTCATCCACATGGGCAGAGACACGGGTATGTGTCTCAGCCGTGTGTGACACACGACCTAGCACATGGGCGTGTGTTTTGGCCGTGTGTCCCCTGCACTTATTTAATGCAAGTCATTATGTTCACACGGCCTAGCACACGGGCGTGTGACTTAGCTGTGCGACCCAAGTCAGAAAGGTACACAGGTACAGACACTAGCTAGGACACAGCCGTGTACCTTATTTCGAATGCCTACATGGTCTGACGCATAGGCGTGTGTCCCTTACACCTTGGAAAAATTTTAAGATTTTGCAAAAAATTGTTTGAGTACCCGATTTACTCTCGACTTGATTCTAATGCATGTTTTTAGTCTCGATGGCTCATATAAGGGACTTTATGAATAATTTCTGACATGAATGTTAAATAATATGAAATGCCCATATTTGATCTGTATATTTCAGTAATGCCCCATAATCTTGTTCCGACGACGAATATGGGTTAGGGGTGTTACAAGGATACCCATGGTGGGTATCGTGATACCACTGAAGGGTGGTCTCCAATCTTCGAATCTATTTGAGGTATCGTAATTCCAAGGTTTGGATATCGTAATACCTTCTCCTTTGGTGTCATTTTTGTTCGTTTTGAATGTCCAACATGTCCCTACATCACTCAACGACATGTTAGGGCCCCCAATGACACTATTGGCCAAATTGGGTCTCAAAATGAGTAAAAATAAGGCGTTTACACTTATCAACTTAAAATCTAAAAATTACGAAAATTTTTGGAAAAGACGCAACTTTGCTTGAGAATAAGCTCCTTAAGTATACTGGGATAGCCTAATTTTCCATGTCAAATTACAATAGATCAAACTCCCACATAGTTAACTTTTTGCTTGTCTTCAAGAAAACACACTAAACATGTAAAAGAAAAGACTACTCTTGGACTAAATCAGGCAATTAAGTCACATAGAGGTAAGACATTGAACTTGTACAAGAGCCACCTCACATGCAACATAAGAGTGATATCTAGCTAACTTGTTTGTAACTAATGAAAAAATCCTTAGTTCATTAAGTCAAAATGTCAATAGATGTAGAGGCAATAGAATGAACATATGTACAAGTGTTATCCATCAAAATAAATTATTCAGATCGCTCATAGATATTTAAAAGGAATTGATCATATTCGTTCAAAAAAAATGCAAGCTATTTATAAATTATTGTGTTGGTGACTTATTCGGGTCTTAAAGGTCTTCTAGGCTTGTAACGTTCTAAGGCTTAGGACTGTTTAGAATTGAAACAATGGGCACTCAAAATGGGTTCAAACACTAGAAATGGTTAAGCACATGACATTGTTCCTTATTCTCCCTCAAATTTATTTACAAGCTCATCTTCTTATTTCTCCTTCCTCGCCTACCTTATTTCTCCAAAATGTTAGAAGGTATTACGCGAGATTAATAAGCACAAAAGTTTGTAATTGTGAACTGAAAGGTTTTCTTTTTCAAACTTAATTTTGATTTAGCTCTCTTTTCCTTTATTTTGCATTCTTTCGTTCACTTTTTTTATAATACATACTACCTCACATAATCTCTTTATTTTCATTTTTTTTCACACACAAAGCCACCATAATTTTTCTACCTAGCCCTTAATGTCCATGGCCCAACGTCCATTATGTAGTGCATTTTGAAGAATGGCACTGAGAAGGATTGAGTACTAGACTCATTTAGGCTCGAGGCTGTGATAAAATGGCTTACAAGAAACGGGTAATCGAGGCTCAAAGATATGAGAACTAAGGGTATATAGCAACAGGTAAGCTTTTAGGCTCTTGGCTATTTCAAATAATGCCTAAGGTCTTTCCCGAATCAATCACCTAACACTAATTCTTTCAAGAATACATCTATTTAAAAGAAAAATTAACAATTCAAATTATTTATCTAGAAGGAACTGTACAATTAACTAGTTGAACTAACTAGTCTACAATTAAGAATAACAATTATTTAGTATCATTCAAAATTTGCAAGTTTGGCAATTCTATGTACTTATTCAATATTTATAACTACTGGCTTATACCCTAATCATAGTCCAAATATTTTTACTGTTTTTGAAATTTTTTGAAAAAAAGTGAAAAAATAAAAACAAACAATCAAAATAACATAAAAATAAGAAAAATAAAACACATAAAACTATGTGAATCCCCCCCACTCATATTACACATTTCCCCTAATGTGTCCCAAAAAATAGAATAGGAGGTTACCGGACTTCCTTAGAATGGAATGCCAAACTAGCTTGGGGGTCACCTCCTCATTGAAGCTCGCGAATGTAGATAGCCTTTTACGGTAACTCGCTACACATAAAAAAAACAAAAACAAAACGCAACACAACCAAAATACGATGTCTGAAAGAAGAAAAATAAGTACAAAAGATATTGTAGTTAAATGTTTACATGTTGTACAAATAAATATAAGGTAAAATATGAAGACATGGAACTATGCATTGGATGTGTCGTCCTCTAGGTCAGTTTCTTTAATTATCTGCCTATTTCTTCTCTTGGAGAGGTTCTCTTGGTGTGCGTTCGGTGGATAGACGTGTTCTACTCTCAGATGATAACACCCTCTATCGTCAGATGTGTAAGGGTGAATACATTGTTGGTGGTATTAGAATAAGGTGTCACATCATCATCCTCTGTCAGCTCGTCATCAGTTGCTTCGCTCATTGACTTCCTCATCCATGGATGAATCACTCAACTGATAGGGCTATTGTATGCCCTTAACTCACTAACTCATCACAAACATGTCCACAAATGGTATTATTTCCTCAAGCATTCGAATGTTGTAGCGTATGTCTCAGCCTAGCCTACGTTGCCACTGTGTAAACTCATCTTTAGTTTTTTTTGGTGCTTGACTACTTTGCTACTCGAGGCACGTCCATCTTGTTTTTGTGTCATTGATTCCACTCTTGAATCTACTTCTTATGAAGCTCTTGAAATTGGTAGAGTAAGGAACCAACGATGAAGTTTTGAGTGGGATGGCGAGTCTGCTTGGTGGACGCGATGTCTATACCAACCCTACGACAGACGTTAGTGACCAAATGCGAAAAATAAATACCTACCTTTCCACCCACAATGCAACGTTTCAATTGTTGATTGATCCATGCACCTACACAAATTCTTTTACGTTGAAAAATAGAATATAATAGGGCTGCTCTAAACACATTAATATTATTAGTATCGAGTGATGGAAAAAGACGAGTACATATAAATTGCATCCATATTTTTGGAACGGGGAGCATTATTGTTTGTTTGAATGAGAGAGGTCACCCTGATGAAGCTTCCCGCTTCCACTCGCCTCTACTTTCCATAAGGTAGCTCAAAATTGTGTCCTAGTCTACATTAGTAAAACAAGTTAAATTGAGCGACAAAAAATTGTCCACCTTCATAACACGAGAAATCATAATATTCACAAATGGCCTCAGGGGGAAATATACATACTAGCATGCCTGACGTACACCCAATCACATTGAGAAAATTTCAAATTGGTTTAGAACTCCAGTACCATGGGTACTATGACAAGCTGCTTAGGAAGCATACAAAAATTATCACACCTGTGAAATCAGACATCATCTAAGATTTCATCATTAAATGAAAAGGCCAGATCAAAACCGTGTTCAGGGATAAACGTCCATCCCTAAATCATGTGATTGGAGTCCACAGCCTCTTTTTGTGCAAATTTAACGCCATCGAAGTCCGTTGACTATAACACGTGATTGGTGCAAGTGTACATAGTCATTATCAAGTAATAAGTAAGTATAAAAGTTATCGTTTCCATATGGAAAATATATGTTAATAAATATTTTGTAAAATTAAAGTTAACAATTTGGTAGGAAAAAACAATAGTTTTGATTAGTTGATTTTAAGTAAAAAAAACTATCTAGATGCAAACTGATCCCTAAATGCAATGTATGTAATAAAATGAATGATATGGATTTAGCAGCAGAATTCACATGATTTCAACAACGACAACATGAATAGGCTAGAATAATCACATCAATCAACTTAGTTCATTTTCAACATGTTAATAATGTTTTAGAAAATATTACATGGCAACTCGATCTTTCATGAGTTTGAAACCAATATTAAGCCCTTTCGAAATCTTTTATTACTTAGAAAAACATGCATTTTACTGATTATATTAAACTAAGGGTTTCTTAGAATTCATGTGAAGCAAAAGGGATGGGTTATGTTTGAAATAATTTAATAACATAAACCTAAAAACTATGCAAGATAATAGAGTTCTTTTGAGTTATTATCAAACTTCAATTTAGTCTGTTAGGATCTAAATTAAGCATGCAATTTTCAATTATTGTGTCCATTAGTCATCATCTGATTAATATTGCTCAACTATTCTAATGCATTCAATCACGTATGAATGAAATACATGTTTGAGTTTAATTGAAAACATGATAGACTGAGGCACAGAACATCATAACATGATTTAAATAAACTTTATTGAGTTGATGCAATCATCCTAGCTAAACAAAATTAAGCTACCATTGTTAATGGAAAAACATTAAAGCAAATTGCAAACATGTTGAATAACAAGAACAAAAATAAAGATTAAGGTGACTTCCTCCGGAATTGATCGTGGTGGCTTCCTCTGATCCTCGTAATTACTCCTTTGCATGATGCTCCTCAAGGTGACTAGGCAAGAGAGACTTTTCTCAAAGAATTGCTAACTAAATGAATGGGAAAATGAAGGGTTTATGAATGAGAGAAAATGAGAGGTTAGTGAATGATGAAAGGAAATGAAGGATGAATGTTAAGTGAGGGATGATGGATGATTTGAAATAGGGAATGGAGATGGGTAGTTATAGTGAAGGTTGGTAGATGAGTTTACTAAAAATAGTGTGAAAAATCCCCCCATTTACTCCATTCCTTGGCAACCACATATTGTGGAAGAGAGAGTTTCTTGGTTGCTTTAATTATGCATGATATCAAGCTTGAACTCAAGCAAAGGGAGGATGGTTTCTTGGCCAAAGTTGGTGGACCGTTTTTTGATTTGTTTCTAAGTGCAGGGACCTCTAGTAAATCTCTAGAAAATGAATTTCTGAGTAGTCCAAAAGTCTTTTCTGAATTTGGGGTTGTTCTCCCTTGTTTGGACAGTTTGGTTACCCAATTGCTTACTAGACTTGTCCATCAATTGATCCATTTTCAATTGGATAAAAAATAACCTCTTCATGACACATTTTACATGTGTTTATCGTCCATGTACAGTGAATTTGGGCTTGTCCATGTAACTTTATTTTATGAACAAATCATGCATAATTTCCTTGGTCAAACTGTATTAAATAATGTCAAGATCAATAAGTAGCCAAAAACAATTAAATTCTGCAGAAATTTAATACAAAATAACATAGAATCACTTTCTTCAGTTAGTAATAAAATACTCAGGATTTATATTATTTTTAAGTTAAAAGGTTCCAAAAAATCATAAAAACCCTATATAAATTAGAGTTTACACACGCCAAAACTTAATCCATTACTCATCCCAAGTACTGTAAAACAAAAATTTAGATAAGACAATCTTGTAATTGTTCAAAATATAATCCTTAAGTAGAATAAACTTTTGAACATAAACATACATCAACAAAATCATGCTCACAAATTCTTTTTATTGATAAGTTGATCTCATGCAAACATTATTTAAAACTTTTATACTAAGTACGGGAAAATGCTAGCACTAGTCATAAAGTGCATGCTTTTCAAGATCATACATAATATTTACCACTCAATCAAAGTTTCCTGATCAATTAGGCAAAACAAGCACAAGGTTTAATTAATGGTCCTCATATGTTGAACTCATCAATTCCTCTCCACTAATATAGTCGGCATAATTAACAAAATCAACAGGTCTTTTATAGGGTTATAATAGGGTTAGGCTCAAGGTAGAGATAAAAAGAAGTGACTTTTTAGGTTCAGTACTACTAACCTTAACTTTTCCTTGGATCTTTTCGAGGTACATCCTTCCTAGTAATGAGTTTTAACACCCCCAAACTTAATTTGAAGCTTTATTCCTAACAAGACTTTTCAGTATCTTGAGTATTTATTTTGCTCTTTTTTTATTTGACATTTGAATAGAAATTTCTCTCTCTCTCTCTCTCTCTCTCTCTCTTTTAAGCACATGGAGAACATATACATCTTTCTGAATTTTTCCTCAATCTTTGTTCAGCAAGACAAGTACAATTAAGATAGGTGCAAAAAATATGATAAAACTTAAAAAGATAGTAATATGGATTATGATATAGGTGAATAGCAATAAAATAGACTTAAAGGCTCAAACTAAAGTTTCAAGGGTCAAATTCATATAGTAGGCTTGGAAGGCTCAAACGATCCAAAGAGAATTGTGCCTAAATCATGTTTAGATTCTTATGCCTCCTAGGATTTTTCCTCAAGAAAGTTACTAAGTCAATTCTAAGGACTTAAACCTTCATGTCTATCTATTTTTAAGGAAATTCAATTTTCATGGAAAAAACTACATAAAACCTAAGAACATAAAACCATTCCATAACTCAAGATAACATAGAAAAAACTCAGAAATCACACTTGCATTTGAGCTAACTTATGAACAAACATTTTTTCTAAACATCAATTTATTTCAGCATACTTATGTGTAAACATCGAAACATACTTAAGAAAATTTAAAACTCATGCAAATATTGCCTTACTCGCCTTTAAAAAGAAGCAAGGTCCTTATTACGAAAACAAAGTAATGAATGAAAATTGAACACTAGGTAGAGTTGTAAGAAAAGAGTGGTGAGACATGAAGACTGCTTAAGTACCAAGTCTTTCTTAGCAGTCCAATCCTAGACAAATTCATCCGCACTACCATACTACTTTGGCTTTTATTAGAGAAGAGGCATTGAGCTTAATTTATTCATGTTTGCAATTTCGTACTTCTTGTGCGAAAACAAAATACCAAAATAATAATATAAATGCTTAAAAATAAATTCTTAAGAAAGAGAAATAAAAGAAATTTCTCCCCTTTTTATTAATTTGTGTCATCCCCTCTTTTTTCGAGATTGCCGCAACGTGGGGAAGTGATGCAGTGGCGAAGGGAAGTGGCTGCAAGTGTTGGATATTTTTCTCCTCATCACTGTTCTAGGCCTCAAACCTAAAATTGCTGAAATTTTATTACTTGCACTAAAATAAAACTTGATAGAAATAAAATGATTAAACCTTAGGCCAACTTGACTCTCTTATTGAACATAAAATAAAAAAAATTGGAAATAAAAAATCAAATGAAAATGAAAAAATTTTCTTTTGGGCTACTTAGAAAATTTCTTCTCAAAAAATTACATCAAATTAAATTCCCAGGAAAGGTTAGAGGGGTCGCAAATGGTCTCGCTTAAGTTCCAATCTCCTTAGGCACAATTAATTTGAAGTACTAATTCAAGAAAAATAATTTCTAAGCATGTAATTTATTCAAATGAGAGAAAAAACTGAAAATAAATTAATGACAGAGAGAGTAAAGAGAACTCTCTCAATGTTTTGCTTTGCTTTACTTTCTATCATTCATACAAAAAACTGAAAATCAGCTCATTTTTTGTTATACCTTATTTCTTTGGTACAAGTCCCACACACTAAATTTCATAGATAGGATCCATGATCCTTGCTTTTAACCATTGAGACTCGAGTTTCCTAAGATCAAATACTTGAGATTGAATCGAACTCTCCCTTGATATATCCCTTTTCAGTAGTTGATGACCTTTTCAAAACCGTTAAGTCTAACTCGAGTGACTTTTCTCTTGATGGGTTAGGTTGCTTGCACTCATGTGATGATAGCTCTAATAACTCAAACTAAACTTTTGAATTAAATTCTTCTGAGTTAGCTTCCAAACATGTATCATCCTCATCTTGATGTGGAGATTCAGATGAAAAACCTTCCAATGGATCATTGTACTCTAATTTTGCAAGAACCGACATATCTTCCTTTCAGATAGCAGAACAATCTTTAACCTCATCATGATATCTTATGGCCTTGAGTACAATAAAGGTCACGTGTTCATCTTGAACTCGCATGGTGAGTTCACCTTTCTGTACATCGATTATCATCCTATAGGTTTTCAAGAAAGGCCTTCTTGGGATGATTGGTACTCCTTTATCTACTTCAAAATCTAAGATAATAAAACCAACAGGAAATATGAATTGATCAACACGTACCAAGACATCCTTGATCTTTCCTTCTAGGTATGTCAAGGATCGATCCGCCAGTTTGAGTGTAACTGTAGTCAATCTGGCCTTACCAATACTTAATCATCTAAACACAAACGTAGGCATCAACTTGATACTCAATTCCAAATCGCATAAAGCCTTACCACAATAGGATTCTCCAATATTGCAACGTATGGTGAAACTTCCTAGATCCTTCAACTTAGGAGGAAACTTGTTTTGAAAAAATAGGCTACATTCTGTAGTCAGGGCTACAATTTCAAATTCCCCAAACCTTCTCTTATTAGACAAAAATTCCTTCATAGCTTTCACATAATTTGACATTTGCTCCAAATTTTTCACCAACAGAATGTTAATACATAGTTGTTTCAACACATCCAACATTCTCTTAAATTGAGTATCTTGTTGTTTATGTTGCTAGAGTCTTTGAGGATATGAAGGTTATGGAACTTTGGCTTGGATTGGAAAGCTCTTTCAATGTAAGATATCTGCATCTAAAAAGAGGTTAGCTTATCAAATTTTGGTAGTTTAGATTTGACCTCTTCAGAATTTCTAGAATTTGGCTTCTCTGGTGCAAGAATTTCAATTGTTGGTTGATTTTCCCCTTTCTCGGGAGGTTTATCTTCAACCTCAACCCCCTTGGGTTCAAAAGTCCTTCCGCTTCATAAATTGACCGCTATGTAATTCTCCTTGCCCAATTTCCTTAGGTTCTCTGTGTCATTGGACAGAACTCCTTGTGGTCTATTTTGAAGTTCGTTGACTAACTGCCCCATCTGGTTCTCCAAATTTCTCAAAATCGCATCATTCTTCACCATATATGCTTTTAATAAGTTCTCAAGATTATTAGAAGACTCAGCTATTGGAGTATTTTCTTTGTTACTTGGTACAACACCTTGGGGTTTGCTTCTAAGCTCATTAGCTAATTGTCCCACTTGATTTTCCAGATTCTCCAATGTTTTTTTCTTAGCCTTGAATAAAGACATCATTTTTAGCAATGTATGCCTTCAACAAATTCTCCAAATTATTGGAAGGTTCAACTTGCGGTGGTTTTTTCACTTGTTGATTGAAACTAAGAGGTTGATTTGCTCTATACTGCATGTAATTGTTGTTCGGTCCACCTCATTGGTTGTGGATTGGTGGCTAAGCTGCAATATGATTTAAACTATTAGTACTAAATTGTTTCAACATTGAAGAGATAGACGATACCTGAGCTGTGAGTAAACTAAGGGCGTCTACTTCATGCACTCCGACTACTCGTCTTCCTGAAGTTGTTTGATTTGTCAGCCATTGGTAATTATTTCTAGCTATTCTCTTGATGATCTCATAAGCCTCATTATAAGACTTCGACAAGATAGCACTATTCGTAAAAGCATCTACCACCAACTTTGTATGTGCATTGAGGCCGTTATAAAATGTCTCCAACTAGATGCAATGCGAAATGTGGTGGTGAGGGCATTTACGAATAGCTCTTTGAATCTTTGATATGCTTCATATAGGGACTCATCATCCGTTTTTTAAAAACTGGTGATCTCATACAGCAACTTAGCATTTTTGTTAGGTGGGAAATACTTTACCAAAAAGCTTTCAACTAATTCTTGCCGAGTAAAAATTGAATTAGATGGCAACAAATGAAGCCATGCTCGTGCTCAATCTCGCAACGTGTATGGAAAAACTTCAACCTCAGTGTGTCTTCAGTTGCACCTGTTATCTTGAAGGAATCGTTCACCTCCATAAACAATCAAAGGTTAAGATATGGATCTTCTGTGGGCATTCCAATGAATTGGCCTATTTTTTGAAACATCTGAAACATTACAGGCTTTAATTAAAATTACAGTGCCTCGATTTCTGGTCTCCTAATTCCCAGATTTAGTTCTTTAAAAAGTGGCATGACATACTGTCTTATGGGTCGATCCCTATCATCAGTAATAACGATTGGATTTCGAGCATTAGTGACTCCATTCCCTTGAACATCGTTATGATTCTCAAGGTTAATTTCTGCGGCTTGTCCCTGGGCTAATCTTTCTCGTCTTCTTTGTCTAAATGCCCACTCGATTTTAAGGTCTACAGGGAGTAAATCGATTATTCAATCTATACTCATGAAGACCTGAAAAGAAAAACACAAAAATTAAAGAATAAATAAATAAATAAAAATAATTAAAGAAATAAAGAATTAATTAGTAAAGTTAGAAATTAAATAAAAATCAAATCACAAAAAATAGTCCCACAAAAATGATTAAGTCAACAATCCTCGACAATAGTGCCAAAAGCTTGTAACGCGTGGTTTGTGCAAGTGTACCCAAAGTCGTTATCAAGTAATAAGTAAGTATAAAAGTTATTGTCTCCACAGCTGTCGTATATGTTAATCAATATTTTGTAAAATTAAAGCTAACAATAGTTTTCATTGGTTGATGTTAAGTAAAAATAACTATTTAGATCCAAAATGATCCCTAAATGCAATGTATACAATAAAATGAATGAGATGGATTTAGCAATAGAATTCACAAGATTTCAACAACGGCAACATGAAAATGCTAGAATAATCACTTCAATTAACTTAGTTCATTTTCATCATGTTAATAATGTTCTGAAAAATATTCTATGGCAACTCAATCATTTAGAGTTTGAAATCAATATTAAGTCTTTTCGGAATCTTTTACTTAGAAAAACATGCATTTTACTGATCATATTAAACTAAGGATTTGTTATAATTCATGTGAAGTAACAGGGACGGGTTAGGTTTGAAATAATTTAATCACATAAACCTAAAAAGTATGAAAGATAATAGAGCTCTTTTGAGTTATTATGAACCTTCAATTTAGTTATTATGAACCATTCTTCTGAGTTATTATGAACCATTCTTAATTAAAAACATTAAAGCAAATTGCAAACATTTTGAATAACAAGAAAAAAAATAAAAATTAAGGAAGAAAAAACTCAGAATAATTTCAACAATCCTCTAAAATTGATCGTGATGGCTTCCTCCAATCCTCGTAATTACTCCTTCGCAAGATGCTCTTCAAGGTGGCTAGCAGAGAGAGAATTTTCTCAAGGAATTGCTAACTAAATGAAGAGGAAAATGGAGGGTTTATGAATGAGAGAAAATTAGAAGTTAGTAAATGATGAGAGGAAATGAAGGGTGAATGTTAAGTTAGGGATGAGAGATGATTTGAAAAGGGGAACAAAAATGGGTATTTATAGTGAAGGTTGGTAGATGAGTTTACTAAAAATAGTATGAAAAGTCCCCCTATTTACTCCTTTTTCTTG
Organism: Gossypium hirsutum; assembly: GCF_007990345.1. Taxonomy (NCBI): domain Eukaryota; kingdom Viridiplantae; phylum Streptophyta; class Magnoliopsida; order Malvales; family Malvaceae; genus Gossypium; species Gossypium hirsutum. The sequence goes on from NC_053444.1 coordinate 40,706,423, forward strand.
GCCGACGGCATATTATGGAAGAGGGAGTTGTTTGGTTGCTTGATTCATGCATGATATTATGGTTGAATCAAGGAAGGGGTGGATGGTTTCTTGGCCAAATTTAATGGGCCATTTTTTGATTTGTTTGCAAGTGCAAGGACCTCTAGTAAATCTCCCAAAAATGAATTTCTGAGTAGTCCAAATGCCTTTGTCAAATCTGGGCTCATTCTCCCTTGTTTGGACGGTTTGGTGACCCAATTGCTTACAAGACTTGTCCATCAATTGATCCATTTTCAATTGGATCAAAAACAAAATCTTCATGACCCGTTTTACATTTTTTTGTCGTCCATGTAGAGTGAATTTGGGCATGTTCATGTAACTTTATTTTATGAGTAACTCATGTATAATTTCCTTGGTCCAACTGCATTAAATAATGTCAAGATCAATAAGTATATAAAACCAATTAAATTATGCATAAATTTAGTACAAAATAACATAAAATCACTTTCTTCATTAAATAATACCCATTATTGAAATATAAACAAAATTCACTCAATTAGTGATCAAATACTTGAGATTTATATTATTTTTAAGTTAAAAGGTGCCAAAAACACTCATAAAAAGCCTATATAAATTAGAGTTTACAACGACGGACCTTAGGCAGTTTGGGATCAAGACATTTTTCATTGTCTAAAAGGAATTTTTATAGTTCTGTCAATTTTAAACAAACAATATAAAACTAACCAACTAGCCAAAAACAATCAATTAACAAACTAACTAGCAATACTAAAAACTAAATTTTAAATAATAATAATAAAATTTGCTAAAAATAAATAAAATAGAAATAAAGAAAGTAAAAGCAATAATAATAATTATCATAAAATAAAATAGAAGAAAACTTATACCAGTTTGATTGCTAAAGCTAAGTGGATTGATCTGAAAAATTTCCATGTTCCCCAAGCAATGGAAAAAGAAAAACTTGCAAAAAGAGGGAAAGAACCAAAACAAAGAAACAACAAAAGAGAATTTGCAAGAAAAATTGAAGAGATTGAAAGGGAATTGAGAGAAAAATAGGGATGGGGAAGAGTATTTAGGAGTTAAAATTGAAAGGATTTGAAAATAAATGAGAAGAATAAGGGAATTGGGGTGGTGGGAGGCTTAAAAAGCCTCCCAAAACATGTGGACCACTTTTGGGTATCGCTTGACCCAATATAGGTATCGCGATACCCATGGGTGTATATCGCTATATCCCCTATTTTTGGACCATTCAAATTCCATTCTATTTGAGGTATCACGATATTGAGGGTTGGGTATCGCAATACCACTATGCAAAACAAAATATTTTGTCTTTTGAAATTTCAGAGGAATCGCGATACCAAAGACTTGATATCTTGATACCTAAAAAAATTTTTGGCCCTAATTAAAACTATTTAAGAAATTGCTATACCACCTATTGGATATCGCGATTTCAATGAACAAACCCCAAAATACTTACAAAATTGTCAAATTTTCTCTCAACTCTAAAAATTTGACCTACCAAGTTCAAAATTAATCCAACATAATTTAAAATCCTAATCCAACTACAGAAAGTATGCGGAGTCCATGCTCAATAATCAAATTTAAAAATTTTTAGTTCAATTGCCACATGTGACACGCTAAAAATTTATCCTGGGGTGATATGTAACACCCCCATAGTGATGCTTGCACAAGGCTCCGGACACCAACACATGTTATGTTTTCTTCAACCTTATGTGTTGATTCACTAATTGTCTCTTCACAATGCCTCATTTCCTCATTTGGATGCCTCGTATCCTCAGTCTTGAACCTGCAAACATACACCACTTCAAATATTTCACATTGCTAGACGTATGATTGGACACTACCTAAATGACTTGACACTCTAGCTCACTACTAGGGAACACTTTCTTTGCCTTAGGTTCGGATTCTACACTCCTAAAGGTTCATACCTATCCACCTACTTCCATCATCACCTCTCATTTTCCCAGATCTACGGTGGCCTTAGAAGTATTTTGGAACAGTCTCCTAATAGAATTGGTATCTCTAAATCCTCCTCAAAGTCAAGAACTATGAAATCAACCGGTAAGATGAATTGTCGAACTCTCACTAAAACGTTCCAAAACTCCTATTGGATGAACTAGGGACCTATGGGTAGTTGGAGGATTACTGAAGTTTCCCTAAGGCTGCCTAGACCTAATCTATGGTAGATAGACAAGGGAATTAAGTTTATACTAGCACCATGATCGCAAAGCACCCTGCACAAATTTAAACCTCTAATTTCTATGGGAATGGTGAATCTATTGGGGTCTTTGAGTTTTTGTGGGACTCTGCTAACACTACATTCGACATTAAGAGCAAATTACTCTTTTCTTCCAATCTTCTTTCTCCTAAACATTACTTCTCTAAGGAACTTGACATATTTCGACACTGTTTTCTAGGACCTCAAGCAATGGGAGGTTGACATTCAAAGTCTTAAATATCTTAAGGAAGTCTAGAAACTCCTTATTTTCTCGCTTCTTCTTCCATTTTAGTCTACTTGGAAAGGGTATGGGTGTTAGATTTGGTTGTCATATTGGAACGGTTCTATACTCCAGTTTAGTTCATGTGGGCTCACTCTAGGGTCTTTCCTTCTTTTCCACCCCATCTCTAACACTAGGAGTGTGGGTGCTCTCATCCTACTCACTCATTTCGTTCTCCTCACTAATTGGTCAAATAGGTTCCTTAACCACAGCCTCGAATCTAAGACTAATTGCCTTGGTATATTCCTTTCCTTCCCTCTCTTAGTAATTGCAAAACTTGGTCTAGTTGACCACAAATTTGATGTACATTGGCTTGCACCACATGCAAACCTTCCTCTACCTTGCTTACACTAATTGACAGTGGAGGGTCACTACTATAGGTTGGCTTTCTTTCTTAATATTGGGGTGCCTTAAATGGTAAAGGACGTTGATAAGGTGAATTGGGTCTGGGAGGGTTAAGGTTTTGGGATCCTTGATTGGAAAACCTCATTGGTTCCCTTCCCACCTAAGGTCCGGATGGTCACACCACCCTTGGTTATAAGTGTTGGAGTATGGATTATATCCTATATTCCCTACATAGTTGGCCTCCATTTGGTTTCTCACGTTAGCATTTCCCAACAAGATGCCTTCACCATCATGTCCTACAATAAAGTAGGTTAGAATGAGCAGATTTTGAACTTGTGCCTTGGTTGAACTCATCTCTAATTGATTGAGCCTTTCGAGGACTTGTTGATACTTTTCCTCACTATCGACCCATTCACAGTCGATTTTTTGGCTCTATATTTGAACCACTCAGCTGGTCACATGTAAGAATTCATTTCCATGTCCTTAATGAGTTGGCAAGTCTCGGTATACGTCTTTGACATGAGCGCCCCCATGGATGCTCTGTTAAGACTTGAGTGCAAATTTCCATCCAAATTATTATAAATAACTTGAAGTTGTAGCCACTCTTGCATTCCATGATATGAGCACTTACGTAGCATGAGTTTAAAGTGCTCACAAGCCTTGTATAGCAACTCCCCTTCCAATTGTTGAAAATTCGTAATATCCATGCGAAGTTTTGTTTTCTTGCTCAGGGGAAAATATTTTTTCCAAGAAATTACTTGCTAGTTCATTTTAAGTGTTGATGGAGTCTACCAGCTGTGAATATAACCACATAAACGCATAATCAGTAAGAGAGAAAGGGAATAACTGAAGACAAATAGCACAATCAGATACCCCATTATATCTAAAGGTATCTCAAATGGGGAGATTCTTTGTCTTGGGCATCTGAGCAGATGACTCCCAGAAGATTAAGTGATAGTTTGATTGACAAGACTGACAATACATTGAACTAGGCCCAAGTAAAATAGATCTCGAATCTATTTATGGAACTATTCGCTTGTGACATTTATAGTGAGACCTACCTAAATCCTGAGTGGGTGGTGGACGATGTATGCGTAACTCGTACGCATTGATGTAAGTAAAAGCCTAAGTTCGAATAGATAAGGAACCAAAAACGGGTATGTTAGGTGTACGATTTCTTCAGTATGTAGCATCATTCACAGAAATGGAATTCATGGTGGGAGACATGGGTAAATGGTATCCTTTCATTGGCATTACATGGTTGATGAAAAGTAAACATGGTCATGGGTCTTTCGTCTTTGTGATGAATAACTTAATTACTATTCGATAGTAATTGACTTTTCACGAAGGAAGATGTAATGGTTACCATGAGATAAAATAAGATCATATTAGGAGAACATATATTATCCCAAATAGATTAAGGATAATCTATGAGGGTAACACACTTATGATAAGTTCATTGGACGAGCACTGGGTAGTTACTTTCATAATGGTATGCCGTTAGGGAGAGCTCAGTCTTGATACTGTAGTGGAATCACTTCGTGACTAAATGATTTTATAATTAATAGGTGAAAAGCCAAAACTTAATTATAAAATATTTGATCCTCAACTACATATGTCCAAATGGTCCCTCCACTAGCTTATTGAAACCAAGAATAAGCTACATGTTTGAATTGAAATGAACGAAATGAATAGGAAAAGAGAATTGGAAAACATTTAAGAATGGTTATGGTTGTTTCTGAAATGGAAAAATTGAATCATTTGGAAATGAAAGTAGGTTTCCAAAAATTGGAAATGGAAATGGAAATGGAAATGAATATAATTCATTTTCTATTTTATATAGATTATTTAAAAATGACCGGAAGAATGAGTTTATGTTTTTGAGCCAAAAATGAAAATAAATCATTCAATCACAGTGAACATGTTGAGTTGTGAAATATTGAACATATTTTCTCGAAATTTTACTAGGGGTAAAATCGTCTAAATTTTATCAGAGGTAAAATAGGGATGAGAAAATTGTTTATTATAGAATATTAAAGTTTATTTTGGAAAATAGAAAAACTGGATCGGGTTGGATCATATTACAAAGTACTAGGTCAAAAGGCTTAAAAAGTACTCGTAATTGGACTCGATGTGAGAGAGACCCAAAACCCCTCATATAAGATGAAGTAGGCAACAACCCTAGTAGGAATACTATGGTGTGCCATCCATCCCACTCCTACTCTGAATAGGAAGTTGTTTTTCTATTTGAAATAAACCAATACAACTCAAAAAGTGTTCTACCTTCTATTCCTATAAATAGATGGCACCGGTAAAGTTATACACATAACTTTAAGAGATTATTACTCTTTCAAAAAATAGAGAGAATTTATTCTCAACTATCAAATATATTTTTCCAGAACAACAATTCTACCAGTTTCTATTAAAGAAGAGAGAATTTTTGTTTTCACCCTAAATAAAAGAGAGAAAACTTTTTTTAGTTCTGTGTGTTTCGATTCAATTGGTTCGAGCCCACACTCAAAGTAGTTCGTGGTACGATAATAGCTGAAAGAATTGTTTGATTGAGAACCAGGAACAATGAACATCCACTAGGCCAAAAACACAAACTGGGTCAATTTTAAAATTTTAATTTTTCGCTGTTCAAGAAAATCGTTTTCAAATCGGGATTTTTCCAACAGATAGTATGGTTACAAAAAAGAGTTTCAGTAGATGATTCATGTTTCCTTTCTCCCATATTCTCCATCATGTAACTCATTATAGCGTCCATGCCAACATTGAAATGCGAAAATAACATTGAAATGCATTGAATCGCATAATCAATGAAATGCACCAAAATACCACTATCACTAATTTACACCAAGGTGCCACTATCACTAGATTACATCGAATATCCACTGTCACTAAATTACACCTAGGTGCCCCTATCACTGAGTTACATCGAGGTGCCACTATCACTAATTTGCACCGAAGTGCCACTGTCACTAAGCATGCTGAAAGATTTTTAATGGCATGCCATCTATATGCAACATGTTCATATCTTGTCTCTTGGGCATTTATATTGTTATTTTTACCGCTATCACTTATTAATTTTTAACATATAAAACTTTACATTCTTTACAATTTAGTCCTAATTTTCATGAAAATCAATATTCATTAAATTTTCACTTGAATTTTCACTTACAATTAAATTCGCTATCATAAACACTTCATTCAAAATCTCAATTCAAGTATTTTATTTCACACTTCTAATTTTTACGCTCTTTGTAAATTTGTAAGAGCCTACACCCGACCCGATTTTCGAGTCTGGGTACCAAGTGTAACAATTAATCTGAGTTACATAATAGTCTTTCTAATTTGGTTTTTTACAAATTAATCCATGCCCAACTTAATCCATATTCACCACATAACATTATTCTAATCTTTTACATTACAACATGTGCAAATTATAACTCCAATAAACTTTCTAAGTTTACTAAGATTCTTACAATCATTTTACCTTATGAAGCATGAAAAATTATTTACATTAACTTGAAACATAAGACTTTACTACAGATATACTTGATCAACCTTCGAGGCATGGCCTCTAAGTGTACCCCCTCTATATACATGAAACATCTACTACGCCCTTTGCGTGAATCTGGCGATGTCTGGCCTGGTCCCTCCACACGATCCTTGAGTTATTCCTTGACCTTACATTCAAGGTAAATTACATGTAACTTCAACTTAGTGACAATCTATACAATAGTGTTTACAAGTGCCTTGAAGTGTAAGAAATAAATGACTAATATACATAATTAAATTCCCTGTATATCATAGGAGGTTCCTCGATTTGACTGGCGTAGACAGTGCCCACACGTTCTTACCTAATGAATAGTTGGCGAACTAATCAGGTTGATTTAGTTGCAATTTTACTCTTACTGCCAACCCCTTTCTAAGATTTGAACTTGAATAGCTTCATTTCAAACTTCATTTCTATCTTTCTTGGTTTGACTCATCAATGATAACCATATGTATGATTATATAGATTAACGACTATTATTTGCAGATTATAAGATATCTTGCCATAACTATGGATTCTTACCCTAATCCTTTCATTCCTCGTTGAACTTAATATAGACTTACTTTATTACCCCGGAAATGATCTTCTTATGACTTAACATGTGTATCAATCCTTCTTTTAAGGAAAAACCCATTACTGTTATCCTTATTTGTAGCCCTAAATTTGAGATTTGGTTGATAAATAAGCACCTCTTTCTTTTAGGACACATACTTACAAGATAGTCTAATAGGACATTCCCACTTCAAACCATTCTACTAAGACGCTCTCAATAATAGATAGTTCTTGACAGATTATCTCTTTCTTAGATTTCCCTTGGCAGACTTCCACATTTGGTAGTGCCAAGTGGACCTGCCCGCACTATATAGTCCTAATGGACATCCGCTTCTTTTGTTAATTCACGATGGACTTTCCACCCAAAGATAGTCCTTAACGAACTTCTTGCCCCCCATTTCTAGCGACTTCTTTACCCAAGAATACTCAGGATTAAAATCTCCGTAATTGACTCGTTTTATCATAGCCAATGCTGGTTTACTCGTCGAACTCTGGTAGACTCTTAATGATATTTAAAAATATTTTGAAGGAAATACCCCTTTATAACATCCCAAAATTCAGTCTAGTAGTTTTGGGTTAGAGAATCAGGTTTCTTTTTTTATTTAGGCCTTGGAATTAACTTTTGGAATTATGGCCTACAATTAGGATCAGGAATTCAGAATTAAGTAACTGAAAAATATTTTCCTTAAAACAAATTTCAAAAATAAAATTAATTTTGAAAAGAAACGAGAAAAAAAAAACCTTTTCACAAGAACAGGGGACTGATTTGTAAAAAGGTTAAATTTGGGAGTAGCCAAAATGCAATTGTACTAATGTTTTAAACACCAACCTATTTCCCTTGCATCCCTCCAGTTTCACGCACATCTCTTCCCTCTTCATTTTCCATCATTCAAAACTTTTCCTAAACACAAATCCACATATATTCTCTCTAAATAACCTAACCCTTGTGATTTTCTCATCTCCCAAACACCAAAATCTCATTCAATTTTAAAGAAAATTTGTAACAGCTTGTTTCTAGTGGTGTGGAAAATAGTGGTTTTGGGACCACATTTTTTATGTGTAAGTTCATAATATTATTTATTTAATATTTACGAGGTCATTATAGTGTTATATTGAAATTTGGTTCAGTAATTTTAATGTTTGGTTAGTTAATTAAAGAAGAATGACTAAATTATAAAAACTGCAAAAGTCAATCGCTATAAGTTTATAAGGGTTAAATGAGCATCAAAACATGATTGAAGGTTTTTAAATATAACTTAAGCGATATTTGTTAAATGGGACGGTCTGTGACAGCCCAAAATTGACCCTAGTCGGGAAGTGGTTTCGGGACCGCTAAACCGAGTCACCGAAAGGTTTGAATGTGATGTTTATTGTCTAGAATATGTAATCATGAATGTGTGAAAATTTCAAGCTTCGATTTAGTCGATTGCATGTGAATTTAGTCAATAGGACTTATATGAGAAAATTTTAAAATGTGATAGGTCAATGCATGAGGACCTATTAGTGCATGTGGAAGAAAAAGGGGACTTGCATGTCAAATTCCCCCTCCCTAATATGTAGTGGCCGGCCATGCTATGGGTGGAAACATGTCTCCAACATGTTATGCTAGTGATGTATGTTAAGAAAAATAAAATAATGAGCATGGTGATGAAAAAAAAAATAACATGGTCTCATCCATACCCCCTTGTTGCCGTGAATTGAAGAAAGAAAACAAAAAAAAAAAGTGTTCATTCTTGAACATCCTTGGCCGAATAGAGGAAAGAAAGGAAGGGGAAAAGCTTGAGAAAATCGGCTATGGTGGTTTGCTAGACTAAGGTATGTTTGATATTATTCTTTGAGATTCATGTATATTTTAAGTTGTAAGTGAAAATCTACCTAGCCATGGTTCAAATTTTGTTAATTGATGGAGATGATATTCGGCCATGAATGTTACATTCTTGGTTGGTATTTTGATGTCTTTGGTGATGAGGTATGAAGATGGTTGATTTTGAGTGTTTAATAAAAAGGATGCATGAATTATTGATAAATAATGGTCGAATGTAGCATGATTAAAGATGTGAATAAATTGAAGTTAAGGAGGTTGTCAATGAAAAATATGAGTTGGATGAGGCTTAAGGAATAAAAATCTAGGTGACTAGAGGTCAAGGACATTCGGTCATAAGCTTGTGTGCTAGCAAAATCGGCCAAGTGTTTATGTGGTGGAAATTAAGTGTTAAATGGAATGAAAATGATATTATATGGGGGTATGTATATTCGGCCATATGAGTAAGTATATAGATGATGTTAAATTTGATTATGTATAATGGGCATTAAGATGTGGAACATAAGAAATGTAGTCATATGTGGAATTACATGATGTTATAGTTGACATTGTACACACATAGATCCATTTGGCCATCAACATGAGTAATTAGTGAGGATGGTTGCCGAATATACAAACATACATAAGCATGTGTAATTGAATTATGAATGTTTAACAAGATGGTTAAACTAGTGAATTATTGATTAAGCTCAAGGAGCTAAAGGAGGAGAATCAAGCAAAGGCAAAGAAAAGATCACTGAGTAGCCGAGTTGGAACCGTCTTACCCAACACAAGGTAAGTCATTAAGCATGTAGTTGGTATTATTTCAAATGGTCATAATGTTTATGTATTGATGCTGAATGGAATGAATAAATATACATATATATATGCATGTACGTATGTGATTATGAAATTGTTGAATGAAAAGAAAAGAGGTAAGATGTACTGAGTTGTTGATCTCGGCACTAAACGTGCGGGTATAACCATTTATGACCATGAGATTGGCCCTAAGTGCGCGGGATTAAATTGTACAGCACTAAGTGTGCGATTTGACTATGTTGCACTAAGTGTGCGAAATGAATATGATGCACTAAGTGTGCGAATTGACCATGCGGCACTAAGTGTGCGAGTTTGACTATGTAGCACTAAGTGTGCGATTTGATTTCGTAGCACTAAGTGTGCGAGTTGATTATATAGCACTGCGTGTGCGGACTCAATATACATTCGTGAATCATTATGGACACTATGTGTGCGACACTATTGAGTCGATCGCGGACAGCGGATCGGGTAAGTGTCTTGAGTACATGGCTAATAGGTGCTATGCTTATACTTGGTGTTGAGCTCGGTAAGTTTGAACCTATGTGACAAATATACTTGAAGTCACGTACATAAAATTTATCGTAGGATGGGTGACAGGCCGTTTAGTCGTTTGATTGTAACGAAAATAAATTGATTTATGAAAATGCTTCAATGTCCTATTGATGAGTATATGGAATGTGAATGCATGAATTGATATGAAACTGAATCGATAGGTTGGAGGAACTATGGTATGGTTCGGTATGGATGGAGTAAATTGTCTCGTTCCATTTTGTTTCCTCTTGTGATAATGTTATTGATGGATGGTAGTGCATTGCTTATGACTTACTGAGTTATAAACTCACTCGGTGTTTCCTTGTCACCCATTATAGGTTGCTTGGACTCATCTATTTTTGCGGGGTCAGGCCGTCATCGAAGTCATCACACCGGATAGCAAGTTTTGGTACTTTCTTCTTAGTTGGCTTAGAAGAACATTTTGGCATGTATAAGCTATTACGTTGTGTTTGAACTTTGGCATGTAAACTTTAAGCCATGCGAAAATGGCAGGAATGTTCGATTGAGTTGGATCAAGGGTAGGCATGAAATGGACCTAGTTACTTTCGTAACAGATGCTGGCAGCAGCAGTGTCATGAGATTGAAAAATCACTAAAAATAGTAGGAGTGGAATTAATTGATGAATAAATTATGTAATCGAAGCCCGATGAGTCTGTTTTCATGAGGAAGTAACGAAAAGATCATATGGGCAGTATATTAAGAGATAATCAGATTTTTGTGGGACAGGGCCAGAACGGTTTCTGGATTCCCTGCTCCGACTTTGGAAATTCATTATAAATTAACCAGAGATAATTAGGGGCCGTACCATATATGTACAGATTCCTCTCTGAGTCTAGTTTTCAAAGAAACAAACGGAATCAGTATTGAAGCCCCGTGCAGGGAGATATCCAAGTCGTAATGGGCAAAGGTCAGTGTAGTCGACCCCTGCAACATGGGAGACTTTGACTAATAAACTGTACTAATTGGCCTGACCAAAAATTCTATAAAAAAATACATAGATGAGCACATGATTCTAGTTTCTGGGAAAAATCACGAAACTGATTTTCGAGTTACGAAACTCAAGATATGATTTTTAAAACGACTAGTACACAGATTGGGCAGTGTCTGGAAAATAAATTTTATAAGGGGTTAAAGTCAGTTAACACCTCGTGTTCGACTCCGGTGTCGGTTTCGGGTTCGGGGTGTTACACGGTCAGTTCTTTCCATTAGGTTATGTTTTAAGTTAATTTTTATAATTAAATAAAATTATATGTTATGATTAAAATAATAATAAAATTTTAAGTTAATTTTCATTTCTTTCTTCCCCAAACCAAAACCATCAAAAACATAAGGAAGCCATAGCTTTTCTTCAAGCTTAACTTCCGACCATTGCATGTAAGTCCTCTAATTATCGATTTTTCATAAATTTTATGTTTTTGATATCGTTGTAGCTTAATCTAACTAACCCAGGGACCACTTTGAAATATTGTTAAAGTTTTTAAAACTTACCATTGATGTTCTTGAAGTTTTTTTAGATGTTAATGCTTGAGTTTGAAGCATGATAATGAAATAGGATTATTTTGTAAAGTGATTTTTGAATAGTTTTTAACTTTAGAGATTAAATCTAAAGTATGTTAAATTTGGCATAGATTTCTTGCAAAATTTCAATACTTGAGGGTTGTATAGGAATTTATATGGATTTGGCATGTTAGTCTAGGGCTTAATTGTGAAAAACAAACTTGTTTCGGTTTGAGGGACTAAATTGAATAACATGTAAAAGTTTAGGGAAATTGTGAAAAATGTTAATAAGAAGTCATACGCATCAAATTAAATGTTATAATGTAATTGAGGCTGATAAAATTGAAATAAAATTACTGTACAGATCAAGAACCAATAGATAATCATGGAAAATAGAAAATTGTAGACTAGTCTCTAAAACTCCTATCTTTACTGTTTAACCCTATTAAGTTCATACAATCTTGTCTTGTGTATTTTGGTAATGTTTTATTGAATTATGTATTTTGGGAATATTGAATGTAAACGTAAATGTTACAAATGGTATAAGGTGAGAAAATGGATCTAATTGAAAGTGTTACCCTGTTAAACGTGTTGAGCCTAAATGAACATAGGATAGGATACAATTGGCATGCCAATCGATTATTTTGTGTGTTGTACGAGGTTGATATATGACATTGACGTATGTTATATCATTTTTCAACATATGAACTTACCAAGCTCAATTGAAGCTTACTCTGTATCGTTTCCTTGTAGACATCATTTTTAGGAACTCGATAACAAAATCAGCTTAAAGATCAGACTATCCAACCAAGTTTTGGTAGACTTTGAAATCATTATATTTCGGTTTTGTGGGATGTAATAGGAGTATTTGGTATATGTACTTATGTTCTCATGAAAATATATATTTTTTTATGTTTGTATAAATTATATATGTTTGATAGCCAAATGGTAAGGTTGTTCATTGCTTATTATTGAAATCTTGAATGTGGGTTATGTATGGTATATGATAGAATGAGATGAAATGTTGTTAAGTTGTAATTTGTTATGGAAAGAATGACTTGGTGATAGCTTGATTAGATGTTGTGGTAATATGGTTCGATATGGATTTGGATGTCATGAAATTATATGTGCATTGGTTCTTTTGATGGTAAATGTATTAGTGAATGTGATTTGGTAAATGGTTGTTAATTGGTGAAAGAAATTATGGCATTTTGACACTTTACATGATTTTGTTTAGTTAAGCTTGAATTTTGATAGACAATGAAGTTAACTTTTAGGTTTGAATGTTGTTTGTGATTATGCCCTATCACATATTGGTTAGAACTAGGCAAATGACATGTTTTGATATGTTTTTGTTGTTTTTTGAATAGGTTGAATAAATGGTTAATGGTATGCTTGTGGCCTAAGTAAGCAAATAAGTGTATGACCTGCAATTTAAGGTTAAAATTTGCACACACAAGCAGACACATGGGCTACCACACAGTCGTGCGTCACACATGGACAAGTGCCACAACCGTATGATCTGTTTGTTCAGGATTATTTTGGTTCCACATGGCTACAATTAGTTACACGGCTTGGCGACATGACCGCATGACTCAGGCATACATGGCATCAGTATGTTGCACGTTTGGGAACACGGGTGTGCAATATTGCACCACACAACCTTGGCCTAGCCACATGGTCATGTGACCCCTGTTTAGCCTTTTTAACTATTTTTTCTAAAAGTTTCAGATTAGTCCTCGATTGTTTCTGAGTTGGTTTAAGAGCTTCGTAAGCTCAATTAAGGCTCGGTTTTGATTGTGAATCATATTATACCTATGATATTGAATGTTTATTGTTTAATTGCATTTTTAAGATGAATCTATGTATATTAAATGTTGTTAACTGTCATAACATCTTATAGCTCAAGTCTGGTGACCAGACTGAGTATAAGGTGTTACAAAATCATCAAAAACAATATCAATTTCATCATTCGTTTTCTAAACAAATTTTATAAAATTTAACCTCCCATTCATTCTTCTTCTTGATCGAGGTAAGGTTTTATTTTTCTATTAAATTTTGATGAATTTTAGCCTTTGAAATAAAGTTTTGATTCTTTGTAATAAGAATTCTATATTTTAGTCGAAATTGAGATCGATAATGGTAGAATTTGGGTTTCTAAACCAAATCACTGTTACTAATTTTTTTCAACTTGTTTTGATGAGATTAAAAGGTTTCTAAACTTAATTTAACCAATCATTAATAGATTCGAAAGATTTAATGATTTTTTTGTTCAAAGTGTTCATAAATGTTAAATTTTTTGGAAACTTTAAATCTAAAATTCTAGGTGTTTTTATGGTTTAGATCTATTCTAAAGTGAATAATTAGATATTTAGAATCGATTTTAAGTAATAAAAATAAGTCCATATCAATAAATTTGAGTTTACACTAAATTAGTCAAAATTTTTAGTTTACGGAGGAGCTAGGATGGATCTGTGTATTTGTATGATTTTTTATGTGTTTTGACCATTAATAATCTATATATATTGTGTGTAATATGTTTGTGAAGTTTCGGATCCGTCGGAGCCCTCTTCGAGTAAAGCGAAAGGCAAGGCGAAGCTCGTTTCAGCTTTCGGCAACTAAGTGAAAGCTAGACCGACAAGTGTTTTAGAGTCGCTGCTAGTATGCACGATTCATGGTGTTAATTAAGAGCTTAGGATTAGCCTAAACCCTTATCCTAAGTTTCAAAAGTAAGCGTTTCCTATACCTTATCGCCTTGTTTGTAAAGCCATGCCCGAGTAAGATGAGTTGAGATATGGGATGCTAATGCAACAAGTAATTGTGAAAATACATTAAAGTGATATGCCATTTATTGATTTTTAACACACACATATGAGGTCTGATAATTGATAGCTCAATGAGCACTATTGTGGCACTTGTAAGTTCAATTAAATGTGTATTTGATAAGCATGTATTGTTTATGAGGTTATGTTGTGTATTAATAAATAAATAAATATGTGTAATTGTGGATTTTTTTGGCCTTGTGATCTCTTAAAACCATTGGATATAGTTTGCATGCCATAGGATTATAAGTACTCACCTTTGTGTTTTGTGATCGGACGACTGAGGCCCTGGGACAGGATGGAGAGATAAGGGAATGTTGAGTTATGATCTATTCAACAAGACATGTTTGGTGTGTTGGAGAGTGTTTAGCTTAATGCTACACTTGTTGGGACATGTTAGACTCTTTGAATCATTGGTGTGATAAAGATCTGTTTATCCAATGTGTGGTGATTGAGTCCACTTATATGTTTCATTATTTGAAATATGTGAGCTATGATGTGTGTGATCATATTTATAAGTATATTCTAAACTTATTAGACATATAAAACATGAAAATGATTCTTTAACTTGATGGGTATGAATTGTGGATGTGCCTTAGAATACTCTTGCTTAACCTATGTTATTGTGTATGTTTGGTAGTACTTTCGAGCTTTCACTGAGTTTGTTTAAGCTCACACTCTTTGTAACAGCCCGTTTTTAGTGAAATCGAAACAGTAGTTTCAGGATCACAAATCCGAGTTCATAAGAAAATTTATTTTAAAAGTATTTTATGGTCTACCATATGATAGGGATATCATATAAAAATTTTGTTAAGAAAATTTTACCAATTACATGTTTAAATGATAAATTGACCAAATTGCATAAAATGCAAAAGTTGAGTTCCAGTAGCTATAAGCATCAAATAACTATGGAAATCAAAATTTGAGGTCTTTATGTGGCAAATAGACCATTAAGAGGAGTTAGTTGATAAGGATTATTAGTCATCAATGGAAAATTAAGAATAGAAAAGGATAAAATTGGAAAGATGAAAAATAAAGATGATGAATTTTTGCATGCTTACTTTAAATGTAAATGAATGGTAAGTTAATTTCCCGTTATACGAACTTACTAAGCATAATATGTTTACTCTATTTTATTTTTTCCTCTATTCTATAGTAATTCGAAAGCTCATTGGGTTGGATGCTTGGCGGAGATATCATCACACTGTCCATCGGCTTATCTCGGTATATTTAGTAAATCAACATTGGTTATATTGGCATGTATAGGTTAACTTGGCCAATATTGGCATATAAATGTTTTGGTTGTAACTAGCCATTGGAAAGGCTTGTGATGGACATATTTTGATGAGAATATAATAGGCTATATCATGTTTGATATGTGTTTGAAATGGTTGATTGATAGAATCATAATGGTATATTAATGATTAAATTGAGTTAGCATGTTTGGTAAAATATGCATATATGTGAATTTGGTAAGTTAGGTAAGTTTGTATACTTTGTTATAAGAGGTATTATATCATGTATAAAACTTGATTTTGAACGGATTTGAATGTCTTGTATTGGCTTGAGAATATATTTAAGTGTTTATGTAGGTGGAAGGCAAATTTGGGTCAGAAATATGACTTACAAATGGCATTATTTTGTTCAGAAGGGCAGAGGCACGAGTGTGTGTCTCAGCCGTGTGTGACACACGACCTAGCACATAGGCGTGCGACTTGGCCGTGTGTCCCCTGCATCTTTAAAATTTCAAAACATAATGCTCATAATTTATCACACGGCCTGGCACACAGGCGTGTGGCTTGGCCGTGTGACCCCTGCACCTATAGACTGCCTAGCACACTGGCGTGTGACTTGGCCGTGTGACCCAAGTCAGAGAGTTACACAGGTCCTAACACAGGCTGGGACACGGCTGTGTGCTCTATTTCGAATGCCTACACGGCCTGAGACACGGGCGTTTCTCTTAGCCGTGTGAGCCACATGGTCGTGTGTCCTCTGCACCTTGGAAAAATTTTGAGATTTTGCAAAAAAATTCTCTGAGTTCCTGGTTTAATCCCGACTTATTTTTAATGTATATTTTGGGCCTCAAGGGCTCATATAAGGGACAATATGATCGATATTGAATTGTTTCTGATTTGGATGCTAAACGATACGAATTTTATGTTCTTTGATCTATAAATTTTGGTAATGCTCCGTAACACTATTCTGGCGACAGATACGAGTTAGGGATGTTACACTCTTTACTTAAATTTTGTAGAAAAGTAGCGCAATCAGGGAGTGCGAAACAGTCAAGAAAGTAATCCATTTAAGGCATAGCATTTGAGTATGTTTTTATGGTTCAAACACTTGAAAATAAAGACAATGTGGGATCATATTTTGGACCAGCTTTTTGAACTGTTATTCTGAATTTGGAACTTGATATGATTTTATTTTGATGATTGGTGAATGACATGGATGTTGCTCAGATTGTTTACTGATTATGCTTATGTTAAAAGAGATTAGAAAAATGGTTGAAATGTGTTTTAGTGGTCAAAACAATACATCGAAGTTTCTGGCATGTTTTGATTGACAATTTGGTTCATTTTGTGCATATAGGCTCCCTAGAAAAGCATGGCATGTTGATTTGGCAATTTGAGTAATTGATTTTGAGTTCAATGTTGTAGGTAAGCATGTACCATTTACTTAGGGAGTCAAATTATGCCATGATGTGTTGTGATGAGTATAAACATGTCTTAAATGTTGTATAAATGTATTATGACTTGTTTGGATTGAGTTTAGGCTTTTAATGCATGAAATGTTAAGTGGGGAAGTGTCCAAACTTCGGTTGCCAAATTGTAGGTCTGAATGTTGCAAAATTGCAGGGCACGTTGAGATGATGATTGAACGTCGTCGGGACACCCTTATTGCATCATCAAGACGAGGGCCTCCCTCTAAGGCACTTTGCAATGCGTGGCATCGTGTCATGCCAATGTAATGCCTTTGCTCCAAAGGCCAGTTTTTTGAGCTTTGCACTTAGTCTTCAGATTTCGGTTAGGAAATCGAAGTCCAAAATGTTTACAAAAAGCTTTGGAAATTCACATGCTTGAGTTTTAGATGGTTAATTTTGTAAGTTCGCTGTTAATTTTGTAATTAGATTATTTTTAATAATTTTCATTTTTTCAATTTAGCCCCTAAAACACATTATTTAAAATTAGCTAAAATTTACTAATCAGATCTAAATGATTCTTTCTCTAATGTTCCTAAAAAGATTTTAGAATTAAAATGCATTTTTTAAAATTGTTGTTACATGTATGTTTGCATGTTTTGGATGTGAAATGTCGATTGCCCCCTAATTTTTAATTCAAGCAAATTTGTTAGAAAGGCATGCAACTGGGTTTTAGATATTTTCCTATGATTACGTATGAGTTATTGTGCATGCATGAGACCTCCGCTGATGGTTGAATAGGTAAATGAATAGTTAATTGTATGTGAAAATGTTGTGTTGTGTTCTGGGTCACTTTGGTGACTAATGTGTCGTGCCAAATTCGGGTTAGATTGTCTCGGCTGGGTTTGGGTGGCACACCCTTCCTTTCACATCTGTTGTGTTTACAATGCTTCTTTTAGTTCCTCTTACCTGTGCGATTTGGAAGATTCTCTTAATAGACTATTTGTCAACGCTCTCAGACGCACCGTGATCATCATGTCAAACTACTCGTGGTACAAATCATTCAGTGACTTCCCTTTATATGCCTTAACAGGCTTCCCTGTTCACTATCCTGGGAGACTCTATCTTTTTCCCATAAGATGTACCTATTCACCACTAGATCATGCCATGGCTAACCATGAACTTTTGATTTCGAAGAATCAATAAAACCCATTTAAGGTGTCGCACCGTAAGACCTGTATACTATTTACACAGTGTCACCCCGAAAGACTTGTAAATTGTTTACATAGTGTCTCCTCGAAGGACCTATATATCATTTACACTGTGTAAATGATATCACCCCGAAGAACCTATATACAATTTACATGGTGTCACCCCGAAGGACCTATATATCGTTTACACAGTGTCTCCCTAAAGGACCCGTAGATAACCATTTCACAATCTCGTCAAACTCCCTTAAATCCCCTTTCAATCTACCCATTCCTCCACTTCACTAAATTTTCCTATCTTCATCTAACTCATCAAAGTAACTCCCTCCATAGTCCGCATTTTATAATCACACTTTTCCCATGTAATAATTCACTTATTACTATGTGAAGTAGTACGTCATATATCAATACGTCAATACACGACCACATCTTGCATTCAAAGAACATACTCACAATCATCTATATATTTCCACAACATTATGGATGCATAGCTTACTCATTCATCGTAATCATATACAACCATGGAATTTAGACTGAACTCATACTAGACACATGAGTACAACATTGTAGCACCACAACAACAAAAAAACACCCAAAGTGAAGTATAACAACTCACATGTTGTCCTTCTTCCTCGCTACCTTAGCTTTTTCAAATGTCAGAGTCTCCTTCATCCTGGTAGCTAAGCATGAAAACTAGATAGATTGGTTAAACCAAAGGTGTTCAAACCTTAAAACCCTTGTATAGAAGCTTTTAAGAAATCCTTATTTCTCTTTTCCTCAAATTCTCGAGTATAGAGAGATTTAGGAGCTTACCAACTTACTGAGTTCTCTAAATCCCAGACTCGAATCTCACATCCATTGCCCCATGCAGAGCTTTCATCAACTTCTTCTTCTTCGGAACAACCAAAGAAGATTTTGTAGAAGAGAAGAAAATATAAACAGAAATTAGGAGAATTCTCCCTTCCCAATAATCCTCCTCAGCCATATATATATAACCCTTTTTACACACAATCCAAACCCCAAATGACCATTCGTTTGTAGTCATTTTGCCTCCCACTAAGAAACCATCCAATTCCATTTTCAACTAAACCAGAATTGGAACTCAACTTGTTGCCAATCAGCAACAAAAATTCCCAAGTTTTCCAATAGAGCCCCCCGGCTTACTACTTTATTTAATTAAGTCCCACATCTCCCTTAAATTTGGGACTTTAATGAAAACTAGATGTGACAAAATTAGTCCCCTTTACATTAATTTCACTACACTACACTTTACAATATTTCTAATTTAGTTCTTGCTAACATATAATTCAATAATCACTTTATCCTCACTTTAGAATACATTTCACTTCCATATATCACTTCATTTAAAAATTTTATTATAATATCTTAGTACAGATAGTCACTTTTGAATATTTTATAATTTAGTCCTTAACAATATGAAATTTGATAATCACTATAAATCCACTTTAATATCACGTTAAATTTAACTCACTAGCACAAACACTTCATTTAAGCACTTATTCATAATATTGTATTCTACATATTAACTTTTGTACACTTTACAATTAAATCACTCAATCCGTACTTTCATTACACAACAGTAATTCACTTTGAAATTTAAATTAAATGTATATCTTCACTATACTTTAATCAATTTCAAATTAAATAATATCACAAATATTTTTAAGTTAATCACACAACTACTAATATAAATTTTTTTTACATATTTTAATAGGTATAGTAAAGTTCTTGAAGTATTTACCTCTATTTTTGTTAGAATGTCACTATTGTGCCTTTAATTATCTTCCTTCCTCACTTGTTTCACCATATTCACTTTGTTTCCAACACTTCCATCATTTCTTCTTTTTTTCTACTTCATGAACACATCAAATTCATAATCAAAACTCACACTATCTCTTTCCTTTAACTTCTAATTACAAAGAAAGCAAAACTTTCTTTCCTCTCCCCATGGATGGACGTGAGAATGATGGAAAAGTGGACAATTGTCTTCATTTTTCCATCATCTTATATCTAATTTAAATAAATAAAATATCTTTTATAAAATATTATTAAAATAATAATTAAATAATGTAAAATATCACTAACATCATGATTACAATCTAATGGCCTATATTTTTTACTTCAAGGCTAAGCAAATCCAATGGCCACAATTCATTCACACATCTAAGGGCATTTTGATAATTTTTTCTAAAATTCTTGTTAAATAACAATTTTCCCTTGGTCAAATTTTTTATTTCCATTTATATCCTTTCCACTTTTGGATATTTACAATTTTAGTCCTTCAAGTTTTTGATTTTACACTTTAACCCATCAACTTTTGAATATCCACACTTTTACCCCATCACTTTTTACTTTTTTAAAATTTAGAAAATATACCACATATTTATATCACACAATATAATAGTTGTTTCAACTTTCTTCAGTATCCAATACATTTCTCTACTAACATCGATGAACCTTATTTCATTTACTCAATAATTCAATTATACCTTAGCATGATGAATTTTAGGGGTGTTACATGTCATATTTTTCATGCAACGAGACACCATAATAGTTACAAATCGCTTGGGAAGATATGTCAACCTTCTTGTGTCAAATGTACACTTGGTACTTCTCGCCATATTTAATATTAGAGAAAAACTCTAGTACCACAGGAATCACTGCAGGTGACCTCGGCAAGAGACAGAATTTAAACCAACCATGATACCGAACTAATTCCCAAATTTCATTACATAATGAGGAGCTCGGGTCAAACCCACATTTGAGAATGAACGTGCGCCCTTGAAGCACCAAGAAAAATTTCTTGGTCTATTTGCTTTTAAATTTATCTGAAATAAACTATGGCAACGGAGGGGGTTTCGGTTGGCATTTCGTTCTTGTGGTTCTACGTAGTGGCATGGTTTCTATTTTCCTAAGAATTTGAGTACACACAAGTTATTTAAAACAAAATTAACCAACTAGGCTCCACACAAAAAAATTTAAATCTTTCAAACAGACAAGTTTTTCAAATAACTAAATGTGCATGCAAATGAGTACTCAATATCACTAAGCAATGGACATGCAGACAACTATGACAAAAGTGCAAAATCAACCAAGAATATTCATTTAACCAAAGATTTTGCAAAAAGATGTCAATATATTTAAAAAAAAGTTTTGAACCCTTAACCTTGATGGTTTGTTGGTGATAAAGGCAAGCTTTGGTTACCTATTCATTGTACAATCATTCCCCAGCCGAAGCAAAGACCATAAATTTTAAGGGAAGAGACAAAATATGCAAAAATTTTGAAGGTAGAAAAAGATTAAAGCCCTAGATTGAAAGAAAAAGAAAGAGGGAAATGATTTAGAAGGGTTTTGAGGTTAAAACTAAGAGAATAGGATAGTTTTGAGGGTTATTTAAATGTTGAATAAGCCAAAAGACGTCGGGTCACGACGTTGAAAAAGGCTTTCTCGTAATACCTAGTAGGGGTGTCGTGACACTAGAAGTAGATTGTCCCCAATGTCGTAACTTCCACTCCTCAATGTCGTAACATCCCTACACTTCTGAACAAGAAAAATTTTAAACCCTTTCCCTAAAACTGTTCACAGTGTCACGGCTGCCAGTTTAGCATGTCGCAACACCATTGTAGATTGTACAAAAGCCCTAGTTTTCAATTCTAAAAGTCTCAACTACACAAAAATTCCTACACCAAATATTAATCCTAAACATAAATTAAGTTTGAAAAATAGGAAAAAATAAATAGAGTCCCGTCTCAAACAATTAATTATTTACAATAATGCTCAAACACCAATGGTGAATCTAAAAACGGTTTCCCAGGTGATCGGTCACGCCCTCGAAATGGTGCTTCCAAGGTGTTCTTGACACTTGAGTTCGTCTATTGTTCCTCAAGTGAATGATGAAGCTTGGGGAGGACTGACAAGTGATCACTCTTTTTTGAATTTGGATCCCCTTTGGCCTCAAGTGCAAAACTACAATCTTACATCACTCCAAACAACTTAAACTGTTAGCAACATGGAAAGATAATGAGTGAACGGACTAACAAGCATAAATAGGAGAGGTAGGCACATTCATAGAACTAGGACATGCATCAAGAGAATTAAAGACTTTTATCTCACCATCTATCTTCATAGTCAATTCTTCTCTTTTTGCATCTATCGTTGGTCGAGAATTGGCTAAAAATGGTCACCCCAACAAGATGGGGATTTTGAAATCCTCATCAAAGTCTAAGACTATGAAACCCACGAGGAGAATAAATTGCCTTAGCTTGACTAACTCATCCTTAAGGACACCTTTAGGGTGAACTAAAGATTGATAAGCTAGTTGTAATGTTACTAAGGTTCCCGAAAGTCTCCCATACCTAGCTTACAATTGATAGATAGAGGCATGAGTTTAACACTCACTCCAAGGTCACAAAGGGCCTTGCTAGAGTTCACCCCTCCTATCTCTATGGGGATTGTAAAGATACCAAGATCCTTGAGCTTAGAAGGGACCTTCCTAGTCACTACAGAACTATGCTTATCATTTAAGGCTATTTTCTCTCCCTTACCTATTCATTTACGCCTAGACATGATTTTACGAAGAAACTTGTCGTACTTTGACATATTTTCAAGTAGTTTGAGAAAAGTTAAGATGATATTTAATGCTTTAAACATATCAATGAAGCTTGAAAATTCATCACTGTCCTTCTTTTTCCTTTCCTCTAACCTGGCTGGGAATGGAACGATAGTGGTGCCAGGTGGCTTGCCTTATTTTTCACTAGGGTTAGACTCTCTAAGTTCTTTTTCCTTCTCAACTCTCTCTTCCACCCCCTTTCCAACATTAGCAGTGGGGACATCATGTTCCATCTCAACACTGGGTGGCCTCACCGGTTCCTTGATCACTACTCCAAATTGGAGAGTTATGGCTTTTGCCTGCTCTTTCCCTTCCCTCTCAGGGTTAGGCACAGCATTCCCAGGGATGCTTAGGGTAATATTATTTTGCAAGGCTTGGAGTATATGGTCTAATTAACCATTCATTTGATGCACAGCTTGTATCAAGTGCATCCCCTCCTCAATTTTGCTAACTCTAATAGGCATCAAAGGATCGTTGTTAAAGTTGGGATATCTTTCGGGTTCTTGGCACCTAAATGACTGCAGAGGTTGGTATGGAGGGAATGGTCTAAATGGTTGAAGTTTCCTACTCCTTTGTTAGAGTTCTCCCGTTGGTTCCCTCCCCACCTAAGATTGGGGTGGTCACTAATTTGCCACAAATTACACTATTATTTACATCCCTTTTTCAAATAATTTTAGCTTGTTTAATAGTTAAATCAAGTCGTTTTAGTATATATCCATGCTTTTATACTTTGGTTAGTAATTTATGATTTTTAGTAGTTTTTATTACATCTTATATATCTAAATAAGGTTATGTGGTTGTGTAGGTCAAATTGAGAGCAAAAGATGCACATTTAGGCCAAAACTGTTTCCCATGTTATGATATTAAGACACTGATGTCACAACACCAAAGACAAAAGAAAAAACAAGTCCTAGAATGAAACTGTCTGCTATGTCATGACGCGCCTCCTACAGTGCCGCGACACCGACCTATGTTGCAACATGGCTTCTACATGACCAAAACTCTATACGCGCACCATCTAAGATTTTTAGGGGCAATTAGAGGTCTTTTTCCAACCTAAACCCCTAATTAATATTATAAATGAAGGGCACTTTTAGCCTTTTGGATTTTTTCCTAGATAAACAACATTATAACCAAATTCAATGGGAGATTGAATAGAGATTATTGTTTAGCTTTCAGATTTTATTTTGTTCTTAGTTTTTACTTACTTATTTTTATATTTGCTTAATAAGAGATTTCTATTCCGACCTTGATACAATTGTGAGTAAAGATTGTTCTGGATCCGCACTCCTATCAATATATTAATGAGCATTCTCTTTTCCTTATTCCTTTATTCATATCTCTATTATTGATATTATTGATCGAATGTTTGTATGAATATCAGAATAATTTGTGCCTTATCAATACCTTGCATGATTCAATTGATAAACTAATTAATTGGATAAGCAAATAATAATCTAAGATTAAATATTTATTTGAGAGTACTTAGCATACTAGTAAGTGATACCCCTAGTAAAACATCTAGATAGGCAAGACCGAGAGGGTATCTTGTTGAGTAAAACTCGTACCAAGCGATGAGACTAAAAGGGAATCCGTATGCCTAAGTGACACCGAGAAGGTATCTTAGGTGGTAATCCTTAATGACAATGAGACTGATAGGGTATTCATCGCTAAAGGTGGTAAGTACTTAAATTAAGGGTAATTGTCGAGTTAGTGAATAATTAGGGCTTCAATTGAATCTAGGCTAATAGCTTGCATTGTCGAAACTAGAATGGGTAAATTTGAATAACTTAACCTAGGGTTAGATTTAGTCTTAGTTAATTTAATTAGTTTCATTATTGTTATCTTAAATTGGAATTAACATTACTAATTCATAACTCTATTAGATTAGTAATTATTTCTAGTAATTGATTTAATAGTAGCTTTCTCCAATCTACAATCCCTTAGGTATGATCCTCAGAATACTTACCAAGTGTTCTGTTGTAACACATTTATATTACAATTTAACCTATACGCTTGCAAAAATCGCACTTAAATCTTATCTTTCTATTTTTACAATACTTACACTCTTGACATTCGCACGTTGGAAGAAGGTCAGTCATGCCACGCCAGGTTATATGTGTTGGAATATAGGTTGCCTTACCTATTTCTCATATAGTTAACCCCAACATAACTATTTTCTTGGTGGTTGCCCCAACTAGGACCTTCATTCTCATTACCTACATGAGCTCTCGTAAGATGAGGTTGGGTGAGAATATGCAGTCGATTGGAGCAAAGTTCAAGGTTATTAAGCCTCTCAAGGATTTCTTTGAAACCTATCCTCGCCACAGATTACATTCACATTATCGGCAGTTTAGCTCTATATGTGAATCATTCATTTGGCCACATATTCGAATTCATTGCCATGTCCTCGATGATTTGGCAACCCACAACATAAGTCTTAAACATGAATGCCACTACGGACGCTCTGTCTAGACTCGACCATAAATTCCCATCCAACCCATTATAAAATGTTTACAATTGAAGCCAATATTGTAAGCTATGATAAGGGAACTTACGAGGCATTAACTTGAAGCGCTTCCATGCTTCAAACAATGACTCTCTTATTTATCAAAAATTTGTAATGTCCATCTGCAACTTTATTGTCTAGCTCGAAGGGTAGTACTTGGCAAGGAAGTGATTAGCGAGTTCGTCCCAAGTATTGGTGGAGTCCACCAACTCCGAATCTAACTACATAAATGCGTCATCACACAAAGAAAAATGAAATAAATGGAGACTTATAGCATCATCGGATACTCCGTTATATTTAAAGGTATCATAAAGAGTGAGAAAGTGTTTAAGGTGTTTATTAGGATCCTCATACATGAAACCCCTAAATTGCAAGTTGCTTTGAATCATCTAGATTAATGTTGAATTGATCATATAGTTGTTAGCATTAATGACTGGGTGATTAACACTTCCTCACACCGCATCTAGATTCGGCATGGCATAATCCCGCAGTGGCCAGTTCTCCATTTACCTCAATCAAAAAGGATGTACAAGCTCTTCGACCCAACATAATTTGTATAGAGTGACTCATTTTGGTATTTTGGGCATGTACCTAGGAAACTTAAGCTAAAAGTCTCAAATGGTAAGTTACATATAAGTTATAATCCTTGTTAATGATTAATTGTAATATTTGAATGTATAACGATTTGTAAGTTGATCGTAGTTGCTCCAGCAACGAGTGTGGCATCTTGTAACTTAGATTCGGTGATTTGTTCAGGTAATATGGTGTTACAACTCTATCATATGATAGAGCTCACTATTCCTTGGGTATCCATCGAGGTATCCCACATTGGGTTTGTTTATAGCCCACAAGTTCTCCAACATTTCATGGAATCGATGTTGGACAAGCTTGTGCCCTATCAAAGAAAATAAATAGTATAACCATGAATGCAAACAATGTGTATGTTAAATAATGATATAGAAAATAATATTTATTACATACCCATGTTAATAACATATCGTCGCTCATCATCCTTTTGAAATTGGCCCATGTAATTTGACCCAATATGGCGTATACAATACCTATGGTGTGCACGATCCCATAGGCTTCCATGTCGATCAATTACAACCTATATTTCAGGTGCCCTATTAAAAATTATGCATATATCGGGTTACGGCACAACATGCCTTCTCAAGTTAGTCAAGAAAAAGCCCTAAGCATCAGCGGCTTCTTGTTCAACAATTGCAAAAGCTATTGGTAGGATTTTTTGTTACTATTCTATGCAACAGCCGACAACAAGTTATGTTCATATGTCCCATACATGAATGTGCCATCAATTTGGACTAATGGCATACAGTACCGAAATGCTTCAATGCAAGGCTTGAATGTCCAAAAAAGATGATGTAAATTTCTTTTCCCTTGGACCATTCGATTTCCATAATACATAAGTCCTATTTGCAAATAGATGATGATACTGGGATGTACTGATTCCGTACCTTCAACCATTACCACAAATCATTATATGATTTATCTCACTCGTTATGCATCTTTTCCAAAGCCTTTTGTTTTGAAACTCATGTCTTGTAGTACAACATGGTGTAACCATGCTAACTACGAATATTAGCAATTAAAATTGACATGAGAATCCTAGGACTTGCTTTTACCATAGGTAAGATGATGTCATATCCAATTTTGGATGATCTTATGACATATGTACAACAACACAAGTATTTCACCATACATAAGACAATGTCAGAGATCAGGTCAACATCAAATTTCAGATGATCCCTTGACATACCTGCAACAACACAAGTACGTGGAGCATTATATTTCTTAATTGTCCAGAACCCCGTCTTCTTTCTCACAGATGCCATGATTTTCTATGGACATCTATTGTCACGTATTGCGCACTTCACCTCATATTTTTTGACTCACGATTTTGTAACATGAAAGTTGGCCCCATGATTTATGTTATACTACTTCACTGTGTCTCAAAAATATTCGATTGATGTGCAAGTATACACAATCATTGACAAGTAATAAAGTAGTAAATAAGAGTTATCGTCTCCACAGGGACTATTTAAGCAAATCAAGAATTGCAAAATTAATACTAAGCAAATTGGTTGGTGATGAGATAAATTAAATGTGACGAATTTCATAATTAAACTAAAGACTGACCTAAGTATGCGAAAAATTAAATTAAACACAAAAAGAAATAAGTATGCAAGTTTTTAAGTGTTAATCACAATAGCATGCATGTGTTAAAATAATTTTCCTTCCTAGCTTAGAATTATTTAATAATGTTAAGAGATGTTACAGAGATTCTGTGACATATTGATAATTTACTAACCTTATTTAATTAAGTTATAATGTTAAACTTATTTAATTACTAAGTCTATCTAGCATATTTCTATGTTTAATAAACTTATAATTTCATAAGTAAACATCATACAAGGTTCTGTAAGGTAATAATTTTTTTGGTATTATTACTAATTTAATCCCTAAATGATTAAACATACACCACCTAAATATTATGTCTATTAATTAAAATATTGTTCAGATTAATTAATTAATTAATTTAGTTGTTTCCCTTCATTCATAATGCCTAAGAAACATATTCATGATTTTAGTTTCATGAGTAAACGGATCAAATGCACAGAACATCTTTAATAGAATTAAATAATCTAAGCTATGAAATTTAAATTATTCTAAAACCAAAAAAATTAAGAAATCATGATTATATTAAAAGAAGAAAACTTAGTTGCAATTATGTTTCTTAAATTGAACCAAAAAAATAAGATTCAAGGGTAAAACAAATACTAAGCCGTTCTAATGGTTCTCCAAGGCACCGCTCACTTTGCTCCTCCTTCGTTCTTCTTTTCTTGTCATGACTACCAAGCTTAAAATATTTTAATATGGCTGAATGTGGCTACTCTCAAAGCCTGTCAAACACTATTTGAAGAATGGAAAAAGGGAAGTGAAAGAAGATAGAAAAGAGAAGAGATGGTGAGTGAGGGATGAGTGAAATGGAGAGAAAATGCCTCTCTATTTATAGTGAGGAGCCCAATAAATTATCTATTTTTAGCATGGAAATCCCCCTTATTTCTCTCATGAATGGCCGACCCCTTGTGCTAAGGAATGAGGGTGGATGGCTTTGTTAAATTTAGATAGTTCATACTTGAGTCATGGGAAGACACCTTAAAATGGGGAGGGAAGTTGAATGGTCACATGGGAAAAATTTTGTTGCTAATTTGTGATACTTTACCAAGTCTTGGGTGTCTAAATTAAATATATTTATGGAAGGTTGGACTCCCCTCGGTCAAATTGGGCTCTTCCTTACCTTAATGAACGGTTTGGGCTTCAAATTTGGCAGCAAGCTTGTCCACTTCATGACCCATTTGGGAGTTGGGTCAAATTGAATTTGAAATTCCAATAAGTGAGTTTAGGATGTCCCATGCTGATCAACCATCAACCTATGTCTACATGGCTGGTACTGCAGTAATGCTACAGCATCGAGCAGTGAATAGGTGAGCTTCAAAACTAACTTTTCTTCTATTGCACCAAACTGCGTCAAATTGGAAAAAAAATGTAAAATTATCTTGTAAATAAGTAAGATTAAAAATTTATCTTTAATTTTTCCTACTTTACAAATTTGTAATAAAAATAAACAAAAATTGCTACCAAAATACTCAGAATTTGTATGAATTACTAGTTAGAAGATGTTGTAAACGTCTATATAATTTAGAGTTATCATACTGTAGCAAGAAAAAGCATCTTTGGAGGAAAACCCCATTCCAACTTGTAAATCACCAAAATTTGTAGAAGAACTTGCATGGCCTAATCTTCTATGAGAAAGTTCTGGAAATTCTAACTCACCTTCAACATTAAGGTCAACATTAAGCATGTGGGATGGAGGTGTATATGTTGTAAAATCTGGATGGGTTTCTCCAACATTGTCCGGGCCTTTAATTTCAAAACCACTCCCTTTTGGTTTAGTAGGAACGACCTCTCGTTTAGAAAATAATATAATTTCCAAACCATTCAGCCCGAACTCCTGGATTGGATTATCATCGATTTTAGATTCCTCTTTGTTATCAAACCCAATTGTAACTCAATAGTTGAATATCCCTTCGCCGGTGCAAATTGTAGGGAGCACATCATCCGTTCTCGTAAACCCCATGTTAAAACCGATATTACTTGTAGATTGCCCACCACTATAACTTGATGGAATACCTGCATAAGTGTTTTCAGCATAAAGCATAGGCATTTGAAAGTTGAAATCAAAAGCACTCACAGAATATCGTGTCAAGGTCTCCAAGTTCGGGTTACCAACTAACCATGATTGTACACCAAAGTTGAAATCGAGGGCTAAAACCAAGGAATGTCTTCCTCTTGATGATTCTGACATTTCTTAATAGGAGCTTTGTAAAAACGCTGTAAAACCACCGCACAATCATGTGGTTGGACTTTCTGCTTCCTATTCCCAAAACAAATTTATTGGACCTATGGTCAAACTTGGACCATGTTCCTCGACATCGAAAAAGTGGGCATATAACTCTAGTATAGCATTCCCATTAGAGCAATGCGTATCAAGCATTGCCTTAACATCCATGTCACTTTTGATCTCAAATATATCATATCTAACAAGGTTTAGTGACGTTAGATATCTATATTTCAAACTCAAAATTCTCCTTCGGATTGAAGTCAACACTTTCCTTCTAATTCTTGATCGAAGCTCGTTCAATTTTATGTTCTGGTTGAAAGCCAATTCTGTCAATTAGGCTAATATAAAAATGCCCCAATATTGGTGTCACAAATTCGACCGTCGTAATAAATAATGGCTCTAATTCGTCTACTCATCTTCGCCCCAAAAACCTGTTTCACGTGTTTAAAATGAAAACATTATACAGAAAAATAAATACTCATTATCCAAATTCAATTAACGACACTTACTTGAACTAATTTACTTTGTTGGGTCGATTTTTTAACTTTAGGTTGTTAACATCGACAATCTTCTCCCTATGCAAATCTATTTATGAAAACAATCTGCTCAAAATTTGGACTATGAAAACCTTTCCACATAATGTCATCATTTTATAAGAAACTCTATCACCGAATATGAAAAATAATTTCAAAATGCTAGAAAAGATTGGACATGACAACTTAAAAAAAGACTTCTAACAAAAAGTCTTTTTTTTTTTAAGTTTTAAAAAGATTCATGTTTTGCTGGAAAAGATAGGATGGGATGTAAATTTTATATTGGGATTCTCAAGTTTCAAAAATTTTAACATGAGATTTTTTAGTTTAGGATTTAGGGTTAGGGTTATGGGTTTTCATAAACACGCAATGAGGGATGCGCTTTCAGCCTCCTATCCTGCCACGTTAGTTGAAAACGCTCCTTGAAGAAGGTGTTTTTGCCTTCTTCCTCCATAAACGACCTATTTCCCTAAATTTTAAAAAATCCGATCTAAATCCATAAATTTTCTTCAAAATCAACATTTATCCCTAAAAAAAACCCTTCGTATTTACGTGTTCAGAACAATTAAATTTTAAGCATTTTTTAAACAAAACGAAAAAAAAGGAGAAAAAAGATTAATGGGATAATATGATGACGAAAACTAAACAAACTAAAATAATAGTTATAAGGATTTATTTCAATCTTCAATTTTACAACATATATATATTAACTCTATTTAACTTGTTCGCTTCTTTAAACTCTTAAACTTGCGTTATTTATTAAATAATCTCAAACTAATGAAAAAATTATCAAATTTGCTAATGTGAAATACACGTGCATTGCCACATAGATGTCACGTTAGCAATTAATTAATTTTTAAAAAATTTAAAAATTATTTAAAAATAAAAATATTAAAAATTAGAAAAAAATATTTTTTAAAATTTTAAAAAATTAATTAATTGCTAACATGATCTACACGTGGGTGTGACATCAATAAAATTAAAAATACATTAATTTTTTCATTTATTATGGGATTATTTAACAAACAATATAAATTCAATAGCTTAAAAAGACGAGAGATGAAAAATTAAGTATATAACTAAAATAACCTTTTTTTTATAAAATTGAAAAGTAAAATAAATCAAGCTTGAATTTTAACCACTTAAAATTAACGGTCTATGTGGTAGACTTCAAGCAGGACCACTCCTTCTCCTACTTCAAAAATTTTTATTGTTAACATAATTTTTTTGCACTGTGCCATTATCTAATATGGCAACAAATATAATGTCCCTTGCCATTAATGGCACATGTTTGAACACAAAAAGAAACCAAACAATGGAGAAACATGTACATTTGTAGATATTGAAATTAAGTTTTAAGAGGTCTAGTAAATTTTTAAAAAAATTTAAGAATTTAGATCACATCCCAAAAATTAGGGGTAAGTAGAATCGGGTTTGTGAACAGAGAGAGAGAGGGCATGCCCTAATTTTTGAGATTATCTATGCATTTTCAGGGAAAAATGAGTTACTAGTTTGTTGGTTACGTGTTGCTGAAATTGTCCTTGAAACGCCCTTGCACCATTTTATTATTTTGCAAATTTTGCTTCAAACCTATAACATCCCAAATTTTTGGTTTAAAGTTGGTAAAATTATTTCAATAATGAATAATTGGTCTAATGGTTAAGAGAAAGCAAGGAGATAGTACAATTTGCTTAGAAATCTAAGTTCAGTTCTCTTCTTTAACAAAATAGCTTAATTTTGCTAATTTTTCTCCTTCCCCTATTTTTGTGCCACCTATGCCTTTTAACCTAGGTATAAATATCACTTTTTCACTTATTTTTCAACCTTAAGTCAAATTTTCTCCTACCCTAGTTGTTCTCCTCTCCTTTCTTTTTTTTCCTCTCAAAGTTTCTTTCTTTCACTAGGATTTCATCACAGTTATGCCGCCCCATTGTTAGATTTTTTATTTTTTTTCCAGCCACCCTATTGAATGTCTAAGCCCTCTAAACCAGCCCTATTTACTGCCTTAAACTTCCATTTTTTTCCGCTCCTAACAACCACCTTTATTGTCCATTGTCGCCTATTCTCTCTTATTCATATCAGTGTCGATAAGTCCTAATTTTCTTTCACTGTTTTTGTGCTTCGTGTGTCGATTTTTGGCTGCTATTTTTACAGTCAATAAATCATCATTCCAGACATTAAAATTGTTCTTTTTGGCTGTCTAAAGATCCCTCATTGTGCCATCCCAGATTTCTCTTCAGTTGTCACTCTACTATTGTAAATTTTTTATTTTTCCCTCTGTTTGGATTTGATTTAGACGTTCCTAATTGAGTAATTAACTAAGATGTTCATTCAACAACTCAGATATGGGTAATGGGTAGTGCAAAGTGCAAACTTGTGTGAGATCTTACATTGTTTTGCTTTGTTAATAATTTTTGCTTTGGCCGATTGCTTTAAAGTTTGAATGGGAGTTTTTGGTTACTAATTTTTAGGGATTAATTATGTTTAGGTGATGCTTTAAACGTCCTGGATCAACAGTGACTACAGATCTCGTTCCCGTGTATGTTTCGCATCAAATTAGTGTAAGTAGCCTAGTCGATTTGGATCTGAAAATTGTTATGGTAACGTTGATTTGATTGAACCTTTAAGAGGGTGTTTTAGGGCTTATTTGACAAGGTTTTAACTTGATAAATATTGTATTTTAATTTTAGGTTCAGTTTAAGTCTAAAGGAGGAATTGCGGGTTTCACAAGTACTGCTACGGTTGTGCGAAAATAAGGTGTGGGTTCTAACCTATAAAATTTAAATGTTAAATAATGTTATTTTAATAATTAGAATGATGGTTAAGATTGCTGGTCAGACTTAATTAAATGGCTAAGTGATTTTAAGGTGGCTGAATCAGGTACATTTTAAGCCCTAGTTAAATGGCATGTTTGCAAGGTTGCATGAGTGATTAAATGTTTGAATGTCTGGTATTGGTATGAATTAATATGAATTATTTTGTGATATAATACATGTTGGTTGTATGAGTAGCATGTATTAGAATGAAAATAAAATGTATGTTTGGGTTAAATGCTATGAAATATATTGAATGAAAGACTGCTACACATGCATTGGAAATTTGCTTATGAATGATAATAAAACTATGGCATGTTGGAATGTAATCATATTGATGGTTAAACTAAATGATTGATAAATGTTATTACCGAACGAAAGTGAATGTTTTTATGAGAGCATGCAAAACATACTATTGAAATGAGAAAGTAATATAAACATGATTTTGATTGAAATTTATATGGCATATCGCATGTTCATGGGTTGGGATTATGTGGATGACGGAGGAGTTCCGTGGAGTAATGGCGGCATATTAAGTCATCATATATGTTGTCAGTGCACTACACTGAGAGTAATGAGGAGAATGACGATTATATTGCATTTATTTTGAATGGTAGTATATCTGCAATACGTATAATGGTGGTTTAACCACATCGAGCTCAGCTCGCAATGTATGGAGTTTGGCAGATGAGTTATGGGGAACTCGTTGTGTGTAGCGGATGGTTAGGGTAGAAAATCATCATGCATTATGTTATGTCCGTGACACTTTCGAATTGTAATGTTTATGCTATGTTTGTGTCACAATGTTATTAATGGCGAATGATATTTGAATGTTCTTATTGTTTAGACTCACACTGAGCTAGTTAGCTCACCCCATAGTTTCAACCATCTCAAGTAATGCTCGAGACTAAGATCAGACATGGCATGCGGACATACGACGAACTTCGGACTTATAAATTATTTTGCTTATTTTTTTTCTAAATTTATTTGGTTTTTGGACTGTAAATTATTTGGTCTGTGGTTTGGGTTTTCTCTTTGTTTTGGGGTTTTTATGCATGCATACTCATCTCACTGATTGGATTTAGATGCTTATTTTGAAACCGAACAATGCATGCTACTCGAATTAAATTAAAGTCATCATATTATCTTGCCGCAAAATCCGTACTTAAATTTCTGAAAAGTAAATTATAAGTCAAATATGTTTCCAAAATTAAT
Organism: Gossypium hirsutum; assembly: GCF_007990345.1. Classification (NCBI taxonomy): domain Eukaryota; kingdom Viridiplantae; phylum Streptophyta; class Magnoliopsida; order Malvales; family Malvaceae; genus Gossypium; species Gossypium hirsutum. The sequence goes on from NC_053444.1 coordinate 40,740,858, forward strand.
AAGAACTTTTGTTTAATTGGATATAATTTTAAACTCGGTAACACTAACGTTTTTATAAAATAAAAGCCATTACGGTTTTCTGAAAATAAGCAAACACTTTAAAAATAAATTTCTAAAAGTTTGGTTGTTTTTATTTAGTCATTTCGGTGGTTAATGTGACCTCCAAAATTCAGTCGCAAAGTCTAAGTCGAGTTTAAAGTGCTACAATTTAATTAGAATTTTTTTAAAAAAATATGAATTAATTAAACTTTTTTTTAAAACTTTCAAAAAGAAATAAAAACTTTCAAAAACTTTAGAGAAAGCCTAATTAAAATATTTGAAAAAGTTTGAGAAAAAGAAATCAAAATTTTGGAGGTGCAGTAAGGATCCGCCTTTTGAGTGGGGGTGGTTGTCCTAAAAGCCCAAAGCCATTTCATTGGGACCTTAGAAACCACTGGAGCAAGTGATGAACATGAAAGAGGACAGATAGAGAATGCAAGGAACACGTGGCGATGGGGCATGGAGGGTGGGGTGGGATTCGGTACTCGCGATAGTGGGGTACGGCTATATCCACCCCAGATTCGTGGGTTCATTTCAATTTCAAGGGCACGATAGCAACGTCTCCACACGTGTTAGCGTCAAGTAACTTTTATTCAGCTCACCCGCATAAGATTTTTCTTCTGTTGTAAAATAAACAAGAATAAAAACTACTACTTTAGCATCAAAGATCTTTGTTGGGCCGTCAAGATCTTTCGGCCACTCTCATTTCCAAATGCGTGTCGCTCAACTTCCACGTTTTAAATCGCCAAAATGGTTCAAATTCACATTTTTCAGTAGGAAGTATATTTACTGATTATATCATTTATGAAATATCACACCTTTAATAAATATATAAGAATCATTTCTCTACAAGAAAACATATATTTCATAAAAACAAATCCTACATGAGGAGACAAATAAACTGCATGAGGAGAGAATTAAAGGGATATTATATTTCTTTATTTTTTAAGGTGGTCTCACTTGAGTTAATTATTATGAATGGGTTTGGATGACTGATGCGTTTATTTGTAGTTAGTATAAAAATAACGGCGACAATATTAAATACTATAGCGATATTGTAGCGTGAGACAAAAAATAAACTAAACACATTCACCAAATCCAAACTCACCCCATATATATAACTATCTTAAAAATGCTTGTTTATTTTGCTAATTTTAATCAAATACTAATTAACATTCACCAATGCCGCTGCTAGTTTGTTTTAATGATTCTTGTTCTTTTAATTTCTTTTTCGAAAAACTTAAAGAGTTACTTTCATGATTTTTTTTATAACCATGTAAAAGTTTTGTGTCCATGAGATTATAAAAAAGAAGTAAAAAGAAGAGAAAGATACTACATCGACATGATTGGGTATGAAAAAGAATGATATTTGATTAATATGGCCTGGAAGTGGAGGGCTCGCTCAGGACCACCACATACACCGCCGATGCCTAAATTCTGAGAGCGATGCCAAATTCATTAACATAGCGAATCGGAATGGCTGCCTTGTTCAATTATTACCAGTAATACACTGCTACTAGCCTTCGATATTAGTGGTTTGATAGCTGTGGATCGAAAAAGATAGAATGGTAGCAGCTAGGGGCTTACGTGTTCCAAGAAAATGAACCCCACGAGAAGAAACGAATGTGGGGAATGCAAGGGGCCCCATGCTCATGAATCCTCGTTTTCGGTTTTGCTAGTGGCGGCGCACAATGATATCGATTTTAACTTTTCGATTTTGTTTAATTACGTTATAATGTTGATATATGCCGATCCGTGTGGCATATCTCATAATGCTTCTGTTTAACCGTTACTCTTGTAGTCCACAAAAAAAAAAAAATCTCTATATAAGCGACGCTCTCATTTCATGGTCTCAACCAGAAGAGGAAACAAACAAACAAACAAAATATCATCCGCCATTTTCCTGATCTCCATGGAAACCAACTCTGATTGCTTTTGGCTTTTGTTTATTGCTTCCAAATGCAAAACTTTCTCCTCTCAAAACTCCATTTGGCTTCTTCTTTTACTTTGCATGGGTTGGCTGGGTATGACCCTCTGTTTTTGGTTGTACCCTGGAGGCCCTGCCTGGGGTAAGTATCATTGGCTCCGCAAGAGAGGTGCCACGAAGCACAATAACATCATTCCAGGGCCACGAGGTTTCCCAGTGCTGGGAAGCATGGACATCATGCTTAATCTGGCTCACCATAAAATTTCTGCAGCAGCTAAGTGTTTTGATGCTAAACGGCTCATGGCCTTTAGCTTGGGTGATACAAGGGTTATGGTTACATGCAACCCTGATGTAGCCAAAGAGATTCTTAACAGTTCCGTTTTTGCTGATCGTCCAGTGAAAGAGTCGGCATACAGTTTAATGTTCAACAGAGCCATTGGTTTCGCTCCTTATGGGGTTTACTGGCGAACCCTCAGAAGAATTGCTGCCACACATCTATTTTGTCCTAAACAAATCAGCTTCACCGAGGCACAGAGGTCTGATATCGCCTCTCAAATGCGTTCTATAATAGCATGTCGGGGTGGAACCGGAGAATTCTCCGTACGGGATATACTCAAGAAAGCATCTCTTAACAACATGATGTGCTCGGTGTTTGGCAGCAAGTATCAACTTGGTTCGTCAAATACTGAAACTGAACAACTCAGCCAGCTTGTCGAAGAAGGTTACGACCTATTAGGGAAGCTCAATTGGTCTGATCATCTCCCATGGCTCGCTGGTTTAGACCTTCAAAAAATCCGGCTTCGATGCACCCAACTTGTTCCCAAAGTGAACAAGTTTGTGAGTAGAATCATTCAACAACATAAACTGCAACCTGAGACAACAAACCATGATTTCGTGCACGTTTTACTTTCTCTTACTGGACCTGATAGACTCTCGGACAACGATATGATTGCCGTACTTTGGGTAAGCAACAAAGCAAGCAATTTTATTTTATTTTTTTATAGGCATGGTTTTTTGCTTTCTAGCTGTGATGGGAAAACAGTCGAAGATGGAATCTTGGATCAGTTTGATGATTAGATTACGATAATATGTACATTTTCTTAGCTTTTAAGTACAATTAATTGCTTTGTCCTAATTACGCAGGAGATGATATTTAGAGGAACGGACACTGTGGCGGTTTTAATAGAGTGGATACTAGCGAGAATGGTGCTTCACCCGGAAATCCAGTCAAGAGTGCAGGCGGAGCTTGATGAAGTTGTGGGGAAATCACGAGCGTTAATGGAATCAGATATTCTATCGATGGTTTACCTGCAGGCAGTAGTGAAGGAGGTTCTGAGGCTGCACCCGCCTGGCCCACTTCTATCATGGGCCCGGTTGGCAATCACAGACGCTACTATTGATGGTTATCACGTGCCTGTTGGGACCACAGCCATGGTTAACATGTGGGCCATCACCAGGGACCCAGAAATTTGGGTGGACCCACTCAAGTTCATGCCAGAGAGATTCGTGTCCAAGGACAGTAGTACTGATGTGGAATTCTCGGTGTTAGGGTCAGACCTCAGGCTGGCGCCATTCGGGTCAGGCCGTCGGACTTGCCCAGGTAAGACGTTGGGTTTGGCCACTGTTAACTTTTGGGTGGGATCCTTATTGCATGAATTCGAGTGGGTGCAATCGGATGCTAATCCAGTTGATCTCACCGAAAGGCTTAGGCTCTCCTGCGAAATGGCTAACCCTCTTAAGGTCAAAGTGCAGCCTAGGCGCAGATGAAATGATAATCGCACAATTTATGATGGTTCAATCTGAGATTATATACTATCCTTATTTAGTAACCAGTTGTTAGAAATATATGGTAAGATTTAAAATGTATATATCTCGATGTTTTCTCTAGAAATATCAATGTTTCCTGACCTACGTCCCTACTATATATATGGATAATACTATGTAATTTTATTTAACTGCAATAAGGTTTTGATCGTCTCACTTTTCATTTCCTTTTTCAATTTCCAAAGGCAACAGTTAGGGAGGCTTTGGTATGGAAAGTTAATAACTTTTCAAGGAATGTATTGGTTAGAATGTTATTCTAACATTTGGGATGAAAAAATTAATTTACTTTTATTAGAATGTTTTCTACTAAGTTACTTTTATCACCAGCAATGAAAATTGATTCTCTTAATAATTGGCGTAGAAGTTATTTTTCCATATTTCGAAAGTAGCTGCTTCGGCTTCAGCCACTCGAATTTTCGATATTCCTTTTTATTTCTCATCAAACGAATGGCATCTTCTTCTGGAAATCCTAGCTATTCTTAGCATGATATCGGGGAATCTCATTGCTATTACTCAAACAAGCATGAAACGTATGCTTGCATATTCGTCCATAGGTCAAATCGGATATGTAATTATTGGAATAATTGTTGGAGACTCAAATGGTGGATAACCCCAAGGGGTTGCGGGTTTTTTTCTACCAATTGGAGCCCTCCCTTCACCACCCCCATGGGGATGGTCTATAGGGTTCATAATTACTCCTCTTACTACAGGACGCTTACCTAGCCAACATTTAGATCTGGCTCTACCCAAACTTTTCTGGTTCACCCCAACATTCCCCACCTGTCCGACTGTTGCTGAGCAGTTTTTGGATATCAAACGGACCTCCCCAGAAGGTAATTTTAATGTGGCCGATTTCCCCTCCTTTGCAATCAGTTTCGCAAGGAATGTAAAAGGACAAAATTATCTTTTCAATTTATTCAATCTAAAATAATAAAAAAAACACAATTGTTGCTTGTTTTCTCTTTTTTTCAGTTGCTACAACTTCGATTCATTATTCTAAAGCTTAAAACTTAAAATTTAAAACACAATTGTTTTCTCGTTTTCTAATACATAAAACTTAAAACCTGTAGAATTATATAATTGTGTGAAAAACAAGCTATTCATAGATAATATCCTATTGCTCCAGCAACAACATTAACATCACCTACTCTCAAATCCAATTTTTAAATTAATTCATAGCCTAACTTTCTCATCAACAAAAATTTATTGGCATGCCACCTTAACAAAGCTTACATAAAAAATTATGTGTTCAAAAAATATCTAACCGCTATCGAAAAATATGTTACATCTAAATCAAACTACTAGTTTAAAAATTAGCAGTAAGATATTCAAGTCATATATATAATATATGAATATACTTGAATTTATACCTACAAGGTAACGAGGAAAAAATTATAAATTGTAAACTTTTATAACCTTGACTTAACGTGTAAGGTCTTTTTAATGTGTTCATATAACGGATTAGATCAGAACGTGAGAGAATCATACTTTGTTAATAATAAAGATTATTGAAAATATTATTATTAAATATTTAATTTAAATAATTATTAATGATAAAATTTATTTAAAATATTAAAATACATTAATATTATTTTTATTTAATAAGGATAATTTTGTTAAGTAACCTTACATTCTTAGGAAAGTGTTGAGTATACCAAACACGTTGGCTTTCTCAGGATTTTAATCAATATTTTCTAGTGTATATCAAACGTTGTAAAATAACCTTCTTAGCGATGACATTCCCATCAATCACATTCCAAGTTAACTTTATGAACGAAATATTGACAACAAATATATTATATATATATATATAGAGAGAGAGAGAGAGATCCATTTGCATCAGTGTATAACTTAAGTGGTTTTACACCATTCCATAACTTGTTATACGATTAATATTTTATCTCATATTTTATTCTTCATTTATGTAGATCATGCATGTCAAGTTTGGCATAAATTAAAAAGTTCTAACTATTTCTTTTATGTAAAAAAATTGTAACCGTTAAACATATATTAATATAAACAACTGTAAAACCCCAATTCAACCGTCTGACCGGCAAACGGTGGTGTTACTAGAAAAGCAAAAAACATTTCGTAATGAAAAAAACTTTGGTTTTAGTAGCTAAGGCAATCAATATGATTTTAATAAAACAATTTTAAAATGACGTTTAGTGAAATAGTAGTTTTAAAACAAGACTAGAAGAAAATAAAACTATACATTCCTAATGTCATACAATGGATTAAAAGAATTAATACACAAATTAAGGGAAAATAAGAGTAAGCCTTAATTTGTATAACATAAAAGTTTACAAAGTGCCATCATTCATTATATACAAATGAGTATATAGAAGAAATTCAAATCCGCATTTACATAATCCCATTTCAAGAGACTTAAACCACATGCCACCTCGATTTGATATACATGTTACAATAGAATAATGAATGGCTCACAAAAGAATTTGTTAGCAGGTTGAGTCCCTTCAAAAGTCCACTTTCTTTACAAATCCTAAAAATGATAGGGGAAACTAGGTAAGTTCATAATGAACTTAGTGAGTTCCAACAATAAATAATATACTTTCGAACAAGGTTCTCAAGAAGTAAAATTAAGCCAGGCTTTTACAACACTTAGTAATACCAATAATTACCACAGATACCCAATATAGTTGCGTACGATATGTTGGTGGATTCATAACACCAAACAATTAGGGTTCATTGGCGGATACTATCTGCTGTAAAATGCAGTCACCAATAATTAAATTTCATACAAATATTAGTCATGCCTGATTACAAAACACAGACAATTTCACACCACAACCAAGGTTAGTTCATATGCGGATACTTTTCACTGTTAAGCACTAATCACGTAGATACCCATTCATTTAAGCACTGTTCACGTGCATTAACTTTATGTAACACTTGCATGCTTTGCATGGGCTGTTCATGGACCCTTTTCTTTGTAACACCCTTCACCAGTCTCTAACATCAGATTAAGGTTACGGGATGCTACTGCACATAACATAACAAAATCATGCTATATCAATTCAAATTTCTCTAAACAAACTTTAATCATCAATCATATAGTAAAAACATGTTATTCATACATTATGAGGCTTAATCGAGCTTATGGAAGCTCTAAAAAATTCTAAACAAAATAATGACTAATTTGAAACATTTCAGAAAAGTATGGTAAAAATATAAAACAAGGGTCACACGGCCGTGTGGAGCTAAACCACATAGTTGTGTCCCCAAACCGTGTAACAGGTTGATGCCGTGTACTTCAAGGTCACACGGTCGTGTCGCCAGGTCGTGTAACTAACTATGGCCGTATGAACTAATTGTCACCTAAATTATAAAGACCATATGACTGTGGCAAATGCCCATGTAAAGCACGTGGCTGTGTGTCAAACCATGTTATAGACCGTGTGTACTTATAAGTTCCTTTTCAAACAAGTTACAAAACCTTAAGTTCTTTTACTTTACAAGCAACTATTAAATCATTCTTCAATCTATTCAAATCAAATAAAATATGCCACAAATTACACAACCTAACCATTCATACTAGAATATATATAAAAGCACCAATGTGCATTTTACCATAAGTGTATTCCAAACCATACATTTTTATCAACCTAAAACAAGCCTATCTTTTACCAAAGTTGATCGTATATGTATATCTCAAACATACAATTACCTATATACATATTCAAAGCTTACCACATCAATGAAACAACTTAAACCAATAAATGCATATATCACAATTATCAACTAACACATATACCATACATTTTATTCAAGATTTACCATTTCCCAACTATTTCATGAACCAAGATCAAGCAAACCATCACCACACATGCATTCATCACATACTATATAAGCATACCATAAGAATATTTAAATTCAACATTATAGAAGGCAAATTACATCTTCAACTTATAGCTTCAAACCAACAACCCAAAGATCACCTGTATACATGCCACAAAACAGAATAAACAAGTCAAAATCTACCAAGACTGAAGCTTGATAGTGTGAGCCTTGGAAATTGATCCAGTTGCCTAGTTCTACAAAACGCCAACTACAGAAAATAGGAAATGAAACAGAATAAGCTTATATAGCTTAATAAGTTCATAAGTACTTCCATAAAACTCTTACCTTAGTTTACAATTAAGTAAAAAAATATAGATAATGTAATACGATTTCCTTTCAAGACATTTAAAATAACAAGGTGAGTATTTCACGTATTGATTGTATAATCTCTCAATCACTCAGTAAGGCATGCTTCTCTATCATTCAAAAAGTAATATCCAACTTATAAATCATATTAACCAATTAATCACGACATTTCATATTCACATTCATATACCATTTCTTTTAAACATATAACTCTATCACCATATATTACATTTACAAAATGAGTCTTTCAAACATATAATTATAAACTTTACAGTAATTGTGATATCGTTTCAAAACAACCTTTAAACATATATTCATCATATATTCAATTTCAACAGTTAACATTTCAATATTCATATAAACACATCATTTCCAAGCAATTCAGAAGTCAATACATACTTTCTTTAACAGATATCTCGATGAACTATAACAAAAAGAATTTGGATACTCGAGTAACTACACTATACCAGAGAGCACTGTAGTGCTATCAGAGGCACCGTATTGCATTCTAACTCAATTGGCATACTAATTGTACCTTAATTGTTTACTACGTTCAACTGGGCATTTAAACAAGATTTTGTAACATTTAATAATCAGAGGCATTTTCACATTATCAATACATATGCTATAGCAATTCATGTTCATTCAAAAATCCATCTAATTCATATTTCACCAGTATTTAACATTTCTCAATTTAGTCATTACTTACATTAGCAATTATATATAACATTTTCCATGTCAACTCACAATACCAATAACAATATAAAAATAATTCAACAGCAAACAATATGTATAACACCTTTTAATATGCTATGAACTTACCTAACACAACCAACAAACCAATTTGTTTGTAGGGTTTATTATACAATTTTGCCTTTTTCCCCGATTTTCCTTTGTTCGATTCAATCCTTGATCATGTGAAAGGTCGAATGTCTAATAATGCTTGAAACTTCTCCTTCACTTATCCATGGTGATTTTTTGGTGAAAAAGAAGAAATAAAAAGATGATACATTTGTTTTATATTTTATTACCTTTTAATTAATATTTTAACATTAAAAAAATTAACATGTAAATGGCTAATTAATAAGCACTAACCGTCCATTACACTCAAATAAGGGTTAATTTTCATTTAAACCCTTGAGCAATCATTAATAAAACATTTTAGCTAATAAAAAACAATAACGATTAACTTTTACAGTTTTTACAATTTAGCCTTTTTTTCCTTAATTAACCATCCAAACACTAAAATTTTTAGACCAAACTTCAATTCACCTATATAATAGCTCCGTAAATATGTAATAAAAATATTCACGAGTTCGATTTATAGAAATGAGGTCCTTATACCTCATTTTTCAAAATCACTTGACTTTCGGTACACACCACTTGTACCTTGACTAACTGACCAATTAATAAAAACTATTAAATCACGATTTACTATTATACTATATTTAAATCATAATTATTAATTAAATATGTCTATGAACTCTCTCATTAGAATTGTGGTCCTGAAACCATTGTTTTCGACATCACTGAAAAACGGGCTGTTACATCTTTACGTTAGCTTCCAATCCACATATCTCTCTAAAGAGCCATAGTTTCATATTCGGAGTATTGCTCTATTGAGCGAGTATTCCATACATCCAATTGAACCTCCGCAAATCTTCCTTATTAATTTAAACACTTACGTGTTCCCCGTAAGTCTGGGATATTCGGTAATCTCGATTTGCATTTACATGACCTCTTAGAGGTAAATATCATATCATATCATAATCTCCATACATTTCTCCCATCACATCTCAACAGTTTCCACCATTTCCCCCATTCCATCATTTCGGATATAGAGCTTGTGCACCAAGGAAGAGTGTCTATATACAACCATTCATGCATATATTGTTATCATTTTAGTTTGTTAACACAGACATGCACAGTTGATTTGAAACAAACTTACTTACTTGACAAACAACATTATCATGAAATTAGTTGGGATTTAACAAGAATACAAGTGAAAGGACCTCGCCAAAGATTTCTAGGAAAAGCCTTGACTATTCTATGAGTTCTTTCCCTTTTGCACTAGGGCCTTCTCCTGTTTGTTTAGCTAAATAAAATTAAACACTCTATTAAGTACAGAAACAACTAAACTTTTAATGTAAAAGCAAGAATTGAAAACATGCAAGCGTTAACTCAAAGAAAGTTCCCTTCCCTTTGACCTCCAATAGAAACCCATATAAATGGTTTATGTAACCCTGTCATTTCCTAATATTAAACTAAAGAATAACTCAAGAATTTACCAGCAGTTGGCTTAAAAAAGTTAGATACGAATCAAGCAAAACTTGTACCTTCTTCACATAGTGAAGAACATATTAGTTTTCTTCTTGAATAACAAAGATAAACAGAGAAATGTAAAATACAGTCCTTCTCCATTAAGCTTTTATCCTATTTATATAGGAATTAGTCCATAATTCCACTATAAATGTTACCTAATCACTTTACATGCATACACAATTCCACTAATCACACATGGTTCCACTAATCAATCATAATTCCACTAATTAAACACCATTAATGAGGCTCTATAGATGTTATCCAAAATGACACGTTTCTTATGTAAGACTTAACACGTGTCCTGTACGTGTCTTATCGATTGTAGATTCTAAATTAACAAACTGATGCACCACTTTTGAACTCATCAATAATGGGTTTACAACGAAAAAGCTTGCCACATACGGAATAGGAATCTGCAAGATGGAGGAACCTAGCGGAACATTCCACAAGAGAAACTTCGCCAAAAGAAACAAGTCAATTCTCGTGAATTTGACTAGGTCATACATGAGTCATTGCCAACCCCACTTAGTCAACCAATAAAGTGCAGATAATAAATACTTAAGGCATGACAACTCTCCCACCCTTAGAGAATTTCTTCTTCGAAATTTCTTACCTGTGAAGAGATAAAGGTATTGCTATTTCATAATGCTTTCTCTTTTCACATGGACTCTTCCACTTTATGATTTTTCCAAAGAACTTTCACCGAAGGAATCCTTTTGTTCTTAAGCTTTTTTACTTCTATATCCAAAATTTGGACAGGTTCTTCTTCATAAGATGGGTTTGGCTTCACATCTAAGGTCTCCAGTTGTACCAGATGACCCGAACCCTAACGATATTTTCTCAACATCAATACATGGTAAACATTATAAATTTGGGATAATTTCGGCGAAGAGGCTAAATGATACGCTACGAGCCCTACATGTTTCAAGATCTTGTATGGCTTGATAAATCTTAGGCTAAGCTTACCCTTCAAACCAAAATGGATGATCTTTTAGGGTGAGACTTTAAAGAAAACTTTATCGCCAACTTCATAGAAGATGTCACTTCTTTTACAATCCACATAAGACTTTTGGCGACCCTAAGCCGCCTTCAAATGGTTTCTGATAATTAGAATATTTCCTTTTATCTCACAAACTATATTAGGGCCAACTAACTTTCTTTCACTGAGCTTCATTCAGCGTATTGGAGATCTACACTTTCTTCTATACAAGGCCTTAGAAGGAGACATACTGAGGAAGGCGTAATGGCTATTATTGTAGGCGAATTCTACCAATGGAAAATATCTTTCCCAGTTCATTCCAAAATCAATCATAAAGCTTCTAAGCATGTCCTCTAAGACTTGTATCACTCTCTCAGACTGATTGTTTGTCTGTGGATAGAAGGCTGTGTTGAAACGAAGTTTGGTTTCCAAGAATTCTTGTAGTTGTTTCCAGAACCTAGATGTAAACCTCAGATCTCAGTCAGATACGATAGACAAGGGGATGCCATGCAAGATAACTATCTCTAATATATAAATCTTCGTGAGTCTTTCTAAGGAATAGTTCGTAAGAAGAACTACAAAGTAAGCCAACTTGGTAAGCTTATCCAGAATCACCCAAACTATATTTTTTTTCGATGCACTGGGAGGTAAAACAGAAACAAATTCCATAGTAATCTTATCCTATTTCCACTTTGGAATTTCTAACAGGAAAAGCTTTCTTGAGGGAACCTAATTCTCCACTTTAACTATTTGGCAGGTTAGACATTTTGTTACGAACTCAGATTTCCCTTTTCATCCTCGACCACCAATACCGACTTTTCAAATCACGATACATCTTGATGCTTCCTGGGTGAAGTGAGAAAGGCCCCTGATGAGCTACTTTTAGAATTTTTTGCCTTAAATTATCCCCTTCAGGAACATACAACCTTTCCATAAAATGCAGTTCACCATCCACTCCAAGGCTAAAATTTTTCTCATCACCGAACTTTATCCACTACTTTAAGTCACCGTATCTTGAATCCTTTAACTACAGCTCCACAATCTGGGAAAGGAAAACAGGTCGTACTATTAATTTAGTGAGCAACAACCCATCATCCATCAGGAAAAATCTCGCGTGCAAAGAAGCCAAACCTATTATTGACTTTTTGTTCTATGTGTCTGCCACTACATTTACTTTTCCTGGATGGTATTTAATCGTCAAGTCATAGTCCTTCAGCAATTCCATCCAATGTTGTTATTGCAGGTTCAAATCCTTTTGAGTAAATAGATACTTCAGGCTCTTCTGATCTGAGAATATGCGATACTTCTCCCATACAAGTAGTGCCTCTAAATTTTTAAAGCAAGAACAACAGCGACCAATTCCAGATCATGCTTTTGATAGTTCTTCTCGTACAATTTAAGCTGGTGTGACACATAAGTGAATACTTTCCATTTTGTATGAGTACACATCTAAGGTCATTCAAGGATGCGTTGATACAAACCACGAACTCCACCTCAAATTCAAGCTGAGAGAAAATTGGGGCTTCAGTCAGAACTGTCTTTAACTTGTCAAAACTCTCTTGACACGCTTCACTCCACAAAAACTTATCACTTTTCCTTAAAAGTTGTGTCATACATGCTGCTAGCATGCAAAACATTGTTACAAGTCTTTTATAATAACCTGCCAAGCTCAGAAAGCTTATCACTTTAGTGACATTCTTTGACGAACTTTATTCCAAAAAAACTCTAATCTTCTCATGTTCCACTTTGATACCATTAGCAGAAATAACATGGCCTAAAACTGGACTTTGCTTAACCAAAACTCGCATATTCTAAATTTGGCAAAAAGTTGATTCTTTCGAAAGATATTCAGTACTACTCGCAAGTGTTCCTTATGCTCAGCTTCTCTCTTAGAGTACACTAAAATATCATCATATGACCACAAACTGATCCAAATAAGGTTAAAAACCTTATTCATCAAATCCATAAACACCATAAGAGCATTTGTCAAACTGAAAGGCATTACCAAGAACTCATAATGCCTGTAACGGGTGTGAAAAGCGGTCTTTGGAAATATTAACTGAATAGTATCCGGATTGGAGACCAATCTTGGAAAATAGTTTGAAACCTTTTAGTTGATCAAACAAGTCTTCAATTTTTGGTAGAGAATACTTATTCTTAATTATCACCTTATTTAACTTGTGATAGTTTATGCATAACCAAAGTGTTCCATCCTTCTTCTTCACAAACAGTACCGATACACTCCCTAGAGAGACACTAGGTCTGATGAAATTCTTATCCAAAAATTCTTGTAGTTGATTCTTCAACTCTCTTAGTTCTAGAAGTGTCATACAATAAGGACCACATGAAGTAAGAGTAATATCAGGTGTGACTTCGACCGAAAACTCAACATCCCTATTTGGTGGTACGTCTGAAAGTTCTTCTTGAAACACATCTAGAAACTCACTCATGATTGGGACTCGATCTATATCCTTCCTTGCCATTGTTGAGTCCAAAATTTTAGCTAAATAAGTATCCTCTCTTCTTAAAAACAATCTTCGAGCGGTGACAGCAAAAATCACATGGTTTCTGATGTCGCATCTTACTCCAGAAATAAGCACTTCATTACCCTCCCTAGCTACCATTGCACACCCTTAGCATATTAGTCAATAACCACATCATGTTTAGCCAGCCAATCCAAGCCTAGGATGGCATCGAACTCATGGAAGCTCAACAATAACAAATTCGTCGAAAAGATGTTTCCACCAAATTCCAGTGGACAATCTTGAATTACTCCATTAACAACAGTAATATGACCTAGGGAGTTGGTAACCAGCACACTTATCTTAGTAGGGACTACTTTGAAACTCTTATCATCTATAAACTTAGTGTAAATATACGAATGGGTTGACCCTAGATCTAGCAATACATGAATGCCAATGCCAAATAAAGTAAAATTACTAGTTATCACATTCAGAGCATTTGTATCTTCCTTGGCTCGCATCACATAGGATTTAGCAGAGGCCTTTAAACTTGGGTTCATTGCAATCCTTCTTTAAACTCCCTGAGTGGTATCGGACTTCATGGTTACTCCCGATCTCTTTCTAGGTTGGGCTTCGCAAACTATTTGCATTGATTGCTCAACATTTTTGCCTTTTTTTGGGCAATCCCTGACAAAATGATCAAGTGATTCACATCCATAACAAGCATCCACCACTTTCCAACAAGTCCCAACATGACTCCACCTACAAGTGTTGCAAGTAGTAGCCTTTGCCTTCTTAGAGCCATCAGTGCTCGCTATGGAAGTGGCTTGTCGAACACTTCGATCACGATGGAATCAAACTATCTGAAGGTTTTTAGAAGGTGCATGAGAAAAGCTCTTTACATCCATGGGCCTCTTAATCCAATCGCAGAAATTGAGCTAGTTACCCCACGTTTGTTCCTCTCGAGATCCTTGACCTTATTCCTCTCATGGACCATCATCTCCCTCATTTGGGCCTTAGCCGTCAAAACAACAAATCCCCTAATCTCTAGTGCAGACAACAACACTCTAAATTCTTTATTTAAACCCCATTCAAACCTAATACAAAGGTTTTTAATTTTCGGTACCATCTCTCGGTAGTACTTTCTCAATCTAATGATTTCGCGTTCATACTCCAAGACTGTCATCCTCCTTTTCTTGAGCTCTAAAAATTCTCTCTTTATTTTCTCGATAAAGAGCTAGTTGATGTACTTCTCACGAGACTTCTTCAGAAAAAATTCCCCATTCACCTATTCCTGAGGGATTATGCTTATCACAATGTGCCACATTAGTAAGCCTCTTCTTCAAGCAAAGAGACTGTACAACGGAGACTATCGGATGGGGTACATTGTAGTTTTTTGGTTACCCGGTAGACTCTTGAAAGCCAATTCTTCACTACAACAAGATCATCATCCTTTCCTTCATTGAACTCTTTAGCTCCCCTTTTTTCGCATTTGCATTATAGGGACTTCCCAAGACGGGTTCATGGCTAGAGCAGGAGGTGTAGGAGCCACTATTTTTGTCATTTTAGTATGTCTTTGAGGAGTGGAGGATGGGACAACATTTACGAATCAATCAAACCACTGCACCATCATTTCTAATAGGCTTTACGGGCTTTGCCAGGTATGGCTCCCCGACTCTCTGAGGGGCCAAAACCTCTAGATTGTGAAGGGGAATTGCTCTATATCTTTTCACCAATAATAGCTCGAGACTTGTCGATATTAGGATCAATATTAACTACAAAGTACAAACTCAAATTAGTATTTCAATAAGGGACTGGTGAGAGACCTATAACATGTATATCAAGGCCTGTTACTAAATTCAGTATTCCGAGAATCGACTAAATTGAATCTCTGATACCAATAAAACTTTAACACCCCGATTCAACCATTTGACAAGCAAATGATGATGTTACCAAAAAATAGAAAACATTTCATAACGAAAAAAACTTTTCTTTTAATAGTTAAGACAATCAATACGATTTTAATAAAATAATCTTAAAATGATGTTTGGCAAAGTAGTAGTTTTAAAACAGGAACAGAAGAAAATAACAATATACGTTCCAAATGTTATACGATGGATTAAAATAATTAAGGCAAAAATTAGGGAAAATAAGAGTAAACCTTAATTCACATAACATAAAGGTTAATATACTAGCGAAGTGCCATCATTCATTATATACAAACAAGTATATATAAGAAATTCAAATCCGCTTTTACATAATTTCGTTTCAAGACACTTAGACCACAGGCCACCCCGATTTGATATATATGTTACAAAAGAATGATGAATAACTCATAAAAAATTTAGCTAGCAAGCTGAGTCCCTTCAAAAGTCTACTTTCTCTACAAATCCTAAAATGGTAGGGGAAACTAGGTAAGTTCATAACTAACTTAGTGAGTTCTAAAGATAAATAATATACTTTCGAATAAGGTTCTCAAGAAGTAAAATCAAGCCAAGCTTTTACAACACTTACTAATACCAACAACTACACATAGATACCCAATATAGTTGCGTACGATACATTGGCAGATTCATAACACCAAACAATTAAGGTTCATTGACGGATACTATCCACAATGCAATCACCAATAACTTATTTTTTATGCGAATATTAGTCATGCCTGATCACAAAACACAAAAAATTTCACACCACAACCAAGGTTAGTTCACATGTGGATAATTTTCACTATTAAGCACCAATCACGCAGATACCCATTCATCTAAGTACTATTTTTGTGCATTAACTTTATGTAACACTTGTATTCTTTGCATGGACTGTTCATGGACCCCTTTCCTTGCATTAGCTTCTGATCAACATATCACTCCGAAGAGCCACAGTTTTGTATTCACAGTATTTCTCTATTAAGCTAGTATTTCATATATACAACAAAACCTCCTCAAATCCTCCTTGTTAATTCGAACACTTATGTGTTCCCCCGCATGGTCGAGGTATTCAAAAATTGCAATTTGCATTTACATGCCCTACTGGAGGTAAATCTCATATCATATCATAATCTCCATACATTTCTCCCATCACATCTCAACAGTTTCCACCATTTCCCCCTTCCACCATTTTGGATACGGAGCTTGTGTGCCAAGAAAGAATGTCCATTTACAACCATTCATGAATATAATGTTATGATTTTAGTTTGTTAACATAGATATGCACATTTGGTTTCAAACAAACTTACTTACCTGACAAACAACATTATCATGAAATTAGCTGGGATTTAACATGAATACAAGTGAAAGGAACTCACTATAGACTTCTAGGAAAAGCCTTGCTCATTTTACGGTTCTTCTCCTTTTGCACTAGGGCTTTCACCAGTTTCTTTAGCTAAATAAAATTAAACACTATTGAGTATAGAAACAACTAAGCAAGAATTGAAAACATGCAAGCGTTAACTCGAAGAAAGTTCCCTTCCCTCTGACCTCCAGTAGAAACTTATATAAATGGTTTCTGCAACCTTATTATTTCATGATATTAAACTAAAAAAGGACTCAATAATTTACAAGCAGTTAAAAAAGTCAGATATGAATCAAGCTAAAAGTTGGTACCTTTTTCACACAGCAAAGAACACACTAGGTTTCTTCTAAAAGAACAAGGATGAACAGAGAAACGGAACATAAAGTCCTTATCCGTTAAGCTTTTATCCTATTTATATAGGAATTTGTCTATAATTCCACTATAACGGGTTACGTAATCACTTTACATGCACATATGATTCCACTAATCAACCACAATGCCACTAATTAATCACTATTAACGAAGCTCTACAGGTGTCATGGAAAATGACATGTTTCCTATACGTGTCCTACCAATTGCGAATTCTAAAACAACTAACCTATGCGCCACATTTGAACTCGCCAATGGTGAGTTTACAAATAAAAAGCTCACCAAATGTAGAATAGGAACCAACAAGATGGCGGAACCTAGCGAAACATTCTGCAAGAGAAACTTTTCCAAAAGAAACAAGTCAATTATCGCGAATTTGAGTAGCTCATACATAAGTCATCACCAACCTCACTTAGTCAACCAACCAAATTGCAGACAAGAAATACTCAGTGCATGACAGAAACATTTTATATCGATATGATAGATATATCAGATCGATTAAAAAAATTACATGCAAGACAAATACAAATATCTTAATAAATTCAATGATTGGAATGATAAAATATTAATTGTATAAAAAGTTATGAAAAGATGTAAAACCACTCAAGTTTTACACTAGTGTAAATGGTTATAGATATGTTAATATACTCTTTTGGTACCTAAGTTTGGTTTCCATATTCAGTTTGGTATCATAATTTTTTTTCGTTTTGCTACTTAAGGATTTTTTTGTCTCAATTTAGTACTTGAGTTTGGTTTTAATGTTCAATTTGGTACTGAGTTTTTCTTAATTAACTACCTATGTTTGTTTGCTATAGCACATGTGTCAAACATTTATTAAGTAACATGATATCGTTTGATTTGAATACCAAGTTAGACCTTAAAACCAAACTCAAATATCAAATGATACATTAGTCCTATATATTAATTCTACAAATAGAGAATCTTATTTTTTTGGACTATTGACGCAGATGTCACAATTCACTATATAATCGTATTGTGTCTTATTTTTTTAATAAACGCTACAATGTGCTCATAATTTAGGTAAAAAATTGTAACATCCCACCTGGCGCAGTCCTAGTGATTCGGTTACTGTTTGTCGAAGAATGGTGTTTAGAGCAATTTCTGAGTGGGTAAGGCATTAATTGTGACTATTTATGTTAGTCTATGAGTGCGCCCTTAGGCAAAGCCTATGATGGGTGAGCTTAATGGTTTGGCGGACTCTTCTAAAGAGTATACACCACTCTAGCTGTTAGATGGATACGTTAAGTCCTCGGTTTGATAGAACCATTTATTATATTATTATATTATTATTTTGGTTGAACAATTTAGTTAGACAAATGAGAATTGGTTAGAATAGAGCTAAGTTACTGTAGTCGATAAGACTCGCATTTATGATGAGATAGAAATTTTTTAGTCATAAGAATTGAGGAGGTTAGTAGGATAATTAGATTTATCCACTAAACCTAGCTTCCTTATCTATCTGTATAAATTTGGTATTAGCTTCTTGAGCAAGCTTTTACGTCTTTTCTTGTATTCACATTTTCTTCTCTTTCTCTCCACTTTTCTCTCAAAAAGCCTAAGACCAGATACCTGCTTGACGATTTGAGTTCGCTATATTCAACCAACTCTCTCGCTGTTTTAGCACCTGGTAAATGTTGACGAACCTTAGGTTATTTCCATGGTTATTTACATGACTTTAGGGCTGCACACTTAAGCGTTTGTTTTAAGTGTAATGAAGGAAACTTCCAGATTCTGGGTTTCCTGTTAATGTTCTTGTAAACTTGTTTAATTTTCTGGTGAAACGGTTTAATAAGTTAACTACCTATATTATAGCTCAAGATACTCCTGAAGGCTCTCAAGATAAGAGAAAAGGTCCTATTGTTTAACATTTGTTGCATTTTTCTGGTGAGTTCCTTCTTACTCTATGCGTGTGCAATGCTTCTATTTATGTTTGGGTTAGGGTAAGTATACCATTCTGTGAAGATG
Organism: Gossypium hirsutum; assembly: GCF_007990345.1. NCBI lineage: Eukaryota > Viridiplantae > Streptophyta > Magnoliopsida > Malvales > Malvaceae > Gossypium > Gossypium hirsutum. The sequence goes on from NC_053444.1 coordinate 40,760,221, forward strand.
AAATGTTTGTGCAAAAGTGACGATGTTTGTTATCAATGGTCTAGTCTGGTATGCCCGTATTAAAGATGTAAGAACCTTTCTTTGTGCTTAAGCCACTATCCCTTGACTCTGAAATGAATCATACGATCTGAATGACAAAGGTAATGATTTCATGGTGATGCCTTCAATGAAATGAGCATTGAACTGGCAGATCACGGTACATGAAAACGGTCGTGTAGCCTCTGGTAGGGAAAGTGTTATTACAAAACAGATTGACAAATCATGACAAAGGAAGAAGGAATGAACTAATGTCATGACTTTGAACATGGACCAAGGTTTATGGCTAACACGAAGAAGGTTGTCTGTATGATTGCATGGGCATAGTGTACACGCCAAAAGAACAATGTCAGTTGTATAGTCTGTTTATGTTTAGTATTCACCAACTGGTGAACTGGGTAACTGTGTTGAGTTGGAAAGGTTTACTCGATTTATGTGTGATTATTGCATTGTTTTCCTCTGGAACTCATTAAGTTCTTTGAACTTACTTAGTTACCTTTCCTTTTCAGGCCTACTAACGCCGTAAGACTTCTTATATTTTGTATTATTCATGACATGGGGGTGGTGTCAAGACATTTACATTTTGAAGAATTTAATTTGTATCTAACTCATGGTCATGAACTTATGGTTCTAATGATATTTCAATAAATTATTTATGGTTTTCAAAGGACGCTATCTTATTTATTCTTGAATGATAAATAGTTCATATTTTATACTAACTTAAACTGTAATATAAATTAGCATATGTCAAATATGGTTTTCAAGAAAATGATCTTGAGACAGTGACACGCCATTCCCAGGTCCTCCTTAAGATCAGGTGACGTGTTACAAAATTTATAAAATAAAATTATTCCCAAGTCCTCCTTAGGATGTTACAAAAATTATAAAATAAAATTATTAAAAATTTATATAGTAAAGTTCAATAGTTATAAATCATTATGTTTTATGTTTAAATTTTATTATATGTTATTTTTTATTAATTTTTTATTAAATATAAAAAAATAAAAATAAATTCATAAAAAAATTTATAAAAATAATAAGCTTTTAATAATTTTCTACTCAATTCTAAAAGTGAATCCAATTATGCAGGCAGGGCCTTGGTCCCATTGCTATGTTAGATCTTCTAAATATTATAATTTAATTAAAGTCTTTTTTTTTAATTTAAAATTTATACTCCAAAGAATTTTTAATTTTATTTTGACCTCTTTTAATACAAAATTTTACCTTTGCCACATTAATTCAATTAAATATTTAATTTATATAGATATTAGAAATTTTATTACATGTTTATGCATGTAAAAATCATATCTTTAGATCACAAAGGTGTGCTTAAAAATAACATATAAATATATAAAAAAATTTATATAATATATGTTTATTAAAGTTTCATATAAAAAACTAAAAGTTACTTTAGTTTAAATGGTAAAAAAATTATATGCATGGTATTTTTGGTTCAATACTCATTATGGACAAATTTTTATTGATTTATAAAAAAATAAAAAATGAAAAATACCCACATAATCATATAATCTATTTTACAAATAAAATAATTTTTTTATAATTTATAAACTAAATTAGAATTTAATTTACGAACGAAACCGACTCAATAAAAAAACTTTATAAATATTATAGATATAATAACAGCTCTACAGGTTTCTGAATAGAGTCATGTCCACGGCAGTTTCTTTTTTCTAAACTGTCCATGGAACTCTAAGGAGATGTGAAAGCCATTGTGCATATCAAGCATATGGTAACTAATATCATACTCAGTGGCAATGTCGTTTTCTAAACTGTCGAAGGAAGTCTAAGGAATCGTGAAAGCCATTGAGCATATCAAGCATGGTAACCAATATCCTACTCAAGAGGGAAAACTAGGGGAGGCTAGCATGGCTTGGCTCTCCCGAAAATTTTTATTTTACTCCCTATAATAAAATTATAAATAAATTTATAATAAATTATAATTTAGTTCCCCTAAATATAAAAAATATATATTTATTCCTTTAAAAAAATTATTAGTACATGATAAAATTATACTTTGATGTCCTAAAAAATTTATAGTTTAATTCCCAAAAAAACTATTTTAGTTTCGCCCTTAATCATATTATCTTAATCATACGAATTGGTACGATTGCTTTGGTTTTGAATTAATGCGAAATAATTTAAGTTTCATTTCTATCAAAATTCTAATGTGTTTTTTATTTGCTTTAATTAATATTAGTTTGTATTAGCTAGTGTATACCATCTTGTACCGGTTGGTATGATATTATGATATTTTAGGTTAACACTTAATTATTTTTTAATAAATTTAAAATTTACATTTAAAAAGTTTATATATATATTTATACGTGTATATTTAAAAACATTGAAAAACAAAAAAGAAAACATACATATCAAAATTCAAAACATGACAAACATTATTGTTTACTATTGGGAGCCACCTCCTCTCGGGTGGATGAAATTCAATGTGGCTGGCGTTGTTTTGGAGGATAAAATGGGTTGTCGTGGGATTTTGAGAGATGATAAAAGAGTGGCTTGTGCGTTATTCTCGGAGTGGATCGAAGCTAGAGGAACGGAAATGGCAGAAATAATGGCAATTAAAAAAGTAATGGATATGTATATTAGATCGAGCCGGAAGGCGCATGTTCCATTAATAATTGAATTATGCTCGTTTGTTGCTTCGGAATGGCTGACAAATAGGAGTTATAGATCGTGGTCGTTACAGAAAATTTTTGGGGCATCGACTGTGGCACTAAGTAGTTGGCTCAATTTCAGATCACAGTTATTCATCCGCAAAGTAATGGTATGGAGGATGCTTTGGCGAAAACAGGTATATCGAAATCTTCATTTTTTTAAAGCCTCATGGTGAATTTGCCAAACGCATTCTTGTACTTGTTGTGCAGAGGTTTTTGTATCTGGCTGTCAGTTGTATTATTGTTGTTCTTGAAAGAGTTGGTGATTCCAACGTCTTTCTTGACATATTTTATTCGACTGAGCAAAAAAAATCAATATACAAAATATCAACAAAAAAAATACTTTAATTTGAATAAAAGAATATTTAAAATTTTAATTAAACAATTATTTAATACGAACTTGAATCGTATTACTCTATCCTCTAACATTGTATAGATAAAAAGAACACAGTGCATTATCCACCATACTGAGCCTTAATTTAGAAAGGGAAATATATATAATAGATGGTGACGAAACAAGTCGGCAAAGGACGAAATAATTGCTAAATTATACAATATAAATTGGAATACGAAAAGCGCTAGGTGAAACAGCAGGAAGCTAAAATAATGGAACATGGATTGGTTGCTTTTATCTAGCCTGTTCGATCAGTACAAATAAAGAACATGAGCAGGTGTCGCAAATACGCTACCATAAATATAATAAACAACAAAAACCTGGCTATCCTTTGCTATTAGAAGTCCAGCTTAGCTGGTGTAGGCTTCAAAATCTAAGTGAGGGCAGCTATCTCAGTCAGATGCACCAACCTAAAACAAGCAAAAACACGTACTGGTAAGACTTTCAACTCTAATAAGTGGAAAACACATTGAAAGAGTCTGTCCCTTCCTCTCTATGTTTGTTAGTAGTCCTTATAACCAGCGAACAATTTTGGACATCTCATCCTTCTTTTTTGGTCTCAACTTAAATTCTTGCTTAAACCATATCTTTTGAATTACATTACACAGCAAGGGTGACAGGCAGATATGATGAGTGACTAGTCAATAGCATAAGGTGTGATGCGGTGGTTGTTAGAGGTATTCATGGATCATGTCAGGTCCAACCAAAATCTTAGGCTCGTTTACTGGGCTTGGACTCGGTCTAGATAAAAAATGCTAAAACTCAGGCCTGACTTGGGCCGCCCATATTAAATTTTTTATATTATTTTTATATAATTCTTTTTTAAAAATATATAATACATCAAAAATACTAAAAATATTAAAATAAATATTTCTCGACAAATTACATATAAATTAAAAAAATATTTACTTAAATAATACTAAGAGAGGTACAACTTAACAAGCAAATGGCTTTAAAATAGTAATAAAATAAACAATAAAATAAGAGTTATCCAATATCCAAAAAATAACAACATAATAGTAGTAACATAATAGTAAAATTGTAGCAAAATTGTGAGAAAATAACAAATAATAGCAAAATAATAAAAAAAACCAAATGAAAACTGTAGCACCCCTAACCCGAATCCGTCGCCAAAATAGTGTTACAGAGCATTATCAGAGTTTACAGAACAAATAGACAGAAATTTCATATCATATTATATTCATATCAAAAATCAATGAAAATCATACATATTGTCCCTTATACGAGCCCTCGAGACCCAAAATGCACTTTAGAAACAAGTCAAGACTAGATCAAGTACTCAAAGAATTTTTCGAAAAACATTAAAATTTTTCAAAGATGCAGGGGACACACACCTGTGTGGCCAGGCCGTGCGACTCACATGGTCAAGAGACACGCTCATGTCTTAGGCCATGTGGGTATTCGAAATAGGGGTACATGGCCGTGTCCCAGCCTGTGTGCATACCCGTGTAACTCTCTGACTTGGGTCACATGGACAAGTCATACGCCCGTGTGCTAGGTCGTGTTGAGCATACTGACTTGCGCAATTTTAAAGATACAGGGGACACACGGCCTCGTCACCTAGTCGTGTGTCACACATGGCTGAGACACACGCCCATGTCTCTTACCGTGTGGACAAAAATAGGCCATTTCCAAGCCACATTTCTCACCCAATTTGGTACCAACCTAAACACAACAGTTTGCATATCAACAAGCCATAACAAGGCATTCAAAGCAAGCCAAAATCGTATCTTAAATATGAAATATTACCACATACAACCAATATGCCCTTAGGCACCTCAAATGACAATTTAAGAATGTGTCAACCAAGTATCTCAAGTTACCTAGATGACCAAATTCATGTATGCATATTCAAACCACAATTTACCTTCTTTCATTCTACCATATCACTCACACATAAAACATGACAAGTCACTTATATATATACATTAAAATATACCAACACAATCCATTCAAATGGCTATTCTCAACAAAACATTTGTATGCCATCAATGGCCAAAATAACCTATACATGCCATTATAACCGAATTAATTTATTGAAAGTACCAAAAGAGCCGATGGATAGTGTGAAATAGCTTCGACCAGCTTCCAACCGATATGAGCTTCTGAATTACTATAAAACACGGAAAATAACATAGAGTAAGAATTTAAGCTTAGTAAGTTCGTATAATTCAGAATTTAACTTACCATTTATTCACATTTAAGGTAAGCATACAAACATAACCAAATAAATTTTGCCAAAAGCCTAAACGCATATCCTCAACATGTTAGCCATGTATGTCACATAAAGGATCCAACAAACATAGATGAATTCATCAAGTAGTCACATTTCATGAATTTCATGTATTTACTGGTAATAGTTCATTTCGAACTCATATAATTTCATAATAAAACTGTGCCAATTGAACCATTTAAAATATTGTTGGATACGCGGGTAGTACACACGAGGTGTATTCAACTAAAATCCGTCAATTCATATTAATGTATACTCATACGAGCAGTAAACAGGAAGCTCTTGCGAGCTGAATAAGGGAAGCTCTTGTGAGCTGAGCTGTGTCCGCAAAACTTGCAGGACATTAACCATATCAGTAACCCTAATGACAATGTCATTTGTATCCTACGAATTTTTTAAGGTTCAAACGGGACTCGGTAATCATCGAATATGCAACCGATATTTATTCATGGCAATTGTAAATTCACAAACAATAATTCAATTTAACACATATTAATGTACAATTTAATTACACAACTTACCTCGATAAGTGTGCGTAGATACGGAGGCAACTAGTCCGATATTTTCTCTTTACCTCGATCTAACTCTGTACGAGATCTATCCGGATCTATACGAATGAATTTAACTCAATTCAATATAATTTTTACTCAATTTAGTCCAGCACATTTTTGGCAAAAATTACTATTTTTCCCCTACACTTTTAATTTATTACAATTTAGTCCCTAGGCTCGGAAAATTAAATTCATACAATTTAATCATTACTCAAGCCTATCTGATTTGCATACATATTAATAGCAGTCCATGTATTTCACAAAATTTAGAATTTTACCATAAATTTATCATCTTTTCAATTTAATCCCTAATTGATAATTTCATCAAAATTCTCTTTACAAAAGTTGTTTATCTAACAAAAACCTTTCATTTTCTATCATAAAACTTCAAAATTCAAGCATACTCATCAATGAAGAAACCTTAATACTGTAATGATTTTGCAAACTAATCCCCGAGATAGTTAGATTAAGCTATTACGATTTCGGAAACATAAAAATCATTAAAAACGGGACAAGAATACATACCTAATTGAGCAAAATAAGTTTGCTAATATTTCAAGCTTCCATGGCTAGGTTTCTTCTTCTTTCTTTTTTTTGATGGAAGATGATGATAATAGTTTATTTTATTTTATTTATTTTAACTTTAATCACTAATTTCCAAAACTCTATATCTTTATGTTTAAGATCCATATAAGATTTCTGACGATCAGAAGTTGCTTTTAAGCTTAGTAAGTTCGTATAATTCAGAATTTAACTTACCATTTATTCACATTTAAGGTAAGCATACAAACATATCCAAACCAATTTGGCTGAAAGCCTAAACATATATCTTCAACATGTTAGCCATGTAAGTCACATAAAGGATCCAACAAACATAGATGAATTCATCAAGTACTCACATTTCATGAATTTTATGTATTTACCAGTAATAGTTCATTTCGAACTCATATAATTTCATAACAGGACTGTGCCCGTTGAACCATTTAAAATATTGTTGGATACGTGGGTAGTACACACGAGTAGGGGTGAGCAAAACTCGATTCGACTTGAAAAAATCGAAAAAAATTTGAATTTCGAGTTAAACGAATCGAGTTATTCGAGTTAATCGAGTTATTCGAATCAACTCAAATTTTTTTCAAATTTCGAGTTCGAATCGAGTTGAGTTTTCGAATTCGAATAACTCGAATAATTCGAATAATTCGAATATCAAACTATAATATTTTACATTTTTACCCCAAACTCCTAAACCTTTTTACTTTTCCCTCAAAACTTTTACTCCTTCCCACGTTCCCCCCAAAACTTTTACTCCACTCCCCTCCCAACCCCCCAATCTACCCAAAATCCATTTCCCACCAAAATTTACTCTCCCATTTATTTTTTCTCAAAATTTTACTCCCCAAAACCCTCAAAACATTTTATTTTCCCCCAAAATATTTACTCCCTCCCACTTTTCCCCTAAAAATTTTATTCCTTTCCCATCTCACCTCTCATCTATCCCAAACCCTCTCCCCTCCAATTTTTTTTAATATTTTCCCTCCAAAATTTTACTCCCCCTATTTACTTTCCCTCAAACTTTTATTCCCAAAACTTTTTTATTTTTCCCCTAAACTTTTACTTCTCACCCTTTACTCTCAAATAAAAAATCAAAATTATCCAAAAAAATCACTAAACATAAATAGTAATAATTTTATTTATATCTACTATTTATATTATTAAATTAAATTTCACATTTTATATTATTTATATTATTGAATTGTTTAGTCATATTGAATATTTATATTAAAATTGAATTATTAATTATGCCATAAAATATTCGTGTTAAAATTTTATATTGGTATCAATTTCACATTTTATTTTTAAAATAACTTTTATTAAAAAATCATATTTTTACATTTAATATATTTTTTAATTCTAAAATACATAGTGACAAGAATCTGAAGATAATTGAAACAACTAAGCAAGCAAAGAAGTTAACCAATATATAAAAATTAATAAATAAATATGAAGTGATGAAAGTTAATAAAAAATTTGATTAAGGTGGACAAATTTTATTACGATGGGTGACAATGGTTACAAGGACCCAAAATTATTTTTTAAAATTTAACTCGAACAAATATATTCGATTCGATTCGATTCAAATTCCATCTCACTCGATTCGATTCGAGAAAACTTCAAATAAAGTTAGGATGATAAAATGAGATTCAAAAACTCGATTAACTCGAAAATTTTCGATTCAATTCGATTCGATCGAATGCTCACCCCTACACACGAGGTGTACTGAACTGAAATCTGCCAATTCATATTCATGTATGCTCATACGAACAGTAAACAGGAAGCTCTTTCGAGCTAAGTATCAGGAAGCTCTTGCGAACTGAATATCGGGAAGCTCTTGCGAGCTGTGGTGTGTCCACAACATGTACAGGACATCAACCATATCGGTAACCCTAATGACATTGTTATTTGTATCCTACGAATTTTTTAAGGTTCAAACGGGACTCGGTAATCATCGGATATGCAACCGGTATTTATTCAAGTTAACTGTACAATTCACAAACAATAATTCAATTTAACACATATTAATGTACAATTTAATTACACGAACTTACCTCGATAAGTGTACGTAGATACGGAGGTAACTAATTCGATATTTTCTCTTTACCTCGATCTAGCTCTATACGAGATATATCCGGATCTATACGAATGAATTTAACTCAACTCAATATAATTCTTATTCAATTTAGTCCAACACATATTTTTGGAAAAAATTACTATTTTGCCCCTATACTTTTAATTTATTGCAATTTAGTCCCTAGGCTCAGAAAATTAAATTCATACAATTCAATCCTTATTGAAGCCTAGCCAATTTTCATACATATTAATAGCAACCCATGTATTTCACAAAATTTAGAATTTTACCATAAATTTATCATATTTTCAATTTAATCTCTAATTGATAATTTCATCAAAATTCTCTTTCCAAAAGTTATTTATCTAACAACAACGTTTCATTTTCTATCATAAAACTTCAAAATTCAAGCATACTCATCAATGGAAAAACCTTAGTATTTTAATGATTTTGCAAATTAATCCCTGGATAGTTAGATTAAGCTATTACGATCTTGGAAACATAAAAATCATTAAAAACGGGACAATAATACATACCTAATTGAGCAAAATAAGCTTACTAATATTTCAAGCTTCCATGGCTAGGTTTCTTCTTTTTTTGATGGAAGATAAAGATAATAGTTTATTTTATTTTATTTTATTTTATTTATTTTAACTTTAATCACTAATTTTCAAAATTAACCTTAATATTTTATTAAATTTCCAATGATGACTATTCATGCTTATCCACTAAGCATTTTAATGGTCTATTTACTATATAAGGACCTTCAATTTAAAATTCCATAGCTATTTAATACCTTTAGCTATTAGAACTCAATTTTTGCACTTTATGCAATTTAGTCTCTTTTATCAAATTAGACATGTAAATGGTAAAATTTCTTAACGCAATTTTTATACGATATTTCTATCATACTATAGATCATAAAATAATATTAAAATAATTTTTTCCAACTTCAGATTTGTGGTCTCGAAACCACTGTTCCGATTTTATTGAAAATGGGCTGTTACAAAAACAACTCAGTAATTTTTTTTTTTGCAAATTTGGATCGGGTCGGGCTCGGGCCAATCTGTTTTCTAAAGGGCTTTAGTTTTTTGCCAAAGCCTATTTTTTATACCTATATTTTTACCCAAACCCTCCCATTTTTTGGGCGGGCCTTCAGGCTAGGTCGGGTTGCCTGACTCATGGAGAAGTCTAGTGGTTGCTCATCTCATCCTTTAACAATAAAGTCAGGGGTTTAATCCCGTCCATGGGAATGGAGTATATTTTATAACTAGTCATTTACCTCTTCAAAGAACACCTGTGACAAAAGAATTAATCACTATTATTGATGATGCTTATCCTAATTTTGAAAAAAAAAACCTAGTTAGTGGCACGTGAAATGCACGTGCATTGAAAGACCGTAATGGGTACTTCGCTAAAAGTACTTCACATTGAAAGCAACTTTGTCCATTGTCCCAACATCGATTGTAATCTTCACCGTCTGTTAAGAAAACACCCACCTTTTTAAGACATGTCTTAATCCTATAGAGCCTTAACAAAACCCAAATTAAAAAGTAGGTTGTTTTTACCTGCAAACATTTTAAAATATGTCCAAAATTTCTGTTAAACCAGTGTCTTTTCGCTTTGTCACTATTACCCCCTTCCCTCACGTCTTAATTTCTTGCACCACCCAAACTATGGATCTATATATCTACATATATAGCTGCTACTAAAACCAAATCATATCAAATCAAATGTAGATGCAAAGTTTGTGACACGTATATTTCATAATCTTTATCTTGATTTTTGCAAAATCCTATGAATTGGAAAGCAAAATGTTATGTTATAATGACACATGGTGGTGTCTCTACTTGGACCATACACTTGAAAATCTTCGATTGATTCGTTGTTATCCCTGGACAGAGCTAGGTGTGGTTGCCAAATGAGATCCTAGTACAGATGTATCAAACTATGATCATGTGGTCGGGGAAGGGAATTGTGCTACACATACAAATATAAAGTAATCGGTACAATATATGACAATCGGGTTTTTTACCCAAATAATATAGAAAAAAAATACTGAAATAGGATGTCAGAAAAAAATTTTACCAAAATAGATTATTTTTTCATTTGAGCCTATTAAATAGGCGCCAATGAATAAAATAATAATAAATTTTTTTTGAATAAAATATAATTTTATACTTTCCCGGGTCAATATATAACCCGTATAATACATAGTATTGGCGCCTATTTGGGAGGCGCCAATGGTGGTGCCTATCTAGGAGGCGCCAATGGTGGTGCCTATCTGGGAGGCGCCAATGCTCTGATTTTTTCGGGTTTAGGGTTATGTTATAAATTTAGGATTATGTTATAAATTTTTGCGTTTGTAATTATTTAAAATTCAATTTATTAGTAATAAATTACAAAATTACTAATAAGTTATACTAATAAATTTATAACATAATCCTAAATTACTAACAAATTAATTATAAAATAATTTTAATATTCATACAAAAAATTACAATATTACAATATATCCCGACATTACAATATTCATACAAAATTACAATATTACAATATTCATACAAATTATTTAAAATTTAGGATTATGTTATAAATTTAGGATTATGTTATAAATTTTTGTGTTTGTAATTATTTAAAATTTAATTTATTAGTAATAAATTACAAAATTACTAATAAGTTACTAATAAATTTATAACATAATCCTAAATTACTAACAAATTAATTATAAAATAATTTCAATATTCATACAAAAAATTACAATATTACAATATATCCCGACATTATAATATTCACACAAAATTACAATATTACAATATTCATATAAAATTGCAATATTTTTTTGTTATTAATTATTAATTATAGATTATCTATATTTAGTATGAATATTGTAATTTTTTTGTATGAATATTGTAATATTATAATTTTGTATGAATATTGCAATTTTTTTGTATGAATATTGTAATATTGTAATATTATAATTTTGTATGAATATTGTAATGTCGGGATATATTGTAATATTGTAATTTTTTGTATGATATTGTAATTATTTTATAATTAATTTGTTAGTAATTTAGGATTATGTTATAAATTTATTAGTAACTTATTAGTAATTTTGTAATTTATTACTAATAAATTAAATTTTAAATAATTACAAACACAAAAATTTATAACATAAATTTCATTGGCGCCTCTCTATAAAGCACCTTCATTGGCGCCTCTCTATGAGGCACCTTCATTGGCGCCTACCTGATAGGCGCCACCCGACCCGACCCAACCCGTTGACCGTATTTTGACCCGTATTTTTTTAAAAAATTATTAAAAAATATAAAAAAAATATTTTATTCAAAAAATTATTTTTTTTTTCATTGGCGCCTATCTAATTGGCTGCAATGAAAAAAGTAACCTATTTTAGTAAATTTTTTTCTGACATCCTATTTCAGTATTTTTTTCTATACTATTTGAGTAAAAAACCCGACAATGGGGCTAGCTAGCATATATATGGCTCATATTTTTCCGTCATTTTTAACACCTATTGTGCTTCCGACCAGGTCCCACCAATGGTCCTTGCTGCTTGATTGACGATAACCCTATTCATTTCATTTGGTCTGTTATTTGTCCTAAAGTTCTAATATTAATTGAAAATTATTATTAACACTATTATATAATCTCAAAATTTTAACCTAATTGATTTATATAACCAGTATTAAAATTAAATATGTTTTGAATTTAAATTTCAATATTTGCAATCCAGTTTTAATTCATGCTAGTGCATTTTTGTCATACCCAAAAATCGGATTAGTAAAATCAGATAAATAGGATCAGATTGGTGAACCGAAAATTGTAATTAGGTAGATAATTAAGTAATTTGGAATTAATTAAATAAAAGTTTAAAATAATTAGAATTAAAAATTTTAGGTTAAGAAATTAAAATTATGTGTTCGAGAATTAAGTTGGTTAAAACGAACTTTAAAAACGAGATCAAATTTAAAAATAATTTAGAAATAAGTTTTAATTGAAACTAAGGACCAATTTGGAAAGGGGAGGAAACTGTAGGTGGTCAAAGGAGCAAAAGTCAAATTTTTAAAAATTGGTTGGTTATTTAAACCACCATCGTCTCCTTCACTCCCATTCTACATCTCTCTCAAAACTTTGTCAAACACCAAATTAAATCTTTTCTCCAGAAATTAGCTCATCTTTTTTATTTTTTTATTTCTAAGCTGTCCAAACATAGAATCTCTTTTCAATTTTAAAGATTAATCACGTTTTCATCCTCAAATCCTCAAGAGGTCTTCACACGTTTTAGCTCGATTTAGCTCCATAGCTCGTCGATTATGTGAAATTGAGGTGAGATTCTGACTATTTATGATTAAACTAAGTTAGTTGTTATTTCAATTCTAGATTTGAATAATTTAATCAAGATCTCAATAGATCACTTGATTTTAAGTTGATTTTTGGCTTGAAAATGGTAAACCTCTTATTACTTGGTTAAGCTACTATTTTAAAGTGATTTCTAACTCATTTTGATCTAATTAAAAGGTTTATATCCTTGATTTAACAAATCCTTAAAGAATTTGCATGAATCAAATGATTTTTCTTATTGAAATTATTAACGAACATGATTTTTCTGGAAAAATTAGATCGATGTAATTGAATAAAATTAATGGTTTAAGTATGCAATTAAATGATATTTAGGATGTATGAAGTTGAAATCTAAGCTTAGAAATGAGATTTGAGTGGTTGAACACCTATTTTGGCAAAACTAGTTAAGTTCTTGGTATAGAGATTTAGAGGTTGTGATATGTGATTTTGAAATTTAATATGTTTGTTGCTGTGAGTGATGCCTTTTCAATGTATTTGACATGTTTGTGAAGTATCAAGTCATTTGGGAGTCTCTACAAGCATGGACAAAGGCACATAAAAGCTTATTTGAGCATTGTAGATGAAGTAAGAGCTAAGGTGAGTGGTTTGGAATATTGCATTTAAACTCTAGTACGCAGGTTAAGGTAATACATGTGAACCCTTGTTTAATTAATATGCGAACCTGCTATGTGTTGGTATGTGAACCTTGTGTTATTAACATGCGAACCTTGCTAAAAGACCATGTGAACCCTTATCACTAGACATGTGCGAACCCCTATCATCAGTCATGTACGAACCCCTATCACATGGTACATACAAACCCTGTTAGGATGTTATGCGAAACCTATATGCTATGTGACTATATGTCATGTGTGAACCTATGTTGTGTGATTGCACGTGATGTGCGAACCTGTGTTATTTGACTGTATGTGATGTACGAACCTATGTTGTGTGATTGTGTGTGATATGCAGACCTATTATACGTATGGCGAACCTATGCTTAAGTGATATGCAAACCTACGCTAAAGTGATATGCGAGCCTATACTAATTTGATATGCGAATTGTGATTATGTGTGCAAGCTATGTTGCATGCAAACTATATTACTTAAAAACCATGCTTTATAGCAATTTGTATGAAATGTGAGTAATGTGAACTACGAATTGTGATATTGCAAACTATGAATTGTGAATTATGTTATATTGTGTGAGCTCTACTTAATTGTGAGCCTAATATATTGAATATCGTGAATATGTTGGCATTATGACTGCATGGAATCATTGGATATAGTTAGCATGCCATAAGATTGTGAGTAATCACCCTTATTATTGCGATGGGAATTGTGGCCCAGAGATACGTTGGAGAGATAAGGGAATGTAGAGCATAGCTCCATTCACCAGAGAGAACGCATGGATCTATGAGTAGAGGGTAAAGAGAGTGTTAGCATTCATGCTACACTTATATCGCAGACAACGCAGGGCCCTTTGAGTCAAAAGTGAGGCATTATGAGGAGATCCGTTTATCCAATATGTGGTGATAGAGTCTATTTATAGGTGGTTATAGAGTCCCCTATATGTTTCATAATCACAAAAATGTCGATTTATCTATATTTGAAATATATGAGTATGATGTATTATGAAATATTATTTTTACGTGGTATGAACTGATATTTTACGAGAACTACTTATCTTATGTAAATTGCTTAGTCTATGTGCACTGCTTATTTATGAGAACTGTAGTGTCATGTGAGTCACTATTTTATGTGTACTCTAATAATATGTGAATTGTTATTGTATGCCTACCCTAACCTGATTGTTGTGTTTATTTGTAGTATGATTGAGCACTCATTGAGCTTCAATAAGCTCACCCACTCTTTTATAATATTACAGTGATTTAGCTTGTGAAGAGGTGGGGAAGTGAGCCATCCAAGTGATCCATAACGAGGCTATACCTAGGTATGTTGATGTGTTCCCAAACCAAATGAGGAAGGAAACGTGGGACAAAATTATGGCATTTAGAATTAGATCTATTCATAATTGTTGGGTTGTAATTGGACATTATGGAGTCTTTAAATGGTTTATTTTGAAACTTTTATTACCGTTTTAGATAGATGATTAAATAATGGTTTGTGAATGCTTGATGAATGGTATAAATAAATGTTCGACTAACTTGTAAGTGCAGGTTGAAGAGTCGTTGAACATTACGTAAGAATTAGATGTTATAAGTGTGTTTTAGAAAACAATTGGATGTTTAGTATGCATGAATGTAAAATTAGACAAGTTACGTAAATTGTTAGTTTCCTGCAAACTAGTTAAATGGTGATTTTTGTACACGATGTTTTAATGAATCTTTCTAAACAAGACTTTTATATATAAATATACAATACTAAGATGCGAACCTGGTGGCATCATGTTATGATACAACTCGAAGTCATCGAGAGTGGCCTAAGCTCGAGGGGCCTAAGTGCAAAATGAAGCTTAATTACAAGCTCATTCAACTTACTAAGCATGCATGGCAATTTATTGCAAGCTGAACTTTAATTTAATTAAACTCATCTTAGTTAATAATTGAGTTGCTAGACTTTATTTTTTTATTAAACTCATTTTAGTTAATTAATTGTTGGAATAAATGCTTATCTTAGTTTATTTAATTGCTTGAATAACTTATTGTTCAATATTTTTATTTATAGTTTATTAAATTAAGTTAAGTGTTTACAGTTTATTAAGTTTAGTGTGTTTAAATTTGTTTTAATCTGTTTGTTAATAAATGCTTGTAGGTGACTATTTAGTTGGACTCAATTATGTTCAAGGGATGTTACAAAGTAATAAATGCGACTATTAAGCTGGAATTGGTTACATACAAGGGGTTGTTACAACAACAAAAGGAGAGCAATATGCATCATTAAAATTCGGCAGCCTCTCTATCTTCTCCAAGGAGCTGTTCAAGAATAGCAATGGACAAAGGAGTGATTACAAATTCCATAACCGATTGCCTCTTTAAGAACACTTCATGGTCTGTTTGTGTGCCCAAAAATACCATGAATGTTGTTGGTGTCTATTCGGCTATCCAAGGGAGAATTTAAAGCTTATCCTAAACTCTTTGGCTACTTAAGAATGAAACCTAAGCATTCAAGCTTATTAAATTAGCTGAATTAGAACATTAAATCTTATTGATAGTTGCTTTTACTTAGGCCTAGAATTTCAAGAGTTTGAGATTAGTGATTAAGTTTTATTTTAACTCATTATTAGCTCATTTAAGCTAAACAATTGTGACTTTTTGGCTAGGCCTTATCTAGCACTATAAATACTTGTAATAAGCTCATTGTAAGGGACTTTTTTCTCATTTTTGAATGTTTATAACATTTTTGAGTTTTTCAACTCTCTTATTTCGTTAAGACTCAAGTTGACTTATCTAGATTGCTAGTGGCGTCATCCTTGTTTCTTTGAACTTATCAATCCTAAAACGAGTGTGGCGTTCACCCTATTGATACCTATGGTTCCTAACTTCCTAGTTAGCGAGTCAAGGTCCTACCCTTCAACACCCATCCTTCTTAAGTGCCATATAAGGTTCGGGTCAATACTTCCTTTAATATTGGTTCTTCCTTAGCCTTAAGCCTATTCCATCCCTTCAAAGTTTTTTTCCATTTCCAAGTGATCTTATTTTATTTGTTAGTCGAATCCTTAACATCATTCACTTAACCATTTTCCATCATCATTTTACTTAACTGAACCATCCTCAACACATTCCTAACCTTTGAACCATCTTGTCAACTTTTGTTTTCCCTTCACTTAACCGAATTACCAACTACTTCAAGTAAGAACGATAATCCTTAGATTTAACGATCGGGCAATCTAAATGACTCAAATCATCATCGAGGCGAGTTCGTATACCTACCATAACAAACTATTTTCAAACCTTGTAGTATGGAGTTTTTCCCAACTTTTTACTATATTACGACTTAAAACTATTCATATGTTTTGAAATAAAATAGTTTCTGAAATCCTTTCAAATTTAATCTTTTAAAGAAATACCTTATTGCATGCATATATGTTTAACTGAAGTTTTTGAAGTAAATGTTTGTTACATATTAAATTGTGAATTAGTCTTACTGTTGATTGTTGATCACAGTAGTGCAACGGAAGCATGGTTTTAGTTTTTAAATATTCCATGATTAATTGTGTAGTGTGATTGTTTGATTGGTGTGTGTTGAGGTGGTTTAAATGGAGAGTCACCTTAGTGGCTAATGTGACTTTTGAAATTTGGGTCAAACCGTCCCGACCGGGTTTAGGGAACCATATTTTTGTCACTATATATTATTATACAAGCACCCCGAGCATTTGATTCATGTGCTTCATTCATGGTGAACAAGTCCTCGAAGCCTTTATTCTTTAGGTTGCCTCCATTTGTAGGTGCATTTAAGTTTAATGTTGATGACATAACGAAAGGTAAGTTAGGGCATTTTGAATGCTGATGGTAATACGTTGTAGATATTCTTTTATCCTATAAAGATACATATATTCTAATTGTGCTGAGCTTTGGGCAATTAAAATTGCTATTGATCTATTTTTGCTTATGAGAATGGGTAGCAAGGTTAAACTTGTTATTGAATCGGGTTCTACAGTAGTGGTCAAATGGTGTCCTAACCCTTTAAGAAGACATTCACATGTTTGGAAGGGATTCAAGGGTATTTGATCTTGGAATTTTTGTTGTTAAATAGCTTTCCATAGTTAATATCTTTAGAGAAGCTAACGAATTTGCGAATGTATTGGTGAAAATTCAATATACAAATCAAATAATCTGGTTGTTTGGCTCTAAATGTTGTATACATTTACCCATTTTATGGTAAGCTCTTCATGTTGTTTGATAGGGTTGTTTATAAACAAGAGTAATATCACAACTAAGGTAAAATCAATAAGGAAAAATGGTAAAAATAATAATAAAAGCAATAGAAAGAGATTGAATTGAATTGAACTAAAAGTGATACATTGTGTAACAACCTGATTTTGACCCTACTTAGAACAATGGTTTCGGGACCACAAATCTGAGTCCAAAAATATTTTAAAATTATTTTCTATGTTTATTATGTGTGAAATTACATGTGTGAAAGTTTCGTGAATTAAATTTATTGTTTATGTGCTTAATTTGAAAAAAAGGGCTTAATCGCGTAAAATGAAAATTTAAAGGTTAAATATGAAAGTGCCTAATTGTTGTTGTCTTTATAATTTGGAGTTTTTATGATGCAATTAGCCTACTATATAAGTTAGTGGACGGAAATGGTTAAGAATGACCTTATATTATATGTTTTATATATTAATTAGTAAAGGTTAATTTAGTAAAATAATAATAAGGTTAATATATGTTATAATATATCAAATTAAAAGCCATGTTCTTCATCTTTTCACAGAATTTGAAAGAAAAAAAAAAGAAAAGGGTTTTAAGTTTTGTTTCATTCGACACTTCTGAGTCTTGATTAAGGTATGGATTTTGTTCGGTTTTTGATGATTTTTATGTTTTTGAGATCGTTGCTTCGTGTGCTTCAAAACCCATGCTTCAATTTTGTGAATTGATAATGATTTTGAAATATCTCATTGATGAGTTCATGAGTTTTATGAGGTTTGAAGGTGAAATATGAAATATATGTGTTAGATTAACATAGTTTGTTTTTTGAATTTTTGATGAAATTGAGTAATTAGGGCTAAATTGCAAAAAATAATATTTTTAGGGACTAAAATATGAAATAAATAATATTTGTGGACTTAGATAAACATGGGCAAGATTCGGCCAAGCTATAGTATAGTTAAATTTTGCATATTTTGTGTTTTATGTAATAGGGACTAAATTGTAAAAAGTGTAAAATATCAGGGGCAAAATGGTAATTTCCCATTTATGTGTTTTTGGATTAAATTGAATGAATGTGTGATTGAATTAGTTAAATTTTAATTTATTAAGATCAAGAACGAAAGAAAACGAAATTAGATCGAGGGAAGTCGAAAGTAGTCGAGTAGTCGATTTCATCCGTCGATATCTGAGGTAAGTCTACAAGCATATAAATGTCTTTAAATTTGATAATATATAAATGTTACATGATGAATGAAATTTTTGTGAAAAAATTTCTGTATGGCCAAATGTGTATTGAGCAAATGAACTATGTTTCGAGTTCGATTCGATCGAGATTCAACGTTCGAAAGTCCCGTACGAACCTTAGGAATAGATATGATACATATGTCATGACATAGGACCTTCGATATGTGTTTTTGTGTAAGACCACGTCTGGGACGTCGGCATCGACTTGTGTTTACGTGTAAGACCCTGTTTGGGACAGTGACATCGATATGTGATTACATGTAAGACCACATCTAGGACGTTGGCATTGTAAGTGTTTTTCAATTATCCGTGTATCCATTTTATTTTTGAACGGTTCAACGGGCAATATGAGGTAATGACCGAATGAAAAATCGAATTACAGGTTCAGGTATGTGTTAGTTAAATTTTTATATGAAAACGAGGTAAGTTGATTACTTGAAATGATACTGAATATGAATTTTGGATTAATATGTTTGAACATACATATAAGTGATTCAACTTATTGATGTAATTGTAATATTAAAAGTGAAAATATATATGTGTACATAATTGATTAAATTTGGTCATATGATATGTACGTGTGATTAAAGTATGACCTTTGTAGTAAAGGATATCTTTGTGTTGGAAATTATGTGTATTCGACCATATTAGTAAAATGTTAATATGCCTTTGTTAATATATATGTTTTTTCTTATGACTTACTAAGCTTAAATAGCTTACTGGGTGTTGTTCTTGTTTACCTCTGTTTTATAGTTTTAGGAGTCACGATATGAGCTCGGGGATCGTCAGCAAAGTCTATCACACTATCGACATATTTTGGTCTTTTGTTAAATTTTTAATTTGATATTATGACATGTATAGGCTTACTTATGTTTTTGGTTTGTTTTGGATCATGTATATAAATGGCCATGCGAAAATGGCTTAATTTCCATGCTTATATTCGGTTTGGTTTCAAAATGGCTTGTCTATGATCAATGTGTTTAAGTACGGTTTTATGTGTTTTTGAATGGGTGCTTGATGTGTTTAATTTTTATGCTTGAATTTGACTATATTTGATCATGAATTGAACTTGCATTCGAATGAGATATTCAAATCGCATGTATGTGATAAACTTGAGTTATGCTAGGTATTAGATTCTCAAGATGTGAGTTGGATAAATTTAGGTAAAATGTTAATTATACTATAGATGGAATGATAGTTTATTTCGGTCATTCATTATGAAATAATATATGCATATTAGGTCTTATGAGTTAGCACCAAAGTTGTTTATATAATTGGTTAATGAATGGTAAATAATGGGTTTATGATGTATTTGATTGTATATTGACTATATAGGTTCGGTTGCTATTGGTAAGTAATGAATAAATTTCATGATTGTTTTGGTACAAATCCAAATGGCAAATGAAATAGTATGGTTCGGTTATGATATTTGATTCATTATGATATTCATATAAACTTGATAATGGTATGACCGACTCAATGTTTAGTTAATAGGATAAAATGTGAAGTTTAGGTAAACTAATATGCATATGCGAATTTGATGTACATAGAAATGTTATTTATGTGCAAATGTTAAATGTGACTTTTGTTTATAGGGCAAGCGCGCATTGCAATTATTTATAAACATCAATAGTATGTTCAGCCATGACGTAATGTTACTATGTTTGTATATACATTTGATTATGAAATGGTATAAAATGGTTCGGTTGGTTTAATATGTGCATGTATTGAAGTAATATGATTGATAATCAACTTAGGTTATATTTGTTTGATTTATATTCAATATATACTATATGATGATATATGCTTGGTTTATAGAAGGTGAGTAATAAATCAATGGGTTTATAACTTGTGCATATTTTGAATTGAGTTATTATGGAACATGTTCAGTTGTTTTGATGTAAGTGCGAATTGTATTAGTTGGAAATTTTGAAAAGTGCTGAATTTTGAATTATGACTA
Organism: Gossypium hirsutum; assembly: GCF_007990345.1. Taxonomy (NCBI): domain Eukaryota; kingdom Viridiplantae; phylum Streptophyta; class Magnoliopsida; order Malvales; family Malvaceae; genus Gossypium; species Gossypium hirsutum. Next base: position 40,781,177 of record NC_053444.1, read on the forward strand.
GTAAGATATGATTGATTTGATTTGGAACTATGATTCATGTTTACGAAATTTTTAATTAATTAATTCGTGGATAGTTAAGTCTAATAAGGTTTTAAAGGCATCGTTATTCTTTGATGTATAAAAGGTGTTTAATGATTGTGCTAAATCATGCTAAGTTCGGTAATGCTTTGTAACCCGAATCTGGCGACAGATACGGGTTAGGGGTGTTACACATTGAAGTTGAGAAAATCTCCTATTTATATACATGAAAAATAACTAAAGATAGGATCATGGTCCACTAACTTAGACACAATCAACAACATGAAACTGATTAATAACCACTAAATTAACCACTACTGACAACTAAACAACCCATTAAATTCACTATTTTAGCAATTAAACCTTATTATCTTACCCTTTTACCACAAACTCTTTTGGTTTCTCAAGATAGATCTCTTCTTGTAAGGTTTCATTGAGAAATGCTAACTTGACATCCATCTTATACACCTTTTAGCCCTTTTAGGGTGCAATAATGAGCAACAACTTGATTATCTCAAGTCTAGTCACTGGTGCAAATGTGTTTGAGTAGACTACACCGAAAATTTGAGCATAGGCTTTGATCACGAGCCCAAGTTTGTGTTTATTGAGAGTCTTAAATCTAACGTCAATAATGGCAATATAGAATAACTGCAAAGCAAAAAGAAAATGAAAAATAAAACACATAGTTTTTACATGAAAACCCTTTCGAGAAAAAGACCAAGGGCAAAGGAGGAGAAATTCACTAATGTTAAATATTGAATGATACAAGAGGAGTTTCGACTACATCTATTTAAAGGTTCAAAAACCTTATACTAATCAAAGTTAAATAGAGGAAGTGTAGCTCTATACAAATTCTATTTTTGTTGCATGGTCCGTATATAACCCTTAAGCCCACCATAGATCCCCTAGTTTTACCACAGTTCCCACTAACTGCACTAATTGCACTAATTGCATATTATAAATATAGACGTGAGCAAACCATAACATACATGAGAGATCTCACTACTCTAGAATATAGAACACATGACATGTAGTCAATCTCATCATCGGATTACGGAACCAAAGCTAATGAAAGTATGAAGTGGCCTGCAAATGGAGTACTAATAGGCTTGGCACTTTGCATATTGAACCTGCAAAGAACTTTCTTAATATACTCTTTCTAACTTAGGTGCAATTTACATGCTTTTCCATCTCTGAGAATCTTCATCCCAAGTATCTTCTTTGCTGCTCCAAAATCTTTCATCTCAAATTCTTTACTAAGCTGGGCTTTAATCATTCTAATCTCTACTTTATCTTTAGTTGCTATCAATATGTCATCAACATAAAGTAGTAGAAATAAAAAAAGAACTATCACTGTTTTTCTTAAAATAAACATAACTGTCAAAGTTGTTTCTTTTGAAATCATGAGTAGTCATAAAATAATCAAACCTCTTGTACCACTACATTGGTGACTGTTTCAAGCCATAAAGGAACTTTTTAAGCAAGCGAACATGATCCTCTTTTTTCTGATACTGTAAAACCCTCTGGTTGTTGCATGCAAATATCTTCCTCAAGTTCTTCATGCAAGAACATTGTTTTTACATCTAATTATTCAAGCTTCAAATCATACATGACCAAAATACCAAGCAAGACTCAAATCGAACTATGCTTCCCAACTAGAGAAACACATCTGTGAAGTTTACACCTAGAATATGATTGTAATCTTTTGCAACTAGCGTTGCTTTATATCTGGTTCTTCAACTCTTGGAGTCATTTCTTTTCTCTTGAACACTCATTTACAACAAACAATTTTAGGAAGCTTCACTAGATCCCATGTTCTATTCTTATGGAGTGATTCCATCTCTTCTTGCATGGAAAACATCCACTTTCTTGAATCTTCACAACTAACTACCTCGGAATAAGTAGATGGCTCATGATTTGCATCTATATCTTCTGCCACGTTCAAAGAACAAGCAACTAGATCAACCTTGGCATACTTCTTTGAAAGTTTGATTTTTCTTCTAGGTTTGTCCTTGGCAATAGAATATTGTGGTGAAGAAACAACTCTACTCTGAGTTTTTGTACTAACTTAAGGAGTAGACTCTATTGTAGATCCTGGATCAATCTAAAGCTGCACTAGCTTCACATGTGTATTTGAACTTTGCTGATCTTTATTAGAAGAGTATTTAAGAGATAAGTTAGGCAGCATAGCAGTTTCATCAAAAATAAAATCTCTGCTAATCACAATTTTTTTAGTTTTAGGACACTATAACTTATACCCTTTAGCACCAACCTTATAACCAAGAAAAACACATTTAATGAATATAGGTTCCAATTTCCCATTATCAACATGAGTATACGCAGGACACACAAAAATTTTCAAATCAGAATAATCAGTAGGATTACCAGACCATACCGCTTGTGGAATCCTTTTCCCAATGGCAATGGATGGATGTAAAACCCCTAACCCGTATCCGTCGCCGGAAAGGGGTTACGAGGCATTACAGAACATAGCACGGTTCAATACATAAATTTATCGACAATTATCACATTATAATTAATTTCATAAAATACTCTCATAACATACTTAAAACGAGCATACTGCTATTAAACACTCTAAAACTACAGCTAAATAAACATAATTAATTTAACACATCAAAAGGCATTTGGTCATACATCTGCAACATTTAAACATCAATGACCATGACACATATAATACCATTTCAACATCACATTTCAATACCATTTATCTCATTATAATAAGAAACCAAAACTAATTTTATATATGCCCAATTCGTAAAATAATCATGCAACCATTTTTAAATACATTTAGCCTAAACAGAACATACCAAATTCGCATGTTAATCTCACCAAATTAGAAACTACCAATACTAAACACAAATGCCAAGTCAAATCATACCAAAACCTCAACTATATCTTATACTAATTATACCAATTTCATTTTTCGCAATATTAATCATATAAACAACAAGACATCTCTAATAATTTGGCCAAATGCATACAGCATCACAAAACAAATATATATTCATACCATATACCAAAATCTCATACTAATCAAAATGAGCCAAAGAAATTTTCATCATTCACAAACCAATTCACAAGGCAATTTATACATCAAAACATAGGTTAATAATAATTCACAGCAAATAGTCAAATTCACATGGCATAGCATAGTTATCATATAGCAAATATGAACACATGCTAACATTAACATCTAACTAAATAATTAACCACATGACTATACCAAATTTGTCGAATCTCAAGATATATTATAAACATCACCTACCATTTATCAATTCACAAAATAAGCTCATTTACATAGCCAAAGTAACTTCCAACAACTACACTATTTACAAACCAACTTACATGGCTAAAACCACAACCCACAAACATACCACATGATCACTAACCTATACATGCCATATACTATAATTACAAGCTTCAAAAATACCAAAATGACGATCGATAGTGTGACAACGATTCTTGATGATCCTCGAGCTCGAGCTAGCTTCGATAATCTAAAAAATAGGGAAAGAACACACACAAAGTAAGCTTTCAAAAACTTAGTAAGTCATAAGCAAATAAATAGTCATGAAAACATACATAGTCTATTTCAATTAAGCCGAATATAACTAGTCTCAAACACATATAGAAACACTTTTCTCATTTATTTCACTTTGTCTCATTAAACAACATCACTTACCTTTTTCTTTCAAAGTTCATATCACTTTCACACATACCTGAATAGCTTATCTCTTATACCCATTCCGTATCGTATCGACTTTACCCGTTGAACCATTCAGAATGGTTAATGATACTCAGAAACACATATATCACATACAATGCCATATCCCAGATATGGTCTTACATGTTATCACATATCGATGTCACTATCCCAGACAAGGTCTTATATGAAACCATATACGATGCCAATGTCCCAGATATGGTCTTACACATAATCTTATTTTGATGCCAATGTCCCAGACATGGTTATACAAAAAATCACACCTCGAGAGTCCTAATGTCATGACATTTTTATCCTATACTATTCCTAAGGTTCGTACGTGACTTTCGGACGTCGTAACTTTGTCAATTCTAGCTGGTTTTCATCTTTTCAACATTTGATACAATTCAATGATAATTAAACATAATTAACACAATTTAAACGCATTTATTTGCATATGAACTTACTTCGGATATAGAACAAATGGATCAGATCGACTACGCAATAACTTTCGATTTCCCCTAATCTAAATCCAATTTTTTTTATCAATATAAATTCAAATTTAACTTATTTAATCATGTATTCATTCAATTTCATCTAAAAACACAAAAATGGGTATTTTGCACTTTAGCCCCTAAAATTTTACATTTTCACAATTTAGTCCCTATTTCAAAACTACACAAAATACACAAAATTTTATCATACCAAAGCATAGCCAAATCTTCACTAGGTCCCTAACAACCCTTTAATTCCATTTATTTCACATTTCAACCCCCCTAATTTATAAATTTTACAATTTAATCCATAATAAGCATTTTTATCAAAAAATAACTTAATAAAATATGATAATCTATAAACAAATATTTATTTTTCATCATCAAACAACAAAAAAGCTTGAATACTCATCAATATCATTTCACAAAATCATCATCAAATTCGAAAATCAAAGCATGGGCTAGCTAGAATACAAAGCAACGATATCAAAAACGTAAAAATCATTAAAAACTGAACTCAAAACATATCTCAATCAAGACTTCAAAGTGCCGAACCTAAAAGCTTCAAAATGGAACAATATTTTTGTTTAATTTAATAACATTATTTACAAAGTTACTTTAATGCCATTAATGAAAACATTACAAAATCATATAATGGATGACCATTTATGTCATTATCCACTAACTATGGTCTAATCACATCATAAGAACCTCACGTTTAGTTAATCATAGCAAATAAACACTTAAACAATCAGTACGCCACTTTTGCATTTTACACGATTTAGTCCTTTTATCAAATTAAACATCCCAACAATAAAATTAAATCACAAAAGTTTTACACATACATGCTATCATGCTGTAAACACATAAAATAATATTAAAATAATTTTACAACTTTAGATTTGTGGTTTTAAAACCACTGTTCTGATTTAGCTAAAACCGGGTTTTAAAACCAATTAATCAAAAAATATGCAGTAGAGGCTGCTTCAGCCCAAAATGACTTTGGTAAACAAGCATTCAACAACATTCATTGAACCTGTTCCATGATTATTCTATTCATCTATTCTGCGACACCGTTTTGCTGTGGATTATGACGAACTGTCAGGTGTCTTACGATCCCTTCTGATTTGCACAATTCATTAAACTAACCAGAACAGAATTTCAAGCCATTATCTGTGTTGAGGTGTTTTATATGTTTTCTTGTCTACTTATCAATCATATTTTTCCAAGCCTTAAACATAAAAAAACACATCACTTTTCTACTTCAGGAAGATTGCCCAAATTTTTTTGGAAAAATCATCAATGATCGTCAGCATATAATTAACGCCACCCCTCGAAGATACTTTAGATGGTCCCCAAAGATCAGAATAAATATAATCTAGCCTTCCCTTTGTGTTATCTTAACTAAGGGATCCAAAACTGATATGTAAATCGGAGGCCTCTATCAAAGATAATCGATATTAGAACCCCATGCAGTCTAACAATTTTGGAAATGTACAACTTTGCTAGCTTCTACAGAGAATAATCTGTCCTAACTGGAAGGAAATGAGCAGACTTGGTCATCGATCCACTATAACCTAAAAAAATCCTTCTTAGTGGATGTCAAGGGCAACCCACTAATGAAATCTATAGTTTCTTGTTCTCATTTCCACAACGAAATCTTAATGGGTTGAAGCAAACCCAAAGGTAGTTGGTGCTCAGCTTTAACTTGCTGTCACACCAGATAACAAGAAACAAAATCAGTTACCTCACGTTTCAAATCGGGCCACCAATACAACTCTTAAAGGTCTCAATACATCTTTTTCCCATTGGGATGCATATCATAAGGGCTACTATGCGCTTCTCGCAAGATAGACTGTCACAACTGCATGCCATTCGGCACGCAAACCTGACCTCTGAAACAAAGAACACCTTCAGTATTCAACCCAAAATCAGAACCTCTACCCTCCTCAACCTGCTAAAGCCGAAGAACCAAAGAATCATTGAAGAACTGCTTATCCCGAATTTGATCAATCCAAGTCAACTTAACTTGCAACTCAGCTAAGAAACTACCATCCTCAAACAAAGTTAGGCGAGCAAACTTCGCCCTCAAATCAGACATCGATCTCTAACTAAGAGCATCAGCCACAACATTGACCTTACTAGGATCATACTCAATGACACATTTGTAGCCCTTAAGCAACTCAATCCATCTACATTGCCTAACATTCAACTCCTTCTGAGTAAGGAGGTACTTGAGACTCTTGTGATCAGTATAGATGATACACCTTTCACCATACAAATAATGCCTATAGATTTTCAGTGCGAAGACAACCACAATTAACTTAAGATCATGTGCGGGATAGTTGCCTTAATGTGGCTTAAGTTTTCTGGATGTATAAGCCATCACTTTACCCTATTGCATCAAAACACAACCTAAATGTAATTACTCGTTTTTCAGTGGTGACGGAACATTGGTTTTGGGACCATAAATTTTCATCATGTTGACTTGTAAATATTATTTATAGAATAATTACAGAGCCATTAGAGTCGTATTAAAATTTTTTTAAGAAATTTTAACATTTAGATAACTAATTAAAGAAAAAGGACTAAATTGTAAAAGATGCAAAACTTGGTAATTATTGCATTTAGATGATTTAATAGCTTAAATATCATAGAAGGAAGGACTTATGTAGCAATTAAACCTTAGTTATTAATTATGGACGACAATTGGAATAAAACCAATGAAATAATACATGTTTTAATGGAAAAATGGTAATTCAAATAAAAATTAAAACAAAATAATTAGAAAAAGATAGCATCTTCTTCTTCATTATTTTCATGGTTGGCCAAAAACACCTTAGGAGAGAAGCTTAAGCATTCGACCAGTTTGAGCGTTGCATGGGTAAGTTTTGAGTCTCGTTTTTAATGAATTATATGTTTTTGAGATCATTACAATTAGGTCCAACTAACTCGTACCTTCATTTTTGAATATGTTAAAAATTATAGAAGTTTCCATTGATGAATCTTTTTTTAACAATAATTATGTGTTTGAAGCTTTGATTGTAGTATTTGGTTGTTTGTGAAGTAATTTTTATTAGTTTTTTATTTAAGGATTAAATTGATAAAAAGTCAAAATTTCAAGGTTTGATGGTGATTTAGAGGTTTAAAGGGGATTTTTTAAGGGCTTGGATTATTCAGCTTTGAAATTTTAACTTGAGAAAATGATTAATTTGATGATTGTTAGGTTAAGGGACTAAGTTGCAAAAGTTGTAAAAGTTAGGGGAAATTTTGTAAAATTTGAAAATAAAAGGGTAAAAATTGTAGAATAAATCAGAATATGAAATATAAGCTAATAAAAGGAAAATTTTACATTTTAGATCAAGACCCTGTTGATTTACGTGGAAAAAAATTACAAAATAGTCCCTGAACTTCTACAACTATTACGATTCAGTCTAGGTGAGTTTGTACAGTTAAATTTTAGTATAATTTAAATATTAAATCATTTTTGGTTTGAAAATTTTTAATTGATTTGAAAGTAATGAATTGTGGTAAGTGGATTGTTTTGAGAATGAAATTGTATTAAATGTGGTTAAATGACAAATATGTGAGCCGATGAACGTAGGATAAGATACGATTGGCATGCCAATAGGTAATATTGTGCGTTGTACGGGATTGTTTGATGTTGAGATGATGATTATGAATTCATTCATGTTTACTGAATATAACGATGTTAAGTATTTGTTGCGAACTATCGCGTTATATTACAACATTTCAAGTGTGTTTCGGGGGCAAATTTAAAGCCTACGGGTGGGTGCCTAGGTGCGTCTCGGTTGGTTAGCTCATTTGAGTGATTTGTTTTGTTTGGTTGGTTAACCGTGCATCTTAATCTATTACAACATTCATCAGGTATAGATAATGATATATTGCAATTGATTGAATTAATTCACTCGAATACAAGTTTATGACTCACTTGTGATTTGGTTATGAATGGCAGGATTATGATTTATGACATTTCTGTATTATGTATTGATTAAGTTATTTCGGTTAGATTCATGGTTTTTGTTCGTCGAACTTACTAAGCTTCAACAAGCTTACTTGTGTGATTTGTATTTCTTAGAGATATCTTTTAGTTGGGATAGAAGACCAGATCAGCACTGAAGTCACACTATCCATCCAATTTTGGTAGTTTTTGAATGTTTATTTTGGATTATATGGCATGTAATAGGTTGTTATGTCTATGACCATGTTTGATATGTATATATTTATATAAAACATGTAACTAGTTCATATTTTGATCGATGTTGTCTTATAATGTGAAGATAGTTACATGGTTGCTAGGTTTGGTGGTGAATATAGTTCTTTTTGTAAAGTTGTGGTTAAGTTTTTGGTACGTATAGCTAGGAATAAAAATGGTACATATTGATCTTAACTTGGCAAGTTATAAGGTAAGGTTTTTAGCTTAAATGGATAAGATTGTATGTTTGAATGGTTGCATGGTTGATGATTTATATTGTTGTATAGGTGTGTATACTTGTGGTAGCATTGAGGGTAGATTGGTTAGGCACTTAAGATGGTTGATTTAACATGATTTGAACATGTTTAATGGCATTTTGAATCAGTCTAATGGCTAGTAAATGGATTGCTTAGTGTTCAAGAAAACTTGAAATGGTAAACTTGATGTTTAAGGTAAATTGTGGAGTACACGGCCTGGGACACGGGCTGTCACACAACCGTGTGACACACACGGCCTGGCTACACAACCGTGAGCCACTTATTATTTCAAGTCAGTGAGTTACACAGTCTAGCACACGGCCTGCGACATGACTGTGTGTCACAAGTTAGAGAGTTACACGATTTGGCACAAGGCCTGCGACACGACTGTGTGACCTAACTTAATGAATTACACAGTTTAAGACACGAGCTGGAGCACAGCCGTGTGACCCCTGTTTTCAAAGTTTTAATTTTTTTTCCAAAATTTCCAAATTGTTTCAAATTAGTCCCGAAATGTTTCTAAACTGTTTTTAGGGCCTCAGAGGCTCGGTTTAAGGCCCAAATGTATATTTTTTTTAGATTGGTAATGAGTTATAAATAATTAATGTTAAATGACTGTATTGTTCTAATTTGTACAGTAATACTCTATAACCTTAATCCGATGATGGAGATAGGTTAGAGGTGTTACACTAAACCCGTGTAAGATGTGTGGGATAGTTGCTTTACCGGATTCAGGTTGTACCAAAAAGGGTGTTTGAGTCAAAACAGACTTGAGCTTCTCAAAGCTCGATTGCTACTTATCGGCCCCTACAAAAGGTGTGTTCTTACGCAACAACTTAGTTAAGGGAGCTGTAATAAGAGAGAAGCCCTCCACAAATCTCCAATAGTAATTTGTTAAACCGAGAAAACTTCGGATCTTAAAAACATTCCTAGATTGTTTCCACTGAAAAACAACCCCAATCTTTTTATAGCCCACATGATTACCCTCGACAGAAACCACAAGCCTCAAAAAAGTGACTTCCTTCAACCAAAATTCACACTTGCTTAACTTGGCATAGAGTTTCTTCTCACACAGAATTCGCAAAACCACTCTAAAATGCTCATCATGATCAACCACAATTTTAGAGTACACCAAAATGTCGTCGATGAAAACCACGACAAATTGATCCAGATACAACTGAAAAATCTGATTCATAAGATTCATGAACGTAGTCAGAGCATTTGTCAAACCAAATGGCATGACAAGGAACTCGTAATGCTCATAACAAGTCCTAAAAGTAGTCTTATGCACACAAGCCTCCTTTATTTTCAACTGATGATACCCAGAACAGAGATCAATCTTCGAGAACATCGAAGCCCCATGGAACTGATCAAACAAATCATCAATACTTGGAAGTGGGTACTTATTCTTTTCTGTCAATTTATTCATCTGCCTGTAATCCACACACATTCTCATCGTCCCATCTTTCTTTTTAACAAAAAGATTTGAGGCTCTCCACGGAGACACACTAGGTCTGATGAACCCCCTATCGAGAAGTTCTTGAAGTTGTACTTTCAGTTCTTTCAACTCCTTTAGTGCCATACGGTAAGGAGCGATGTACATTGGAGCTGTCACAGACAATCCCTCAATTCTGACCTCAACCTCCCTATCCGGTGGTAACCTCATCAATTTCTAGGGACAAACGTCAGAGAATTCTTTAACTATCTGAATACTCTCAACAGAATACCCTACAATACTCATATCATGCACAGATGCTAGAAATGTTTCACACCCTTTCCGAACTAACTTTTCGGCTACCAGAGCAAATGTTACATTATAGAGGTAATCTTAATGCTTACCAACCATTACAATCTCCACATCATCCTCAGGTTTCAAAGTTACCCTCTTAGTCACACAATCCAAATTGACTCAATGCTCCATAAACCAGTCCATACCCAGAATCAGATCAAACTCCCCGAATGGTAACTCTATCAGATTAGTTGGAAACATAACAACTTGGATTTCTAACGGATACCTCCTATACATTTTAATGACTTGTACAGACTGACCTAATGGACTAATCACAGAAATCCACTAGAAGTATCCTCGGCAGGAATCTGAAAATTACCAGAAACCCCACTAACTATGTATGAATGCATGGATCCAACATCAATGAATGCAAAATAAGGAAAACAATGGATTAAAAAAGTACCGACTATTACATCGATGACATCTTTATCCTCGCGGAGTCTCGCTGCATACACTATTACAGGCTGTCTCACCTCAATCTGATTAGCACCTTTACCCGGTGCTCTTTGCCCACGACCCATACCACCATCCCCTAGGTGGTTGTTGAACTGCTCTTTGTGGTTAAACCAAACCTAGAGCGGGAGCTTGTAAACTCTAAATTGTATAGGGTTTTTCTAGTCGTTTCTCCCACCTTTTGACTTAAAAATAACATTAATCCTGAGAACTTGTTAATGAATTTAGTGGATTTTATTAAATCTCTATCACGGACATGAATTTATGAAATATGCAAATGTGTGCTTTATTATATGAATTTTGTGCATAAATTAAATCATTTTCATGTTATTTATTAATGTATTATGTTTTCAAAATACAGTGGGACCATAAGTTGATATAATATGGAGCTAAGTACAATTCTTGCATGGACATGAACAAATCCACCCTACTTGGACGACAAAACCATGGAAAATTGGGTCATAAGGATATTAATTTGACCCAGTTAAAGTGATGTTACAAGGTAGACATGCCTGGTTATTTATTGGGTCATAAAACCATCCAATAAGGGGGAGTCAAGCCCAAATTCGGCACAAGCTTGTGGCTGTCTAACAATTAACTTTGTGAAAATTATTTAGAGATCCCTACATTGTGAAAATCATTAAAAATTAGCAAATGAAGATTGCTCAAGAAACCGTCCACCCCATGGCTAAATTTAGCATGATTCCATGTTTAAATCAAGCAAGCAACTCACCCTCATTTCCACTTGTTATGGTCGGCTATTAATGAGAGAGAACCAAGGGATATTTGATGCCATTTTTAGTAAATTTAGCCACCAACCTCAAGTATAAATACTACATTCCTCTCAGCTTTTCATTCATCCCTACATCCCTCATTCAACAATCATTCTACATTTCTCATTCCTTTTTTTTTTCTCATCACATCCCTTAATCCCTAAAAATCATCAATCATTCATTCATTAATCATCCATTAATTTTTTACATTCTCTCATTTTTTCCTTTTTTTCCACACCTAGCACTTTAGCCAACAAAACTGTGATAAGGTTGTCTCTTGGTCGGTCACCTTGATTAGCCATTAGTAAAGGAGCGTTATAAGGATCAGAGGAAAACATCTTCATTTGGAGTTCGTGAGACTACTGATTTGAACAGATTTTATTCTTCCTTTACTTTGTTATTTTGATTTAATCATGTTTGCAATGTGTTTTATGATCTTGTCATCAACAATGGTAGTGTAAATCCATTGAGCTAGGATGATTACATTTATTTAATGAAGTTTGTTTTAATCATGTTTATAGAGTTTGTGCCTCAGTTGATCATGTTTTCAATTAAATTCAAGTATGTATTTCATTCATACGTGATTGGATGCATTTGAATTAGCTGAGTGATCTTGACCATATGACGGCTAATGGACATAATAATTGAAAAGTGCATGCTTAATTTAGACCTTGATCCAACTAAATTAAAGGTTCATAATAACTTTGACGAGCTCTATTATCTTGCATAGTTTTTAGATTTATGTGATTAAATTGTCTCAAACCTGATCCATCCCTGTTACTTCACATGAGTTCTAAGAAACCCTTACTTTAATATGGTCAGTAAAATGCATATTTCACTAAGTAAAAGATTCCGAAGGAACTTAATTTGGTTTCAATTTTTGTGTTTTTGCTGCTAAACTCATCTCATACATTTCATTTCATACTTTGCATTTAGATTAAATTACATTAGGGATCATCTTGCATTTAGATAGTTTAATTTAGCTTAAACATCATCACTCAAAATATGGTGTTTTTATCACCAAATTGTTAACTTTAATTTTACAATTAATTGATTAACATACATAGTTCTTATGGAGATGATAACTCTTTTACTTACTGTATTACTTGATAACGAATGTGTACACTTGCACAAACATAAGTGTTACAAGTTTTTAGCACCGTTTCCAGGGACTGTTGCCTTAATCATTTTTGTGAATTATTATTTTCAATTTGGTTTTTATTTTATTTTTATCTCACTTCTAACCTTACTAATTAATTCGTTATTCTTTTTTTTTTATGAATTATTTTTTAGGTGCTTGTGGGCATAGATCAAATTATAGATTTATTACCCGTAGAAGCTAAAATTGAGTGAACATTTAGGCAAAGAAGACATGAAAGATCAACTCAAAGACAAGTCGAGATGGGCCTTGGAAATTAAAATGATGGACAAGGAAATGGAGCCAATCATGTGCACAATCCCATCTTTATTGCTGATGATAGGGATCGTGCCATAAGACAGTACGCTATCCCACTCTTCAATGAATTAAATCTAGGAATTAGAAGACTAGAAATTGAGGCACCATAATTTGAATTGAAACCAGTGATGTTTTAAATGCTCCAAACGGTGGGCCAATTTAGTGGAATACCCACGGAAGATCCAGACATTCACCTTCGATTTTTCATGTAGGTGAATGATTCTTTTAACATAACTAGTGTGACTGAAGATGTATTAAGGTTGAAGTTTTTTACATACTCATTGCGAGATTGAGCACGAGCGCGGCTTAGTTTAGTGTCCCTAAGTCCAATATCTACATGGTAAGAATTAGCAGAATCGTTTTTTGTTAAGTATTTTCCACCAAGCAAAAACACTAATTTGCGAAATGAGATCACCACTTTTCAACAATTGGATGACGAATCTTGTACGAGGTATGGGAAATATTTAAGGAATTACTTTGTAAGTGTCCTCATCATGGGATTCCACATTGCATCCAGTTGGAGAAGTTTTATAATGGTCTCAGCTTACACACAAGATCGATGGTAGATGCTTCTACAAATGTGCTCTTTTGTCTAAGTCTTATAATGAGGCTTAAGAGGTCATTGAGAGGATTGCTAGTAACAACTATTAATGGCTAACAAATTGAGTAACTTCAGAAAAACGAGTAGCTAGAGTGCACGAAGTGGACGAGTTGCCATCACTCTCAGCTTAGGTATATTCTATTTCTTCAATGTTGAAATAGTTTACCACTAATGGTTTAAATGATTTTACAGCCCAACCATCGAGTCAATTTGAGGTTATTTCCTGCGTATATTATGGGGATGTCCATTCTTGTAAGACTTGTCCATCAAATCCCAAATTAGTATATTATGTAAGGAATCAACACCAAAATAGAAGTGGACAAGGACCATAGTCCAACTTCTACAATTCTTCATGGCGCAATCATCTAAACTTTTCTTGGAGTAATAAAGGAAATGGACCGAACAACAACTACATGCAGCATAAACCTAACCAATCCTAAAGGTTCAATCAACAAGCTTCAAAACCACCTCAAACCGAGCCATTTAATAGTTTGGAGAACTTGTTAAAGGCATACATGGCGAAGAACAACACCTTAATCCAAATGCAAGTAGCAACACTAAAAATTTGGAGAACTAAATGGGTCAGTTTGTTACGAAGCTTCATAACCAACCACAAGGAACCTTGTTGAGCGAAATAGAAAATCCAAGGAAATTGGGTAAGGAACATTGCAAGGTAGTAGCTTTATGACGTGGTAAGACTTTGGAGCCCAAGACAGTTTTGATTAGAGATAAACCTATTGAGAATAAGGGAAGTCAATCAACAGTTGAAACTCTTGCACCAACAGAGCCAGAACTTACAAAGTCTGATGAGGTAAAATCTAACCCAGCAAATTTTGAAAAGCTAACATCTTATTTGGATGCATATTTATCTCCTCAGAAAAGTTGTCTGATTCAACCCAAAGTTTCAACACCTCCGTATCCTTAGAAGATCCAACCTAATAAGTAGAAATAGAAGGTGTAATTCAAGAAGTTTTTGGATGTTCTAAAGCAACTGCACATTAACATCCCGTTGGTAGAGGATTTAAAGTAAATGCCCAATTACTTGAAGTTCATAAAGGACATTTTTTCAAATAAGAAAAGACTCAGTGAGTATAATATTGTCACTTTAACAAAGGAGTGTAGTGTGTTCTTACAGAACAAGCTACCTCTGAAACTGAAGAACCCTGGAAGTGTTACCATACCCTGTAATATAGGAGAATTTTACTATGGTAAAGTTTTGTGCGACTTAGGAGCAAGCATCAACTTGATGCTCAAACCTAATTTCAAACTATTGGGAATAGGTGAAGTAAGACCCACTATTGTGACACTCCAGTTGGCGGATCGATCTTTAGCATACCCAGAATGAAAGATTGAGGATGTTTTGTTAAGAGTTGATAAATTCATTTTTCTTATTGATTTTATTGTCTTAGATTTTGAAACAGATAAGGAAGTGTCGATCATCCTAGGGAGACCTTTCCTAACTAGGAGAAGAATGTTAATAAACGTGCAAAAATGTGAACTCACTATGGGAGTTCAAGATGATCAGGTAACGTTTAATGTTCTTAAAGTAATAAAATTTCCCGATCTGGTGAATTAATGTCCAGTGATAGAGGAGCTAGAAACCTTAGTTTCTATGGAATGGGAGAATAATTTTGAAGACCCATTGGAGAACACTTTAGGGTCTGAGCCATTGGAAGATGAAAAAGGTCATGAAAACATATCTTTATTGGAAGCCAATCCGAAGAGCTATACTCAACCAGCACGGTTTAAACCACTAAAATTGGAAGTTCAGAAGTTTGTGCAAGCGAAGTTGTCAATCAAAGAACCACCCAAACTCGAACTGAATGTATTTCCTTCCCATTTAAAATATGTTTAATTAGATAACTATTCTACTTTTCCTATGATTGTCTCAATAAAATTAACAGAACATCAAGAGGAGCAATTGATTGAAGTTTTAAAGAAATTTAAAAAGGCAATTAGTTGGACCATAGTTGATATTCGAGGTATAAACCCTTCTTTCTGTATGCATAAAACTATTTTAGAGGAGGGTGAGCGAGCTAGGATTGATGGGTAAAGGAGACTCAATCCTATCATGAAAGTGGTAGTTCAAAAGGAAGTGATCAAATGGTTAGATGCGGGAATTATCTACCTCATCTCAGATAGTTCATGGGTAAGTTCAGTATAGTGTGTACCCAAGAAGAGCAGAATTACAATTGTTGAGAATGAATGTAATGAGTTAATCCTAACGAGAACTATCACGGGTTGGAGAATCTGTATTGATTATAGGAAATTGAACAAAGCAACTCGAAAGGATAATTTTCTGTTGCCTTTTATGGATCAAATGTTAGGCCGACTTCTAGGTAACAAATATTACTATATCTTAGATGGATATTTGGGATACAACCAAATAGTTGTAGCCCCGGGAGACCAACATAAAATCAGTTTTACTTGTCTATAAGGTATGTTTGCTTTTAGGCAAATGTTTTTCGGTTTATGTAATGCACATGTCACATTTTAGCGATGCATGATGACAATATTTACTGATATGGTAGAAAATTTTGTTGAGGTTTTCATGGATGATTTTTCTATTTTTGGTAATACTTATGATGCTTGTTTGACTAATTTGGCTAAGGTACTAAAAAGATACGAGGAGAGAAATCTTGTCCTTAATTAGGAGAAATGTCATTTTATGGTTAAGGAGGGAATTGTCTTAGGACACAAAATTTCCAGAAATGAGATCGAAGTTGATAAAGAGAAAGTGGACGTAATTGAAAATTACCACCACCAGTTAGTATGAAAGGATTTTGAAGTATATTAAGCCATGCTAGTTTTTACCGAAGGTTTATAAAAGATTTTTCAAAAATTTCTAAACCTTTGTGTATGTTGTTAGAGAAAGATATTGTTTTTTATTTTAACAAAGCATGTTTAGAAGTTTTTGAAAAGTTGAAAAGTTAGTTAATCTCAACCCCAATAATTGTTACACCTGATTGGAAATCACCTTTTGAGTTAATGTGTGATGGGTGTCGAATCCACCAATATAAACCTACGCCTTAGTTTGCAAATTATGCAGTATATGGAGTAGGATCGATCCCTCAGAGACTGGTTTATTGTAAATTGTTGCTCGCTTGACCAGATTTATGTCGGGGCAGCTGTCGTGCCCAAGACGTTCGGGGGGATAAAAATTTGAAAACCTGAAATAAACAGAAAAATAACGTCAAAAGTAAAAGTTGAAAACAAAATAATAAAAACCGTGAAATAAATATTAAGAAAAATTAATTAGAATGAGCTCAGCTTTAGACATGAATTTTCCTCGTCTTTGAACCGATCCTCGAAATTGGATGAACTCCTCTTTTCCAATAAGCTAGTTATAGCTACCAAGGACGACTCGGACACCAACTCTTCCTTGTGTAAATTAGTTATGGAACGTCCAATAACTAATTCTTACCGATCGAACAACCACGAAACGTTCGTGATTTAGAACTCCGGCAGCTTTGCGTTCTAGAAGAGCCTAGCTCGAACCAATGCCATCAACCGCGTGGGACATTTAAATCCGGTTACTACTTCCCTTGACGGAACCAAACAGCAATCTCCACTTGGCACGCCAATGTGTTCACAGAAAACCGATTAGAAACGTTCCTTTCGGAATTCTAACTGTACATCTAACCATACTAAATCAAACGACGTCTTTTTTGACTTAGTGTTGATCTGACTTTATGAGTTGACAAAATCATACTCTTAATCCAGAGAAGTAATAAGTACTGGAATTTTAGGAGTTAAATGGCTCGGGTTCGTAACTCACAAGTTTTGACGAGGCTAATTTCGGCCTAAAGCTGAAAATGGGTTTAGTTGGCTAAGGTTTGGGGCATGTTGGTGTTTGATAAATTAAATAAGGTAGAAATAGTGAAAAGATGGGTGATGTGATTGAGTATGGGGTTGGAATATATTAAAGTGGGGTGGTTGACTATTTGGAAAAAAATTGAAAAAGGAATTGCAAATGGCTTGATTTGGTGATTAGCTACTGGAAATTAAAAATTGAAGGAAAGGAAACTAAAGAAACAACAATGCTACGTGAGAAAAGAGAGAATGTATTGAATGACAAAAGCTAAATGTTTTTTGATTGATGAATTAATGAACAATACAAGCTCTATTTATACTAGGGAGTTTACTAAATTATGAGCCAACTAGTCATAGGAAATTAAGGAAAAATATCCCATAATAAAATAAATCCCAAAATAATCTCCCCCACTAAGTCAACACAATTTTCAGCTAATTAATATTGGAAAAATTCTACTTGGCTCTCATTCTTTGCTTCTTTCTTCAATTTTCCCTAATGGTTTCATTGTTCTTCTATTTAGCCCCAAATTACATTCCTGCACAAAATTCAATAAATATGGCAAAATTAGTGGTGCATTCTCATAAATTAACCAAATTAATTACATAAAATATGTAACTTTAGCATTTAATCAAATCCCCCTACTTAGCTTATGCTAGTCCTCGAGCATTTTGTATGTATCTGCAAAAGGAAAAATTTTCTCCAAAATAGGACTTGACCCCCATGGTTTGCACATTTCAACAATTTAATCCTAGCACATTAACATCTCAAATATCCTAGCCTAAGAAGTAAGTAAATATATTTCAGAATTTATTAGAGCTTGATAGACTTACCTTTCATTTTATTATTTTATTTATTTATTTTTGTACTTAGGACATTATCGAATTTTTTGACGTGAGACATGATGACAACCCAAGCACCATGTTCCGGTTACTCAATTCGGACGTCTCTAAGCAGGTTATTTTGCCCTAATCATGATAACTTGTTAGTGGAGTGAATGCAAAGAAATTGGACAGCCACACGAACCTTTTTACACGAGATGTGATGACAACCCAAGCACTAAGTTCTTGTTACTCAGCCCGATGCACAACCCCAATTGTTCACTCTTAACATTCGTATCAGAGGAGTATTATATTTTTTCTCGTTTTTTTTAGAAACTAAAAGCTTATGATAAAAGGTAGGCAATCAAGCAAACTCATAATTTCCAAAAATTTCTTACCCACTAAGTCTAGGTTATTGAAAAGTTTCATGTGTAAAGAATTAAATAGCAATCGGTCAAACCATAAGTGTACCATCCCAATTAAAAGAAAAATTTACCTTTTACCAAAAACATGCAAAAATAGCGATGACAGATAAGCAGATTAGAACCAATTTATGTTTCCCTCCCCCTACTTATTTTACATTGTCCCAATGTAATATTAAAGGATATAAAGTAAAAGTAAGTAGACAAAAGAAGAAAAATAAACTTCCCATGTATTTCAACATCGTGGAGGGTGGTCTCGTAGATGTGTGAGAACGTCTGTTACTAAGGTACGTAAAGAGTCGAGTCCTTCTTCGATTCGGGTTAACCGAGATTTGATGGAATTTGGAGGCTCTGGTTCGTGCTGGTGTCTTCGTCTGAACACTCTATGCGACCGATCTGTTCTTGTACCTAGAGGAACAAACTAAAAGGAAGAAGGGGTACCAGCAAGTAACCCCATAGAATCCAAACAGTATGTATCTAAAGAGTCCGTTTTGTATGCCAAATTCAAAGAACTAAAATTGATAGCTGATGGATTCAAATTAGAGGCTAAATGTATGATGTAAGTACCCAAAATAAGTGGCCGATTCGATCGCAAAACATGCTGAAACTGTATAGCAAACCAATATCCTAAATTTACATTTTTCCCCGAATGCATGCACCATAGAAAAAATAATTCAGTCCTAGTTAAAGAGGCAAACGCATCATTACGTCCCAAAAAATTGAAAGCAAGAAATCGGTGTATATATAGAAGTGCAGGACTATGAATTCCTATGTCTTTGCAATGTTTCGGATCGTACAAAATCTGTCTCATTTCAGTTAACAATGCCAAAGCTTCATTAGCATCAAAGTCAGGTGGTATGTCGAGAAAAGAGTCATAATAGCCATCAGTTGGTAAATAGTCCTCATTAACAAATCCTAAAGCAACATTAAACTCAGAAATAGACAGATTATAATGTACACCTAGTAAGCGAAAATTGACAACATGGGGCGTATCTATGGTGTTGGCAGAACGGTTGAAGTAAAATGTAGAATAAAATTCAAAAACCAACTCATAATATGCAGGTTCATCAATAGCAGCAAAATCAGTCCACCCAATAGCATCAAAATATTGATTAACAGATTCTTCAATATCTAAAGAATATAATGAGAATGAGTCAACGTGCTTATATACTGGAAGAGGGCGATGTTGAATTTGTTCGAATTGCGCTTAATGTGCCGAATTCGTAAATGTTAGATTCCTGTGAAATCTATTTTCTGGGGGCATGAATCCTCTTCCTTGTCGAAATTGACCTCGCTCACGTGGATGATACTCAGTGTTCTGATTTTCCGTTTCATTTTCATAATTTTCGGCATCGTCTGCCATTGGAGTTGATGAACCTGCCAAAGGTGGCTGTTGGCGGCCTCGAGTTTATCTTTGCGTTGAATGTGGTTCAGCACCATCGTTTGGGGATCATGGAGTTCTTCTCGAAGGTCTCGGCTGTGGTGGTTGTCGTGCATGGACGTTTGGTTGGGGAGATGGGCGATCTTAGTTGTCAGACGAGTTAGGTGGTTCGACTGGGCTGTTGGAATGGTGGTCGGTCGAAACGGGCGGCTCATGGGGCGGGTAGATTACGGCGATCGAAGTTGGGCTACGGTTTCTTCTAGGGTAGCGTGGTTGCGACGGTAAAGATGGGGGAGACTTGTCAGAGTCGATGGTGACAAAGGTTGGAGCAGAAAAACGGTGTTGACGTCGATTTACCACAGAAGGTGGTTCTTGCGCTGCGCGGTCGCGAGTACGTACCATGGTGGGGTGGTGCAATGGCTTACTTGGAGGTCTATTTTGAAGATGGTAAAGGAAGGAAAAATAAGTGGCAGTGTTGAAGGTGAAGAAGAAAGAAAGGGGGAATAAAAGAAATAAGGTAGAGTTTGAAAAATAATTTTTTTTCTTTCTTTGGCCGGTCAAATAGGGGGTAAATGGGATTGTGTGTTGTTTTATTTTTTTAGGGTAAAGAGAAGGCTAAGATGTGATAGGTGAAAGGTTAGGGTTTGATGGGTGTAAGGGTTTTTGTTTTTATTTGAAAAGAGTGGACGGTTGGGGTGGAAAGATTTTGGGTTTAATATGGGGTAGTGGGGTTATTTTTTAGATGAAAAGTTTGATTTGATGGGTGGAAGGTTAGGATGTGATGGGTGTAAGGGTTTTTTTTTTAAATTGGAAAAGGGTTGGACGGTTGGGGTGGGAAAATTTGGGTTTAAATTTTGATTTTTTTTCCTTTTTGGTTTTGGGTAGGTATGATGGGTCTGGGTTTGGGTTTGGGTTAATGGGCTAACTTGGAGTAATTTTAAAAAGGTGGATATGCTGAGTGGGCCTTGGCTGAAAAATAAAAAGAATTTGTGGGTTGACATGTGGAATTTAAATTTTGTCTTGGAATGTTTCCCTGTAAAAATAGAATAAAAACAAAAATTAGATAAAATAATAATTATTAATAATAATAGGAAAGTTAAAATTAAAATGTTTTTTTTCTTTTTCTTTTTTCAAATTTATTAGCTAAGTTTTAAACTTAAGAAATAAATTATTAAAAACTAAGATTACGAGATTTGGTAGAATAATCGAGATAAATGTGCCAAGTAAGTTCCCAGGAAAGAGAGGTGAGTCATAATGGACATACTTAAGTACCAAGTCTTTCCTTAGACAGAACTAATCCTCGACATGCATTTTCATTTTCCATTTTACCAAAAATTTTATTTGCATAAAGGAAAAGAAAATTTGGGTTACCTCCCAACAGCGTTTTGTTTAACGTCGTTAGATCGATGACCTGTTATTCAAATTTTGGGCTCCTCGAGAACAATCTCCTCAATCGTGTGCGTTTGAAAATTCTCGTAGAAGGGTTTCAATCATTGACCATTCACCTTAAAGCACTTCCGGGTTTCTTCGCTTTGAATTTCCACTGCACCATTTGAGAATAAGTTAGTGATAGTAAATGGACCTATCCATTTGGATCGAAGCTTACCAGCAAAATTTTTTAAGGTGGAGTCGTATAGAAGAACTTTTTGTCCTATTAAAAATTGCTTCTTAGTGATCATCTTATCGTGGAATGCCTTCGTCTTTTCTTTATAAACTCGAGCATTTTCATATGCATCGTTTCTAATTTCCTCAAGTTCCTGCATGTCCAACTTTCGAGCCCTTCCTGCGGTCTCCATCTCCATATTACACTGCTTAACTGCCCAAAATGCTTTGTGCTCTAATTCGACCGGGAGATGGCACGATTTGCCAAAAACAAGTCGATAAAGACATGCCTATTGGTCCCTTGTAAGCTGTCCTATAAGCCCACAGTGCGTCATTTAATCTCAAGCTCCAATCCTTTCTGTTAGGTTTAACAGTCTTCTCCAAGATGGACTTGATTTCACGGTTTGACACTTCAGCTTGCCCGTTTGTTTGTGGATGGTAAGCAGTAGAAATTCGTTGAGTTACTCCATACTTCTCCATAAGTGCACTTACGAGCTTATTGCAGAAATGAGTTCCTCTGTCGCTGATTAATGCTCGTGGGGTGCCATACCTGGAAAAGATAGAACTTTTAAGAAAGTCAACCACAGTCTTAGCATTATCATTGCGAGTAGCCTTTGCCTCTATCCACTTAGAAACGTAATCAACAACTAAAAGTATATAAAAATTACCGAAAGAAGAAATAAAAGGACCCATAAAATCGATGCCCCACACATCAAAAATTTCGCAAATATGGATGGGAGTAAGGGGCATCTCATTTCGACGGCTAAGATTACCGACTTTTTGGCATCTTTCACAGGTTTTACAGAATAAGAATGCTTCATGAAATATACTTGGCCAAAATAGTCCACACTCGAGAATTTTATGTATGGTGCGTTTAGGTCCAAAGTGTCCCCCACATGCATAAGAATGACATAAAGTTAAGATAGACTGTACCTCTGTTTCTGCTACACACCGTCGAATTACCTGGTCGGAGCAATACTTCCAAAGGTAAGGGTCGTCCCAAATGAAGTACCGTGCATCCTTTTTGATCTTATCTTTTTTAGACCTTGGTAATTCCGAAGGAACAGTACCTGTAACGAGATAATTTACTATGTCTGCGTACCAAGGATGAACCGCATTTGCTGAAAATAGGTTTTCATCTAGGAAGTTGTCTTTCAATGGTGTGTCGTCTACTGGAATCGGTAATCGACTCAGATGGTCAGCTACTAAGTTTTTGCATCCCTTTTTATCTCGAATTTCAAAATCGAATTCTTGCAGAAGTAGAATCCACCTGATCAATCGAGGTTTTGCCTCCTTCTTCCCTATCAGATATTTCAAAACTGCATGATCAGAAAATATAATAACTTTAGTTCCCAATAGGTAAGATCTAAATTTATCTAAAGCAAACACAACAGCTAATAATTCTTTCTCTGTGGTTGTGTAATTGCTTTGGGCAGCATCCAAGGTTTTCGAAGCATAGTAGATCACATGAGGCTCTTTCCCTATTCTTTGGCCAAGAACAGCTCCCACACTTTGATCACTTGCATCACACATGATTTCGAACGGGAAGTTACAATTTGGTGTTTGCACTATAGGGGCGGAGACCAATTTCTGCTTCAGTACGTCAAATGCATCTTTACAAGTCTGCTCAAATTTAAAGTCTTTATCCTTCTGTAACAGACTGCAGAGCGGTTGCGCGGTCTTCGAGAAGTCTTTTATGAATCGTCTGCAAAATCCTGCACGACCAAGAAATGAACGAATTTCCCTCACAGATGTGGGGTAAGGTAATGAGTTAATAATATCCGTTTTTGCTTTATCGACCTCAATACCTTCCGAGGAAACTATATGACCTAAAATTAATCCTTTGTCTACCATGAAGTGGCATTTTTCATAATTTAAAACAATATTAAATTCTAGGCATCTTTGTAATATCTTAGCAAGATTATCGAGACATCTGTTAAAAGAGTTACCGTACACCGTGAAGTCATCCATGAAGACTTCAATGATTTTCTCGACGTAATCAAAGAATATGCTTACCATGCATCTTTGGAAAGTGGACGGAGCATTACAGAGTCCAAACGGCATTCGTCTGTATGCAAACATTCCAAAGAGGCACGTGAAAGTTGTTTTATCTTGATCCTCTAGGGCCACCGGAATTTGGAAAAATCCTAAATATCCATCGAGACAGCAATAATGAGTCTTACCAGCTAATCGCTCAAGCATTTGATCGATGAAGGGTAGTGGAAAATGGTCCTTCCGGGTAGCTACATTTAACTTTCTGTAATCGATGCAAACCCTCCATCCATTCTGGACTCGGGTAGAAACTAGCTCTCCAGACGAATTTTTCACCACTGTCACGCCAGTTTTCTTGGGCACGACATGAACCGGGCTAACCCAATCACTATCAGAGATCGGGTATATCATTCCAATATTCAACAATTTCTGGATTTCCTTCTTCACTACCTCCATCATGGGTGGATTAAGGCGCCTCTAAGCATCTCTTTTTGGTTTCGTGTTATCTTCGATGGAAATTCTGTGCATACAGGTGGATGGACTTAGCCCTTCTATGTCGGCTATTGTCCAACCAATAACCTCTTTATAATCTCTCAGAACTCGAACTAGACTTTCCTCCTCGTCTTTGGTTAGTTTGTTTGACACTATTACCGACAAGGTGTCTTTTTCTCCCAAAAAGACGTACTTGAGGTGGTCCGGTAATGCTTTAAGCTCCAAGGTTGGTGGTTGCAAAATCCAAGGCAACATTTTAGTTTGGGAAGGTAATAGTTCAAATTGGTTACCTTGATTTGTCAACGATGGTTGCGTCTCCAAGTGTTTGACAACTTCGCGCAACGGATCTTCTATAACTGCTAACTCCTCGAGACGACTTAAAACATCCATGTCAATGCTTCTGTAAAAGACAGTTTCCAATTCATCAAAGTCATGATATTCAGAATAATTTTGAGTTAAACAATCTATACTATCAATACTGGAAATATTTGATAACGAGTTAGGATGACTCATGGCTTCGTAGACATTGAATTTCACGATGTCGCCATCAAACTCCATTGTCAACGTTCCACTCTGAACATCAATTTTTGCACTTGCGGTACTTAGGAACGGTCTTCCAAGTAAGATGTCAGACGAATTAGTTGTGTTATCATCCTCCATATTAATAATGTAGAAATCTGCAAGGAAAACTAATTCGTTAACTTTAACAAGGACGTCTTCAAGCAACCCTTCGGGATAAATGACTGACCTGTCCGCCAACTGGATAATAACTCCTGTCTTTTTCAAAGGACCCGCGTTAATCATCTTATATATAGGATAAGGCATAACATTAATGGAAGCCCCTAAATCACACATGGCTTTCTTAATGCCTACATTACCTATCTCACAAGAAATAGCAAACATACCTTGGTCCTTGTATTTGGGCGGAACTTTCTTTTGTAGTACTGCGGGGACATTTTCTCCTACATTTACTCTTTCGTTACCTAGTAACCTCCTCTTCCTAGTACACAATTCTTTGAGAAATTTTGCATAGCGAGGAATTTCTTTGATAGCGTCGAGCAAAGGGATATTTACCTCCACCTTCCTGAACGTTTCTAGGATTTCTTTTTCCTCATTTTCTTTCTTATCGTTCGTGAGTCTCCTTGGAAAAGGAGGTGGCACCACAACTGGTTTCTGAATTTCTGATTCTGGTTTGGCTTTTCGATCAGGGATCTGCTTTTTCCATTCCTTGTCTTGCCCAAGACTTTTTTCTGGAACTGGTTCCAGAATTTTTCCGCTACGAAGAGTTATTGCACTTGCATTCTGCCGAGGATTCGGCTCTATCTGGGAAGGTAATGTACCTTGGGACTCCAAACGATTAACTGCCATCGAGAGTTTACTAACTTGATTAGTTAACTCTTGTATTGATGCGCCTGTCCTTTGTTGGTATTTTACAGCATCGACAGCAAGTCTCTCCATAATAGCTTCTAGAGATGTGCTCGACTTGGGTGGCAGTTGCGGTGGTTGCAAAGGTCTCGGTTGGTATGACGGATTATATCGGGGATTAGCTCCGTAATTCAAGTTAGGATGATCCTTCCACCCGGGATTGTAGGTGTTAGAAAAAGGATCCTATCGTCTTTGTGAAGGTCCCGGAAAACCTCCAACAGCGTCGACATGTGCCGTTGAGTTTTCGTTAAGGATTGGGAACAAATCCGTCGGATGTTCAGATGTAGTACAAACTCTACACAGTTGGGTCCGATTCTTCTTTTCTGTAAGCATAGATTGAACAATATTAGTAAGCTTATCCAATTTATCTTCTAAGGATGAAACGTTTACCCCATTAACCCGTCTTGAGGGTTCTGAATTCGACCGATACTGTTGAGAATTTACCGCCATGGTGGATATCAGTTCTCTTGCCCTTTGAGGAGTCATATTGACAAGCGCCCCCGCTAACCGCGTCAATTATTTTCATTTCCATAGGGAGCAAACCATCGTAGAAATACTGAAGAAATGATTGCTCGGTCAAACCGTGTTGAGGACAACTTGCACACAGTTTTTTGTACCGCTCCCAATAGTCATAGAGTGATTCACTTTCCGTTTGGCGGATTCCCACTATGTCTCTCCTAAGTTCAGTTGCTCGTGATGCTGGGAAAAATCTGTCAAGAAAAACACGTGATAAGTCATCCCACGTTGTAATAGAACCTGGAGGTAAGTAAAATAACCATTCTTTTGCTGTATCAACTAAAGAAAAAGGAAAGGCCCAAAGTTTAATTTCATCTTCGATTACTCCCTGTGGTTTCATGCTTGAGCAGACCATGTGGAACTCTCTCAAGTGAGTGTGTGGATTTTCGTTCTTCAAGCCTCGAAAAGTGGGCAAAAGGTGGATCAGGCCTGACTTCAACTCGAATGGGGTTTCTCCGGTTGGATAGTTGATGCATAACGGTGTTTGCTCGTTAGGAGCTGGGGCTAGCTGATGAATGGTTCGGTTCGCCATCCTTTCTGGTTCACCGAGGTTGTCTTCTACTTCTTTTGTTTCAGGAAGTGGTTCGGTCTCAGGATCAACCACTTCGACTTGTTTCCCACGTCGAATTGCCTCTGCACAAATAGCTTGTCTCAATTTTTCAATGTCAATTTCTAAGAGCCTTTGTCCTATCTCAACCTCTGCTTTACTTGCACGTTTAAGAGCTTCTGTCTCTTTTCGTCGTGCTCGTGCTGATTTTTCGATCTCTGGGTCGTATTCGAGATCTCCGGATGAAGATCTGGTCATGAAGATGATTTAAACAATTATAAGTGTTGCCAGTCCCCGGCAACGGCGCCAAAACTGATGGGTGTTGAATCTACCAATATAAACCTACGCCTTAGTTTGCAAATTATGCAGTATATAGAGTAGGATCGATCCCTCAGAGACTGGTTTACTGTAAATTGTTGCTCGCTTGACCAGATTTATGTCGGGGCAGTTGTCGTGCCCAAGACGTTCAAGGGGATAAAAATTCGAAAACTTGAAATAAACAGAAAAATAATGTCAAAAGTAAAAGTTGAAAACAAAATAATAAAAACCGTGAAATAAATATTAAGAAAATTAATTAGAATGAGCTCAGCTTTAGACACGAATTTTCCTCGTCTTTGAACCGATCCTCGAAATTGGATGAACTCCTCTTTTCCAATAAGCTAATTATAGCTACCAAGGACACCTCGAACACCAACTCTTCCTTGTGTAAATTAGTTATGGAACGTCTAATAACTAATTCTTACCGATCGAACAACCACGAAACGTTCGTGATTTAGAACTCCGGCAGCTTTGCGTTCTAGAAGAGCCTAGCTCAAACCAATGCCCTCAACCGCGTGGGACATTTAAATCCGATTACTACTTCCCTTGACGGAACCAAACATCAATCTCCACTTGGCACGCCAATGTGTTCACAGAAAACTGATTAGAAACGTTCCTTTCGGAATTCCAACTGTACATCTAACCATACTAAATCAAACGACGTCTTTTTTGACTTAGTGTTGATCTGACTTTATGAGTTGACAAAATCATACTCTTAATCCAGAGAAGTAATAAGTACTGGAATTTTAGGAGTTAAATGGCTCGGGTTCATAACTCACGGGTTTTGACGAGGCTAATTTCGGCCTAAAGCTGAAAATGGGTTTAGTTGGCTAAGGTTTGGGGCATGTTGGTGTTTGATAAATTAAATAAGGTAGAAATGGTGAAAAGATGGGTAATGTGATTGAGTATGGGGGTTGGAATATATTAAAGTGGGGTGGTTGACTATTTGGAAAAAAATTGAAAAAGGAATTGCAAATGGCTTGATTTGGTGATTAGCTACTGGAAATTAAAAATTGAAGGAAAGGAAACTAAAGAAACAACAATGCTACGTGAGAAAAGAGAGAATGTATTGAATGACAAAAGCTAAATGTTTTTTGATTGATGAATTAATGAACAATACAAGCTCTATTTATACTAGGGAGTTTACTAAATTAGGAGCCAACTAGTCATAGGAAATTAAGGAAAAATATCCCATAATAAAATAAATCCCAAAATAATCTCCCCCACTAAGTCAACACAATTTTCAGCTAATTAATATTGGAAAAATTCTACTTTGGCCCTCCTTCTTTGCTTCTTTCTTCAATTTTCCCCAATTGTTTCCTTTTTCTTCTATTTAGCCCCAAATTACATTCCTGCACAAAATTCAATAAATATGGAAAAATTAGTAGTGCATTCTCATAAATTAACCAAATTAATTACATAAAATATGTAACTTTAGCATTTAATCAATGTGTAACACAAGCGACTTTTATTTTGGAGTTGTGATGGGGCAAAGAAGAAACAAAGTATTTTGCCCTATCTACTATGCAAGCAGAACTTTGACAGGAGCCCAGCTTAGCTACACGGTAATTGAAAAAGAATTCTTTGCTATAGTTATTACTTTTGACAAGTTTCGTTCTTATCTCATAGGAACTAAAGTCATAGTATTTACTGACCATGCGACCATTAAATACTTACTCACAAAGAAAGATACTAAATCGAGGCTAATTCGATGGATACTCTTACTCCAAGAATTTGAGCTTGAAATCTAAGACAGAAAAGGTGTTGAAAATCAAGTAGTCGATCATCTGTCGAGATTGGAACAAAACGAGGTAACTTATTCACTTGTTCCAATTAATGAAAATTTTCCTGATGAGCATATTTTTAAGGTAAATCGAATTCATGAAATACCTTGGTTTGCTGATTATGTGAATTATTTAGCATGTGAAATAATTCCTCGAGAAATGACATACCAACAAAGGAAGAAATTCTTTCATGATAATCGAGAAATATGTAGCTGGAAGTGAAATTGATGAGATCTTGTATCACTGCCATTCATCTTTGAGTGGGGGACACTTTAGTGGTTCCTGCACTGCAGCAAAGATCTTACAGGCAGGATTCTTTTGGCCTATAGTGTTCAAGGATGTGTATGCATATGTGAAAAATTATGATAGATGCCAAAGAATTGGAAACATATCAATGAGGAACAAAATGCCCTTGACAAACATTTTAAAAGTAGATTTATTTGATGTGTGGGGCATTGATTCTAGGTCCTTTTCTTTCTTCTTATGGTAACAAGTATATCTTAGTAGCTGTCGACTACGTATTAAAGTGGGTTGAAGCCAAAGCATACCCAACGAATGATGCTAAAGTAGTCATGCAATTCCTACATAAGCAAGTGTTTACATGGTTTGGGACTTCGAGAGCTATAATTAGCGATGAATGATCTCACGTCATAAACAAATGACTTAAGTGGTTGCTTGACAAGCATGGCATGAAACATAGAATTGCCACTGCCTACCATTCACAGTCAAATGGGCAAGTTGAAAGGGTGACCCGTGAGATCAAAGGAATCCTTGAAAAGGTAGTGTGACCTAATAAAAAAATTAGTCTCCAAGGCTTGATGATGCTCTATGGGCCTATCGAATTGCATTTAAGACACCGTTAAGAATGACTCCTTATTGATTAGTCTTTGGGAAGGCATGTCATCTGCTGCTTTTGTTGGAGAATAAAGCTCACTAGGATTTGAAACAATTAAATTTGGATCTTAAGCAAACCGGTGAGAGAAGAATGTTACAGCTTGATGAGTTGAAAGAGTTGATGTTATTTTCAAATAAGAATGCCAATATGTATAAAGAAAAGACCAAAAGATGGCATAACAACTAGAAACAACCTTGTGAATTCAGAGAAAGATAAAAAGTATTGTTGTTTAATTTGAGGCTAAGGTTATTTCTAGGAAAGCTCAAATCCTGATGGAAAGAGCCTTATACCATCTATAAAGTTTACCCATATGGAGCGGTAGAATTGTACAACAACAAGGGAGGTACTTTTAAAGTTAATGGTCAACACTTTAAACATTATTGGGATGGTGAAGTTGAGCAAGTTGAAACCTCGTTCAATTTAATAGACCCTTAATTTTTATGTTTTTATTTTTAATAAATGGCATACATAGAAATTATTTTCTTGGATTAATACATAAAATTAAGTCTATCTAAAGAGATTGGAACTTAAGCGGGACCATTTGTGACTCCTCCAACCTTTTCTGGGATATGAATTTAATGTAATTTTTTGAGAAGGAATTTTCTAAGTAATCCAAAAGTTTAAATTTTAATTTTAATTTCACAATTTTAATTTTTAGTTGTTTATATTTAATAAGAGGGTCAATTTTCCCTAAGTACTAACCAATTTATTTTTCTAGTTCAGTTTAATTTTTCAGAACACCAAAATAATTATTGTTTGGGCTTGAGGCCCAGAACAGTGAAGAAGAGAAATTTACCTGCTAGGTGTTGTCCATAGGGTCTCCAAAAACCTTAATTTTTCCACCACTTTTCCCTTTCCTCCTTACCTTGCCGCATAAGTAATTGCTTGTAGCCAATTTTTTGCTACAAATTTGCTCTAATCCATCACTATATAAACCCCTTCATACCATCATATTGTTCACAACCATTCAAGCGACTAGCTTAAACCATAGCCACCAATTTCGTTACTTTTTGCCGTTAGCCTCAACTCTAAAAATTTTCCCCAATTTTCTTCCCTTGTCGCAAGCCCCTCCTATCGCCGCAGCAATATCATTGCCAGAGTAGCCTTGTTGCTGTCGTAAGCCTATCGCCGCTGCAAGCTCGCTGCTATCGCAAATCCATCACTATCGTAAACCTCTACCACACATATTGTTGAATTCTTTTCCCTTCATTTTGCCAAAATTTAGCCTATTTTTCGGGAGAAATACCATGTCTCGCAGAAGAATTAGATCTTCTAAAACTTCTGTCGAAAATCCAATTGTGATTGAAGATGAAGAAGTAAAGGAAAGATTTGATTCCATCTTGAAGAATCAACTCATGATGCCAGAAAAAGGTTTCAATTTGGAGAGCGATGACAAGATGGTCATGCCATTGTCAATTCGAAAGACGATTAATGCTTTAAATTGGGAACAATTTTGTGATGCACGGTCAATACCTGATGAAGATTTAGTGCGAGAGTTCTATGCCAATGTGACCATGCAAATGCTAATGAAGTTCTTGTTTATAAGAAGAAGGTAACCCTTACTTCTAAATCCATTAATGATTTGTTTAACTTACATGATGTTGAAGAAGATGAGTACTTTGCCATGATGACGAATATCAATTGGGATTTTCTTGAACAAGCTTTTAATGTGGTTATAAATCCGATATCCCAATGGATTATCAGAAATTATGGTAGTTATTATTGCTGAAGAGAATATTTAAATCCAGTGGCTAAGGTATAGTTCTACGTTATTCGATATAGCTTCATGCTTATCTCACATAGTTTCACCATGTCAATAGAGCGAATGCTTTTAATGTATGCGATTATGACAGAAAGGTCTATCAATGTTGGGAGAATTATTCTCAAGGAGATTCAAGATTGCACTAGAAAAAGACAAAAGGTGCCTACTTTCCATCATTGATTACTTCGCTTTTCTTGAGGGCCCAAGTAAGATCGAAGGCAAACCTAAAGGACAGTTATGTTTAAGGTTGCATAATAAGGCATGACCTTGAGAGGTTAGTGGAGAATGTTGGACTATTGAACCAAGTTGAGCCTAATGAACCGAACGAGCCAGAATCTAATGAGTCATCAACTAAGTTTGAACTAGAAGCTGACACAACAAATGCCACAAAAGAAGTAGAAATTGAAGAGGAACCAAACAACCCTGAACTGAGGGTGGAGTCAATTGTTGCTGAACCAGTGGAGCCAAGTTTTAATCTTGAGTTGACCATTCCTACTTCCTCAAACACTATGAAGAATTCGCACCACCGTTCTCAATTCTTATATTTTAGTTTTATATTTTAACTATAAACGATAACATATTTATAGGTGGTCATATACCCAACGCACCAGTTTTCAGTTTCTTATCTATTTAAACTCAGGCTTTTGTTACATCAAAGTATACAAGTCACGCATACATAGTCCATCATCCACTCAAGATTGAGGTATGCTACACTATGAACATCACAAATGAGTAAATCCATAAATGGATTCATGATCAGTTTTACTTGGATCTTGTCTGATGTACTATCGATCCAGTCAATCAAATCTATGCCTCTATCTTCTGAGAGTCATCCGCTCCGATGCCCAAAACAAAGCATCTCCTCAATTAGACCTGACAGAAGGCATATTAGTCTTTCAATCGATTTGCTCATTTGCGATTAGACTAAGAACATCTTTAGGTTCATCTACTAATACAAGTTGTCTTTTCGTATTACGATCCGACCATGTAATACCGCTTAGTATTAGTCAAACATTAGATAACTAATGAGCTAATATTTGCTTCCATTTTTCTTTGCATGTAAAAACCATTGAGATAATATACAAATAATATTAATGCAACTTATAGATAATTTTATTAAATCAATTTATTCGAAAAATACAAGTATACAAACGAATATACTACACTTAGAGCACCAGATCCAACATTGTTAACTTAGTTAGCGATTAACGAATCAATCGACCATCGTTTTCACCATTTGCATATTTTAAGACTATAGGAAGAAAGTTTAGGTTAAATAGTTTAATTGATAATTTAGATTTGGTCTCCATATATTTTCCTATTTGGTTTGCATTAATAATTTTCAACTCAATTAGATTAGTAATTGCTTAATTCTTGATTAACTTGATAAACACATTTACCAATTTGACAATTATTTGGGTTTGATCATTGGAATACTCTGAGTGTTCCATCGGAACACTTATAAATATTACAACTAACCTATCACACTTGTAATAAAAGCTACTTTTAATTCTATATATTTCGTGCTAATTCTTTACCCAGTGTTCATACACTAGTGTGCGATCATCTTCCTAATATGATTTATGTTGAAATGAAAAAATTAATCACCATGAAATCATTTCTTGAAAATCGTTTATAGTGAAACATTCATATCATAAATTATATTTGTTAAAAAAACTGAAGTATTTTCCTTTGACAATCAAAATTTATCTTATAATAATTGCATTATCTTTATGGGTAAAATACAAAAATAGTCACTTTTGTTTGCCTTAGATTACATATTAGTCACTTATGTTTGAAATGTTACGTTTTAGTCACTTACGTTATTGTTTTGTTATGAAATGGTCACTCCACCGTTAAGCTTTGTTACCTCCCTAACAATGATCCTATGTGGCAGTCCAAATGGGTTTTAAATACCAAATTGGATTTCTTACATGGTAGTCCAAATTAAATTTATTTAATTAAAAACTTATTTTTATCCTAGCAACTAGACATCCAAGTTGGCATTTAAAACCCATTTAGACTACCATGTAGGACTGTCGTTAAGGAGGTAACAGAGTTTAACGGTAAAGTGACCACTTCGTAACAAAACAATAACATAAGTGACTAAAACATAACATTTCAAACATAAGTGACTAATATGTAATTTAAGGCAAACAAAAGTGACCATTTTTATAGTTTACCCTATCTTTATAGGCTTAATAATAATCAATGACTAATTAAAACTTAAACTTAAAGTTATATGTGTGATATGGATAATAATTCATTAAAATTGGAAGGAATAAATGAAAGTAAGTAAAGTTTTAAAAAATACTCATATTTATATTATTAATATTCATATTTATATTGTAAAACATCGCTAAATATTTATAAATCATATTTCATATAATTATTATTAAAATATTAATATAAAATTTTTAACAGTATAGTAAGAATATTTTCTAAATTTAAATTTATTATTATTATTATAATTTATTTAATATTAAATAATTTAATTAAAATAATAAATAATTTAACTATATTAATAATTTATTATGTACTATTAAATGTAAATATAAATATATATTTAATAATATTGAAAAGTATAATTTGAGATCAATAGTTTAGCATTTCTAAAATTTAAAAATAAAATTGTATTATAATATATTAATATTTAGCTCGGTTCAAGTAAATTATTATCTAAAAACTTTTTATTTATAATTGAGTTTTTTTCAAAAAATTCTTAAAAGAAGACAACTTGCATAAAAAAGGGTTTATTGTAATTGACTAATTAACTTCATCCATCACGTTATTTGTCATTGACCAAACACAAAATTATGAAAAAAAAATTTGATAAATAATTTTTCATGAAACAAATGCTTCTTAAGTAAAAATCTTACATAAACAATATTACTTCCATAAAGGAATTTATGTTCCATAAAGGAATTTATGGGTTGAGTTGAGCTTGAATTAGGCTTATAATATTAATATTATAATAATTTCTCAATTTTAACTTAGAAAAAATATGAATTTTAAATTTTAACTAAACTCACCCATATTTATAAATAATTCATTTAAACTCTTTTGCACTTTCATATATATATATATATATATTATTTATTTTAAAAAATAATTTTTTATTTAATATTTAACGATTATATAATTATAACTATTATATATTTTTAATTAAATTTCTAAAAAAATTAATATTTAAATTATAAGTATATTTCATTTGCCATCATATAAATTACACAAGAAATGTTGTATTTTGGTTTTGAATATAAAAAGCTATGCCCGAATCATTTTTTTAAACCAACTTAATTATATATTTTTTAAGCTTAATATCGTGTTCAAAATTTAGGTTTTTTAATAATCATTATTTCGGAAAATGGTCAACAGTACCCTGCGACCATAGGTTTCAATACATTAAAATTTAGTAATGAGGGAGGAATCTTGGCATTTGAAGATAACAGTTGTACTCTTACATAGTAGCTTACCATGTTTTACTTTTACTGCGACTTCTTACGGCCCGGCTGAAGTAACTTCCTTTTTTGCATTGGACCTTGGCTTCAACACGCTATATTTTCTTGTTCTCTCTCTTCTTGATATATCTTTCAGATCTTCTTGGATTCGGCTTTGGCGTTGCACGCAAATCTCTCGCTCAACGCTATGTCCGAAACGACTGAGGGATCCGAACTTCAAAATGGTTTCCAGCCACAACCCCGACCCGAACCCGAACCGGAATCGGAATTGAAAGTAGAATCTCAACCTGAACAACAACCGGAAGAGGAACTGAAACCGGAACCTGTAGTAACTGATGCCGATCCGAAGCCGGAGCCGAACAATGAGAGCTCGATCCAATCGAATGAGACGACCAAACAAGCTTCAACCGACCAAGTTGCTCCTCCAGGGCGGCGTAAAGATGAGGAGAACCGGACTTTCACGATGAGAGAATTGCTAAGTGAGTTGAAAAGCGACGAAGATGATGCAGGGTCTCCTTACAGGTACTTTCTTTTTTCCTTTTCTTTTCGAGTTTCAGTTGATCAAAAAATTACACTCTTTAATTTGTAATTGGATTTAACGAGATTTCAACGTACAAATCTTTCGATCTTTGAAGCTCCCCGTTGATTCGTCTCCTCAATTAAATGTGGAGAATTCTTCGAGTTTCAACTGAACCTAAAATTATGCTGTTTCTCTTTTATATCCCGAATAGAGAAGTTACAGAATTTTGATTCTTGATTGTCTATTGGCAAACTACTAGATGCAATTAAGGCGTACTCTTCCTTTTAGTCTACGAGTTCATTTTCATTAATTGCATGGATGAGCAACTGTTCTCCGATCAAAGGTCTTCCATTACTCTTGAACGTGATTGTTATGTTAGAAGCTCGTTATCTTTGAACTTCAGATGCAATTAGATTTTTTTTCCTGCTTTTGAGTCATTAAATTAGTTCTGAATTTCAAGTTCGGCATCAATTGTAATCTTAATCTTTTCCAACTTCGATGAAGGAACCCTTGGTTTTGGGATTTTGCACTTTATAGAATTCAGTTTATGTTCTTTTTCATATGCCGCCATTCATGCAGTAAAGGTTTCCTAGTCTTGTTGGAATAAATATGATGTGATCCTTGTTTCTTCTGCTTGTGAATGATACCATTGTCTACTCCATGATTTATATATGCTTCAGTCAAGAAAACAAGCAACGTCAGTCCTACCAAAATAATGCTGCAATGGAGTTGATCAATAGTGTCACTGGTACTGATGAGGAAGGCAGGTCTCGTCAACGGATTCTTGTATATGCTGCCAGGAGGTACTGTCATCTTGTTTTTATACACTTTTCACACTTTACTTCCATATCGAGCTTGATATGTTGCTGCTTTAGAGTCTGCTATTCAATAGTACTGATTTTCAGTCAAATTTTGTAGGTATGCTACTGCACTGGAGAGAAACCCAGAAGATTATGATGCTCTCTACAATTGGGCATTGGTTCTTCAGGTTTGAGATACTGGTTAATGTTGATGTTAGCTTAACATCATTCATAATGATTATCATGTCTTATTATTATACAGCAAGGGCAGCCTCCTTAACATTGTCAATTTAAGCATATTGTAATGGTTGCAAAATGCTGCAGATTTCTCATATCATGTCCTTTCTGTTCTTATTTGGCTTGCAGGAAAGTGCAGATAATGTTAGTCCAGATTCTACTTCACCTTCTAAAGATGCCTTGCTAGAGGAGGCTTGTAAAAAGTATGACGAGGCTACTCGTCTTTGCCCAACACTTCATGATGTATGTGTGCTTGTTCATGTTGCTGATGATCCATTGCATTACTCTGATCTTTTGGTTTTTTTAAGTTCCATTTCAGTTAAAAAAGGCATGATGACTGCTCAGAGTGCATAAGCCAGATAAGAAACTGAATGCACAACAGAATTTACTGAAATAAGTGTAGAGCTGTATAATATATACACTAGTGATATTCATTCATGACTTTGATGCAATTTCATTGCATGACAGGCTTTCTACAACTGGGCTATAGCAATCTCTGATCGAGCAAAAATGCGTGGTCGGACCAAAGAGGCTGAAGAACTATGGGAGCAGGTTCTTACTATATAATTTTGATATCTTAGTCATGCTAGACTTTTGTATGAACAATACTAGTCCTTTATCGGCAAATTTTGGTGTCTTGTCATGGAAACCTTTTCCATGTGTGGATAAGATCTTGTTTCCTCCTTATGTTTCATGTTAGCTGCATGATGTTATATAATCTACTTTAGTAAGGCCAAAGAGCCATGGAACTGGATTTTACTTTGGAGTTTTGGTATACAGTCATTCTGGAAGTTAGTGCTGAAACACATTGTCCTTGTGGTTGTGCTGTGTAGAAATCCTTGGTGTTTTCAAAGGAATGCCTTGCTGTAGTAATAAAAGCCTTGTCCTTTACTTTGATAGAGCCTAATCCTATTGTTATGGGTTTTCAGGCAACAAAAAACTATGAAAAAGCTGTCCAGCTCAACTGGAATAGCCCCCAGGTATATTAGAAGTAATTGTTTCTTTTAGTCTTGTAATTCTCCCAACTATAATGACTACATCTTTCATTTTTATTCTAC
Organism: Gossypium hirsutum; assembly: GCF_007990345.1. NCBI lineage: Eukaryota > Viridiplantae > Streptophyta > Magnoliopsida > Malvales > Malvaceae > Gossypium > Gossypium hirsutum. The sequence goes on from NC_053444.1 coordinate 40,818,802, forward strand.
ATCTTAGTGGTTTTAAGGATTCATAAATCTCTTTCAGGCTCTAAACAATTGGGGACTTGCTCTTCAGGTAAACTATGTTTTAGTGATGTTGATATTGTAATCAGCCTCATTTTATTTCCACATCTTTCAAATTTCTGAGTCTACTTCTATGAAATCCTGGAACGCTATGCTTACTTTCGTGTTCTATCATGCATGCTTTAGGAACTCAGTGCTATTGTTCCAGCTCGGGAGAAGCAAAAAATTGTCAGGACTGCAATTAGTAAGGTACAAAAGTCATTTGGAGCAATCAGGGTGCTCAGATGACTATAGTAACAAGCTGCAAAGTAATTTGACATCTGATAAGTCCTAAAAGAAGTTCACTTTGCATTTCAATTCTTACAGTACCCTTTGCTTTAAATGCAGTTTCGTGCTGCAATACAGTTGCAATTTGATTTCCATCGAGCAATATACAACCTTGGAACTGTTCTGGTAAGTTTGTTGGTTATTACTAGTCGTGATACTGGATGGCATGATCCTATTCTCACCTATGATACATTCATTTGTGAAATTAATGAGATTAGATAATGACCTTATCAAGTGAAATTTCAAACAAGTGAAGCATTGATTTGGAAATTGAAATATTTCTATTTCTAATGCAGTATGGACTAGCTGAGGATACCTTAAGACAAGGTTCGCCGAATCTGAAAGAAGTTTCCCCAGATGAGCTGTATAGCCAGTCTGCTATCTATATTGCGGCTGCTCATGCACTGAAACCAAATTACTCGGTAAGAGATCAATGTATTTTTCTGGACTACCGAGGTTTACCCTACATTCAGGCTATATATGTGGCACAATTATTGGCTAATGAAATTTTGTCACATGAGTTTAATAAAGAAAGCTAATGTTATACTTCTTAATTTTCTCCTTAATTTAAAAGTTCCAGTGTTCTGCATTTTGATTTCCTATCTTAGTTTTGTGGATATGTTCTTATTTGATGTTTTAAATACATCCAGGTTTACAGCAGTGCCTTGAGGCTTGTTCGTTCAATGGTCAGTATTTAATCTTTCAACAATGTTTTTTTAGGTTTATTTTGTTTTCTAAATTGATTGAATCTTCCATAAGAAATGTTGAGTCTGTTAGAATGAAAACGACTTCTGTTCCTTTACCTGGTTAATTATCATTTATTACTACTGTAGGAGTATTTTTGGTGTAATCCTTCTAGTTCTGCAGTTCTTTCTTGTCAGTCATTAGTGCTGTTTTTAACTGTCAATTATCAGTGCACCACAACTATATCTTTTAGCTGCACCAGAAACTTCGGTTTGATGCAAAATATCCTTTCACATGCTTTCCAATGCTTTTTCAAATAGTATTCCTTTGGCTTGAAATGTGAACCTATTCAATGATTGGCCAATCCATGCTTACCCCCAACAATGTTCATTTATTTTTCCTCGCAACATAAGCGAGGATGCATTGTTTGAAAATCTGAAGTTAAAAAGGTTGTGTGATAAAACACATATAAATGTAAAATTTGTGATTATTTTGCAGGTTCTTGGATTTGTCAGATGCCTATTTTGGTGGTGAATTTAAAATTCCCATACATATTTGTGATTTTGAAAATCATGCTTTTATACCTTTCAAATATGTAATCATATTGAATCTTAATTTTTATATATAATGTATGCCCTTCATTCTCACTATATATAGCAAATGAAAAACAATTGATGTTCCCAAACATGGCATTAACTAATTTGGCCTAGCAATACCTCCTTGGCTTAGTGATCTTGTATCCAAATCAAAAGAAACATAATTTTATTTAAAAATGTAATTGCAAGCTACTGTAATTGTATTCTTTCACCCTCTTCATTTTCCAGTGCCTGTCTTCTTGAAGATTATTTTTTTCTCATTTGCTCGTTCATGTTTAAACCAGATGGCTCACCTGGTTAAGAGAACTATTATTGCGGAAGCCATCACTCTGTTTATTCTCAATTGAATTAGCTGGGCAACTCATTTAATATTATGTCTAACTGAAATAAAATTTTGACAGTTACCTTTACCCCATCTTAAGGATGGGTATCTTACTGCACCACCAGTAGGAAATTCAATGGCTCCTCATGGTGCTTGGAAGAGAACAGAGTTCTTTTTGAATCATGAAGCACTTCAACAGGTAAAAAGAAACTGTTTGGTCTTTTTGTTGTCTGTGGCTAATTGATATCAATTTTCATTCATTTTTGCCTGACCATGGACATTAGTTTTGTCAAACATATTTTGATAGTTAATGGCTGAAATTATGTTGTTGTAAGTTCCTTTGGAATTTGGAGTGTATTATAGTGTTCACTGCTTGTTTGTCGCCACTTGTCCTAGCATGTATTTCTTTTCTGTTTAATTGCTTAAATAGTAACCCTAACTTAGAGTAGTTAAAGGTCAGATCTGCTCACACATTGATTACGTTTCTCCATGTCCATGTCCTCTTCAATTTTTCCAATTGAGCAGGTCATCAGAGTTGATCAGAGACAAATTACCCGGAGCCTCTCTGGAAGAACTTCAGATGTAACAGATATGGACAAAAGGGCTATAAGAGTTGATATTCCAGATATTGTTTCTGTATCAGCATGTGCTGATCTGACTTTACCACCAGGTGCAGGTCTCTGTATCGATACCACCTCTGGTCCAGTTTTCTTGGTAAGTATCGTGCTTTTCAATTTGCATTCTAGAAATTTCATCTCAAACCTGTCGGAAAACTTTATAATTATTACCCATCTTTGTCCTTTGGATGCTGCTATCTTGGCATGGCTTTAGTGACCGTCTTCTGTTGTTGCTTTCAGGTTGCTGACTCGTGGGAATCACTAGACGGATGGCTTGACGCCATCCGCTTAGTTTACACAATTTATGCACGAGGTAAGACTGATATTCTGGCGGGTATCATTACGGGCTAATTGTTGCTTTATGTAAGGACCTTTCATTTTTTTTTTTAGTTTATTTGCATTACTTTCAGATTTCCTCGGATCTAATTTTACTCCTGTTATTATCAAAATTTTTGGAATACTGTCTGGTTAAGCTATTTATTTGGCATCTCAACTGATATTTTGATCATTTTTACACTTTTGTAAAAAAACATTAACATTATAATACTTTGATGGTCATATTTCATATTTTATTCATGTAGATTATACTAATTGAGTAAATTAAAAATCTCTATACATTTTTATAAAAAAAATCAAATTGTTAAAATTGTTGATTCAAAACTTTTCATACGTGTCGAATATAATTATATTGATAAATTTTAATAATTGTTAAAAATGTTAATAGAAAAAATTCAAAAAGTTATTGAAGTGTATAAATTTAAAGTGATGTTATATTTATGCAAGTGGGTTATTTTCATATGCATTTGTTTATTTTTATATCAATTTTTTATTTGTATTTCTATACTATATATATTAAGGTTTGGTTGAAATATGTTACAAGTCTTTGTATTATTTATAAATTTATAAATTAGTTTTTATATTTTTATTTTTAAAAATTTATTTGATTTATTTCTCAGATTTTAAAATTCGGATTTAATTGTTTATATTGTTAAAATTATTTAGTAAAATTCATATTTATTATGACAACATTTTTTAAGTTAATCAAGTGTTTTTGTTTTTAATTTCAAATTGTACACTAACAAATTAACCAAAAACAATTACTAGGGTTCATAATTAGATTTGAATTTTAAAATCTGAAAAGTAAAGGAATTAAATTTTTTATAATAAAAGTATAGGGATTATATATCAAATTTGTGAAGAGTTCAATGATTTATGACATATTCTAACTTTAAAGTGTTGATCGAGTTGGTGACATAAATCAACTAAGTCTTAATTTAGTGTTAAATTATAAAAAGGGTCATCCCTTTTACACAAAGCAAACATTATTTTGAAGATATTTATGTATTTATATTTTAATATTTCTAATATATATACACATATAATGAGAATTATAATATTTAAACACGTCATCTTAATTCTTAACTAAAATTATATTTAATTTTTATATCGATTTTTTATAAGTTCGTTATATAAATGTTTTCACCATGGTTATACCATTGTCTAGTAATACATAAAAATTTTTTATCTGGGTGTACCATTATCTTGTTATGTATATGCAAGAAAGAAAAAATACAAAAATGAGTAAAACTACCTTGATTTTACAATAGTTTTAAGTTCTATATATACACCAAATCTGATTTTGACACACCCATATTTGAAAAATCCATATTAAAAGAAACACACGTCTATTAAAAAAGAGATTGTGATTGATATGGTAAAGTTGAGATATTGAAGATCATGATATTTTAGGTATAAATCTTATCATAAATGTATATTTTTATTTTATATAAAGAGATAGATAAAAATACTCCCATAACAATAATTGTCATTTTGATAAAAAGTATGTTTTTGGTAATTTTTCAATTAAGTTAAGATCCAAGTGATAGGTAATATCAATTTAATCAAACTCTTAGCATGCACTTAGTATAGAAGAGGTGATGTTTGTAAATTTTTTCATCCTTTTTTAAATTGTAATGTGATTGTTCACTTGTAAAAAAAAAAAGATAATGATGATGAAGAAACAATATTTTAAAAGGTAATATTTACCATGATATTAAAAGGTAATATTAATGTGTCCATCTATATAAACTGATGTATAGAGTTTATATAATAAGGTAAGAATGTGATAATTAATCTATAAGAAGGTTTCAAATACAGTTATATATTTATTATTTTAGGGTAAAATTATATAATTAATCACATAATTTTTTAAGTTTTCATTTTAGGCATTAAAATTAAAAAAAATTCATTTTATTTTAAGCATTATCGTTAATAATCGTTTTCATTTTAGCTATTTTTTTTAGAATTTATAAGGAAAACTTAGGTTTTTTTAGGGAAAATTAAATAAACTTAAAAAGATAAAATGGTTTTTCTTTGGGCAATTCAATGTAAAACTTAGGTTTTTCCTTTTACTAGAAAAATAAAATTAATTTTAAAATAAAGGAAAATACAAGAAATTAAAAAAAAAGAAGATAAAATGGTTTCTATATTTAAAAACCCAAGTAATTCCATCTAAAACTCTAGATTTCTTTTAAGAAAAAAAAAGCTAAAATTAATTCGAAAAAGAAAAACATAAAGGAAATTAAAAAAAAAGGTTTTCCTTTAAAAACCCAAGTAGCTTCCTATAAAGCCTAAGTTGTTCCTTTTTATTGAGAAAAATTAAAATTAATTCTAAAAAAAAGATTAAAAAGATAAAGTGAGTGACCAAAATAAAAATTTACTAAAGTTGATTGACTAAAATAAACTTTGAATTAATAATGGGTGACCAAAATGGAAACAGTTGTTAACGGTAGTGCCTAAATTTCAAGAAAAATATTATTTTTGTTCCCAAAATGAAAACATATAAAAATTGAGTGCTGATCTATGTAGTTTATCCATTATTTTAATATTTTTTTATGTTATGTGTATGTGCCACCCTTTAAACCAAGCACCAAGCCCAAAAAAAATATATATATATAGGGTCAAAATAAATAATAAATATTTGAGAAACCAAGATGCAATTCTACCATTATATTAATTGGTAATGCAATAAATTTTGAAAGGATTCTCCAACATGCTATTTTTGGAACTAAAACCATTAGGTACTTGTCTACTCCTCTCCTTTAATTCTTATTTATAAATCTAAAATTTTCATTAAATAATTTTTTAATTATGATAGAAATATGACGATTTTTGATGATTATAGACTCTTCTGCTAGTGGTTTTCAACAATCAATGGGTTGGCCACATAATGAAAAAGGTTCATCGCCGATTGTTGGTGATTCAACTGTTGATCGGAATGGTATGGATATAGACAGAGGGGCTCCTTATCTACCATCTTTTCAGGATACTCTTCTAGGGTCTCCTCCATATTTATTTCAAGGGTTGGATATGGATGATATTGTGTTAGAGGATAGTGGCATGTTGATCAGTGATATTGATGGGGTTCCTTGATTAGGTTTTTAGATCAAGTTCACACTTTCATTGAGAAGAGTATAGAACGTCCGGTTGTCATCAAGTTGTTGGGTCGCCAGATTGTGTTTAATGTGCTTCTTAACATATTATTTACCTTCTGGAAGCTGTTGCAACGATTCAAATGATGGACTTAGAAAATTATTTCTACCTAGACAAGTTCCTTGATGGTGATAATTACTCCAAGGCATTGACTGATGAACATTGGGTGATTTTAGGCAATACCTTATGATTTGGCCTTGGACTTTAACTTTCTCTCTTGTTTAGGACACTATACAAAAGCTAGTGGCTTAGGTTTGTTTGTTGGCTTGTCATCTAGGTTATACAAGAAATTTTGGTTTGAGCTATTGGTAGCATCGTTGGTTCAATGATTAAACGGGACTACAACACTGGAAATGGTTTTTGTTGTCGTTTTGCTCGGTTGGTTGTATGTCTCGATGTTAGTAAGGCTCAAGTGTAAAAAGTCCAAATTGGTGGGTGATTGTACTGTAACACCCCTACCCCATCTCCATCACCGAATTAGGGTTACGGAGCATTACCGAACAATCAAAACAACATTTAACATCCAAACATTTCAATAAAATCATTTAACATTAATTAAATAAATGTCATTAAAAACCTATCAAACATGTGCGTTTAGACCTTAAATCGAGCCTTCGAGGACCTAAAATAGATTAGAAACAATTCGAAACTAATTTGAAACAAAACAGAAGATTTTGGAAAAAGTTGCAAAATTTGAAAACAGGCGTCACACAACTGTGTGGCCAAGCCGTGTGACATAGCTCAGGCCGTATAAAAATCAAACAAAGGGACAAATACTGTGTCCCAACCCGTGTCTCTACCTATGTAACTCACTGAGTTGGGTCACATGGTCGTGTCGCAGGCCGTGTGCTAGGCCGTGAAACACACTGACTTGATGCACTAACAATTTACAAATGACACACGATCGTGTCACTAGGCCGTGTGATAGCCCGTGTGATCCATAATTTGACCCTAAAATCAAGACATTTCAAGGCCAAAACACACCTAACCAACCATCCCATTTGTACCCACATTCAATAAGCCTAAGTATCATTCAAACACTTATAAACATACCATTTCAAACATCCTATTTCATCTAACCAATATGCCATTCAAAGGCACCACATATATATATATCAAAACATCATTAACCAACAAATCAATATGACCATATTTCAAGCACAAAACCTAGTTCATTTATCTACCACATGATATCAAAAATGACCATTTACATGCAATCACAAACATATAAAAAAGAGTCTTATATATAAGCACTTAAGAATGGCCAAAATGACCTAACTTGACAAGGCATTAAAAGTCCATGAAACCAAACATAAACTTCAAAAGCATATACATACCAAATCAACCATTAACTCATTTATGAACTACCATTACAAAAGGACCTATACATGCCATATATAATGTTGGCCAAATTACACAAAAACTACCTAAATGGTTGCTGGATAGTGTGATTGATCCTCGATAAACTTCCAACCGATCGAGCTTTTGATAATCTATAAAACAAAGGAAAGTAACTACGTAAGCAACTAATGCTTAGTAAGCTTGTATAAACTCAAACATAACTTACCATTTCATTAGCACAAACTATAGAATAAGTATAATATCATTACCAAGACCATAAGCTTAGTAAAAGCCTATACAAGCACCATCAAACTCACAAGTTAGTAGGTTCATCCATGATACATATGAGTTCAATCATATAGTGAGTAGAATTAATATATATACGTCATTAAACTCATCAAACTTTTCATAAGCTCACGAACCTTTTCAATTGTATACTTACCATGCCATTTCCTTTACTTACTTGTTGAACCATCTAGAATTACATTAGATACCCAGGAATGCTCACACATAGTATGCCTTTCCATATAATCGTAACCTTTCCTTTTCAATAATGCTCACACGAGCTATGAAGTGGGCCTGCTTACACGAGCTGTGGGTCAGAATGTTAGCTACACGATGCTTCTCACACAAGCTGTAGAGAATCTGCAACAAATGCAGGACCTCAACCATTGGTAGGATATTCAAGACTAGCACTCGAAACATGAAATCTCTAATGACATGTCATTCATACCCTAAGAATTCTTAAGGTTCAAACTGGGTTCGTTATCCGTCAATTATTCATAGCATCGATACATGTATATTCAAGTCCATTTATAACTAACACAATAAAATAGATAGTCATTTAGCTAGCATTAATACGATTACAATTCATACGAACTTACCTCGACAACTATGGTCGTAATAGTCGAGTCGAAGACTAATCCGAAACTTTCGCCTTTCCTCAATTTAAATCCGGTTGTTATTTATCTTGATCTAAATAAATAATTTCATTCAATTAAGTACTTCAAGTATTCAATTCAATTCAATCCATAATTCATATTTATATAAGATTTATAAAATTACCCCTAATATTTAAACTTTTCATAATTTAGTCCTTAAGCTCATAACTTGAAATTTAACCATTTTAACCTAAAACCATATTAACCAATTCTACTAAGGACCTTGGTACAACCACAATTATCAACATTTTACAATGAAACCCATTGATTTACACTTTCAACAATTTAATCCCTATTTCAAAATTCATCAAAAATCACTTAACAAAACAAGTTTGTTTTACAACCAAGATTAATAATCTATCAAATAACTTCAAAAACTATTCAAAAACAACCATGACAAGTCTCTCAACCTTTAATAGTTTTTCAAATTAACTCACGGGCTAGTTAGATTAAGCTAAAACAAACTCAAAAACATAAAAATCATTAAAAAAAAGGACAATTTACATACCATGCATGAAGGAATTCAAAACTGAAGCTTCCTCCCCTTCAATGGAAAATTTTGATTCAAAAATAAGTAAAGGAAGAAGATGATAGCTTGTTTTATCTTTTATTTACTTAATCTTTTAACATAATTATCAAATTACCAAATTAACCTTTTAAAACTATTAAAATTTCATTAAAACCTATCCATGCACATCCACTAGCATACAATATGGTATATTTCCCAACTACATCCTTCAAATTACCTCTCCATAGCCATTTAACCCATTTAACTAATAGATACCCACTTTTGCAATATTTACGATTTAGTCTTTTTTACCTAATTAACCATTTAAACTTTAAAATTTCTTAATGAAACTTTAATACTACCATAAAATAATCTCGTAGACATTAAATAAATATTAAAATAATAACTCACTCGTCAAATTATGGTCCCAAAACCACTATTTCTAACACCACTGAAAATGAGCTGTTACAGTAACAAGTAGAGTATAAGTCCCTCATGAATTTATTTTGGTTGTAGACATTATGGCCAAAGCTATGAGGCTTGCCCATTGGTGTTTTAGGATAATTTGATGAGTGTGTCGATGCCCAATGCGACTGATTCTGTGGAGCAGGATATCCTAGCTGCAGTTGGGCGGCAAAAATCTAGGATATAGATTTGGTGCAGAAGAAGGTACGTTGTGAGGTTTGTGCGTTAGAGCCAAAAGGAGCTTCACTAATTATAACCCTTTTTAGTGGCATCCATTTCGATATTCTACATGAAGTTCCTAATTAGCAACCAACTGGGGACGATGTTGGTGCGGGTACTCTGTCGAGTTCGAAGGTGGCTGAACTTAGTGTTGATGGCTTTGATGTATCGAGTTGTATAGCTCAGGTTCTGAAATCTAGTATGTTGAAAAAGGTCTTATCTACAGCTAAGGGTAAAAGGATTACTTTTTCAAGTAGGTCACGGGCCTTAGTGGGTTTGTTGTGGCTTGTAAATCAAGTAGGGAGTTTATAAACCGATAATGGGCCTAAGGAGTTTGATGATGGTTGTCACACCCGAAGTTTGGAGAATCTGAGAAGAAGGGGGTTGTGGCGAAGTTATTCGTTTGGGGTATGTAATCCACCAATTAATAGTCTTTTAGCAGATAAGAGTTTGGTAAAATGTATCTGTCGTAAAAGTAATTAAGGATTCTGTCTCAGGTTATTCTACTATTTAAGAAAAGGATATGATAAGTAAAGAGTAAACTTGGTGGGGTTAACTACTAAAGGTATAGTACGTCTAGTTACCTGAGCACTGTGCTGAATGGGTTCTGCAAAGCGATCTGGTTAGAAGTCAACTAGACTGACTGGACAAATATAAATTATATATGATTCTCATTTATGTTTCTTTCAGAATTTGTAGGCTAGTAAGAAAGACAAATTTTGTATTCAAGTGACACTTGTTAAGTTTCGCTAAGAGAAAATTAGTTATGTGTGTGTGTATGTGTGTGTGTGTGTGTGTGTGTGTGTGTGAAGGGTTCATGAGGAAGTTTTATTTTCCCTTCAAAATTACTCTCTGATTCTTTTTCTTGAATTTAAGTTCCTCATTAAGTTCGAAGCTAAGGTTTTTTATTTAATTAGTGTGTTCCACCTCTTGGTAAGTATAATAGCTTTGCATGTTAAGTTATTGAAAGAAAAAGACTATTAAGAAGCTTATGAACAGTAGGTTATGAATACAAGGCCTTACATGGGGGTTATCTATTATTGAGATGTTAGCAATTTATATGTAAATGGGTTTTAATGGTGATTTTGTGTTCCTTAAGTAGTTATTACTATTGCTTCGAGAAGGATATCTGAGTTTAGAGCTTCGAGTTACAGTTCAATGCGAGTATCAAGTGAGTCCCTAAATTAGTTCTTGCAAGCTAACTATTCAAGTAGAGTTATATAAATGATGATATCTCGTATAAATGGTAAGTGTATTAAGTATAGTAAAGATGCTATATGTGTAATGATGAGATGATTGGAATGCTGCCTGAATAGATAGTTAGTGGTAAGTATGCAGGTAAAGCCTAATATGGGAGAGTATGATTCATTTAGGTATGTGAACAAATCAGCGTAAGTAAATTTTGAGTAAAACATTCGTTTCTGATGCCTTTGGTAGGGCAACTTTACTACTAACCAGACTAGCAGAGCATAATGTGTTGATGCGTAAGTCCATGCGATAGAGACCCATGGCATTATAAGTCAATAAATACATTTAAGGTGATGCCTCCGGTAAGATGAAAATTGAACTAACAGATCATGACATGAAGGTGTGTAAGTCCATGTGGAAGAGACCCATGGTATGATATGTTGATAAGAACATTCATGGTGATGCCTGCCATGATATGTAAATCGAATTGTCAGATCATGACATGAAGATATGTATAAGTCTATGAGGGAGAAACCCATGGCACCTTTTTTGAAAGTCCGTCGGGACAGTAAACATGTGATTCTGTATGCTGTCTATGTGGCGTGATCTGCGAAACCTTTGTGGCATACTCTATATGGCATATGTGGCATGTTTTATATCATCTCATTAGTGCATCAGGTGATGTTTATGTAGTAGAAAATGGTTATTCAACTTCGTGGTAAGTTCTTATTGTCCTTTGAAAGGAAACTTTATGATATGTATATGATACATCTAAAGTTAAATTTATTTGATTAGTTTTGTGATGTAATTGAACGAGGTTTAAGGAAAGTTTCTGAAAGAAAACATGTATCTATATTGATAATGAGGGTATTCGTCAAAACAATCTACCAGTTTAGAATATGGGTGTATTCGTAGATATGAAAAATATAATTATTTGTCGGGTTGAGTTTGCTTGCGCTAAATGGAGTTGAAATCTATGTCATCTGGTATCCGCATATCTAAATAGTACTATGTTTTTTTTGGACTCTTATGGAAACCGAGTTGTATGTCATCTTGGGTTTTCTTGTGTTCTGTAACAAATATTGTGTAATTCTTCTAAATGATCTTGATAGTTCATTATCAATATAAACATGTATTGAGTTTGAATTAGGTTATGATCTGTTTGGTAGACTGTCACCAGTTCGTTGAGAGATAGTGTGTTAGTCAATAGAGTGTACTGTAGGTGTCCACTGAAAGTTCAGGGATAAGTCTTTGTCATTCTATGGGTTCGATATAGTCCTTGGAATGGATTGGCTAACCAAGCACAAGGCCAAGATTGATGTTTAGATGAAGAAAGTGACTTTGTGAAGCCGTGAAGGTAGTGAAGTGGTTGTGGTAGGTGAGCTAGTTTAGTGTAACTTGATTTCAACAATAAAGGCAGAGAAGATGCTGGGAAAGGGCTACGAGGCCTATCTTGCATTTGTGATGGGCTTATAGGCTTTGGTGAAAGGTGTCCATGAGATGCGAACTGTTTAAGATTTCCAAGATGTGTTTTTTGACGAGTTGCCAGGTTTACCACCAGACTTCTAGGTGGAGTTCACCATTGAGTTGTACTCTGGCAATTCGCTAGTGTCTACCAGACTATATCGCATGGCACCAAAGGAGCTGAAAGTGCAACTCCAAAAGCTGTTGGACAAAGGTTTCATTCGACCTAGCATATCATCTTGGGGTTCACCAGTGCATCGACTATAGGCAACTCAATAAATTAACAGTAAAAAACAAGTACCCTTTACTAAGGATTGATGACTTGTTTGACCAATTGCAAGGTGCTATTGTATTCTCAAAGACTGACCCACGATCCAATTATTACAAACTGAAGGTGAAGGAGTCTGATGTGTTCAAAATGACATTCATAAAATGATATAGGCACTACAAATTTATGGTGATGCCCTTTGGTTTGACCAACGCACCTACTGCATTTATGAATTTTATAAGCTGAGAGTTCCATGAGTATTTGGATCAATGCGTGGTGGTGTTTATCAATGACATCATGGTGTAATCGCAAACCAAAGAAGAGCATGACATGCATCTACATATTGTGATGTAGATCTTGCGAGAGAAACAGTTGTTCGCCAAATTCAATAGGTGTGAGTTTTGGCTCAAAGAAGTGATGTTTTTAAGGCACGTAATTTCAACTGAAGGGGTTCGTATGGATCCAAAGAATATTGAATCCATTGTGGAATGGAGACCATCAAGGAGTGTGATGAGGTACAAAGCTTTTTAAGGCTTGCATGGTACTATTGATGCTTTGTTAAAGGGTTCACCAGTACAACAACACCCTTAACAAAGCTACTTAAAAAGAAAGAAGAGTTCATGTGGCTGAAGAGAGGTAATGAAGCTTTGAAAAGATTAAGGAGATACTCACTAAAGCACCGGTGTTGATTAAACCCGAACCAGAAAAAGAATCTGTGATCTACAATGATGCATCTTACACAAGACCTGGATGCGTGCTAATGCTAGAAGGTAAGGTAGTAGCTTATGCTTTGAGGCAATTGAAGGTTCATGAATAAAATTACCCAATTCATGATTTGGATCTAGCCGCAGTGGTGCTTTCGTTGAAGATTTGGCGACATTATTTTATGGAGAAAAGTGTGTCATTTCCGCAATGGTGTTTCCGTTGAAGCATTGTATGGTAGGAGGTGTCGCATGCCTCTATGTTGGATAGAAATAGCTTAAAATAAAGTTGTTGGACCTGAATTGGTTCGTAAAACTTAAGACAAGGTGAAATTAATTTGTTTAAGACTTAAGGCTACTCCAGACAAACAAAAATCTTATGCCGATTTGAAAAGGCGAGACATTGAGTACCACGTGGGAGAGAAGCTAAGCCCAAGATTTATTTGACCATATGAGATTGTAGAATGAGTGGGTTGTGTAGCCTATCGACTCAAGTTACCCCGCGAACTTGAGGAGTTTCATGATGTGTTCCATGTGTTAATGTTAAGGAACTACCGAGCTGAACCATTTCGTTTTATAGCAACAGAAAACATTGAAGTGAGACCTGACTTAAATTTTAATAAGGAACCAGTAAAGATTTTGGCTCATAAAGTGAAGATATTGTAAAGCAAATGGATTCCTTTGGTTAAAGTGTTGTGGCGTAACCATAAGACCAGCGAAGTTATATGGGAAACTGAAGAAGCCATGAAGAAATAGTATCCGTAATTGTTCGAAGATGAACATTTCGGGGACGAAATATCTTAAGAGGGGGAGAATTGTCATATCCCAAGATTTGGGCCAGAAGTTTTGGTTGAGTGAGGTAAAGGTTGGAACGACGGAAATGTGCAAGTGTACTCAATCTCAACAAGTAATAAAGTGACAAGTAAATGTCGAGTTATCGTACCCACAAGGACTGTGAAAAGAATTATTTATGAATGAAATTTTAAAAACACTTTGGTGAAGAAAAATATTTTGATTTGAGGATGTGAATTAAAACAAGGATTTTAACTAAGTAAATTATAGAATTTAATTTCAAAAAATGATTTTAATCAAGATGACATAATTGTGATAGATTAATTACATTTCTTAACTTAGAATTATTAAACTCATTTTTATGGTGTTATGAATAATTGTGATAGATTAATTACATTTCTTAACTTAGAATTATTAAACTCATTTTTATGGTGTTATGAATAAATTCACGACAACTCGGTAATTTGCTAACTTTTGAACATACTTACCTACCAAAATTCATTTATCTCTTAACTATATCTCTATGTCAATTCAACTGATTAAATAAATTTTAATAAGCAAATGTGTTAATGCACATACATACTTATGAAATTAAAATAATCTCTTGTACATATCTCTATGCCAATTCAAACAATTAATTCAATCTCATAAGCACATATAAGATTACGTGAGGTAACAATGTATTTCTACCTTGAAACAGTTTAATCACAATAATCTTGCAAGTTATGCAAGGCTAATGTATCGTTAGATACCGGTGCTAATTTAACTCTCAACTACCTTTGATGATTAAACATGCATCGATTAATTATCGTGTCAATTAATTGTAATTTTAATATGTTTAAATAATTAATTCATTAGTCACCTTATAATTGTAAAGCAAGAATTATTTAGTCATGGTTTTACTTAATCAAACATTTTATTGAGGCATGTAACAACACAAACACAATTTTAATAACTCAAGTAGACGAAATGCAATCAACCTAATATGAATTAACTTTAAGCCATATTAATTAAATTAAACATATCAACATCACAAATATTCATAGACATGTTCATAACAACAATAATAAAATTAAAAGGATAATGAACAAGAATCAAATCCGGTGTTTCTCCAAGGCTTGACTAGTTTGCTCCGCTCCTCATTCTCTACTTGTTCTTGTTGAATCGAGGTTTTCACGAATAGTTGAATGCTTCTACAAATGGTGGTTGAAGGACTCTTTTTCAAGAGGTGAAATCGACCAAGGAATAGGGGAAGAAAATGAAGAACAATGGAAGGGAATGAAGAGAGAAAAATGAGAGAGAAGTAAAGAAATGAATAGGTTTGAGACATGTTTGAAGTGAGCAGCCAATGTGGGTATTCATAGGTTGATAAGGCTGCTAAAATAGCCAAAATCAGCAGGCAAAGACTCCCCCCATGGCCGGCCACACATGTGGCATGTTTAAAGATTTCAAACATGCTATTTTTAGGTAGGGACAAATCTTGAAAGGCATGAATAGTGGAGGGGTTTGAATGCAAATTGAAGAAGTCTTCAAGGGTAATTTTGCAAGCCAAATAATTAGCCAAACAAGCTGATTGGGTCAGCATGTGGGACGGTTTTGGGCTACCCAGTGCTCGGTTGGATCGTTTTCTCGGTTCAACTCAACTGGGCCCCTTTTTATAATTAATTAATAATAATTTATTTAACCCAAATTAAATTGGATTAAAATTAAAATTAATTATATTATGAATTAATACACACAATTTGGACCGTCTTAGGCTGACAAATTAATTTTCCTTGATGCTTCAAAATTACTTTTCGATTTTGCGCTTCTAGTAATGTTTGTCGAGACGTTTTTCGCCTTTTGTGCAAATCTATCGAAAATAATCAAAATTAATCAAAATTTGATATAAAATTAGTTAAAATTCAACATGATCATAATTTGAGGGCAATTTAATTATTTTTATAATTATTATATATTTTTCGACAAGAATATTACTAAAATTGCTTGAATTTGAGTTAAAAAAGGCATGAAAAAGTGTGTATATTTTCGTGTTTCCACACCCCCAAACTTAATTCATTGCTCTTCCTGAGTAATGCACAAATTAGAAAAGAATTTCTTGAAAACACCTTTGAAAAATTCCTTCAGAACAACATTCTTCCCAAAGTTATGATTTTAGTATACTTAGGCTCAAGAACAAGAATTTTGAGATTTACGCTACTTCAGTATACATATCATTCAAATTAATCTCAATTATTCTTATGATAGAAAAAACAGACTAAATGCTTCCAAATAAAGACATTTTAAATCCCTACCAATTTGGTTTATTCCCTTATCCAAGATTAAGCTGCAATCATTAAGCTTAACTTATGCCTTCATATGTTGAACATAGCAATTTCTCAGCAATTTCTCTCCACTAATGTAGGTAGCATAGAAACTTGAATCAATAGGTCTTTAAAAAGGTTGTAACGTGGCTAGGCTAGGGGTAGGTAAAAGATAGATAAATTTAGGCTAAAAAACCCTAGACTCAGCTTGAATTGGACCTTAAAAATAATTACCTTCAATACACCAACTTGTTTTGCTTTCACATACTCTTTTGTACATCTATTTTCTTTCAAGTACATATGCTCTTCTCTTTTTTTTAACGAGCATTTTGTTGTATATACTACAAATTTTTTGAGCATTTGATACTCATTTTCAACTCCCCCAAACTTATTTTCAAATAACATTCTGAATAGCACCGAGTGGGACAATTTAAAGATAATTAAGAGAAAAGTGATGGCTAAATATTGCAAGGGTTCAAATAATATTAGGCCATATAGTCTCAAAGTTGGGTTTCAAGGAAGAAAAATTCATCAAGGTTGGCTTGAAAGGCTCAAACGGTCCAAATAAAAGTTGCCTAAATCATTTTCAACATTCCATGCTTCCTAGGATTTCGCCTCAAGAAACTACTAAGTCAATTCTAGAGACTTAAACTTTCATGCATGCCTAACTTTCCTAAGGAACTAAAAATTTTATGGTATGATTTGCATGCTTTATTAAAAATACATGTATGTCATATTTCAGTTAACATAACAATTATTGAAATAATCAAACTTTATTCATACTGAAGTTTAGCATACTTAACAAAATTTCAAATTCTTGAACAAAATATAACCTAACCATAACTGAAACAAAAATTTATTCTGAGTGGAAATAATTTCAATTTTTCAGTCCCCCTACTTAAGATGAACAATAACCTCATTGTTAAAAGTGAATAGATACTATACACCAGGTAGGATTCTAGAAAAGAGGAGGTGAGTCAATTTAATTGCTTAAGTACCAAGCTCTCTCTAAATCCAATCCTAGACATGTATATATCTATTGCCACACTTTGTACTTTGCAACTTGTTCATTTTTATTTATGATTTTCACCTCTTGTTTTATTATGCAAAATAAAAATTCCTAATAAAACCTAATCCTATTAAATAACTTAAGAACATAAATAAAATAAAGTCAAGATCCCCCATTTTTATTTATTTGCAGATCCCTCCGAATTTGACTCATCTTTTGCTCCATCGTCTTTGTTTTTGCATGAATCGCTTCATTACCTCTTCGATAGTGGACTCCATGGTTCAAATATGACATCTGGAAACTCAAGCACAAAAATAAATGGGACATTGTATATTTTTGTAAGAGTGCTTCTCATTGAGCGATCTCGTATTTTTGAATATCTCCAGTAAGCTTGTTGCTGCCACAACAAATGTTGCATTATGTCCATCAACTTTGACAGCTCATTTCAAAGATCTGGGCGAGGTGGTTGAGTCCTGAACATTGAAGTTACGACATCAAGTTCGGTTACTAGTTCCATTGGTTCTGCCTTACCAGGGATTTCAGCTGACTGCATTGGTTCGATCTCTATGGGATCTTCTTCTTCTTCTTTGGGATCCCCGCTTTCTTCAACTCGTTGTTGCAAAACATGGTCTCTAGTTATTCGGTAGAGTTCTCAATCTATAATTGTGTCCTGACTATAACTTATCTTCTTTACGTTTGCAAGAATTTTAGCTTTCAAGCACAAAAGTGTTATCGTAAAGGGAAAGTAAGCTGGGACCACACGTCTAGCGGCACAATTCCGCATTTCTCTCAGGATGATTTTTCTCACATCAATGGTTTTTCCAATTAAAATCGAGTATAATAAGACCATTCACTCTAATGAAATTGTAGTCCCATGTGAAATGGGCATAAGGCTGAATCGAATGAAATAGAACCATACCTTCGCTAGTGGTGTCAAATATTCTCTATGATAAGTGTAAATTTCTTGCTTTGATATAGTCTACTTAGAAACTAGAATTGTAAGTTCCTCAAGAATTTCTTGCAGATTTTCAAACTCAATATTGCTCATTAATGAAGAATACTCGTCGTCTTCGAAATCAGGTAATTCAAAGAATTCATTAAGAGCGTTTGAGGTTATTGGTATATTGATTCCACGAATAGAAACTTCCATCAATTCTCTTAAAGTTAAATTCGCGTAAAATTCACGAACTAACTCCTCATCTGCACTAGGTCTTTTCTCACAAAATAACTCCGAATTGAGAGCTTTAGCAATTTGTCAAATGCGAACCATTAAATCAATATAGTTGCTTTCTTTCAGCGTAAAGCCTTTTTCTATGTGCATCTATTGATTCTTGAAAACGCTTTCGTATCTCGCTTTGGCTTCTTCACAGTGGAATTTGTTTTGTGATTCATCAATTTGAGTAGAGACACGAGTTCTTTTGTGAGGCATGATTAACTTGATCATAAGATAGAACAAATATTTTCTCAAAAGTTTAATTAGTATAAAATATTAATAATTCAATAATTTGAAAAAATTAAATAATTAAATAAAATTGAAATTTAGGAGAAAAATTTGTCTTACCACATTTTTATAGAAGTTAAGAGCTCAAAGAAAATAAATATACAGCAAAAGAGGTTGGTTTAGGGATGGTTGTAGGGTGTCTTGATGGTGTGGTGCGATAGGCAAGAGTGAGTAGCAAGGCAGCAACGACATGCTAGGGAGCAGCAGTGCAGTAAGCATGGCTTGGCGCGATGGAGGTAGCCACAATGTGCAGATCCTTGCGTGAGCAGCAGGGCATGCAAGTGCCGCACGAATGCGGGAGAGTGGGCAACAAGCAGTTGCGTCAGAACAGGCTTGGCGAGCTGCTAAGCGCACGAGCTGGTGCGGAGGCTGCTGGACATAGACGTGTGGGCAGGTGCAGCGACAGAAAGGAGGCTGCTGGGCTGTTGGCGCGCACGGTGTGCTGTGGGGCTGTTGTTGTCGAAGGTGGGTGTTGGTGTGGCTAGGTTGAGGTGATGTGAAAAAGTGGAAAAGGTGGGTGAAATTTATAGCGAAGGGAGTAGGAGTTTAATTAGAATTCTTAGAATAAATTAATAATTAATATAATGCAAATTAAATTATTATTTTCTATTAATTTATTAAAATAAAAACTTATTAACTAAAATATGATCAAATTTAAACTAATCCTAATTCTATGCAGAGTTGATAATAATTAAAATATATTATAATAAATATAATTATATACTAGTTATTATCATCTTATTTATTAAATTAAATTAAAAACATTTATTCTAGATGCCTTTTGAAAATATTTACAAAAAGACATATCTAGTTTTTAATATTTACAAAAAGAACAACCAAATTTTGAAAATAGTTCAATTAAGTACCTAGACTTAAAGAAAATTTGAAATTGAGTTGCAATTAAAACTTGGATCAAAATTGATCCTTCTATTTGAAACACTAAAAATTCATTTTGCCATTTAGGGAATAATTTCTCAGAAAATCATGTTAAAATCAATTCTCAGGAAATATTGAAGGGGTCACAAGCGGTCCCGCTTAAGTTCCAATCTCCTAGACAGAATTTATTTAAACATACTAATATAAAAAATATACCCTAAATCATTTATTCAAAAAGAAAAACAAGAAAAATTAAATATCTGATAAAATGAACGAGATTTGACCCCGTTCAATTTTATCCCTTCAATAATATTTTAAGCGCTGAGCATTAACTCGAAAATTACCTCCCTTACTTTGAAGTTCAAAAAATCCATATGGATAAACTTGGTGAATCGTAAATGGACTGGACCAACGTGATTTTAACTTACTTGGAAAAAACTTTAATCTGGAATTGAATAACAATACTTGCTGTCATGCTTCAAATTCTCGAACTCGAATGTGCTTGTTATGCAATCTCTTAAGTCTTCCCTTGAGTAATTTGGCATTCTTGTATGAGAACATTCAGAATTATTCTAACTCGTTGAGTTGGAGCATCAGTTTCTCTTTAGTAAGCTTAAGATCCAAGTTGAGTTGTTGGAGAGCCCAATAAGCTTTGTGCTCTAACTCCAAAGGCAGATGGCAGGTTTTTCCAAAGACCAACCTATAGGGTGACATCCCTAAAAGTGTCTTGTATGCTATCCTGTAGGCCCATAAAGCATCGCCTAATATTTTGGACCAATCTCGTCAGTTCAGACAAACTACCTTTTTGAGTATGCCTTTGATCTCTTTGTTTGCCAGTTCAGCTTGCCCATTCGTCTACGGATGGTAAGCTGTGGCAACTTTGTGCTTCACTCCATGTTTGTCGAGTAACCATTTCAACCACTTGTTCACAAAATAGGACCCTTCATCACTGATGATAGCTTTTGGGGTTCCAAACCTTATGAACACATGCTTCTGCAAAACCTTCATCACAACCTTAGCATCATTCGTTAGATATTCCTTAGCCTCAACCCACTTAGACACGTAGTCTACTACTACTAATATGTACTTGTGACCAAAAGATGGATAGAATGGACCAAGAAAGTCAATACCCTAAACATCGAATAATTCTACCTCAATGATGTTTGTTCGGGGGATCTCATTTCTATTGGTGATGTTTCCAACCCTTTAACATCAATCACAACTCTTTACGTAAGTATATACGTATTTGAATAGTGTTGGGCAAAAGAATCCAGCTTGCAATACTTTGGTCGCAGTACGTGTACCTCCAAAGTGTCCCCCACTCGGAGCTGAGTGACAATAGTATAGAATCTTATGTACTTCATCTTTTGCCACGCATCTTCTGATCATTTGATCTGCATACTTTTTAAACAAGTATGGTTCTTCACATCGTGAAGAAACTTTTTCTTTTGATGATACATCTTATTAATCGACATCAAATCACAAGCTAAATAGTTAACAATATCAACAAACCAATGAGTATTATGAACATGATTTACCTTTAGTACGTGTTCATCTAGAAATGTCTCCTGAATGGGTATAAGTGGAGAATTTCCTTTTTGTGGCTCCAATCTAGACAAGTGGTCTGCTACTTGGTTTTCTACTCCCTTTCAATCTTGAATTTTTAGATCGAAATCTTGAAGTAAAACTACCCATTGGATCAGTCTCGAGTTAGCGTCTTTCTTGGCAAGTAAATACTTAACTGTCGAATGGTCCGTATAGACAATCACTTTGGTAACTATAAGATAGGATCGAAACTTGTCAAAACCAAACACAATAGCAATTAACTCTTTCTCTGTTATCGTATAATTTAGTTGAGCTCTTGTCAGAGTCTGACTTGTGTAGTAGATGGGATGAAAAACTTTGTTCCTTCGCTGGCCCATGACAGCTCCTATTGCGAAGTCACTTGCATCACACGTCAATTCAAATGGAAAATCCTAGTCCGGTGTGACCATTATGGGTGCTGAAACTAATCGACTCTTCAAAACTTTAGAATCTCTTAAGCGCTCCTCATCAAATTTGAACGTTGTATCCTTCTCCAATAATTTGCATAAGGCTTTAGCAATTTTGGAGAAGTCCTTGATAAATCTTTGATAGAAACAAGCCTGGCCCAAAAAGCTCTTAACACTCTTTACAGATGTTTGAGGTGGGAGTTTCTCAATAAGGTCTACCTTTGCTTTGTCTACCTCAATTCCATATCTCATTATCATATGCATATCCGAATATTGAAAAATCATCCATAAAGACTTCTAAGTATTTCTCAACCATATCAGTAAAAATAGACATCGTACATCTTTGAAATGTAGTAGGTGCATTACATAAACCAAATGACATGCGTCTAAATGCAAATGTACAGTACGGGCATGTGAATGCTGTCTTGTTAATCTTCTGGTGCTACTGTAATCTGATTATAACCTGAGTATCCATCGAGAAAAATGTAGTAGTCTCACTCTGCTAGTCTATCTAGCATCTAATCCAAAAAAGGCAAAGGAAGTGATCTTTCCTAGTCGCTTTGTTCAGCTTCCGATAATCGATGCAAATTCTCCATCCTGTAACCGTTCTAGTCGATATCAACTCATTATTCTTGTTTTCAATGATCGTAATACCTCCTTTCTTTGGTACACACTATACTGGACTTACCCACGAACTGTCTGATATGGGGTAAATTATACCTGTATCTAACCTCTTCATTATTTTTTTCTTTACCATGTCCTTCATGATGGGGTTCATCTTTGTTGACCATCAATCGTCCCTTTTTCGCCATCTTCCAGGATGATCTTGTGCATGCATACAGACAGACTAATGCCGTGAATATCAACTATGGTCTATCCGATAGCCTTTTTGAATTGTTTCAATACTAGAATGAGTTTCTCTTCTTTCTCAACGGTTAACTCCGTTGAAACAATCACATGCAAAGTAAAAGCGTTATATAAATAAACATATTTTAAATGTGAGGGAAGTACCTTTAGTCTTAATTTAGGTGGCTCTTCGATTGACGCTTTTGGTTGGGCATAATCCCTATTCTCTAACTCCAAAGATTCAAAGCGGGATTACGTATTAAGTCCTCTTTGATTAGCTTCTAGCAGCCGTACATATTCATCCTCTTCTTCATCACTTGGAGGGTCTAATGTCAAAATTTGTTCCAATGGGTCCTCAACATAGTTGAGTTCCTTTTCCATGATTAATTCCTTTAAATTGGACTTTGCAGAACAATCATCAATTGTGTCAGGAAATTGCATAGATTTAAAAACATTAAATGTTACCTGATCGTCCTGAACACGTATAATAAGCTCACCCTTCTGCACATCAATAATGGTCCTTCCAGTTACTAGGAAAGGCCTTCCTAGGATGATTGACATTTCTTTGTCTAATTCAAAGTCTAGAATACAAAACTTAGCAGGAAAAATAAATTTGTCTACACGTACCAATACGTCATTGATTTTTCCTTCTGGATGTGCTAAGGATTGATCTGCTAATTGAAGCGTAACTGTAGTAGGTCTAACTTCACCTATTCCCAACTTCCTAAATATTGACATGGACATCAAGTTGATACTCGCACCCAAATCAGATAGTGCCTTACCATAATATGTTACTTCAATGTTGCAAGGTATGGTAAAACATCCAGGATCCTTCAACGTTGGGAGTAGTTTATCTTGAAGATATGCACTGCATTCCTTTGTCAAGGCTACCGTCTCAAATTCTCCAAGTCTTCATTTTTTTACAGGATATCCTTCATGAATTTGACATAGTTCGGTATTTTTTCAAATGCTTCAACCAACGGGATGTTGATATGAAGTTCCTTGAGTACGTCAAGGAACTTCTTGAATTGAACTTCCTGTTTCTACTTCTAAAGTCTTTGAGGGTAGGGTGGTGGAGGCTTCTTTATTGGAACTGGTTGATTCGTCTACTGTGGCAATTTTACATCTAACGAAGTTGTTAGTTTATCAGAATTGATTGGTTCAGAAATTACCTTATTGGGCTTTACAGATTTTGGTTTCGGTGAAACTGAAATTTCAACACTCAATTGAACTTCCTTTAAGTCTTGAGCATCAACTGGCTTCTCTTAAATTTTGATAGTGTTGGGCTCGAATGTATTTTCGCTTCTCAATGTCAACACTTTACAATGCTCCTTCCTTGGATTCCTTGGATTCTTTGTATCACTAGGTAAAGCACCTTATGGTCGGTTTCTCAGTTCAGTTGCAAGCTGGCCTATTTGGTTTTCCAGGTTTTTCAATGTAGCTACTTGGCTTTGGATTAAGGCATCATTCTTGGCTATGTATGCCTTCAACAAGTTTTCTAAGCCATTTGATGGTTCAAATTAAGGTTGTATATGAACTTGTTGGGAAAAAATAGGTGGTTGGGTCAGTCTAGGTTGGGCATATGTGTTACTGGGTCCAGCCTCTTGGTTACTCTAGGAGAAATTTGGGTGGTTTTGCCACAATGGGTTATAGCAATTGGATTGTAGTCCATGCCTTCTTCGGTTTTGGTTTTGGTTACCCATGTAATACACGGATTCTGGGTTCGATGGACATTCTTCAAACAGATGTCTTTCCCCACAATAGGCACAAGTTACATTTTCAAATTGATTCGGTGGTTGTGCTGCAAAACTATTAAACCCATTAGTGGTAAATTTTTTAAGCATTAAGAAAATCGAGGATACCTAAGATGCGAGTGAAGTGAGAGCGTCTACTTCATGTATTCCAACGACTCATCTTCCTAACGTTGCTCGATTGGTTGACCATTGATAATTGTTATTGACAATCATTTTGATGATTTCATAAGCCTTATTATAAGAATTAGAAAGGAGAGTACCATTAGCAGATGCGTCCACTACCATCCTTGTGTGAGCATTGAAACCATTATAAGATGTCTCCAGTTGGATGCGATGTGAGATTCCATGATGATGGCACTTTTGTAATAATGCTTTGTACCTTTCCTATACCTCATAAAAGGACTCATCATCCATTTGTTGGAAAGCAGTGATCTCGTTCCTCAACTTAGCATTCTTGCTAGGCGATAAAAACTTCATGAGGAATCTTTTTGCTAACTCTTGCTATGTGGAAATTGAATTTGGTGGCAATGAGTTCAACCAGGCTCGAGCTCTATCCCTTAGCAATTATGGGAACAACTTCAATCGTAGTGCTTCTTCGGGTACAACGTCTAACTTGAAAGAATCGCTCACCTCCATGAATAGTCTTAAGTGCAAGTGAGGATCTGGTAGTGCATCTTCGGTAGGCATTCCATTGAATTGGCCCACTGTCTAAAGAATCTGGAACATGACTAGCTTTAGTTAAAATTGTTGTGCCTCGATTTTGAGTCTCCTAATACCAGGATTAAGATCATGAAACATTGGCATGACATACTGTCTTAGAGCTCTATCCCTATCATCAGCAGGATTTTGAACAGGGTTTGCTCTATTTCCTTGATCTGGACTTTCGAAGTTCATCTCTTCAGTCCTTCTCTGACTTGCTTGTCTTCTCCATTGTCGAAAAGTTCTTTCTATCTTAGGGTCTATGTGGAGTAAATCGATAATTCGATCAATAATCATAAACACCTAAAACAAACACCTAAATAATTAAGTTAAAATTGAACAGAAATATAAACCAAAATGCAAAATTAACAAATTCACAAATAATGACTTTTTAAAACAGTCCCCGACAATGGCGCCAAAAACTTGGAACGACGAAAATGTGCAAGTGTACACAATCGCAACAAGTAATAAAGTGACAAGTAAATGTCCAGTTATCGTACCCACAGGGACTGTGAAAAGAATTATTTTTGAATGCAATTTTAAAAACACTTTGGTGGAGAAAAAATATTTTGATTTGAGTAGGTGATTAAAAACTAGAGTTTTAACTAAGTAAAATAAATAAAAATAAAATAAAAGTTATAATGCAAGATTTCAAATGATGATTTTAAACAAGATGACATAATTGTGCTAGATTAATTACATTTCTTAACATAGAATCATTAAACGAATGTTGCTCCAAATGGTGGTTGAAGGACTCTTTTTCAAGAGGTGAAATCGGCAAAGGAATAGGGGAAGAAAATGAAGAACAATGGAAGGGAATGAAGAGAGAAAAGAGAGAAGTGAAGAAATGAATGGGTTTGAGATATGCTTGAAGTGAGCAGCCAAGACGGTATTCATAGGTTGAGAAGACTGCTAAAAATAGCAAAAATCAGCAGCCAAAGACTCCCCCCATGGCCGGCCACACATGTAGCATGTTTGAAGATTTCAAACATGCTATTTTTAGGTAGGGGAAAATCTTGAAAGGCATGAATAGTGGAGGGGTTTGAATGCAAATTGAAGAATTCTTCAAGGGCCATTTTGCAAGCCAAATAATCAACCAAACAAGCTAATTGGGTCAGCATGTGGAACGGTTTTGGGCTGCCTAGAGCTCGGATGGATTGGTTTTGTCGGTTCAGCTCAACTGGGACCCTTTTCATAAATAATTAGTAATAATTTATTTAACCCAAATTAAATTGGATTAAAATTAAAATTAATTATATTATCAATTAATACACATAATTTGGATCGTCTTAGGCTAAAAAATTAATTCACCTAGATGCTGAAAACTTGCTTCTTGGTTTTGTGCTTCTAGTAGTGTCTGCTGAGTCATTTTTCGTCCTTTGTACAAATCTGTCGAAAATAATTAAAATTAATCAAAATTTAATATAAAATGAATTAAAATTCAACATGTTCATAATTTGAGTGCAATTTAATTATTTTATAATTATTATATATTTTTTGACAAGAATTTTACCGAAATTACATGAATTTGAGTTAAAAAGAACATGAAAAGGTGTGTATATTTTCATGTTTCCAAAGGTTCACCAGTGTTCTGGCAAACCGGGATCATCAATCAGTTGGATGAACTAAGGGTTTGCCAAGATTTTGGTAAGAGCGTGTTCACCAAGGTAGTTTCAGCAAGGGTGTTCGTTGAGTTGCAATGTACACCAAACGGATTGGTAGGGGGGTTCACCAGTTTCACTGCGAGTGAGGTTCACTAATGTGTTGGCGAGCTAGGGGTTCGCCAGTCTGTTTGAAAAACTAAAGTTCACCAGTTTGTGTGGTGAACTAGGTTCGCCAGGTAAGTTGGGAACTAGATTCGCTGGTCAAAGATGCAGTCCGACTCAAATTAGGAAAAGTGAATTAGTGTATCTTGGAATACTTTACGTGGAAGTAATGTCTTTCCTAAGTCAGATAAGGTATCCTAGGATATCTAGGACTCTTTGTAACACCCCCATACTCAACCCGATTGCCGAGTCAAGGTATCAGGATGTCACATTCGTTGCCGAAGCATCTACCGAAAATTTCAGATCAATTTATCATATTATTTAATTAATATAGACCATTAAATCATTTTAGTAATAATTGAATTTACAATAGAACTAATTATGAGTTAAAGGAGCTCATTAAACCATCCAAAATTGATCAAAGGCCAAATTGTAAAGTATATAATTTTTTTTGAACTATCGTCGTGACATGGCGAACTTGTCATTGTGACGTCATCTCCATTTTCCTACAAGTTTCATGCTTTATTTTTATTTATTTATTTATTTTATATCATCACTTGAACCATATTCGGATGTCATAACCACCACTTCATTTTACATATCATCTACTTACATCTATTTTTAATCTCAAGTCCTCATAAAAACATGATATTCAATCAAAGATAACAAAGTTTATAAAATTAACACAAATATTAAAGTTTTACAAATATGACCATTGAAGGACTTGCACTTTCAAAAGCAATTTACCCACTTTATATATATTTCATATTTATTTCTAAATTGTGCCAATCGATTTAATGCTTCATAAAATTTTAACAAAGAATTCAATATCACATCAATTAACAATTATTCACTTATTATTTTATCAATTTGTTTAAACATACTCACATGTATTAATCATTCCATCACTTATTATTTTATCAATTATTCATATATTTTTCCTTCTCCTCCTCTCCATTCCATATCCTTTATGTATATATTTATTAGAATTTTTAGCTTTTATTATATAACATGCTTATATGTAACATTGTCTATAATTTCACTATTTACTTATGTGTTCATATCAAAGCTGTCCACTTGAGTCATAGTCACTAAATTATTTATATCTTGAGTTATAAAATTTGAAATTAAGATCTACTTGATGTTATTTAAACTAGACTCTCTTTTTACCATAAAAATTTTAAAATTTATAATTTAGCTAATCAGTACAGTAAATTCTTCAAATTTGTCCCTGTTTTGCTGCTTGACAGCTTCGACCTGTCTTTATTACAAATTAATTGTCTCTTAGTACGGGGTTTGGATGATGTTTTTGTTTGTTTCTCTTGAAAATATACTTATTAAGAATTTATAAATATAAATTTAACCCATAATAATTTTTTTACAATTTTTGATGATTTTCCAAAGTCAGAATAGGGGAACCCGAATCCACTCCGACCTTGTTCACGAAAATTAATATATCTCAAACTATAAAGTTTTGTTTCTTTCACCGTTTCTTCCATATGAAACTAGACTCAATAATATTTAATTAAATATTTAATTAAATTTATAAATAAATTTATATAATTTTTGGTGAATTTTCAAAGTTAAGTCACTGTTGTTGTCCAAACTGTTTTAATGAAAATATTTTCTTTTTCACGGTTCTTTGCACTATCTTTCATTCAATCACACATAATTGTCATACTTTTGATTACTATACAATTTAGTCACTTATGTTTATGTGTAGATTCATATTGATTTATTCATCTTAGTACTTTTCAACATACAAATCACATTCTCTCTTACCAATTTAGTGTTTTAAGTCTCTATTCTTCATCAAATACTTTCTATTTCTAGTATTTAGATTAAATACATGTTTCATACGTCTCACTCAAAACATCTTTAACTCAATCTATTGAAATACAAGTAGGTTTAGTATGAAACTTACCTCCTTTGTCAAGAATACCTTCATTTCTTCTTCATTTCCATGCATTTCTCATCTTCACCACTTTCCTTCCCTTTTTTTTTCTCTCATTTTCTCCACTTTCATATACTATTTTCTTATTTCTAAATTTGTGAACATATTCTTTAGAATCTCTACTTCATCTTCTCTCTTTAATATCTAAGGAAATTTTTAAAAATTTTGTGTAAAAAGGTAGGTTTTCATGGCAAAAGACTAAATTGTAAAGAAAAGAAAACTTCCTTTCTCACCCTTTCACTCACGTTGGAAGTATGATAAATTTCTTTCATCCTTCCTTTCTTTTTATACTACCATTTTCTAAATAAAATAATAATAAATATCTAAGTAAAATATTAGAAAAATAATATTGAACTAATTAATTAATTAAAAAATCACCAAAATATCATTAACATCATCATTACATTCTAGAATTCTCCCTCTTGCTAATTGACCATTTTGCCCTTTATGATCTTTCATAATTCCATCCTTGAATTATCGCTTAATTTGGTAAAATTGCAATTTAGTCCCTCACAATTCTTCACCTATTCAATTTGGTCCCTGCATGCCAATTCCATATCTTAGTAAATTGATTGTTTTTACTTTTGGTCCTTTAACTTTCTCATTTCTACACTTCGATCCCTAAATTTTAAATATTTACACTTGAGCCAAAAACTTTTCGCATATTTATGATTTAGGCTTTACTTTAAATCAATATACTAAAACCTACTTGTTAATTATTATTTTTATTATTATTATCATTTTAATACTCCTCAATATTCTCTTTCATCATCTTTATATAATTTTCTCATTTTCCCGAATATCAATTATACATTATTCAATTTATTACTACTTTTATTATATATCAATTTTAGGGATGTTACATTTATACTTGTGCCATAAAAGTTTTTGCATATTTACAATTTAGTCCCTTCCTTAATACATCATGTCATGCTTTTTGATTTAACTCTCTTTTGATATATTGCAACTTTTATTTTCTTTGATATTATACTTATTTCGCTAAGATTTTATCTCATATTATTTACAACCAAGGGGGTTTTAAGGATGTTACACTCGTAGGTCTATAAACAAGACCCTTGATTCCGTGAAATTATTTACTAAATATTCTGTCATTAAAGTCTCTGTTCTAAGTATTGTTCGTAGAAATCCAGGTAAGTCATTGTCTTGTTCGGGTTGATTGTCCTTAGAGCTAGGTTCAAATGCTTGTGATAAATCTATATGTTTTGTTAGTATTAATTTTGTCTATTGCGAAGCAGCTGGACCATATTCTAGCAAGGACAAAGGCAAAGCCCAAATCATTTAAGTTTTTCATTTTTGGTGAGTGATTAGGTTCCAATATGAGTATGCTAACTGCCATGTTTTTTAGTTTACTATGATATGTTTTTAAGAAAAATGTTTTCGAAATAAGTTTAAAGATAAGCTTTCTGAAAAGCTCTATTTTAAGCTATGAAAATCTATTTTCAAAACATGGTTTTGAAAAGATGATTTTAAAGCACAATTTTGTGTGAGCCTTTGATTAAAAGAATGTTTTGAAAGGACAGTTTAAACTCTATTTTGAAAAGCACATATGTGTGAGCTTTTTAAAGCAAATGTTTTAGCTCTGCTCTGTACGAGCTCTGTATTTGGCTCTGCTTTGTGTGAGCTTTTTGTTTAGCTTTACCTCAGTGAGAGCTTTCTATTCTATGAGCTCATTATGAGCCTTCCGATCGGTATACCAATAGTGTGAATATTCACCCATGTTAAGTCTCACTCTGTGTGTTCCTTTGAGAACATGAGCCTTTGTAAGCCTCACTCTGTGTGCTCTTTAAGAGCATGGGCCTTTGTGAGATTGTGATATGTCTCATTCTATGTGCTCTTTGTAAGCTAGATTAGATATAACTTAGGCCCCCTTAGGATGCCAACACACAACAGTGCGTTGAACTTTTTACTCTTTATTATCAATTTGACTGCACTAGAGTGGACTGAGACAGCCTTTGGATGTGTTGGCTTCTAGCATAGTGAGGGATTTCTACTGCACTGGACAGCATTGAGCTGACTGGTGAATAAAGCAGCAGTTAGGACAAGCTGGGGCAATAGAAATATTTAGGAGACAATAATACCCTTACTTTAATTTATTAATTTACCATTTTATCCTTAGATGTTAAATTAATTTCTTTCCCAATCTTATTTGTTTTCAGATTTGGGAGCAAAACAACAGAAATCTCCCCTCGTTCTTGCTGGTTTCTCCCTTGTTTACTGGTTTGTCCCTCGTTTTTGCTAGTTTCTCCCCTCTTTTTTGCTTTGTTCTTGGTTGTGGGAGCTTAGGATATTCTGTTTCCTCAATCAAACTAACAAGTTAGAGATATCTTGTGTTTTTTCCCTCTATTTTCTCATGCTCAACATTTACCCTTTTTCTCAATTAACAGGGGAAGTCTACATTTGGACGATTGGTTAAAAAGTGTTATTCTTCCTTCAAGGTGAGATGGTTTGCTGTCACTCATTGTTATTATTGTTGTTATTGTTATTGGTTTTCTTTTGAGTAGTCTGGTTCTAAATGATATACTAACCTTATCCCATAGGCAGCAACATTTTATCTTTTGATCTTTGGACCTATAATTTAGCATGGTTTACAGTAATATTATTACTAACTATAATTTTAAGTCATACACAATGAAATTACCTAAACATCTAAGCTCACAAACATTATAACTTAAAGCTTGTAGGGCACAAACCGAATTTCCAAGGCTTTTAACACTTGCTTAAGCAAAGAAAAAACACAAACAAATGCATGTAATTGTTCCCGATAACGATCAAATTATACAATAGATTCAAATTTAGAATAGAAAAAAAGTGAAAGGAAGTCGAAAATAGTACCTCAAAGGAACTAGGATAGGAGTCATACCCCTGAAAGGGTAGAGGAAATACATCATTACCTCGGTGCTGGATAAACCTCGCAATGAATCTGTAAGTCCATCTCCTGTTTGAAAATTGAAGAAACAAGGGATAAAAATATTTATTAGGCTAAAATGAAATTTTCTATGGTAGCTCTTAGATATGTAATATTTTCTAAAAGAAATTTACTCCATACACAATTTGTTATTTTGTCAATGTAGGGACAAAAAAGATGCACATTGTATGTGCGTACCTTCATCAGTTTTCAGAACCTCTTTTTTGAGTTTGTATTTAGCATCATAACCTAAGGTTAAGCCTAGAAGTAAAGTTCATTCGATGTGGTATCAATGAAACATTTATATTGTCAAGCATAAAAGAACTTAACGAGACTTAGGAATAAAAAAATGCATATATTTAGCACTTGCTTAAATGTGCCCAATTGCTAATATCTATTACAGCATAAGCCAGTGATTAGTATGATTCTAATTTTCTTCGAATTTAGTCCCAACTTTTATTGACATCTTTTTTAATTTACATTAAAGGTTGTTGACTTTGTGACAATAACCCTCCTATGTTTCTAATGACCCTAACAGAAGATGGTGACTGGAAAAAGCACTAGGAAAACAATCTTTATATCTTAATTATCTTATGGGCTGCTTCTAGAGTTCATCATCAAGGATTTTCTCCATCTCAGTCAAGTCATGTTAAGATTTGAAAGTTAACCAACTAGTCAAGCCTTCTCTCACTTTCTTGCAAGAATATGCAAATACCAATTCCAAATTTGTTTCTGTTGCATTTCATGGTCAAGAAAGGAATTAAAAATAGACGATTCATTAGTTTGGTTCAATCAATGAGGAACCATAGTTGGCTATTTCCTGATTTTTAATTGCCAGAGAGGATACATGGAATTTTGCTTTAGCTCATGTACAATCAGAATTAATTCAGAATATGTCTAAGTCAGCTTACTAATTCTTTGTCTTTGTTTGCTCTTCACTTTGATTTTCCAAACAGCTTTTAAGTCATTTTCTCTAAAACCAAAAACCCTCAAAACCATCTTGACAAATAAGCTGAAGGATCACAACACTTACCTGTAAAATTTCCAGAAACAAATGCACGGGAGGCATCTGTGAATTTTCAACATACAGCAAAATTGAAATCAGTTTGCAGATTTGGAAATACACTGAAAGGATGCAATTGGCACATGAAGATAGCCCAACAAGCTTTGTTAAGGGGAATAATTGCATCAAAACTAGGAATTAAGTAAAGCTTCTGAAAGGTTTCATCAAAAACATAAAGAACTTGAACAAGTAATAGCAACTAATAAGCAGAAACACAGTTCAGCATAAAATATTTATAAACATATATCTGAAAGGAAACAAATAGGATAATTAATATTTATAATTAATATGTTTATAAATATTTTATAAACATATAACATAAAGAACTTGAACAAGTAATAGCAACTAATAAGCAGAAACACAGTTCAGCATAAAATATTTATAAACATATATCTGAAAGGAAACAAATAGGATAATTAACATAAACTACTTGAAAGACCCAATTTCCTAGTAAAGAAAACAAACAAACCTTCCAGCGAAATGATTGTAACCTCCTCCAGCACCATAGTGAGATTTTCCCTTCGTAACGTCAAATACAGATCTAATCACAAAGTATTAAATTGGATTAGCATTTTAGAACATGTTCATATAATAATATGACGAATAAGGCAAAAGAAAGTACCCCAAAATTCCTAAGAGTATGGGTAATGAATCATCAGTTCCATTATATAGAGCCAATTCTTCAATAGTGAACAATTTCTGCATAAAATAAACCAAGAAGAAAATATTTGAAATTTCCAAGCACAAACAGAACAGAAAAAAAAAGGAAAAACGAGATGGAAGACCTGAGAAGAGTTAATTCATTGACCTGAAATCGATTGCATGTCTTCTCAAAGGTAGTGTTGTTGATAATGGGAATGGGAATGGGAAATGGGAATGAGAATGGGTATTGCATGGGAATGGGAAATGGGAGGAGGGCACGGTGGAAGAGGGGAATCGATGGAAGAGGGGAGATGGGAATGGGAAATGGGAGGAGGGCACGGTGGAATGGGAAATGGGAATGGGTGTTGCATGGGAATGGGAAATAGGAGGAGGGCACGGTGGAAGAGGGGAATGATGGAAGAGGGGAGATGGGAATGGAGAAATTGCATTGTATTTAAAATTTTAAAAATAAATAAATATATGTAGTGTATTTTAAAAATAAAAAAATACATGTAGTGTATTTTAAAAATAAAAAATATATGTACTATATTTTAAAAATAAAAAAATATGTAGTGTATTTTAAAAATAAAAAAGATATATGTAGTGTATTTAAAAAATAAAAAAATATATGTAGTGTATTTTAAAAATAAAAAATATATGTAGTGTATTTTAAAAATAAAAAAAATATATGTAGTGTATTTTAAAAATAAAAAATATATGTAGTGCATTTTAAAAATAAAAATATATATGTAGTGTATTTTAAATATATATATGTAGTGTATTTTAAAAGTAAAAAAATATATATGTAGTGTATTTTAAAAATAAAAAATATATATGTAGTGTATTTTAAAAATAAAAAAATATATGTAGTGTATTTTAAAAATAAAAAATATATATGTAGTGTATTTAAAAAATAAAAAAATAAATATAGTGTATTTTAAAAATAAAAAATATATGTAGTGTATTTTAAAAATAAAAAATATATGTAGTGTATTTTAAAAATAAAAAACTATATGTAGTGCATTTTAAAAATAAAAAAATATATGTAGTGTATTTTAAAAAATATATATGTAGTGTATTTTAAAAGTAAAAAATATATGTAGTGTATTTTAAAAATAAAAAAATATATGTAGTGTATTTTAAAAATAAAAAATATATGTAGTGTATTTTAAAAATAAAAAAATATACACAACCAAATTTAAACGAAAAAAATTACAAAGAATAGAATTTCAAGTCAAAACAAGTAAAATTCTTGCAGCTCTACCATAGATGACTAAAGTGAAGAGAAAACAATAGTTCAAAGTAAAGCTTTAAAGATGAACAAATCGATTGCATAATCTTCTTGTTTATAAAAAAAAGAAAACAGCTTTTAAGTTTTTTTTCAATAACCCAACAAAAAATAGTGAAATATTTAGCTGTTTAGAACTCTTCAAAGATAAGGCAAACAAGAAAACCAAAAACCCAACAAAAAAAACCAAAATGTCTTTATTCATTTTGAAAAGATAGTCATAATCAATTATCCTTTTTATACCCTCATTATTGTTTACCATGGATCTTTGAGAATTTTTTCTTTAGTGTTCATCTTATGGTTTTCATCCATTTGCAATGTATTATTCTTATTTTTTATGAAAATATATTTTTATATCTAATTATATATTTACGGTTTTATGTCGGTTGACATTTAAAATCAAAATAATAATAGATGGTAAAGACACGAAATTTTGTGGAGGGAGATATTACCTTAGCAACAAAAGCTGTTTGGGATGATGAGCTAACGCTGATATTTTGTGAGCTTTGTGTGAATGAAGTCAATGCTGGTAATAGATCGACAACTCATCTAAACTCAAAAGGATGGGAAAATGCTCTTTTTCAAGCAAAAACACAAAAAAATTATGGAAAACCTCAATTGAAAAATAAGTGGGATACATTAAAAAAGGAATGGAGGTTATGGAGGGAGTTGCTTAAGGAATCTACAGGTATTGGATGGTGTCCATCTAAAAAGACGGTTGATGCTACCGAAGAATGGTGGGCTGCAAAAATACAGGTTAGTGTTAACTTTATCATTATTTTAATGCATAAAGTTTATTGAAATTAATAATTTACAATTATAAAAATCTTAGTATAACATTTAACATGTTATGTGGGAAAATCCTGATTTTAAAGGATTTAAGAAGAAAGGAATTGAACCACGATTGAATGAGTTAATGTGGCAAATGTTTGCTGGAATTGTAGCCACCGGAGAGAACACATGGGCACCTTCGTCTGGTTTTCTTCCAAGTGGGGTTCCTATGGGAGAGGATGCACCTAATAAGGGTTTTGGTGATTCAGATGAACATAGTAACGAGAATGAAGGTATTCCTCCTGATGAGGTACCATCAAACCCTTCTCATGAAATTCCTAATCGAAGAAAGCAAACACTTGGGGCTGTACACGGTAAAGGAAAAAAAATCAAGTTCAAGTAGAAAATCATCAAAAAATACATTAACTACTCAGATTGAGAAATTGTGTGAGAGTATGGCTAGTCCAAGGAAGTCAGTGAATGGAATTATTTTTCCTCACTCTCAATATACTATTTCAAATGCAATGGATGCTTTGCGTGCTTTGGGAGATGAAATTCCCAAAAAAGATGAATTGTACTATTTTTCCACCAAAATGTTCCAAATACCGGTGAAACGAGAAGTGTTTTTGAACTTAGATCCAGATGATAGGGTTTGGTGGCTTCGACGTGAGTCTGCTGAACAAAATCCAATTGCATCATTTTCGTCCTTGGTAGCAACATCCTCATTTCCCTTCCAACCATACCATCAACCACCTCCACCATAAGCTCCTTAGAATTATTATTGTAATATAACTATACTACTTTTTTATATGTAAAACTAATGTATGATACTTTTTATGTTTGGTATTTTTATGCTATGCTTTTAATCAAGTTTCTGTGTTATATAAAATGTCACGAAATATTAATTTATTTTCATTTGATTACTTTTTCAGGTTATGGATGAATTTAACAATATGTATAATAGTTTTGATATAAATTATGATACCTCTGAATTAAGTGAAGAAGCTCAACGAAGAATAGCCACAATTGTTACCCAAGTTGAGCACAGCAATTATCATGATGAGGAAGAATATGTGTTAAGTTGTTTATTGGTACACCATGAAACTTATTTCACTATGCAACTGCGTATGGATTCAAATTATACAGGTCAAATGTGGGTGGACGAAGTATTAAATGGGCACGATGATCGTTGCATCATTAGTTTTAGGATGCCAAAAAATATATTTCACAGATTATTGCATGATTTGCAAACAAATTATGGCTTAAAGAATGGGAAAATGTCGGCGATGGAGAAGTTAGCATTATCATTGTACATTCTTGGAAATAGAGAATCAAATTCAAATGCAACAGAGCGATTTCAACGATTTGGGGAAACTATTAGTCGAATTTTTACTGATATGTTGCATATATTTGCTCGAATGGGAATAGCCACGATTAAACCCATTGAAGGTCAATTCGAGGAAGTACCGAACCATATTCGACATGATACAAGATATTGGCCTCATTTTAAGGTAAAATTTACACAATCTTTATATTTTTAAAACATAAATTATTTCTAACTTTTATCTCATTACTTGTATTTATTTTAAAGGATTGTATTGGGGCCATAGATGGAACACACATAAAAGCATGCATTTCGTCTTCTTCTCAATTACCTTATATCAGACGGAAAGGTGAACCAACTCAAAATATTATGACAGTTTGTGACTTCAACATATGCTTTATTTTTGCATTTCCTGGTTGGGAAGGAACAGCACATGATAGTAGAATTTTTTTGCAAGCACTTAGAAAGCAAGAGTTGAAGTTTCCACACCCTCCACCAGGTTGAACTTTAATTTTTTAATTACTTTTTACATAAAAAATATTAAAATTTTTAATTTATTTTTAAACTTGATATTGTGTTTTAATTTTTTGTAGGAAAATATTATCTTGTGGATTCAGGATATCCACAAATGGCAGGTTTTCTAGGTCCATATAGGGGGAACGATATCATTTACCTGATTTTCGTCGAGGAAATCATCAAGTATCTGGAAAAAAAGAAATCTTTAATCATGCCCATTCTTCGTTACACTCTGTGATTGAACGAACATTTGGAGTGTGGAAAAAAAATGGCCAATATTAAGAGATATTCCAAGTTATTCATTCGACAAGCAAGTTTTAATAGTTATTGCAAAAATGGTTTTGCATAATTACATTCGAAGACATGCTTGGTCAAATGATGGGAATTTTCGAGAATTTGAGAATATACCGGACATGCCAGTCTCTTCAAGCCAGTTTGACAGAGGTGAATCGAGTTCTTCTAACAGAGAAAGTGACCTTGAAATCATGATGTTAAGGGAAACCATTGCAATTAGTTTAATGAATCCATATTTGTAAACACATTTTGTATCATAACCTAATTTCTAGTAATAATGAAACTTGTTATGTCTTATGTTACTATATTTTTTTATTAAAAATCATCCGTTTAGATACTTCAAAATTTGATCCAAGTATAATGTTACTATTTGTGAAAATAATATTTATCATTGTTATAAAAAAAATTTAACTATAAAAAAATTAAAAATAATTATCATTTTATCTAATAAATAATTTAAATTAATTATAAAATTCATTAAAATATTGGAAGATACATTTTAATATTTTATTAAATGAATTTGCATATTTTAATAATTTTAAAAAAGTAAAATAATTTAAATAACTTCTATTATATATCAATTCTAATCTGATGTCCTTAATAGTCATTTTTCATTCTCACCTCACCGCTACAGCTGGGTTTGAATCCAAACACACACTCCACCATTGTTTCTAATCTCACCGCTACAGTACCCAATCTCACCGCTACAGTAATTAATCTCACCGCCGCCGCTGTTTTTAACCTCACCGGAGGTAAACACAACGCCCATCCAAACTAGCCTTTATTCAGTGAGACATGTCTTGTATTTGAAGAATCAAGTGTGCGACCTAAGGCTGACTCTGTTCATGATTTCTATTATGTGTGAGTTGGTCTTACGACTCTGTTATAAACTCATATTCAATTTTGTTTTTGAAAAGCAATATAGACTCACAGGATTTTAACGCAAGCCCCTTTTTGAGCAAGTTTTTAGTAAAAAAAATTGATAAGAATTATTTACAAACTATTTTCTCAAAAATATGTTTTTTATGCGAATTGGATCTTGCAACCTCACCAGCAAACCCAACACGCAAAACATTTTCAAACTAAAGTTTTCTATTCTTTTCAAATGTTGTTTTTAAGGCATAATCCAATGGTTTCTGATTATTCACTAAGTTCTCCTCGAACTCACCCACTCCTCTCTTACTTCTTAGGTAAGTAGGTTGTGGATAGCATAGGAAAGGTCGATGATCTGGCGAGGCACCAGACTGATATAAGTGAACCATAAAGATGGATGATGAGATTTTGTTATGTTTTTTTAAAACCATAAATTACATCGTTTATTTGATTTTTTTGAATTAATATCTTAGTATAAAAGTACAATATGCTATGTTATTAAGTTTACTCTATTGCTGCGACCATGTTATGGTTTTAGACTCGTGTTTTATAAGTAATAAATTGATGTTATTCATGCACGTCTATTTGTAAGTTACTTGTGTATGCTTATAGTATTAGTATCATTACATATGAAACTCTAGATATATTTACTATATTTACATGCGTACCCTTAGCTTTGCAAACCTTTACATGTGTGCAAACCCATGAAATTATGTGAACCATGTTCAAATGTGATAGTTTTTTGCATCCATGTTTTCCTTATTTGTGAAGCATAGTAATTAGTGAATCTAAGATGTATTAGCAGTTTTGGTGTTAAGTGAACTATTAGTGTTTTGTGAACTTAAGATTTAAAAATCACTATATGTGAGCTGTTGTGTTTTGCAAACTCATGTTTTGTTTAAGCCTATATTAATCTGTGAACCGATGTTTGTGTGTTGGTCTGCGATCTCTTGTGTTAATAAGGCATACGAGCTATGTCTAATTGTGATGCAAAACCTTTAACTGTAATGGGAACCTATAAACATTTCTAAGTGTATGGAATAATTGTTTCACATGATTAGGTACTCTGATTTATTTTACATGTGAACCCTAGTGTCTTATGAATGCATGGTTTTTCATTGCTTTGTTAAAGATTAACAATATGTTTGTGTGCTATGTATAAAATGGTGTGTTGGAGGTTAGGTTGGGAGTCAATGGATAGTCACTTTGGTGGCTAATGTGGCATGTCGAATACAATTCAGATATTCTCGGCCGGGCTTTGGGGTGCTTCAATAAAGGACAACCTTTATGGCACAACTCTGGACAGGAAAGCCTTTGTGGCGAGTACTGAATGTAAATGACAACCTTTGTGGCATAACTCTAGATAGGAAAGCCTTTGTGGCAAAAATCTGGATAGGAAAGCCTTTCTGGTGAGTACTAAATGTAAAAGAAAAACCTTTGTAGTAATATCTCTATTTAAGAAAGACTTGGTGTAACAGCCCGTTTTCAGTGATGTTAGAAACAATGGTTTCGGGACCACAATTTTGATGAGTGAATTATTATTTTATTATTTATTATAAGTCTACAGGATTATATTAAGATCGTATTAAATTTTCGTTAAGAAATTTTGAAATTTACATAGTTAAATAAAAATGACTAAATCATAAAAAGTGTAAAAGTTGAGTTCTATTAGTTAAAGGGGTCTAATGGCTATGGAAAGGACTGTTAATGGACTTATTTAGTAATTATACCATTTAAGGAATTAGTGGAAAAATATGGACATGGATTTGATGTTTTGTTTAGTTATTAACAAGGTTAAAATGGTAATTTAATAAATTAAATTAAACTAAAATAAGACAACAATTGCACCATCTTCTCTAATTGTTTTTCTCCACCAAAAAATTTAAGAAGAAACACCATTTTTGGTGCTTTGAGGGTTCGCCCAACATAGTTCATGCATGTTGATGTTTTAAGGTTAGTTTTTAGTGATTTTTATGTTTTTGTGATCGTTTTAGCTTAATCTAGCTAGCCTGGGGATTAATTTGTAAAATTGTTAAAGGTTGAGGGACTTACCATGAATGTTTTTGAATAGGTTTTGATGTTAGTTGATGGATTATTTATCTTTGTTATAAAATAAACAAGTTTTGTTAAATGATTTTTGATGAATTTTAGAATTAGGGATTAAATTATTAAAGGTGTAAATCTATAGGTTTTGTTGTGAAATGCTGGTATTGGTGGGTTAATTCAAGGTCCCTTGTAACATTGGTTAAAATGGTTAGATTTTAAGTTATGAGCTTAAGGACTAAATTGTGAAAAAATAAAATGTTAGGGACAAAATCATAATTTTTCATAAATATGAGTATTGGATTAAATTGAATTCGAGAATTACTTAATTGATTGAAGTTATCAATTTAGATCAACATAAACCACATTCAGAAATAAATCAAGGAAAAGCTAAGGTTTCGGATTAGTTCGACTATATTGCTACGCCCTAGTTATGGAGGTAAGTTCGTATGAACTATAATCGTTTCAATGTTAGCTAAATTGACTGTTTGTTATATTGTTTTAATATAAATGAATTTTGATATAAATGTATCAATATTTTGACAAATTGACGGATAACGAGTCTCGTTTGAACCTTAAGAATTCTTAGGATACAAATGACATGTCATTAGGGATTTCATGTTTTAGGTGCTAGTCTTGATTGTCCTACTGATGGCTGAGGTCTTGTATTTGTTGCAGATTCTACACAACTCGTGTGAGCAGCATCATGTAACTTACATTTCGACCCATAGCTTATGTGAGCAGACCCATTTCACAGCTCGTGTGACATTGATGTAAATGAAAGGTTACGATTATATGTAAAGGTATACTATGTGTGAGGTTTCCCGAGTATTCGATGTAATTCTAAATGGTTCAAGGGAAATGAAATGGTAAGTATGGAAATGGAATGAATTGTGATCTTATGGCAACATTGATGAGCTAAATGTTATGTATATATATGGTAAACTACATATCTTATGGTGGATTTCATATGTATCATGAACAGATATACTAACTTGTGAATTTGATGATGTTGTATAGGCATTTACTAAGCTTGACATTGGTAATGGTTTATACTTAATCTATGAATTTTATTATTGAAAGTGGTAAGTTATGTTTAAAGTTTATACGAGCTTACTAAGCACTCATTTCTTACATAGTTATTTTCCTTTATTTTATAGATTATCGGAAGCTCAATCGGTTGGAAGCTCATCAGAGACCTATCACATTATGCATCAACTAATTTGGTAGATTTTGTGTATTTTGGACAAGGTTAATAATAGCATGTATAGGTTGTTTAGTAATGATACTTTGTAAATGTGTTAATGGTGATTTGATATTTATGAGCTTTGAATTTCATGTTTGGTTTGGTGAACCTTATCTTACCAAATTATGTCATACATTTTCAAATTCTTGTTTATAAGCTTCTTTTGGCACATTGATGATGGCTTGAAAATGGTTACTTGTAACATGTTCTAGTACATATTTGAACTAGGTTACTATGTTTGGAAAATGACAATATTGACATGTTTAGGTAAATGATGTTTGGATGCAATTGTGGTGCCTTTGAATGACATATTGGTTAGGGAATTAGGTTGTTTGAAATGGCATGATTATGTGTATTTGAATGATGCTTAAATCCCTTTAAAGTGTGCACAAATGGGTTAGTTAGTTATGCATGAATTGGTTATGAAATGAATTGATTTTAGGAAAATTTTGGGTTCACACGGCTTGGGACATAGGCTGTCACATGGCTTGGCGACTCGGCCATGTGCCATTTGGGGTTTCTCAGTGTTCCAAGTCAGTTACACAACCTAGCACACAGCCAGCCACACGGGCGTGTGGGGCATCTTAGTAAGTTACACGGGTAAGGACACGGGTTGGGCCACGGTCGAGTGTCCCTCGTTCGAATGTTACATGGCCTGGCCACACGACCGTGTGACCATTGTTTTCCAATTTTTGAAACTGTTTCTTAAACTTCCTATTTTGTTTCAAATTAGTCCTGAATTGCTTCTAAGCTATTTTTAGGGCCTCGAAGGCTCGATTTATAGACAAAATGCATGTCATTGAATGATTTATACTATGTTTAATTTATTTAAATGTTATGATGTTACTTATTTTCATATTGTACGTGTAGCAACCCGTTTTTAGTGATGTCAAAAATAGTGGTTTTAGGACCTCAATTTTGACGAGCGGGTTTTTATTTTATTATTATTTTAATGTTTATGGGATTATATAGAGGCCGTGTGACCTCTGTGTCCAATTTTTTCAACTTTTTCCTAAACTTTCCAAATTATTTCAAATTAGTCCTGAATTGCTTCTAAGCTATTTCTAGGGCCTCGAAGGCTCGATTTAGAGACAAAATGTATGTGTTTGAATGGTTTATGATATATTTAAATTATTAAGTGTTATGATGTTTAAAATTTTACGATTGTACGATAATACTTTGTAACCCTAATACAAAGATAGAGATGGGTTAGGGGTGTTAGATTTAGTAGTATTAGAGCTATAGTTTAGTCGATTTTTAGACTGAGCGTAGCATGTATGGAGTCTAAAAATACATGCCATTATATAACCTGTGGTTGTGTGATAACTCTTGACTCAAATTAAATTATGTTTTCGTATAGATAAGATATCTTCCAACCGAGCTGATTCCGATGAGGTTGAAAGTAACACGCAAGCGTCTGTTTATGGAGTAGCTTCTAGTAGTGGGTCAAGGAGATTAGGCTAAAGAAGCGTTCTTCCAAATGATGTCTGAGTGGTTTAAAAGTTTGTGAGAACTAACCCGTTGGCTTAACGACCTCCACCACCATCTATACCCTAACTTTCACTTGTTATGCCACAAGGTTTAAACAATTACATGCAAAAAGGCCTCTAGTTGATAAAATCCAAAAATATAGGGCTGAAAAGTTTCGTGGCACAGTTGAAGACGATCCTGAAAAAGCTGAGTTCTTGTTAGAAAACACTGTGAAGGTTTTCGATAAACTATCCTGTACATCGGTTAAATGATTAAAGTGTGTTTTTTCTCTGTTGAAAGAATCAGCGTATCAGTGATGGAACACCTTAATTGCGGTAGCACCTAAAGACCGCGTGAATTGAGATTTCTTTTAGATAGAGTTTAGAAAGAAATATGTTAGCCAACGATTTCTCAGCAAGAAATGTAAAGAATTTTTGGAATTGAAGTAGGGTGTATGTCAGTAGTCGAGTATGAGAGAGAATTTGTATGACTCAGCAAAGATGCTTGGGAGTGTATACCACCAGAGGTTGTTATGTGCACCCAATTTGAGAACGATTTAAGTGAAGATATCAAGCTGCTAGTTTGAATTCTAGAATTGAAGGAATTTATAGTTCTTGTTGATAGAGCACACAAGGCTGAAAAACTCAATAAAGCCAAA
Source organism: Gossypium hirsutum (assembly GCF_007990345.1). NCBI lineage: Eukaryota > Viridiplantae > Streptophyta > Magnoliopsida > Malvales > Malvaceae > Gossypium > Gossypium hirsutum. The sequence continues at coordinate 40,862,555 of NC_053444.1, forward strand.
AGAAAAGTAGATTTTAAGGCCCGTGATACGGGCAAATGACCTATGGGAATATCATTCTTATCTCCATCGAAGAAATCAAAGGAATTTCACAATCATTCATTAACTTTAGTAGGATTCTCGTTGAGAGATAAAGGAAAAGAACATTTGAGTTCGAGACCTCGGGCTAGATTTGTAGCGAGTGTGAGTAGTGTCAGAAATAATAAACCTGAATGTCAACAATGCAATAGGCGACACTTTGAAGAATGTAGATTGAAAGATGGGTCGTGTTTCAAATATGGCTTTTATGATCATTTCCTTAGAGATTACCCTGAAAGATCAAATAAAGGGAAAGCTCAGAATACTCGTTCGAGTAATACGACTAGGAGAGTGAGACCACCCAGAAATAGTGGGAATGCTAGTAAGAGTTAAGGTGGAACAAAAGATTCTATTGTTAGATCTAAGGCACAGGCACCAGCTAGGGCTTATGCGATTCGTGCTCTAGTGGAAGCTTCAGCACCTGATGTGATCACTGATACATTTTTTATATTTGATACTAATGTTAATGCTTTGATTGACTAGGGTCAACTTACTCATATGTATGAACAACTTTAGTTTCAGATAATAAATACCTTTTGATTCTACTGAGTTTGTGGTCAAAGTAACGAATCCTTTAGGTCAATATGTGTTAGTTGATAAAATTTGTAAAAATTGTCCTTTGATGATTTGGGATTGCAACATTCTGGCTGATTTGATGTTGTTGTCATTTGATGAGTTTGATGTGATTCTAGGTATTGACTGGTTAACATTGCATGATGTTTTTGTGAACTATAGACGAAAGCTAATTAAATTGAAATGTCAGAATGGTGAAGTAATTCGAGTTGAATTAGATAGAAATGAAGGTAAAACTAATGTTATTTCAACTATGACGACACATAAATATGTTAGAAAGGGTTGTGAAGCGTATCTAGCTTACATATTGAGTTAGTGTCGGGAACTTATCCGATATCGATAGCTCCGTATAGAATGACACATACAGAGTTGAAAGAGTTAAAAGCACAATTGTAAAAATTGACAGATAAAGGTTTTATTTGGCCTAGTTTTTTTCCTTGGGGTGCTCCTATTTTGTTTGTTAAGAAAAAGGATGGGTCAATGCGGTTATGTATCGACTATCGACAGCTTAACAAAGTCACGATTAAGAAAAAACATCCTTTGTGACATATTGATGATTTGTTTAATTAGCTAAAAGGTGCGATAATATTCTCAAAGATCAACCTCCATGTTGGATATTATTAGATATCGGTTAAAGACTCAGATGTGCTGAAGATTGTTTTCAGAACTAGGTACGGACATTACGAATTTCTTGTTATACCATTTGGTTTGACCAATGCACCTACTGTATTTATGGATTTGATGAACATAATATTCAGGTCGTATTTAGACAGATTTGTTGTTATGTTCATTGATGACATTCCGGATCTATTCTTAAGATGAAATAGAGCATACTCAGCATTTGAGAATAGTTTTGCAAACTTTGCGCGAAAAATAGTTGTTTGCTAAGTTTAGCAAATGTGAGTTCTGGCTTCGAGAAGTCAAATTTTTGGGACATGTTGTAACGACAGATGGTATTAGGGTTGATCCAAGTAAAATATCGACCAGAGTCAACTAGAAACCCCCAATAAATGTTTCAAAAATTAGAAGTTTTTTGGGTTTATCTGGATATATCAGAGATTTGTTAAGGAATTTTCGATGATTGCTACGTCGTTAACGAAGTTACTTTAGAAAGATGTCAAGTTCGAATGGTCTGAAAAGTGTCAGCAAAGTTTTGATTAGTTGAAAACGTTGTTGATTGAAGCCCCTATGTTGGTTTAGCCAGAGCTCAGTAAGGAATTTGTTATTTATAGCGATGCTTCTTTGAATGGTTCAGGTTGTGTTTTGATGCATGAAGGCAAAGTGAAAGCTTATGCATCCCGACAATTGAAACCGCATGAGAAAAATTACTCGACTCATGATTTAGAGCTTGTAGTTATTGTGTTTGCTTTAAATATTTCCTGACTGGAACGATGGAAATATGCCAGTGTACACAATCACAACAAATAATAAAGTGATAAGCAAATAACGAGTTATCGTATCCACAGGGACTGTGAAAGAAAAATATTTGTGAAATGAAATTCAAACACTTTGGTGAATAAAAATATTTTGATTTTGAATAAGTGATTAAAAACTAAGTAAAATAAAATAAAAATAAAAGTTCTAATGCACGATTCCAAAAGATGATTTTAATCAAGATGACGTAATTGTGTTAGATTAATTACATTTCTTAACTTAGAATTACTAAACTCATGTTCATGTTGTTACGAATAAATTAACAGCAACTTGGTAATTAGCTAACTGCTGCTCATACGTACCTATTAAATTAACTAATCTCTTGAAAATTTTCTAATGCCAATTCAAACAATTAATCAATCTTCATAAGCACATAAAAGATTAAGTGAGGTAACAATGCATCCCTACCTTGAAACAGTTTAATTACAATAATCTTGAAAGTTATGCAAGGCTAATATAACGTCTAATATCATCACTAATTTAACCCCTAACTACCTTAGAAGATGAAACATGCACTGATTAAGTGTTGTGTCAATTAATTAAAATTTCCACACGATTAAATAATTAATTCATTAGTTACCTTACAATTATAATGCAAGGATAACTTAATCATGATTTTACTTAATCAAACAACTTACCAGGGCCTATAACAACACAAACACAATTTTAATAACTTAAGTGGATGAAATGCAATCAACCTAACACAAATTAAATTTAATTCATATTAATTAAGTTAAACATATCAACATAAAAAGTATTCATAGACATGTTCATAAAAAAAACAATAAAAATTAAAGGATAGGGAACTAGAATCAAATATAGTGTTTCTCCAAAGCTTGATTAGTTTGCTCCGCTCCTCCTTCTCCACTTGTTATTATTGAACCGAGGCTTCCATGAGCACTTGGATCCTGCTTCCAACAGTGGTTGAAGGGCTCTTTTCGAAGAAAGAAATCGGCAAGAGGAATGGAAGGGAAAAATGGGAAATGAATGAGAGAAAAGCAAGTGAAACAGAGAGAGATGTGTGAGATGAGAGGTGTGTTTGAAATGAGCAGCCAAGGGGGTATTTATAGGTTGAGTAGGCTGCTAAAAATAGAAAAAATCAGCATCCATAGACTCCCCCCATGGCCAGCCACACATGTGGCAAGTTAAAAGCTTTCAAACTTGCTAAATTTAGCTAGGGGTAAATCTACAAAGGCTTGAATAGTGGAAGGGTTTGAATGCAATTTCAAGGAAGCTTCAAGGTTTGTTTTGCAAGCCAAGTAATTAGCTAAATAAGCTGATTGGGTCAAAATTTTGGACGGTTTTGGACAGCCCATTACTCGGTTGGATCGGTCTTGTCGGTTTAGCACAATTGGGCCTATTTTCATAATTAATTAATAATAATTATTTAACCCAAAATAAATTGGACAAAGATTAAATTTAATTATATTATGAATTAATATTCATAATTTGGACCATATTAGGCTGAAAAATTAATTCGCCTTGATGCTTCAAAATTGCTTCTCGATTTTGTGCTTCCAACAGTGTCTATCGAGCCAATTTTCGCCCTTTGTGCGAATCTGTCAAAAATAAATCAAAATTAATCAAAATTAATTATAAAATTAATTAAAATTCAACATGTTACTAATTTAAATACAATTTAATTATTTTATAATTATTATATATTTTTTGACAATAATTTCTACAAAATTGCATGAATTTGAGTTAAAAAGGGCATGAAAAAGTGTGTATATTTTCGTGTTTCTAGCGACACTATTTGTACGGAGAAAAATGTCATATCTTCACGGATCACAAGAAATTGAAATATTTGATGTCACAGAAAGATCTGAATGTGAGACAATGAAGGTGGTTGAAGCTGTTAAAAGATTATGATTTGATTATCGACTATCACCTGGGAAAAGCTAATGTCATTGCTGATGCTCTAAGTAGAAAATATTTGTTTGCTTTATGAGTTTTGAACACACGGTTGACGTTGGTTAATGATGGTTCTATATTAGCTTAAATAAAAGCTAGACAGACGTTTTTGCAACAAATTTGTGAAGCTCAGAAAGGTGACGCTGAATTAATTGCTAAATGAAAACAGATTGAATCGACACCTGATTCAGAATTTCATGTTAGTTTAGATGGTAGTTTGCATTTCAAAAATAGAATTTGTATTCTGAGAAATTCTGATGTCATTGAGAAGATTTTGCAGGAAGCTCACAGTTGTAGCTTATTGATACATCCTGGTAGCAATAAAATGTACAGTGATTTGAAATAGATGTACTGGTGGCCGGTTATGAAACGAAAAATTTCAGATTTCGTATCAAAATGTTTGAACTTTCAGTAAGTTAAAACTGAGCATTAGGTACCTTCTGGTTTATTACAACCTATGATGATTCCAGAACAAAAATGCGAACGTGTTAGATGGATTTTGTATTGGGATTACCTCTGTCACCCCGAAAGTAAGATGTTCTCTGGGTTATTTTGGATCGTTTAACTAAATCCACGCATTTCATTCCAGTACGTGCGGATTACTCACTTAAGAAGTTGGCAGAGTTGTATGTTTCTGAGATTGTTAGATTGCACGGTGTACCGGTATCTATTATCTCTAATAGGGATCCATGGTTTACTTCTCGATTCTGGAATAAATTACACGAAGCTCTGGGTACTCGACTGCATTTTAGTACAACATTTCATCCACAGACCGATGGTCAGTCTGAGTGAGTAATTTAGGTACTCGAAAATAGGCTCTAATGTTGTGTTTTAGAGTTCGAAGGTAACTAGGAGAAATTTCTACCGCTGGTTGAATTCACTTATAATAATTATAAACTGAGCATTCAAATGGCGCCGTACAAAGCTTTGTATGGTCGAAAATGTCGAACTCGATTATATTGGATTGAGTTGAGCGAGAAAAATTTATTCGGTGTTGATTTGATTCGAGCAACCAAAAAAAGGTCAAAGTAATATGTGACTGTTTGAAAGCTGCTTTTGATCGTCAGAAATCATATGAGGATTTGAAAAGAAAAGATATAGAATTTCATGTCAGCGACACAGTATTTCTAAAAGTATCATCTTAGAGAAAAGTTCACTGTTTTGGCCAAAAAGGGAATCCTAGTCTGAGATTCATTAGGTCGTATGAGATCTTCGAATGGATTGGATCAATGGCTTATCTATTGGCATTACCGTCAGAGTTAGAGAAAATTCATAATGTGTTTCATGTGTATATGTTACGACGGTACCAATCAAACCTTTCACATGTGATTTCACCTGTAGCTGTTGAGATCCAACCAGATATGTCGTATAGTGAAAACCCGATCAGAGTATTAATTCAGGAAGCTAAAGAGTTCAGAAATAAAAAAAAATAGCTTTAGTTAAAGTTCTCTGGCAACGTCACGGAATTCAAGAAGCTACCTGGGAATTGGAATAAGCTATGAAAGTGCAATATCCGAACCTATTTTCTGGTAGGATTTTTGGGGACAAAAATTCCTTTAGAGGGGAGAGTTATAACAACCCATTTTCAATGATGTCAGAAATAGTGGTTTTGGGACCATAATTTCGACAAGTGAGTTTTTATTTTATTATTATTTTAATTTTTATGGGATTATATTAGGGTCGTGTTAAAATTTTGTTAAGAAATTTTGATGTTTAAATAGTTAATTAGGTGAAAATGACTAAATCATAAAAAGTGTAAAAGTTGATTTCTAATAGTTAAAACGGTCAAATGGCTATAAAAATTTAAATTAAATAGGCTTAAATGGTAATTATACCATTCTTAAGGTTAGTGGACAAATATGAACATGATTTAGTGGATTTTAAAGTTAATAACAAAAGTTAAATTAGTAATTTGATAAATAAACTTAAGCTAAAATAAGGTAAAGATGGCATCATCTTCCCTAAGTGTTGTTCACCACCAAAAATAAGGAAAAAAGAAGCCATTTTTAAACTTTGAAGGTTCGGTCAAGCTTGCTTCTTGCATGTGAGTGATTCCGAGTACCGTTTTTAATGATTTTTTATGGTTTTGAGCACGTTTTAACTTAATCTAGCTAGCCGGGGGTTAATTTGTAAAATTGTTAAATTTTGAGGGTTATGCCATGAATTTTATTGAATGATTTTTTATGTTAATTGATAAATTATGAGTCCTTGAAGAAAAATAAACAAGTTTTGTTAAGTAATTTTTGATGAAATTTCATTTAGGGATTTATTTGTGAAAATTGTAAAATTTCATGTTAAATTCATAACATGATGGTTATAATAGGTTGATATGAGTCCCTAAGAAATTTTACTAGCTTGTATGGAGGATTAAAATGGTTACATTTCAAATTATAGCTTAAGGACTAAATTGTAAAAAGTTAAAATGTTAGGGGTAAATTGGTAATTTTGCATAAATATGAAATATGGACTAAATTGAATTCTAGAAGTACTTCATTGACTGAAATTATCTATTTAGATCAAGATAAACCACATTTAGACTTAGATCGAGGAAAAACTAAAGCTTCGGACTAGTTCCATTAAACTACTATGCCCTAATTATCGAAGTGAGTTTGTATGAACTGTAATCACTTCCATGCTAGTTAAATTGAATGTTCATTATGTTGATTTGATATAAATGAACTTATATATATATGTATCAATGCCTATGATGAATTGACGGATATTAAGTCCCGGTTGAACCTCAGGAATTCTTAGGATACAAATGACATGTCATTAGGGATTTCATGTTTCGGGTGTTGGCCTTGAATGTCTTACCGATGATTGAGGTCCTACATTTATGGCAGAGTCTCCATAGCTCATGTTAGTAGCATTGTGTAGCTTACATTCTGACCCACAGCTCGTGTGAGTAGCATCATGTAGCTTACATTCTGACCCACAGCTCATGTGAGCATTGATGTAAAAGAAAGGTTACAGTTATATGTAAATGCACACTTTGTGTGAGCTTCCCTAGTATCCGATGAAATTCTAGATGGTTCAACAGGCACGAAAAGGGAACGAGATGATAAGTGCGTAAATGGATTGAATCATAACATAGTGAAAGGATTTATGAACTACATGATGTTGTATATATGGAAACTTACATATCTTATGGTTGATTTCAATTATGTTATTGATAGATATACTAACTTGTGAGTTGGTGATGTTGATTAGACTTTACTAAGCTTATGGAATTGGTGTTGGATTATGTTTAATCTATGTATTTTATTATTGAAATGGTAAGTTATGTTTAAAGTTTATACGAGCTTTCTAAGCACTCGTTGCTTACGTTGTTTCTTTTCTTTGTTTTATAGATTATTAGAAGCTCAATTTTTTTGGAAGCTCATCAGAGATCTATCACACTATCCAACAATCATTTTGGTAGTTTTTGATGGTTCATGGATCTATAAAATGGATGATTTAGTATGTTTTTGTCTTTGAAGTACATGTTTAGTTGACGAACATAAAATGCTTGTTAAGTAAGTTCTTTTTGTCCACTTTAGGGTAATTGAAAGGTATGGCATTTTGGTATTGTAGTGACTTGAAAATGGTAATTGTGATGTGTTTTGTAGATATTTGAACAAGTTTTATATGCATGAAATGTGGCAATATGGACATGTATAGGTAAGAGATGTTTGGATGCAAATTATGGTGCCTTGGAATGGCATATTGGTTAGGTGATTTAGGATGCTTGAAATGGTATGTTTATGCAAGTTTGAATGATGTTTGAACCCCTTGAATGTATGCTTAAGTGGTTTGAAAAATTATGCATGAAATGGTTTTGAAATTGTTTGATTTTAGGTAAATTTTGGGTTCACAAGGCTTGGAATATATACATGTGACATAGTCATGTGAGACACACAGCTTGGGGACACAGTTGTGTGTCATCTAAAGGTTTCTTACGGTTCAAGTCAGTGAGTTACACGGCTTAACACATAGCCTAGCACATGGGCGTGTAGGGTTGAGAGTTACATGGCCTGACACACAGGCATGTGACCCTACTTAGTGAGTTACACAGGTGAGGACACGGGCTGGGACACGACCGTGTGTCCTTTGTTTGAAAGTTACACGGCCTGACCATACCGCCGTGTGAACCCTGTTTCCAATTTTTGCAACTTTTTCCTAAACTTTTCCGACTGTTTCTAATTTTCCCCGAATTGTTTCAAGTTATTTCTAGGGCCTCAAAGGCTCAATTTAGGTATGAAATGTATGTGATTGAATAGTTTATGATATATTTAAATTATTGAGTGTTATGATGTTTTAAAGTTTCCTATTGTACGGTAATACTCCATAACCCTAATTCAGCGACAGAGATTGGTTAGGGGTGTTCTAGTACGATAATGCTCTGTAGCCCTAATCGATGACCGTGATGGGTTAAAGTTGTTAAGTTGGTGGAAAATCTCTGAAAGTAAATGCCTTTGGGGTAGTCTCTATCAAAGGAAAGCCTCTGTGGCTACCCCCATAAAGGAAGCCTTCGTGGCCATATCTGAAAGGAAACTTCTTCGTGGCGTAACCTAAGGACAAGATGCCTTGGTGGAAACTCTATAAAGGAAAGCCCTTGTGGCGAATACAAAGGAAGCCCTCACGGTGGTTTAAATAAAGGAATGCCATCAGGAAAAATTCTAAATGAAAGTTGTGAAAAGAATCATGAAAGAATGGTATGAATGGTTCTCTGAAGGCAAGGTAAAGATGGGACTCTGAGGTATAGTAAGTGTAAGAGATAATGTATGGGACAAGTAAAAAGGACTAAGTATCCAATAAACTTTGAAAGAAAGGCACCATATGCAAAATAATGGGTGAACTACGCATACTAACAAGAAATGAACAGTGAAGTTAGAGCGCGCTAGAATAGGTCGCAAATTCGAGGTATGTGTTATAGGTATGTATAGATAGTACCCTGAAGTAAGGAGGACTTGGCCTAACTTTATGTGAAGAAATAATATTTTAATTCTGTAAATAAGGTAAAGAAAATGGTTAAGGACTATGTAAATATAAGATTTAAGAAAGGACATAGAAAGTGAAGATATTATAAGTATAGTGTACTCAAAGGAAAGAAATAGTAATTCGATTTTAGACCTCAAATCTGGAGCCTAAAAGAGTGAAGGTTTAAATAATATGAAAGGAAAATAAGTCCTTAAATACACTAAGAGAAAGATAAAGGTTTAAAATAAAAAGGAGTAATTACACTTTGTTAAAGGAAATCTTTAATGAAGTATTCGCTAGAAGGAATAAGGCAAAGTCTATGGACACGTGTAGGACTTGCGAAGCATTTATCATACTCTGATATAATGAAACAAGTATTTAAGTATTATCTCACTAACTTCTTATGAACTTTCTAAAGTTATTTCCTGTTTCAGGTTATAAAGGAGTATGCACCGAGGAACGATGCCAGGGCTATGCCAAAAAGGAATGGTGCAATGGGTTGTTGTGTATATAAAGGAAATTAAGTGGCATGTTAAAGACTGTGAATTAGATCATTAAGTAACATTTCAATATGTACACAATAGGGCAAGAAACTTAAATAGATATCACTGAAATTTTATTGAATTGTAATGGTAAGCATACATTGTACACACATAAGAAACTCTGTCATAGATAGAATTTTTACATAGGAAAAATGTTAGAAGAAAAGTTTAAGTTACATTTGTATAAGGTGTAATACCTGAGATTTAGATCCGGTAGATCAGGTTAGACTGAGGGCGTTACAATACATCTATGTCTCTACCCGTGGAGTCAACTATTTCGATAGCCAAGACTAATCATCTCTCCAATTGGAAATGTAGAAATCATAATGTTAAACTAAGCTTTATTTGATAATATGTTTTGATATAACAAATTAAAGTGTTTTGAATAAAAGTTAAAGTTGAACAAAATTGGGAAAATTTGATAAAATCAAGTTAAAATGGTTTCAATTGAGTTAAACATTTTCAATCATGTTAAAACTATTTTTAAATAAGTCAATTACTTTTTGGCCAAGTATCAATAGTTTTCAAGATATTGATACCCATTCTTTAATTGATACAAAATTGATATTCTATTTTCAATTTACATAAAAAATATTGCTACCTTTACAAAAAGTATCGATACCTTTTACTAGGTATCGATAAATTGTCTTTGGTATCATTGTAAACTAAATTTAACAGTCACTGAATCAAACATTAAATGCTAATAGTATCGATCCTCGTAGAAAAAGTATCGATACCTTTTGTTCCAGGTGAATTTAATGATTTGGCATTTTCATCCCCAACGGATCTGTTCATGTTTCCAACAACCTCAATGGTTGTAAATGTATTAGAGAATATAAATACCATCTTCCAAAGGTCCTATAACAATAAGAGAGATTAACAAGCTTAAAGATGAATCATTTCAACCTTAGTGTTTAATTCTTTCATACTTTTCTTATACACACTTGAGAGCTTTTATTATTATTCTTTAGCTCAAGTGTTATTCATTGTAATTGTGCTTAATTGGCAAGCATTCTAATTTTGTTAGGGTTATTTCTTATTTGCTTCTTTGTTACACTATTTGAGAGGGTTGAGTCTTAAGGTTTGGGTAGAAACCTTAAGTTAATTGCAATCTTAAGATTTTGGGTATAAATATTAAAGGAGTTGTAAGTTTAAACCTTGTCTCTAAGGTTGATCAAATTAGTGAATTTGGGAAAATCCTTAATTATGGAAAGCTAAGGTAGTGAAGTAGGCAATTGGGTTGAACCACTATAAATCGGTGCGTTCATTGTTGCTCATTCATTCGTTGCTTCCACAAATTTTTTAAGAAACCAATTCACCCCTCTTGGTGATTTCGAGTTGATCTTTCTAGCTAACACATAACAATCCTTCTAAGTATTTGAATCAAATGCTCATTTTGATTCTTTTACGAGATTATAAACTCATTTAGATTATCTTTTGAAGTAAGTTGTCTTTCTCGCAAGGTAAATGTTCTTATTCTGTCACTTATCATCAGTTTGAACTTAGACAATCAATGAGCTAATATTTGCTTGTCACAATTTTGCTATGTATGCGAAACATGAAAGACATAAACGCAAATATATAATAGTTAAATGTGAAATTAACTTTATTTATTTTTTCATTGTTCAAATATATAGAAAACAGTTACATGTTTACTATAATATGGGGACATTTCCCAATATTTTGTATAGAAGAAACGATGTAACCAATGGAATTTAGATTATGAGATAAATAAATTTAAGTGAGACAAGGTTAGATTGATTTCAGGTTCCCCTATTCTGACTTTGAAAAATAATTAAAAATATTTAGAAAAATATTTAGAAGGTGAAATTTATATGTATGAAAATATTAATGGGTCCAATTTCAAGAGAAATAAAGAACAGTATTATACGAATTCTGGAAAGAAAGATAAATAATAATTCGTGGAGAAGGGTTAGAGTTGCCTAGAAGCAAAATAAGGGAAGATTTGAAGAAAAAATGATATTAATCTACATTGAACTAAATTTTGAAATTTTTATGGTAAAAATTTCATTGAGATTAGTTTCAAAAACAATAAGTGAATCTTAATTTCGAATTCTGTAGGCCAAGATATAAATAATTTAGTGATTGTTACTCAAGTAGACAACCTTGTAAGAGTATATATGTAATTATTGAAAGAATAATTAATGTTACATATAAGCATGTTATATTAAAAGCCAAAGATTCTTATATATATACATGTACATATAGGATGTGGAATGGAGAGAAGGAGAAGGAGGAAAGTAATAGAAGATTTGTGAAGCTAAGAAGTTGATATAAGAGATGGAATTACTAATATGTAAGAGAAGTTTAAATGAAATTGATGAGACATTAAGTGAGTAATTGTTTTATAATGAACTAATGAAGTAACAATTGATAAGTTGGAGTATTATATGTGTAACAGCCTGTTTTTCAGTGGTATTGAAAATAGTGATTTTGAAACTTCGTATTTCGATGATCGAGTCAGTAAATATTATTTAATAATATTTACGAGTTTATTATAGTGTTTTATTGAACTTTGATCTAATAATTTTTGCTAATTGGACAGTTAGCTAAGTACAAGTGGTTGACCTTAAAGTCAAGTGGTTTTGAAAAATGAGGTATCGAGACCTCATTTCCATAAAACGAGCCCATAAATATTTAAAAATATTTGCAAAGTTGTTATATAGGTTATATTCAATTTTTTTATAGTAATTTAGTTAATTTTATATTTAATTAAGGAAAAAAATACTAAATAGTAAAATCTGTAACAGTTAGTCACTGTTGATTTTTATTAATTAAATGACTTAATTAGTGCAAGTGGGAGGACTTACATGTATTTAGGCTATATTACATATGTAGGTACGGTTTAGCATTTTTGTAGTTAAAAATTTAAAAGAAAATTAAATAAATAACAAGTTTAGTTAAAAAGAACAATTAAAGTTGAAAGAAGGAGAATGTCTTCATTATCATCTTCCACCGTTTACTCTCCATTGAAGGAAGCCATGAAGCCTTAAAAATTCCTTCATAATCGACCATTCATGTAAGTCCCTCAGGTGCCCATTTTTAGTAATTTTTATGTTTTTGAGATTGTTGCAATTAGATCCAGTTGACTTGTATTTGCGTTTTCAAAATTGTTAAAGTTTTAAAATGTTTTCATTGATGAAAATTGAAGCTTTTGATTTTTAATGGTATATCTGTGATGTAATCTCCCTAACCCGTCCTAGATGTTATGACTAGATTGAGAAGGCTACATTAGCCACTGAAATGGCTAAGCTTTTACATTACTTTTGAAGACTTTAAATAAACTCATTTTAGAGAAAAACCGTATTTGCACTTTGAGTTGGTTTAAAAGAGTTCATTTATTACATAATCTATACTTAAGACTCATTTTATCATTGATAGTGTTGTTTAAGAAAAAAAATTGTTTGCTTATCACTGTTCTTTGTAAAAACTCGATGCTAAACTAATGCAACGGAAAAACCATTTTTCAAGTCATTTTGGAAACTTAGTTGCCTTATCGATTTTTTTTCAAAAATGGTTCATTTGCAATGTAGCGAAAATTAGGGAACAATCTCAAATTTTACTTAAGTCCGATATCATGCATTTTTCAGTTATTATGCTTGAGTAATTCATGCATGCAAAAATCCCCAAAAGAGAAGTTACCAAGCCACAGACCAGAAATAATTAAAAATTACAACCCAAAACCAATAAAGACTTAATAATACTTATTAAGAATAGTTTGAGGTCCAAGGTGATTCTCCGAATGTCGAGTCTAGTCATAATTTCAAGGTTTTCCTAAAAAGTTAAACACTATTGGGGGTGAGCTTAAGAAAGCTCAGTGTTAATGGAACAGTTATTTCAACAGACATAAATATCGAATACAATGAAACATATTAGATTTAATAGAAGAGCATAGAACCATCATTGGAATTTCATATCATTACATAATCATTATCAAAATGATGTCAAACGGTGTATGAGCATGGGTCATCATTCATTCGAGTAACAATCATTAATTCTGATACCATTCAATACAACACAATACAATATGTAGCATAAATCAATAACATTTGAATATGTCATGAGCATTATGCAATGCAAAAAAGTTCCTACCCCTACCATCCATTACACACCACGAGTTCCCCAAAACTCATTTCCCAAACTCTAACAAATGTGAGCATAGCTCGATGTGGTAAAACCACCGAATAATCAATAATGTAGAAAATCTGTCGGATATCAAATATTGGGATACAATCGCTAATAGCATATAATATGCGATAAAATCATCAATCCCTTTGATACTGTAGGAGCAGTGCACTAACTACATATAAATGCAGACTTAATATACCACCGATACTCCATGGAACTCCTCCGTTAACCACAAGATATCCCATTCTAATGCAAATGCAATATGTCACACAAACTCATATATAATCATATCTCAATACTTTTTACATTTATTTGACATGTTCAGCATGCCCTCAATAATCACATACTTTCAGTAAATGGAAATAGTGTTCCAACTTTCAGATTACCATTAAGATGATATGATTAAACATTACACAATTTCACATACTTTTACGTTTTTCCAATGTGCATGTATAGCAACCTTTCCAATATAACATAGCAAACTATCCATGATATTATATCATGTATAAAATCATATCTCAGAAAATCATGCTATATATACAATCAATCTCATATCAAATAACACAATCATGCATCACAATACCATTCGCACTGTCAAACTAGTAACTTTGCTAACATATCAAACTTTTAGGGCTCGAAACGTACCTGGTTTAGCCACTTACAAAATTAATTATTTGGCTATTAAGTTAATCCAATCAGCAAGCTAAATCAGCAAATATATAAAAAAAATTATCATTTTAAATTAAGTTTTTGAGTTTAGTACCCACGCCTTATTTTACGCTTTTTCGTATCATACTAGCGAATCTTTTGATTTCCTTAATAAACCTTAAAATGAACACTATTTTAATGTGAATCATACACACAAATGTCTTTTGGCTTTACAGTTGATTTGGGGTGTTCTGGTCAGCATGCTTCTTGATTTGTGAGATCCGAATGGCCAATTGATCAAGAACATTTTTTCCACAAGCTAGTTGAGAGAAACAACAATGGCACTTTCTTGGCAACGTTCGAGATCAATCTTGGAGTTCAAGATTTCATATTTGGGGCTAAATTTAATGAGGAAAATTACCAGCAAGATGGTGGAGAAGATGTTAACAAATCTTGAAATAAAAAGAAAAAGAAAGAGATGGCAAAACTAGGTGTAGGCAATGACAACAATGGAGGAAAAAAGAAAAACAATTGAAGATCAGGAAGGAGAGGAGAGGGGAGGAACTATTAGGGTGAGTAAAGATAGAATAAAGGCTAATTATTTTGTGTAAAATTAACATTTATACCTAGGGTTACAAGGGTATGAATGGCGTACACATTAAAAACAAGGGATTTTGTAAAAAAAATAGTTATTTTGCATGGGAAAGGATTCAAACTTGGGACTTCAATTTATTTTTCATGTTTTTTCATTTATCAATTAACCACTAGGAAATTTCCTTATTTTTGAAATAATTTTTCAATATTTATTTTAAAAACAAGGTGTGTCACATACTATAGTTCGAGGCAAAATTAGCAAAATAATAAAAATGGTGAGAAAGAAGAGATTTGAACTTGGGTTTCAAAGAACATTTCATTAACACTTATCCAACAAAATAATTCCACATTTATTCCTAAAAATGCATAGATAATCTCAAAAATTAGGACAAGACCACTCTCTCTCGATTCCCAAACTTGATTCTACTAACCCCCGATTTTTGTGATGTTACATGTGAACTTAGTTCTGAATATGGACTAATTTGTTAAGTAATTTTTTTTTATAATTCCACATTTATTCCTAAAAATGCATAGATAATCTCAAAAATTAGGACAAGACCACTCTCTCTCGATTCCCAAACTTGATTCTACTAACCCCCGATTTTTGTGATGTTACATGTGAACTTAGTTCTGAATATGGACTAATTTGTTAAGTAATTTTTGTTAGTCTTGTGTATAAGGACCAAATTGTAATAATGTAAAATTATCGTGAAATTTTTTAAAAATATATTTTTAGAGATCTGTACAGTGCTGAATTTGTAATTGGATTGAAAAACAAAACTTGAATTTGAAAGATATAATAGTTGTTTTAAGGACTAAATTGAATAAAATGCAAAATTTTAAGGCACATTTGAAAAATGAAATGAAATTATTATATGATTACAATAGGTTTTTTTGAGATGTTTGAAATTGATAAATTGAATTAAATTATATTATATATCAAGATTTGAATCAATCAATAGATAAATGCGAAAAAGAAAAATTACAGAATAGTCCTCGGAGTCGTGTTTGAGGTTGTTTTGGTTAGGTAAGTTCGTTGAGGTTGTTTTGGTTAGGTAAGTTCGTATGGACTTACTTTATTAAATTTTGATACCATTGTGTTATTTTATTTTATTGTTAGTTAGAAATTTTATATATATAAAGGTTTGGAATAAATAGATTAAATCAAAAAATAATGAAATATATGATAAAAATGAATATATATGTGTGTTATTGGATGATTGTGAAATTGTTATGTAATTCCAAGATATATGTACGGTTTTTATTTCAATTAATTCTTGTTTACATTGTGTTATATGTACATTAATTGTGATTAAGTTCTTGCAAAATAATGACTTCGGTATTGAAAGGATTAAATTGTGAAATGAGATAAAGTTGATAAATATGAATGAATATGAGAATGTATATGGTTGAATTACATGTATATAAAAATGTTCAAAGGATTGGAATGAAATGAATATGAATATGGAGGTCCGTGTGAACTTAGTGAATAGCTAACAACCTGTTTCTCAGTGGTATCGAAAATAATGGTTTCGGGGCCACAAATCCAACGAGTGAGTTCATGAATATTATTATTTAATATTTGCGAGTCAAATTTAGTTTTATAATAAATTTTGATTTGTTAAATTATGTTATTTGAATGAGTAATTAGGTTCAAGTGGTAAATCCTTAAAGTTAAGTAGTTTTTGAAAAGAAGGTATTGGGACCTTGTTTCTATAAGCTGAGTCTATAAATATTTAATATTGTTATTAAGGTTATATTAAAATTTGGTTAAGAAATTTTAATGTTTAAATAGTTAATTAGGCGAAAAAGACTAAATCGTAAAAAGTGCAAAAGTTGGATTTTATATGTTAAAGGGGTCAAATGACTATGAAATTTTAAAGTAATGGATTTATATGGTAATTATACCAAATATTTAAATGGTGGATGGTTTTGGGCTTTAAATTGTTGAAATTTTAAAAATTTATCATAAGGGCAAAATGGTAATTAAGCATTAATATATTATAAACAAAAGAAACACACTTCATCTTTTTCATTTGGAAGCTTAGCCACCGAAACCTCCATTTTTAGGGTGGAATACATTCGGCAAAGTTTGATTATTCATGGATGGTTAGATGTTTTGTCCCATTTTTAGTAATTTTTATGTTTTTGAGCTCGTATTAGCATAATCTAGCTAGCTCGGGGGGTCAAATTGTAAAATTGTTAAATGTTATAGATTATGCCATGGATGAATTTGATATATTTTTGAAATTTTATGATAGATGTGTAACACCCCCAAACCAGGCCTAGAGGTTTTGACCGGATATCGGAGGTTACATTGATCACCGAAGTGATCCAAAGGCAATTTTACAAAATGAATTTTTAAAATCTCATTTTGAACACAGTTTGCTAAATTCGAACTAAACCGTCTAACAATTTAGGATTCAAAACAGTAAATTTATGTTAAAAAACATTAAAAAATAAAATCCATAGTTTCTAAAGTCCAGTCCAATAGTAAATTAATAAAGTTCAAAATAGAATTTATACTACAGTCCCCCAAAAATACTTATAGTCTAAAACAGTTCACAAATTAAACATTTGATGAAACACTTTATTACTAGATTAATTCGAAGCCAACCTATATGCGACTCCGATGTGCCAAATCCAGAGCTTAACTATACGAGTTACCTAAATGAGAGAAAACTAAGGGGTGAGCTACACGAGCTCAGTGTGAGTTTGAAACAAAACGGACGGTAAAAGATAAAGTAACACATCAATGTTCCAGAACAGTACATGCAAGAAAATCACTTACGAAAGCCCAAATCGGTAATTCAAAAACAAATTATTCCCAAATCATATTAAACCACAGAAACGACGACCCAACCATATGTAGTAAACAGAACACCTTATAACACTTTAACCAGATAGCCAATAACCAAACGTTCACACATACAGACGTATTTACAGACGCAAAACAAATGCAACAGATTAAAAACCCGCCCCACCAACCGAACACCACTTCAACCACCCTGCACACCACATGAGCTATATCAAGCCCATCCACCTTGCACACCACATAAGACCACCACCCTTCACACTACAAATGGTGGAAATAAGCCACTCTGATAATAATATGTAGCTGAGCTGACATATGTTTCTTGCAGGCGTACCGCTGTACAAAAGTATTGTAGATAAAGTACCCAAACAGTCTCCCTTCTCTTCACAACCAAAATCCCAAAATTTTCATGCAAATGCAAAATGCACACTATTTGCAGACAAACATACAGAAACAAATTATGGAAATAGAAGTACACATATTCATTTACACAGACTTAGATTTGATTACACTAGGATTTTAATACTCAATTATGAAAGCAACAATAAATTTAGACTTCTTCACCATATAAAAAAACAATTAAATTAAAGCCTATAAATGCACAACTATCCACGAAACCAAACTTGACCGAGCCCCAAACACACTTACCAAGGCTTACTTAAGGGTCGGAACATACAGAAATACAAAACGGATCAAATTTCAACATGGAACAAAAACTTGCGAAACAGGGCCACACGGCCGTGTGCCCCGACCGTGTGGATGTGCCTAGGTTGTGTGGGGTCTACACGATCATGTGCAACTTGCACTTGCCCGTGTAGAGGAGACACACGCCCGCGTGACCGAGTTACATTGGCGTGTGAGCAGCCGTGTAACTAACTGTCCAAAACTGTCAAAATAAGGTACAGAGTAGACACAGCCGTGTAGAAATCTCACACGCCCATGTGGCTAAGGGACACAGCCGTGTGCTCCAAACACACGCCCATGTGAAAATTGATAAAAATCCCTAAATCGTAGCCACACGGCCGTGTGACACCAAAAATCACCCAAAAACCCTAATTCTCAATGTCACGTGATCGTGTGAACTGCCCGTGTGCGGCACACGCCCGTGTGGCCACCCGTGTAGTTACGAAACCACACTGAAACAAACTATAAAATGTGGTTTTGGCAATGAAATAGACCCCAACCTTTGGTAATTCAGAGATATAACAAAACACAAAATTTCATGCAATTCAATAGCAAAACAACACTTTGATTAGTCAATTTCAGAAACACACTTTAGACGCGATCACAAGCACCAATAAATCATTTGATTCGCTCCACAAAGTTGTTCGAAAACCTAAATTACCATAAAAATTGAACTATAAAAGTCTCAATTACATAACATAAAAGAAATTAAAGTAATTCTATCACTAATCCAAAAGACAAACCTACCCGATTCAAAGTGCGATTAGATGGAACACACGAAAACTATTCGCCCCAGACCAACGGCAAGTAACATAAATGTAGAAATAAAAGAATAAGGAAAGAATTGAAGAATGGAAGGAACACCAACAAAATTCTGAAAGTTTGGGAAAGAAAAGGAAACAGAAAAAGAAGAACGTGAAGAGAGAGTAATATAGAGAAAAAAACGTGATCTTTTGTTTTATGAAAACAACTTCTTCCTTTTTTATTTTTAAAAACAACAAATACTTAAATAATTTAACACAAAATCAAAACATAACTTGAACCAAAATTCGAATAAAACCAATTCTTCTCTAACACACATAGGGATTCGAACCCGAGACCTAAAGATAAGTTAACACACATCCAACCACCGAACCAACATGCTCATTCTAAAACTTATATGCAAAAACAAACCCAATTGGTCAACTTGCTCACAGACCCTCACCACAAACCTCAAAACATCTAACCTCAAATTTTGGGATGTTACAAGATGGTTAAGTTTGGTTGTTAAATAAACATGTTTTGTTAAGTAATTTTTTATGATTTTAAGATTTAGGGACATATTTATGAAAATGGTAAAAATTTAAGGAAAATATTGTGAATTGATGATAAATATGAGTTTTTATGAGACTAGGTAAAAATCGGCTAACATGAATTTTAGCTAAAAATGGTAAATTTTCAAGTTTTGGATTTAGGGACTAAATTGTATAAAAGTTAAAATATTAGGGGCATATTTTTAAATTGTTAATGGAAGGGTTTAATTGCATAAAAATACTTGTTAGAATGCTAGAAATGTATTAATTAGGTTGAATTATTATTTAGATCAAGAAATGCTGTAATCATATTTAAATCGAGGAAAAGCTAAAGTTTCGGGCTAGTTGAGGTAAGTTTATATAAGGATTGAAATCAATATTTTTTGTTTTGGATTAATGTAAATAGATATTTATGGTATGTTTAAAGTTAATTGATAAAGGTGTGCTAAATTATTATTATAGATTAACTAGAGAAATTAATCAAATTAAAGAATATGTGAACAATTATTAATGTGACTGGTGAAATTGTAATTGGTGATCAGGAATTATAGATTTTCTCTTTAAATGTTTACTTTGATTAAGGTAAGTTCATAGTGTATGATATGTAAATGTAAATATCTTGTTGCTATATCATTGTTTGTTAGTTAGTTGAATATATGTTTAAGAAATTTCATTTATTATTATTGGAAATCGGTTATTACAAATGAGTACATATGAGAATGAATAGTTGATTTTGTGATTTCATACTATTGATATAAATGTAATGTAAATATACGAAAATGATGAACTGCTTACGAATGATGAATGTGTATAAAAGTAACGAATTTATGCTTAATATCCGATTGAACGTAGTAAACATTGAGGATAAGATTGGCATGCCAATAGGTTTAGTATGCGCACTTGTATGGGATTTCACTTTGGTGCCTCTGTTACACTTTGGTGTCTCTGTTTACACTTTGGTGCTTCTAATTGCACAATCGTGCCTCTATCTACACTTCAGTGCCTTTGTTATGCATCTACGATGCTTCTAGTGTGGTGTAGTTACCCGAGCATCCGAGTCAAGTAACTAGTTCATCAAGCTATGAAATAATGGAATTACAATTTATTTATGTGCTTATATATATTATGGCATATTTTTAGTATTGATAAGTGAAAGATATTATAATGAGTTTTTTAGTTACATATATGGATTGCTACTTTAAGTAAATGTGATTTTTGGTATGAAAATTCCTTTTAAATTGAGGTTGTCTTAATGTATTTGGATTGAAAAAGTAAGATTTGAATTATGTAGGCGAATGATTTATATAGTGAAATTCTTTTCATGATATGAGCGGGTAATTAAATCTTTACAGAGTATATGACTATATGAAATGATCTATGATTTAAAATAAGGATATGGAATATGTGATAAGTATAGTTAAAAGAAAATGAAGGTACATGGTAGTCATATGATAGTGGAATGGTGAAATTGAAATGCTTGATATGTTATATGCCTTGATTGGGTTGGATTTATATGTGCATTACTTCACCTACTAACCTTGTGAGGTATGGGGTATTGAAAAAGGAAATTTGGTCTATGACTAAATGGAATTACTTATGGCGGATTACTTTAATGCAATTGGTAAGTTTAAGTTCCTTTATATGAGCTTACAAAGCACTAGTTGCTTATATAGTTGTTTTCTTTATTTTGTAGATCATCGGAAAGCTCGAGCAGTTGGAATCTTCCTCAAAGTACGATCACACTATCCATTGATCCTCTTTGGTAGCTTTTGAATATATTGAAATGATTATAAGTGGAATGTATAGGGTTGTATGTCTATTTGGTATGTATCGAATTGTGCCAAGCCTTGGTGTTCCTTCATGCTTTTTTTGATGGTTTATATATGAAGTGTATTTATAAGATGTTAATGGTTGTTTTAACGAATTGTAACGTGTTTACGCAAGTGTACGTAGTCGTTCAATTAATAAATAAGTAAAAATGAGTTATCGTCTCCACAGGGACTGTATAAGCTTAAACAATTAATTGCAAAGTTATAATTAACAATTTGATGTAGAAAGCTCAATAAATTTGGATAGTGATGATTAGATTAATTAAATTCCAGAGTGGTCTCTAATGCAATTTCTAATATAAATGCAATTTACCTAAATGTATGAATGAAGGACTTAGCAACAAAAACAATCAACATTAAATGGGCTAGGATAATTATATTAATCAAATCAACTTACCTTCATCATGCTAACATGTTCGGAATTACTTCTATGGTAACTCGATCTTTTATGGGTTTGGAAACCAAATTAAGTCCTCTCAGAACTTTCACTTAGTTAAATAAACATGTTACTGATCATACTAGACTAAGGGTTTCTTAGCATTTATGCAAGGTCACAAGGACATTTACGTTTGAAACAGTTTAATTACATAAATCTAAAAACCATACAAGATAATAGAGCTAACTAAAGATATTATGAACCTTAACTTAGTCAGTTTTAATGACCTAATTTAAGTATTGCACTTTTCAATTATGCGTCTAGTAGCCATCGTCTAGTTAGGATCGCTCAGCTAATCTGAGTGCACCCAATCACATATGAATGAAATGCGTCATGATATTACTTGAAAACATAATCGACTGAGGCACAAAACATGTTAACATGAATTAAATAAGTCTCATTAACTTAATATAATTATCCCAGCAAATAGGATTTAAAACTTCATAGCTGATGTCAAAAGCATAAAACTCAAAGAAAATATGTTAAAATAAATAATCAAAAGGAAATAGTAGACTTAGTTCAGCAACCTTTTGAATCTGTTCTGACTGAAGTGCTCCTCCGTTCTAATTGAAGCTTCTTTTTCTAAGGGTTTAGAAGGTAGCCAGCTAAAGAGTGCTTGTGCAAAGTTTTTGAGGCTAAAGAAGGGTGAGGGGATGGACCTCTATGCAAGGGAAAAAGAGGGAAAGAATTGAGAGAAAAGTATAGTGAGACAAGAATGTTGAGAAATGAAGGATGATTGAAAAGTGAGGAATGGAAAGGTATTTATAGATGAAGCTAAGGGTTTGAGTTTATGAAAAATAAGCTTAAATTTCCTTCCCTCCCTCTCTCATGTGGCCGGCCATGCTTCAAGGAAAATGGATGACCAAGTCTTCTCAATTTGAATTCGAATTTAAAGCTAAAAATAGTTATAGAGTGGACGGTTTCAATAGGGAAATTGTTAGGCTGAATTTGGATTAGTTTCCAGCTGTAAGAACCTTCAATTAAATATCCCAAAACAAATTTTGAGTAGCCAACATCAAGTGCCAAAATTGGGCTTTTAATTGCTATTGTTGGATGGTTTTTTTAGTCCTATAACTTAGCAGACATGTCCATCTTTTATCACCTTTACTGGGTCAAGTAGTCGACCCCATGCCCAAAATTGCATGATCTTGCTGTCCACATGGATAATTTGTGCATGGCCATCTTTTATTTATTTAAATCATGTCTCCAATGGACCTCCTACATAGTGAAAAGGACATACATTAATAAATTAACATGAATTAATACAAAAAATGCATGAAAATCAAGTAATTAAGCATAGTTTCACATACTTTCCAAATTCATGTCTAAAATTACTAGTTAAATAAAATTCACTTATTTCAATAATAATTACTTGAGATAAACATAATAATTAAGTAAAAAGGTGGTAAAAACATATAGACAAACCCTATATAATTTTGAGTTTACACATCCTCAAACTTAAACCATTGCTCGTCCCGAGTAATGTTCATGCACAACACAATTTTTGCTAAGGCAATTTTGCAAAATGATAAAGCAACATCAATCTTTTCACATAATCATGCTTCAATAAAATCATGCTAAAAAATATTCTTTATTCATAAGTAGCTCGAATAAAAATATTATTTCCAAACTTTATACTAGGTACATCATAATGTCAACATGAATCATAATTTGCATGTATTTTCAAAGTCATACATAACATTCACCAATCAATATATTTCCCTTATCAACTAAACATAGTAATCCCAAGGTTTAATTAGTGTCTTCATATGTTGAACTTATTAATTCCTCTCCACTAATATAGTCGGTATAATCATCTAATCAATAGGTCTTTTATTAGGCTGTAATGGGGCTAGGCTAAAGGTATGGATAAAGAGAAGTGATTTTCAGGTTCAAAACATCTTAACCCTAACTTTGTCTTAGATCCTTTGGTGTCACAACTTTCATACAAAAGGATCTTTAGAATACCCCCGAACTTATTTCGAACTTATGCTCCACTTTTATTTTTCTTGAACTTTGAGCAAAAGTTGCTCTTTATTTTTGAGACTTTGAGCACTCCTTTATTTGCTCTTATTTTTCTGCATTTGAGCAAACTTTTCTTTGCTTCTTTATTCATTTTTCTCTCTTTTTTTAACATGTGAAGAGCATGTACATCTTCTCATAGTTTTCCTCAAACTTTGATCACCAAGAAAATTTTTGGTTAAGATAGGTGCAAAAGAATAGGATAAAAATTAAAAAAACTATTAACGTGGCTTATAATGTAGGTAATTTGCAATAAACAAACCATTAAGCTCAAAATTAAGTTCCAAGTGTTAAATTTCATAAGGTTGGTTTGAAAGGCTCAAACGATCCAAAAAAGGTGTGCCTATATCATATTAGATTCTTATACCTCCTAGCATTTCACCTCAAGAAAGTTACTAAGTCAATTTTAAAAACTTAAACCTTCATACATGTCTATTTCTAAAGAAATCAAATTTTCATGGAAAATCCTACATAAGACTAAGATCATACAAGAATTCTATCACTCAAGATAACATACTAATCACTTTAAATAAAAAATCATGCCTGCATTTGAACATACTTATGAAAAAATTATTTTTGAATATTTATTTATTTTTACATACTTAAATACAAAGATTAAAACATACTTCAAAATTCATGTGAAATACCTTATTAAAAGTAATGCAAAATGTCTTACCCTCTTTAAAAAGAAGCAATGTCCTCATTGTGAAAACAAAGTAATGAATGAAAACTGAACACCAGGTAGGATTGCAAGAAAAGAGAGGTGAATCATAAAGACTGCTTAAGTACCAAGTATTTCTCACAATCCAATCCTAGACATACTCATTCACATTACAACATCACTTTATTTTCTTTCTATTGAAGAGGCATTGAGGTTATTTTATTCATGCTTGCTATTTTATTATGCGAAAGCAAAAATTCTAACTAGGAAATAAAAATAAACACCTAAAAGGAAATAAAAACTAAAGATAATAAATCCCCCCTTTTATTTATTTGACTTATCCTCCTCGTCTTCCTCCTTTGATGTTTCATCCACTCTTGCATTCTCATCTTCCTTCCATGACTCAAAGATATAATCTGGAAACTCATGAATAAAATTGTTAGAGATATTTTTAAAAGTATTTCTTACGGAATCATCTCTAACTTTTGCATATTTCCAATAAGCATGTTGTTGGTTATAAATAAATTTCATCATATCCATCATAATTGACAATTCCAATTTCTTTACAGTATTTGAAGAAGTAGACCTAAGAATAGTCAACTCGGGATCAACACTTGGTTCAACTAGCTCATCAACATTCGGCTCTTCTCTTGGTTCAGAGACTTCTAGTTCCTTTATCAGTTCAAGCTCATTTGGTTCTTCCTTCAATTCTGCTTGTTCTATCTCATAAATTGAGTCAGCCTCAATTTCAAATTTGTTCAATGACTCATCAATTTCTGGTTCTATTGGTTCACTTAGTTCAGGTGGGTTTAGCTCATGGACATTCTCCACTAACCTTTCAAGATCATGAGCTATGATGCAACCTTGAACATACGGGCCTTTCAGGTTTGCTTTTGTCTTAACTTGGGCCCTTAAGCAAAGTGAAGTGATCAGTGATTCCGGTCTTCTTTCTGGTACAATCATGAATCTCCTTAAGAATGATCTTCCCAACATTGATAAACCTTTCTATCATAATTTCATACAACAAAAGAATTGGCTCCATCAAGATGGTGGAACTGTGTGAGATATGCATGAAACTATATTGAACAAAGTAAAACCATACCTTAGCCAACGACTTTAAATATTCCTTCGGCAAGAATGACTACCATACTTTCTTATAATCCATTGGGATCTTAGATTTGTCACAAAATTAAGTGCTTGTTGAAGAAAATCTCAGTTTATATTTTTCATCATGGAAAAATACACATCTTCTTCAACATCAGGTAGGTTAAACAAATCATTAACGAACTTAGAAGTTAGAGGTACCTTCTTCTTGCGAACAAGAACATCAGTAGCATTTGGCTTAGTCAAATTTGCATAGAACTCTGAAACTAGCTCCTCTTCCGTTAATGATCATTCATCACAAAAATAATTCCAATTGAGGTTATCAATCGTCTTTTGAATCTGTAAGGGGACAACCATCTTATTATTGCTCTCCAAGTTGAAACCTTTTTCCAGCATCATAGGTTGATTCTTGAAGATTGAATCAAACCTTTCTTTCACTTCTTCATCTTGAATCACAAGGGGATTTTCAGCAGAGGTCTTGGAAGATCTAGTTCTTTTACGAGATGTGGACATTTTTCCCAAAAAATAAGTAAAATTTCAGCAAAAGGAATGAAAAATATTGACAAAGGTTGAGAGCAAGGTTTTGCAGCAGCAATTACTTTGGGGTAGCGACAAGCTTGCAGTGGCGAGAAGCTTGTGACGGTATAAGAATGCAATGACAAAAGGGTTGCTCTGGCAAAAGTCATGCGGCAACAGTACTAGGGGCTTGCGACAAAGAAGAAATTTGGGGAGAGATTTTGGGATTTAGGCCAATGGCTAAGAGGGAAAAGAATTAGTGGTTTAGTGTTTAAGATAATGGCTTGAAGGGTTGTGAAAATTATGAAGGTAGACAAGGGTTTATATAGTGGTGACTTAGGGTAAATTTGTAGCTAAAATTTAGCTAATTTAAGTCACTTGGACGGCAAGGTATTCTTGTAGCTAAAATTTTGATAATTTTGAGTGGCTTGGGTGGCAAGTAAGATGGAGGGATGATATGGTGGCAAAAATTAGGGCTTTAGGGAACCCTATGGACGGCAAAATGAGTTAAATTTTTTCCCTTTGCTATTTTAGGCCTTGGGCACAAACTTTATTTAAAAATTGGACTGCTTAAAAATAAACAAACTTATTAGTACTTGAGCCAATTTGACCTCCTTTATTAAAATAAACAAAACTAACATTAAAATTAAAAATTAAATTAAAATTAAAGACAAAGATGAAAATGAAAAATAAAAATAAAACTAAGAAAGGATTAAAATGAATTAGATTAAAATGAATTAGAAATTTTCTTCTTAAAAGATTACATTAAATTAATTCCCAGAAAAGGTTGGAGGGGTCACAATGGTCCCGTCTAAGTTCCAATCTCCTTAGAAAAAATTAATTAAATGTACTAATTTAAAAAAATTCTAGCTTTTTATTAAAAAGTAGGTTTATGAAATATTAAGGGGCTCTTAATTTGAACGAGGTTTTAATTCGCTCAACTTCACCATCCCAATAGTGCTTGAGACGTTGACCATTAACTTTAAACGTACCTCCATGGTTGCTATACAATTCTACAGCTCCATATGGATAAAATTTGTAGATGGTATACGGTCCTTTCCATCGAGACTTGAGCTTTCCAAGAAATAACCTTAGCCTCGAATTAAACAATACCACTTTCTGACCTTCTTTGAATTCACGAGGTTGAATAAGATTGTCATGCCATTTCTTATATTTTTCCTTGTACATATTAGCAATCTCGTATGAAAATAACCTTAACTCTTCCAAATCATCGAGTTCTAACATCCTTCTCTCACCGGCTTACTTAAGATCAAAATTCAATTGATTCAAAGCCCAGTGAGCTTTATTCTCCAATTCAAGTGACAAATGGCATGCCTTTCAAAAAATTAACTGATAGGGAGTCATTCCTAACAGTGTCTTAAAAGTAGTTCGATAGGCCCATAGTGCATCATCAAGCCTTTGAGACCAATCTGTTCTGTTAGGGCGCACTACTATTTCAAGAATACCTTTGATTTCTTGAGTCACCCTTTCAACTTGTCCATTCATTTGTGGGTGATAGGTAGTAGCAATCTTATGTTTCACATCATACTTCTCAAGCAACCACTTAAGCCACTTATTTACAAAGTGAGATCCTTCATCGCTAATTATGGCTCTAGGAGTCCTAAACCGTGTAAAAAGGTGCTTATGTAAGAATCGCATGACTACCTTAGCGTCATTAGTTGGATATGCCTCAGCTTCAACCCACTTGGATACGTAATCCACAGCTACCAAAATAAACTTATTACTATATGAAAAAGGAAACGGGCCTAGAACATCAATGCCTCATACATTGAAAAGTTCTATCTCTAAAATGTTCGTCAATGGCATCTCGTTCCTTTTTTATATGTTTCCAGTTCTTTGGCATCTATCATAGTTTCTCACATATGAATAAGCATCCTTGAACAATGTAGGCCAAAAGAACCCAGCTTTTAAAATCTTTGCTATAGTTCATGAACCACCAAAATGTCTCACACTTAGAGATAAACGACAATGGTAAAAAATTTCGTCAATCTCACTCCCAGCTATGCACTTCCTAATTATGTTATCTGCATATTGTTTAAACAAAAACGGGTACTCCAAAAAATAGTACCGACTATCATGAAGGAATTTCCTCCTTTATTGGTACGTCATTTCTCTAGGAATTATTCCACATGCTAAGTAATTGGCAAAATCGATGTGTCTGTAAACGGAAAAATATATAGGATTTTTCCTATGTAATTTATCACCTTTTTACTTAAATCCGTTGTTAAAACTAAGTAATTGTTTAATAAATTAATGAAATATGTGAAAATATGAAATTACGACATAAAAATTATTAAAATGTGATTTTATGCTTTATTATATAGTTTTCATGCAATAAATGGCTTATTTTATATTAATTTGAATATATTATATTTTTTAAGACATAAAGTGGGTCATCCATGATTAAATTAAATAATAAAATATAAAATTATATTTAATAATTCATTTTAAAATATTTCATTAATAATTTGGGTTTTAATTAATTAATTAAATTGAATAAATTTAATTCTTTGATCCTTTAACTTGTTGATTTATTTTGGACAGGTCTGATAGCTTTGCTGACAAAACCGTCCAAATTGGAGACCAAGTCAACCAAAAATTCGGCTGCACATGGCTGTCCATAAACCATTTTTTGGTTTAATTGCCCAAGATCCTTGAAGAGTTGAAGAAATTAGAGATTTACCTGAAGATTTTCACTTGACCGAGTCTCAGTCCAGAGTTGTTGTGGCACTCAAATTGACCAAAAAATCAAGGAAAAATCAGCTTAACTTACTAAAATTATGGCCGGCCACCCATGGACGATGCTTCAAAAGATGGAAACTCCTATTTTTAGCAAACTATCTCTCTCTCCTCACCTATAAATAAGACCCTCTCATTCCTTCCTTCATCATCCCTCAAGCATCCATCAAGCATCATTCTCTCTTTTTCTCATAGCCTTTTCCATTCCCACGCCTAGCATCATCTCTTCATAGAGATTTTAGCAATTAAGCCTCTTAAAGAACCCTTGGTCGGCCACCTTGGATAACCATCAGCAAAGGAACAAAACAAAGGAACGAAGAAGTCTCGTTAGTCAGAGTCTTGGGTGAAAACCACTCTGAATTGGGTTTAATCTTTCTTTTCTTTAACTTAATGTAAAGATGTTTGCTACGTGTTCTTTTTTCTTGTTTACAACAATGTTAGCTTAATTTTATTTAAGTTAGGATGATTGCTTTGATTAAATAATATTTAATTGATTCATGCTTACAATGTTTGTGCCTCAATTGATCATGTTTTCAATTAAAATCAAGTTTGTATTTCGTTCATACGTGATTGAAATGCACCTGAATTAGCTAAGCCATCCTAACTAGATGACGGCTAATGGGCGTATAATTGAAATGTGCATGCTCAATTTAGATCCTAACACGATTAAATTGTAGGTCGCATCACAACTCTAACCAAGCTCTGTTATCTGAATAGTTTTTAGATTTGTGTGATTAAATTATTTCAAACCTAACACGTCCCTGTTACCTCAAACGAATGCTAAGAAACCCTTAGTAAATAAGGATCAATAAAATGTGTATTTACTAAGTAAAGAATTCCGAAAGGACCTAATATGGTTTCCAAACTCATGAAAGATCGAGTTCTCATGGAATGTTTTTCCGAATGTTATTAAGCATGTTGATAATAAATTGAGTTTAATTAAAGTAATTTTCCTAGTTTATTTATGTTATAATTGTTGTAAATTTTGTTTAATTTTACTAAAATATATTTCAATCATATAGTTTGCATACTTAGGATAATTGGCATTAGGGATCATTGCATTTAGTTTAATATATTTTAATCACCACTTCTCAACTATATTGTGTTTTTATTTACCAAATTGTTAATATAATTTTACAAATCAAGTGACATAGCACAAATACAATCCCTGTGGAGACGATAACTCGATACTTACTTATTACTTGATAATGACTGTGTACACTTGTACAAACCTAATCGTTACAAGTTTTTGGCACCGTTGCCGGGGATTGTCAATTGTTGCCATAGTCATTTTTTTCGTGAAATTATTTATTTTTAATTTGATTTATTTCTAACATTACTAAGTTATTCTTTTTAATTTTTGTGATTTTCTTTTCAGGTGTTTATGAGCATAGATCGAATTATTGATTTACTCCCTATAGACCCTAAAATTGAGCAAACTTTTAGATAAAGAAGTCGTGAACGAACAGTTCAAAGACAAGTCAAGATGGACCTTGGGAATTAGAATCAAGACCAAGGTAATGAAGCCGATCATGTACGAAATCCTATCCTCATTTCTGATGGTAGGGATCGATGCATCAGACAATATGCTGTGCCACTTTTCAGTGAGTTAAACCCAGGAATTAGAAGGCCAGATATTGAGGCAACCCAATTTGAATTGAAACTAGTGATGTTTCAAATGCTACAAACAGTGGGCCAATTTAGTGGTATGCCTACGGAAGATCCACATCTCCACCTTCGATTGTTTATGGAGGTGGGTGATTCATTCAAGATAGCTGGTGTGACTGGAGACGCACTGAGGTTGAAGTTGTTTCTGTACTCGTTGCAAGATCAAGCGCGAGCATGGCTCAATTCATTGCCACCAAGTTCCATATCTACATGGCAATAATTAGCAGAGAGATTTTTGGTTAAGTATTTCCCACTTAGCAAAAATGCTAAGTTGAGGAACGAGATCATAACTTTCCAACAATTGGATGACGAGTATTTGTATGAGGCTTGGGAGCGATTCAAGGAGTTACTTCGTAAGTGTCCTCATTATGGGATTCCTCACTGTATCCAATTGGAGACATTCTATAATGGTCTCAATGCACATACAAGATTCATGGTAGATGCTTCCGCAAATGGTGCAATTTTGTCTAAGTCTTATAATGAGGCTTATCAGATCATCAAGAGGATCGCGAGTAATAACTATCAATGGCAAACAAATCAAAAAACTTTAAGAAGACACATAGCCGGAGTTCATGAAGTTGACTCATTCACTTCGTTATCAGCTCAGGTATCGTCTATTTCCTCTATGTTAAAATAGTTAACCACTAATAGTACTAAAAACTTTGCAGCTCAGCCACTAAGCCCGTTTGAAATAGTTTCCTGTGTGTACTGTGGGGAAGGTTATTCTTTTAAGAATTGTCTATCAAATCCCGAATCAGTGTACTATGTGGGGAACCAATATCAAAATAGGAGTGGACAAGGACCCCAGTCCAACTTCTACAATCCTTCATGGCGTAATCATCCTAACTTTTCTTGGTGCAACTAAGGAAATAGACCGAACAATAATGTATTACAGCAAATACCCAACCAATCTAAAGGGTATAATCAACAAGCTTCAAAACCACCTCAAGCTGAGGCATCAAACAGTTTGGAGAACTTGTTGAAAGCGTACATAGCAAATAATGACGCTTTGATCCAAAGCCAAGCAGCAACACTGAAAAATTTGGAAAACCAAATGGGTCATTTAGCTATAGAGCTATGTAATAGACCGCAAGGAACCTTGTCGAGCGATACTGAGAATCCAAGAAATTTGGGTAAAGAACATATCAAGGCAGTGGCACTGCGAAGTGGTAAAATTCTAAAACCCCGATTGATTGATGTCGAAGAAAAGCGCGTTGAGAAGAATCAACCAGCTGTTGAAGTTCCTACACCAAAGGAATCAAAATCTGCAAAGTCTGACAAGGTAAAACTTGACTTAGTGAATTCAGATATTTGAACATCTTCTTTGGATGCAAATTTACCTACTCAGAAAAGTTGTCTGGTTCAACCAAAAGTTCCACTACCTCCATATCTGCAAAGATTGCAGTAGAACAAGCAGAAACAGGAGGTGCAATTCAAGAAGTTTTTGGATGTTCTAAAGCAGTTACACATCAATATTCCATTGGTGGAGGCTTTAGAACAAATGCCGAATTATGTGAAGTTTATGAAGGATATACTATCCAAGAAGAAACAACTGAGTGAGTATGAGACTGTTTCCTTGACAAAAGAGTGCAGTGCGTCCCTACAAAACAAACAGCCACCAAAATTGAAAGACCCAGGAAGCTTTACTTACCCTGTAATATTTGTAACACCCCAAATTTTAGGCCTAGAAGAAATAGGTTTTGAGAAAGGGAACAGCTAGGAGACTGCACATAAATATTTAGTTGTGCAAGGAAGTGACATAAATGAATGTCTGCTTCAATGGTTAAGCGATTTAGGAGTGTTTGGAAGTGTCTGAGAAGTCAGAGGTTCAAGCCTTGACTTACGCAAAATTTTTTATTTTAAGTGAATAAAACCATTGGATCTAGATAGTAGGTTCTTAAATTATTGTGGTTAAAATATGATACAAAGGGGCGTGTGGAGTGTACATGGGGTCTAAGGTTCGAGTGGTGGTGCATCAAAAAAGGGAGTATTTATTTTGCTACCTAATTCGTGTGGGTGGTAGAGTTGGATTGAAATACTACTAAATGGAGTTTGAACTGGTCATAGAGAGAATTGAGGAGGGATATTTGGAGAGATTTGATGAGAGAATATTGGGATTTGGGGAGGTTGTTGTTGTGGAGAGTAGCCGAATTAGAGGAGGGATTTTTGGGATTTGGGGTTGTTGCCGATTTGATGAGAGTTAGAATTCGAGTTTCATTCCTTTTCTTTCAACCTTGGCCGAATACAGCTTCTCTCCTCCCTCACCATTTTTCTTTTTGGTTTTCTCTTCTAGTCGATTCTCCCTTCGTTTTGTTTTTAAGCTCTGCCGAATAGCTCTTGGCTTTAGCAATGGTTTGTTGATCAATTGGGTGTGCACGGTTTTTATCTTCCTCTCCCTCAAGTGCTCTTCATTGGCCGAATACTTATAGATTAATCTTGATTCTCGGTTCTTTGTACGCTACATCTCTAATCTACAATCTATTTTATCGTTGTTGGTAAGTGGTTATGGTATGATAATGAGTCATCTGTTACTTTTTGAGAAACAGTATTGAGTGGTAAGTGGGGTGCAATTGAGATGGTTTGTCAAGTATGAGTCTAATATAAAGATGGTGACTTTTGTGCAGGTGGTGGTTGAGGTTGATTGGCACATTGCTTGGGAACCAAGGGTGCGATGATCATTAATTTTCAGAATAAGAGTGTTCGGAATGAAGGGAATCTGCAAATCGCATCAGGTGTGTAAACACCCCACTGTAACTGTAGAACGGCAAAAGTCGAAAATACGGTGTTTGAGACAACACGAGTGTGCGATCGCTCGTATGGTAAGCCAAACCCACAAATCATGGGCGATAGACTGTGGAGGCCTCCATGAGCATTATCATGGGCTTAGGCCGTAATGGGCCACGTTGGGCTGAAATGGGTCGTGTGGGCTCAATGGGCTCGTTGGCCCCACAGGAATGAAATCGATGATTTATGGAAAATACTGGACTGGGCTATGTAGATCTCATAGCCGCGGTGAAATTTAGGCTAAACGGGCCGTACGAGCGTGTGGGCCCACTTGGGTCGAGTAATAGGCCTTGGGCCCATTTACACTGTTATGACCATTTAGGTTACCTGAGTTGCTCAAGGCGACTGTGGACCTTTCGAGAGGTCAATATCTACACTGAGACCCCAAAATAGGTAAAATAACAGAAATACCCCATAGGGTAACATGATCGAAATACCCCGATAGGGTAAAATGATCGAAATACTCTCATAGGGTAAAATGACCAAAATGCCCTTATAGGGTAAAATGACTGAAATACCTCTATAGGTTAAAATGACCAAAATAGCCCCATAGGGTAAAATGATCGAAATACCTCCATAGGGTAAAATGATCGAAATACCCCCATAAGATAGTATGATCGAAATACCCCCATAGGGTAAAATGACTAAAATACCCCCATAAGGTAGAATGACCGAACTACCCCCATAGGTTAAAATGATGAAAATACACCCATAAGGCAAAATGACTGTTATACCCCTAAGAGATGAAATGACTGTTATGGCCTTATGTTATGTATGACTGATTTGCTCTATGATATGTATGACTATGATTGAGCATGACATTTTGCATACACATATGATATTATGTCACGACATATTGCATGGGGATAGGTTGTTATATTTGGTGGAAGTGTACCGTACTGATAAGGTTGCATAGGTCGCCCAAGACGACTGTGGACCTACTGATGGCTATATGTCGTTTATCTTACTAGCAGCTTTGTTGTAATACTGTTTAGTGCTGCAATCGGTGTTAATTTTGGTGTGCCTGGCTGGGTGGGTCGATTTTATCCCCACATGGTGTGTTTGGCGGGACGGAGTGGTGTGTAGAGGCTGGATTGGGTAGGACTTCTAACTGCATATCTGCACTGATTAATGATATTGTATTGTTACTGTATCGATTAATAATATTACACACTATTCACTGCATGACTGATATCTGTTACTGTTATGGGCCAAGGCCCCACTGATACTTTACTGAAATTGGGCAAAGGCCCTACTGATTACTGGCATTGTGATGGGCTCAAGCCCAATCGTTTACTGTTACGGGAAAGGGCTTAGGCCCACACTAAACTGAAATGTTACTGTAACGGGCTCAGGCCCAAACTGCATTTATCTATTGTTTAATTGACTGTTTGCTTGTTAGGAGATTACACACTGAGTTTTCGCAAACTCACCCTTCTGTTTAACTGTACAGGTAATCCCCAGTTGTAGATGAGTCAGTGCTGCAAGGGACTCAATGATGACCACACAACCGCATCAGCTTTCGTTTTTAGCTTTTGATTTATAAGTAACTGAATCTGGGTATTTTTATGTAAAAATCCTCTTTAAATTTATAACTTTAAATTGGGGTTTTTATTTATTTAGTTTAATATAAGCTTCTAGTTGTAGAAAAAGACGAGTTTTCAAAAGGTAACAGTTTTCAAAGACACCACGTTTTCGCAACATTTAGAACGTTTTAAAAGTGATTAGCTTTCAATGATGCACGCTTGGAAATGAACAACCCGTTTTGGAATCACCGTTTAATAACAAAATGATTAATTGATTTTAAGGATTTCAACGATAACAAGTTTTACGCTAATCACCTCAATGTGGCACCACCAGATTCGGCCATAACTCCTAGGTCGGGTTTGGGGTGTTTCAATATTGGTGACTCCTACTGTGGTAAAGCTTTGTCTGATTTAGGAGCGAGTATCAACTTGATGCCTAAGTCTATCTTCAAGATGTTAGGGATAGGTGAAGTAAGACCAACAACTGTGACGTTTCAACTAGCGGATCGATCTTTAGCATATCCCAAAGGAAAGATCGAGGATGTTTTGGTAAGAGCCGATAAATTTATTTTTCCTGCTAATTTCATTGTCTTAGATTTTGAAGCAAACAAGGAAGTGCCGATCATCCTTGAGAGTCCTTTTTTAGCCATGGGACGAATGTTAATTGATGTGAAGAAAGGAGAACTCACCATGCGAGTTCAAAACGATCAGGTAACTTTTAACATTCTTAAAGCGATGAAATTTCTCGATCCGGCAGAGAAGTGTTCAGTTATGGAAGAGATAAAAACCTTGGTTTCTATGGAAAACAATTTTGAAGAAGATCCATTGGAGAAAGCCTTAGATCTTAACCTTTTGGAGGATGAAGAAGGTGAAGAAAAGATGTCTTTGATGGAAGCCAATCCGGGAAATTTTATTCAATCCACACAGTTTGAACCGTTGGAGTTGGAAGTCAGAGAATTTGTGCAACCCAAGTTGTCAATTGAAGAACCACCTAAACTCGAACTAAAGGTATTTCCTTTCCATTTGAAATAAATTTATTTTGGTGATTATTCTACTTTGCCTGTGATTATTTTAGCGAAACTGACGAAAGATCAAGAGGAGCAACTAATTGTTGTTCTAAAGAAATTTAAGAAAGCAATTGGTTGGACCATAGCTGATATTCGAGGTATAAGCCCTTCTTTTTGCATGCATAAAATCATTTTAGAAGAAGGTGAAAGAGCTCGAATTGATGGGAAAAAAAGGGTCAATCCTATTATGAAAGAAGTTGTGAGAAAGTAAGTGATCAAATGGTTAGATGCAAGAATCATCTATCCTATTTTAGCTAGTTCGTGGGTAAGTCCGGTGCAGTGTGTGCTAAAGAAAGTGGAATCACGACTGTTGAAAATTAGCTTAACGAGTTAATTTCAACAAGAACTGTTACCGGTTAGAGAATTGATATTGATTACAGAAAGTTGAACAAAGCCACTCGGAAGGACCATTTTTCGTTGCCTTTTATGGATCAGATGTTAGATCGACTGGCAGGTAATGAATTTTATATTTTTTAGATGGCTATCCAGGATATAACCAAATAGTTGTAGCCCTAGAGGACCAACATAAAGCAACCTTTACTTGTCCATACGGTACATTTGCTTTTAGGAAAATGCCTTTTGGTTTATGCAATGCACCTGTAACTTTTCAACGATGCATGATGGCAATATTTACTGATATGGTTGAAAATTTTGTTAAGGTTTTCATGGATGGTTTTTCTGTCTTTGGTAACACTTATGATATCTGTTAGAGTAATTTGGCTAAGGTACTAAAGAGATACGAAGAGACGAATCTTGTCCTTAGTTAGGAAAAATATCATTTTATGGTCAAGGAAGGGATTGTCTTAGGTCATAAGATCTCAAAAAAATGAATTGAAGTTGATAAAGCAAAGGTGGACGTAATTGAAAGATTACCGGCCCTAATGAATGTGAAAGGAGTCAGAAGTTTCTTAGGCCATGCTGGTTTTTATCGAAGGTTTATCAAAGATTTCTCAAAAATTTCTAAACCATTGTGTTTTTTGATAAAGAAAGATACAGTGTTTGCTTTCAACAAAGCATGTTTGGAAGGTTTTGAAGAGTTAAAAAAGCGGTTAATCTCAGCCACAATAATCGTTACACCTAATTGGAACTCACCTTTTGAGTTGATGTGAAATGCAAGTGACTATGTCGTTGGAGCTGTGATGGGTCAAAGAAGAAATAAAGTGTTTCACCTATTTACTATGCAAGTAGAACTTTGACGGGAGCCCAATGCAATTATATAGTAACCGAAAAATAACTCTTCACTATAGTTTGTAGTTTTGACAAATTTTGCTCATATCTTATAGGTACCAAAGTTACAGTATTTACTAACCATGCGACCATTAAATACTTGCTCACGAAGAAAGATGCAAAACTAAGGCTAATTCGTTGGATACTTTTACTCCAAGAACTTGAGATCCAAAATAGAAAAGGTGTCGAAAATCAAATAGCTGATCATCTATCGAGGTTGGAGCAAGATGAGGTAACTCAGTCATGTGTGCCTATCAACGAGAATTTCCCAGATGAACACTTATTAGAGATAAATCGAATTCATGAAATACCCTGGTTTGCTGATTTTGCCAATTATCTTTAATGTGGAATAATTCCTCGAGAAATGACATACCAACAAAGGAAAAAATTCCTTCATGATAGTCAGTATTATCTTTGGGAGGATCCATTTTTGTTTAAACAATGTGCAGATAATATAATCCGAAACTGTGTATCTGAAAGCGAGATTGCTGGGATCTTGTATCATTGCCATTCATCTCCAAGTGGAGGACACTTTGGTGGTTCACGTACTGCAGCAAAGACTTTGTAAGCACGTTTCTTTTGGCCTACACTATTTAAAGATACTTATGCTTATGTGAACAACGGTGATAAATGCCAAAGGACTGGAAATATATCAAGGAGGAATGAGATGCCTTTGACAAACATTTTGGAGATTGAATTGTTCGACGTATGGGGCATTGATTTCTTAGGCCTGTTTCCTTCTTCGTATGGGAACAAATACATCTTAGTTGCTCTGGACTATATATCCAAGTGGGTTGAAGCTGAAGCATACCCTACAAATTATGCTAAGGTAGTCAGGCGATTTCTACATAAGCATGTGTTTACACGATTTAGGACACTAAGAGTTGTTATTAGTGATGAAGGTTCTCATTTTGTGAACAAATGGCTTAAGTGGTTGCTTGATAAATATGATGTGAAGCATAAGATTGCTACTGCCTATCATCCCAAGTCTAATGGGCAAGTTGAAAGAGTGAATCACAAAATCAAAGGTATCGTTGAAAAGGTAGTACACTCTAGTAGAAAAGATTGCTCTCGAAGGCTCGATGATGCATTATGGGCCTATCGAACAGCATTTAAGACTCTGTTAGGAATGACTCCTTATCGGTTAGTCTTTGGAAAGGCATGTCATTTTCCATTAGAGTTAGAGAATAAAGCTCACTGGGCTTTGAAGCAGTTGAACTTTGATCTTAAGCAAGCTAGTGAGAGAAAGATGTTACAACTTGATGAGTTGGAAGAACTGAGGTTGTTTTCTTAAAAGAATGCCAAAATGTGTAAAGAAAGATCAAAGAGATGGCATGATAGTCATATACAACCTTGCGAGTTTAAAGAAGGTTAGAAGGTTTTGTTGTTTAATTCAAGGTTGAAGTTATTTCCTGGGAAGCTTAAATACCGATGGAAAGGACCTTATACCATCTACCGATTTTATCCTTATGGAGTTATTGAATTACAAAACAATTATGAAGGTACGTTTAAAGTTAATAGTCAACGTCTCAAACACTACTGGGATGGTGAAGTTGAGCGAAT
Source organism: Gossypium hirsutum (assembly GCF_007990345.1). NCBI lineage: Eukaryota > Viridiplantae > Streptophyta > Magnoliopsida > Malvales > Malvaceae > Gossypium > Gossypium hirsutum. The sequence continues at coordinate 40,901,397 of NC_053444.1, forward strand.
TGAATCCTCGCTCAAATTAGCAGACCCTTAATTTTTCATGAACTCATTTTGTAAATAAATAAATAATTAGAACTTATTTTCTTAACTTATTACATTTAATTAATTCTATCTAAGGAGATTAGAACTTAAGCGGGACCGTTGTGACCCCTCCAGCCTTTCCTGGGAATTAATTTAACATAATTTGTTAAGAATAAATTTTCTAATTAAGACTTAAAATTTTTAAATTTTATTTGTTCTATTTAAATTTAAATTTTTTATGTTAATAAAGGGGGTCAATTTTTTTTAGTAAGATACAGTCTAAGTTTAGGGCCCAAGACAGCAAAAAGGAGGGAAAAATCCATGCCTTGCCGTCACACCCATTGCTTGCCGCCCAAGTAACCCTAATAAACTTTGCCGAATTTTTGGGAAAAGATACCATGTCTCGCAAAAGAACCAAATCTTCAAAGACTACTCCTGAAAACTCGATTTTGATCGATGAAGAAGTGAAAGAGAGATTTGATTCAATCTTCAAGCATTAACCTATGATGCCGGAAAAATTTTTTGACTTGAAGGGTAACGATTTGATGGTTGCCCCTATACCGATTAGAAAGAAAATCAATGCTCTCAAGTGGGAACGATTTTGCGATGCTCGTTCACTTCCCGATGATGAACTAGTTGGAGAATTCTATGCTAGTTTGACTACGGAAGATGCTACTGAAGTCATCATTCGAAAGAAAAAGGTACTTCTTACTTTTAAGTCCATCAATGATTTATTTAATTTACCTAATGTTGAAGAAGATGAGTACTACCCTATGATGAACAATATTAATTGGGATTTTCTTCAACAAGTGCTTGATGTTGTGACAAATCTGGGATCCCAATGGATTATAAGAAAGTATGGGAGTCATTCTTATCGAAGGGAATACTTAAAACCACTATCAAAGGTATAGTTTTATTACGTTCGCTACAGTTTTATGCCTATCTCACATAGTTCCACCATCTTGATGGAACGGATCCTTTTGTTATATGCAATTTTGACAGTAAAGTTCATTAATGTTGGGAAAATTATCCTCAAGGAGATTCACGATTGTGCTAAAAAGAAGGCAGGAAGTGGTTATTTCCCATCATTAATCACTTCACGTTGCTTGAAGGACCGTGTTAAAACACAAGAAAATTTGAAGGGGTGATATGTTCAAGGATGCATTAAAAATTATGATCTTGAAAGATTAGTAGAGAGGGTGCATGAACTGAATCAAGACGAGTAAGAAGAGCCAACTGAGCCGGATATAGAGGAGTCAATAGATGGAACTGAAATTGAAGCTAATTCAGTCACAGACACTGAAGAGGAAGAATCTGATAAGGAACCGAACATTCCTAAACCAAGGGTTGAGCCAGAAGAAGAACCAGTCAAGCTAAGTGTTGAACCTGAATATACAACTGTCATGTCGACTTCTGCAAGTACTTCAAGGAAATCAGAGTTGTCAATTTTGATGGATATGTGCAAGTTCATGCACAATCAACAACAAACTTACTGGAAATATGCAAAAATTAGAGATGACTCAATTCGAAATACTTTTAAGAATATCTCCAATACTTTTGTTCTTGAGTTCCCAGATGCTATCTTTGAGACATGGACGGAAGATATTGATGATGTAAGTGGAGATAGAGCTAAAAAAGACAAGGGGAATAAGTTAGAAACATAAAAAATGGGATTCTTGTCCTGTTATTTATTTAATTATTTTTAGGTTTTTAGGAATTTATTTCTTTCGTAATTAGGATTTAATTTCTGCAAAATAAAAAATAGCAATCATGAATAAACTTAGCACTTCTTTAGAAAGAATAAGACTATGTGATATGGTAGTGGGAATGAACATGTCTAGGATAGGGTTATTAGGGAAGACCTGGTACTTAAGCAGTCTTAATGACTCACCTCTCTTTCTTTACAACCCTACTTGGTGTTCAGTTTTCATTCATTACTTTGTTCTTGCAATGAGGACATTACTTCTTTTTAAAGGAGGGGTAAGGCAAATAAATTGCTCAAACTTTTAAATTTTTCAAGTATGTTTTAATCATTTCTTTCATAAGTATGTTTTAAAAATGAATGTTTAGAGATATTCTTGTTACTGAGATAGTTTGTATGCAAGTATGAATGATGATTTTGTCTAAGTGAAAGTATGTTATCATGAAGAATGGAATGCTTGTATGATCTTAGCCTTAGTAATGTTTGCCATGAAAACTTAGTTCTTTTGAGATTAAACATGCATGAAGGTTTATATCTTTAGAATTGACTTAGTAGCTTTCTTAAGGCAAAATCCTAGGGGACATAAAAATCTAAAATGATATAGGCACTATTTTTTTGGATCGTTTGAGCCTTTTCAAGCCAACCCTATGATATTAGACCCTTAAAACTGTAATTTTGAGCTTAAAGGCCTTTTTTTTGCAATGAGCCTACATTATAAGACAATTATCATTTTTTAAAGATATCCTAAATTTGTGCACCTATCTTAACTTAAGTTGTATTGGGAATCAACATTTGAGGAAATTTTCTTAAAGATGTATGTGCTCATGCTTAAAAAAAATGAAGAAAAGTTCACTCAGTCTCCAAAAAGGAAAAATGTATGAGCTTGAGTTCAAAATAAGTTTGGAGGTCTTCCAAAGGTTCACTTAAAGAAAAAGGTTGTATTATGAGAAAACTAAGACAAAGTTAAAGGTTAAGATTTTTAAACCGAAATGTCCCATCTCTTAAAATCCCTACCTTTAACCGAGCCCCATTACAACCTTATAAAAGACCTGTTGATTTGATGATTATGTCACCTACATTAGTGGAGAGGAAGTCCTAAGTTCAACATATGAAGATCATAAATAAGCCTTGTGATTGTTTGCTTGGTTGATAGGAAATTATGTTGAATGAAGAAAGTTATCTATGGTTGTGACATACATGCAAACTATGATTCATGTTGGCATATTTTAAAGCTTAGTATAATCTTAAGGAATGTTTGCATATGAATTACTTGTTAATAAAGATGATCGATAAGCATGAAGTTATTAATGCATGATTATGGGACAAAGATTGATGTTGCTTACACAATTAGCAATTTTGCCTTAGTAAGACCTTTTGCTGTGCATAAACATTACTCTGGACGAGCAATGATTTAAGTTTGGGGTGTGTAAACGGAAAAATATATAGGATTTTTCCTATGTAATTTATCACCTTTTTACTTAAATTCGTTGTTAAAACTAAGTAATTGTTTAATAAATTAATGAAATATGTAAAAATATGAAATTAGGACATAGAAATTATTAAAATGTGATTTTATGCTTTATTGTATAGTTTTCATGCAATAAATGGCCTATTTTATATTAATTTGAATATATTATATTTTTTAAGACATAAAGTGGGACATGCATGATTAAATTAAATAATAATATATAAAATTATATTTAATAATTCAATTTAAATTATTTCATTAATAATTTAGGTTTTAATTAATTAATTAAATTGGATAAATTTAATTCTTTGGTCCTCTAACTTGTTGATTTATTTTGGACAGGTCTGATGGCTTTGCTGGATTACAAAATCATCCAAATTGGAGACCAAGTCAACCCAAAATTCAGCTACACATGGCTGTCCATAAACCACTTTTTGGTTTAATTACACAAGGTCCTTGAAGAGTTGAAGAAATTAGAGATTTACCTGAAGATTTGCACTTGACCGAGTCTCAGTCCTGAGTTGTTGTGGCACTCAAATTGACAAAAAATCAAGGAAAAATTAGCTCAACCTACTAAAATTATGGCCGGCCACCCATGGAAGATGCTTCAAAAGATGGAAACTCCTATTTTTAGCAAAATATCTCTCTCTCTTCACCTATAAATAAGACACTCTCATTCCTTCATTCATCATCCCTCAAGCATCCATCAAACATCATTCTCTCTTTTTCTCTTAGCCTTTTCCATTCTCACACCTAGCATCATCTCTTCATAGAGATTTTAGCAGTTAAGCCTCTTAAAGAACCCTTGGTCAGCCACCTTGGAGAACCATCAGCAAAGGAGCAAAGTAAAGGAACGAATGAGTCTCGTCAATCAGAGTCTTGGGTGACAGCCACTCTGAATTGAGTTTAATCTTCCTTTTCTTTAACTTAATATAAAGATTTTTTCTATGTGTTCTTTGTTCTTCTTTACAACAATGTTAACTTAATTTTATTTAAGCTAGGATGATTGCTTTGATTAAATAATATTTAATTGATTCATGCTTATAATGTTTGTGCCTCAATCGATCATGTTTTCAATTAAAATCAAGTTTGTATTTCGTTCATATGTGATTGAAATGCACCTGAATTAGCTGAGCCATCCTAGCCAGACGACGGCTAATGGACGCATAATTGAAATGTGCATGCTCAATTTAAATCCTAACACGATTAAATTGTAGGTTGCATAACAACTCTAACCAAGCTCTGTTATCTGTATAATTTTTAGATTTGTGTGATTAAATTGTTTCAAACCTAACACGTCCCTATTACCTCACATGAATGCTAAGAAACCCTTAGTAAATAAGGATCAGTAAAATGCGTATTTACTAAGTAAAGGATTTCGAAAGGACCTAATGTGGTTTCCAAACTCATGAAAGATCGAGTTGCCATGGAATGTTTTTTTGAATGTTATTAAGCATGTTGATAATAAATTGAGTTTAATTAAAGTAATTGTCCTAGTTTATTTATGTTATAATTGTTGCAAATTGTGCTTAATTTTACTAAAATCTATTTCAATCATATAGTTTGCATACTTAGGATAATTGGCATTAGGGATCATTGCATTTAGTTTAATATATTTTAATCACCACTTCTCAACTATATTGTGTTTTTATTTACCAAATTGTTAATATAATTTTATAAATTAAGTGACTTAGCCCAAATACAATCCCTGTGGAGACGATAACTCGATACTTACTTATTACTTGATAACGACTATGTACACTTGCATAAACCTATGCGTTACAGTGTCTTACCTCGAAGATATGCTCATTAGGAAAGTTCTCATTAATTGGAACAAGTGAAGAAGTTACGTCATTTTTTTCTAACCGTGACAGATGATCGATTACTTGATTTTCAACAAATTTTTTATCTTGGATCTCAAGGTCAAATTCTTGTAGCAAAAGTATCCATCGACTTAGCCTTAGTTTAACACCTTTCTTTGTGAGTAAGTACTTAATGGCAACATGGTCGATAAACACTATAACTTTGGTACTTATAATATATGAACGGGACTTGTCAAAAGCAAAAACTATAGCAAATAGCTATTTTTTCAATTATCGTATAAATGATCTGGGCTCCTATCAGAGTTCTACTTGCATAGTAGATAGGATGAAAGACTTTGTTCCTCCTTTGGCCAATCACAGCTCCAACAGCAGAATCGCTTGCATCACACAATAACTCAAAAGGCATGTTCGAATCAGGTGTGATAATTATTGGAGCTGAAATTAACTGGTTTTTTTAATTTCTCAAAAGCTTCTAAACATGCCTTATTTAAATAAAAAACATATTTTTCTAAAATCATACATAAAGGTTTAGAATTTTTTTCAAAAATCCTTTATAAATCTACGATAGAAACAAGCATGGCCTAAGAAACTTCTAACTCCTTTCACACTAACTAGAGGTGGTAATCTCTCAACTATGTCCACCTTTGCTTTATCCACTTCGATTCCATACTTGGAAATTTTATGTCCTAAGACAATTCCCTTCTTAACAATAAAATGGCACTTCTCCCAATTAAGGACGAGATTAGTCTCCTTGCATCTTTTAAGTACCTTAGCCAAATTATTCAAACAAATATCGTAAGTATTACCAAACATAAAGAAATCATCCATGAAAACCTCGGCATAATTTTCAACCATATCAGTGAAACTTGCCATCATGCATCGCTAAAATGTGGCAGGTGCATTACATAAGCCAAAAGGCATTCGCGTAAAAGAAAATGTACCATATGGACAAGTAAAAGTAGTTTTATGTTGATCTTTCGAGGCTACAACTACTTGGTTGTATCTTGAATATCCATCTAAAAAGCAATAAAATTCATTACCTGCTAGACGATCTAACGTTTGATCCATGAAAGTTAAAGGAAAATGATCCTTACGAGTGGCTTTGTTCAAGTTTCTATAATCAATACAAATTCCCCAACCCATGACAGTTCTCGTCGGGATTAACTCATTTCATTCATTTTCGACAATCGTGATCCCACATTTCTTCGTTATGTATTACATCGAACTTACCCACGAACTATCTGAGATAGGGTAAATAATTCCTGCATCTAACCACTTAATTACCTCCTCCTGAACCATTTCTTTCATGGTAGGGGTAAGTCTCCTTTTCCCATCAATCTTACCTTTTTCACCTTCCTCTAAAATAATTTTATGCATGCGGAAGAAAGGACTTATACCTCCTATGTCAGTTATGGTACAACTAATTGCCTTCTTAAATTTCTTTAAGACAGTAATCAATTACCCCTCTTGATGTTCTATCAGTTTTGCTGAAATAATCATAGGTAAAATAGAACTATCACCAAGATAAAGGTATTTTAAATGAGAGGGAGATACCTTTAGTTCAAGTTTAGGCAGTTCCTCGATTTGAACCGCGGTGGTTGAATATAACTCCTTGGATTGGCTTTCATCAAAGCCAAACCTTCATTACCTTTTTCATCTTTGAATGGTTCAGACCCTAAGGTTTTTTCCAAAGGGTCTTCTTCAGAATTGCTTCCCATAGAAACTAAGTTTTTTACTTCCTCCATTACTGAACACTCTTCCATCGAAACAGGAAACTTCATTACTTTCAGAACATTAAATGTTACTTTATTGTCTTGAACTCGCATGGTGAGTTTGTCTTTTTACACATCTATCAACGTTCTTCCTGTGGCTAAGAAAGGTCTCTTCAAGATGATCGGAACTTCTTTTTCTACTTCAAAATCCAAAATAATGAAATCAACAGCAAAAATGAATTTATCGACTCTTACCAAAACATCCTCGATCAAGTTGAAATGTTACGGTAATGGGTCTTACTCCTCTTATTTCTAATAGCTTGAAAATAGATTTGGGCATCAAGTTGATGCTTGCTCTGAATCACATAAAGCTTTACCGCAATATGATTTACCAATGTTGCGAAGTAACGTAAACTTTCCAGGATCCTTCAGTTTCAAAGGTAGTTTGTTTTGTAAGAACGCACTACACTCCTTCATCAAAACGACAGTCTCATACTCACTAAGTCGTTTCTTCTTGGACAATATATCCTTCATAAACTTCATGTAATTAGGCATTTGTTCTTGAATGAAATTTTGATGTGTAATTGATTTAAAACATCCAAGAATTTCTTGAGTTCTACCTCTTATTTCTGCTTGTTCTACTGAAGTCTTTAAGGATATGGAAATCTAGGTTGATATGGACAACTTTTCTGAGGAGGTAAATCTACAAAAGGTGTTAGCTTCTCAGAATTCACTAGTTTAGAGTTTACCTCATTAGATTTTTCAGCATCTGATTTTTTTGTTGTAGGAACTTCAACTGTCGGTTGACTTTCCTTCTTTCTAGTAGGCTCATCTTCAACCACAACCTTCTTAGGCTCCAAAGCCTTACCACTTTGTAACTCTACCACTTTGCAATGTTCCTTACTCAAATTTTTCAAATTTTCTCTATAGCTCAGCAAGGCTCCTTATGGTCTACTACAAAGCCCAATAGCTAATTGACCCATCTGGTTCTCCAGATTTTTTAGTGTTGCTACTTGACTTTGGATCAAGGCATTATTTTTTGCCATGTACACCTTCAACAAGTTCTCCAAACTGTTCGATGATTTTGTTTGAGGTGGTTTTAGGGATTTTTGGTTAAACCTTTGGATTTGGCTGGGTCTATGCTACATTTGATTATTTTTCGGTCCAATTCATTAATTACTTCAGGAAAATTTTGGATGGTTCTGCCACGATGGATTGTAGAAATTGGACTCCGACTTGTCCATTTCTGTTTTGATACTGGTTCCTTACATAGTACACCGATTTGGGATTCGAAGGGCAATTCTCAAAAGGATGACCATCCCCACAGTATACAAAATTATTCAAACGATTAGTGGTAAACTATTTTAACATAGAGAAAATAGAAGATACCTGAGCAGAGATTGAAGTCAGTGGGTCTACTTCATGCACTTCAGCTACTCATCTTCTTGAAACTACTCTTTTTTTCAACCATTGATAGTTATTACTTGCGATCCTTTCAATGATCTTGTAAGCCTCATTATAAGACTTAGATAAAATTGTACCATTCGTAGAAGCATCCACCATTAATCTTGTATGTGCATTGAGACAGTTATAAAACGTCTCTAATTAGATACAATGAGGAATCTCATGATGAGGACACTTACAAAGTAATTCCTTGAATCTTTCCCAAGCCTCACACAAATACTCATCATCCAATTGTTGGAAAGTAGTTATCACATTATGCAATTTTACGTTCTTACTCAATGGAAAGTATTTTACCAAAAACCTTTCTGCTAATTCTTGCCAAGTAGATATTGAACTTGGTGGCAATGAATTCAGCCATGCTTGTGCTCAATCTCGTATTGAGTATGGAAACAGTTTTAACCTCAATGCATCTTCAGTCACACCAACTAACTTAAATGAATCACTAACCTCCATGAATAATCGAAGGTGTAAGTGTAGATCTTCCGTGGGCAAACCACTGAACTGGCCTGCTGTTCAAAGTATTTGAAACATCACTAGTTTCAATTTGAATTAGGGTGCCTCGATATTTGACCTCCTAATTCTTGAATTCAACTCATTGAAAATTGGCACAACGTATTGTTTGATGGCACGATCCCTATCATCGGCAATAGGGATTGGGTGGTGCACTTGATTGTCTCTATTACCTTGTCCGTCATTTTATTTTTCAAGGTCCATCTCGACTTGTCTCTAAGCATATCTCTAACGTCTTCTTTGTCTAAAAGTCCGCTTGATTTCAGGGTCCACGGGTAATAGATCAATGATTATGCTCATAAAACACTTGAGAATAAATCACAAAAAATAAAGAATAAAAAATAAATTAGTAATGTTAAAAATTAAATAAAAACCAAATTGTAAAAATTAATTTCACAAATATGATTAAGGCAACAGTCCCCGGCAATGGCACCAAAAACTTGCAACGAATTGTAACGTGTTTACGCAAGTGTACGTAGTCGTTCATGTAATAAGTAAAAATGAGTTATCATCTCCACAGGGACTATATAAACTTAAACAATTAATTTCAAAATTATAATTAACAATTTGATGTAAAAAACTCAATAAATTTGGATAGGGATTATTAGATTAATTAAATGCAAGAGTGATCCCTAATGCAATTTCTAATCTAAATGCAATTTACCTAAATGTATGAATGAAGGCATTAGCAACAAAAAAAATTAAAATTAAATGGGCTAGGATAATTATATTAATCAAATCAACTTACTTTCATCATGCTAATATGTTCAGAATTACTTCTATGGAAACTCGATCTCTTATGGGTTTGGAAACCAAATTCAGTCCTCTCGGATCTTTTACTTAGTTAAATAGGCATGTTATTGATCATATTAGACTAAGGGTTTCTTAGCATTTATGCAAGGTCACAAGGACATTTACGTTTGCAACAGTTTAATTACATAAATTTAAAAACCATGTAAGATAATAGAGCCAACTAAAAATATTATGAACCTTAACTTAGTCGATTTTAATGACCTAAATTAAGCATTGCACTTTTCAATTATGCATCTAGCAGCCGTCGTCTGGTTAGGATCGCTCAGCTAATATGAGTGCACCTAATTATGTATGAATGAAACCTATCATGATATTAATTAAAAACATAACCAACTAAGGCATAAAACATGTTAACATGGATTAAATAAATCTCATTAACTTAATATTATTATTCCAACAAATAGGATTTAAAACTTCATAGTTGATGTCAAAAGCATAAAACTCAAAGCAAACATGTTAAAATAGATAATCAAGAGGAAATAGTAGACTCAGCTCAGCAGCCTTTCGGATCTATTCTGACTGAAGCGATCATCCATTCTAATTGAAGCTTCTTTTACTAAGGGTTTAGAAGGTAGCCAGCTAAAGAGCGCTTTTGAAAAAGCTTTTGAGGCTAAAGAATGGAGAGGGGATGGACGACTATGCAAGGGAAAAAGGTAAATGAATTGAGAGAAAACTAGAATGAGCGAGAGAGAAATGTTGAGAGATGGAGGATGATTGAAGAGTAAGGAATGGAAAGGTATTTATAGGTAAAGGTAAGGGTTTGAGTTTACCAAAAATATGTTTAAATTTCATTCCTTCTCTCATTCATGTGGCCGGCCATGCTTCAAGGAAAAGGGATGACCAAGTTTTCTCAAATTGAATTCGAATTTCAAGCTAAAAATAGCTATAGAGTGGACGGTTTCAATAAGGAAGTTGTTGGGTTGAATTCTAATTATTTTCCAACTGCATGGACCTTCAATTAAATATCCCAAAACACATTTTGGGTAGCCAACATCAAGTACCAAAATTGGGCTTTTAATTCCCCTTGTTGGATGGGTTTTTCAATCCAATAACTTAGCAGACATGTCAATCTTTTATCACCTTCTTTACTAGGTCAAGTAGTAAACCCCATGACCAAAATTGAATAGTCTTGCCATCCACATGGGTAATTTGTGCATGGCCATCTTTTATTTATTTAAATCATGTCTCTAATGGACCTCCTACATAGTGAAAAGTATATACATTAATAAATTAACATGAATTAATACAAAATATGCATGAAAATCATGTACTTAAGCATAATTTCACATACTTTTCAAATTCATGTCTAAAGTTACTAATTAACTTATTTGAATAATAATTACTCAAGATAAACTTAATAATTAAGTAAAAATGTGGAAAAAACATATAGAAAAACCTTATATAATTTAGAGTTTACAGTTGTGCATGGCCTTTTGAAATTAGGAAGGAAATGGTTGATTGAAATGTTTTTGGATGTGGGTACTTGGTATATTTGAAGTATGTTAAATTATTGAACTTATGATGTTAAGTTGATTTAGGATAAGTGTTTGAAATGTGGTGGCTTTGAGTGGCATATTGGTTAAAATGTATAGGTTGGTTGAATTGGTATGTTTTGTATGTGTTTAAAGTGTGTTTTGGCCATATAAATGTGTATTTGAAAGTGTGTTTTGGTATGCAAGTATAGGTTTTGAAATGGCTTGTTTTAGGGGCTAATTTGGAGCACACGGCCTGGGACACGAGCTGTCACACGGCCGTGTGCCACACATGGTCACCTCACACAGTCGTGTGTCTTTTATATTTTAAGTACAGGTTTTACATGACCTACAACACAGTCTGAGACACGGCCTACAACACGGTCGTGTGTCTCAAAATAGTTTGTCACACAGTTTAGCACATAGCCTACAACACGGTTGTATGTCCCAATTTGGAATACACACACAGGTGGACACACAAGCTGGGACACGACCTTGTGTCCCTACTTTGAATGTCCACACTGTCTGAGCTATGTCACACGATCTAGCCACACAGCCGTGTGACCCCTGATTTTTCAATTTTTCATATTTTTCCTAAAATTTTCTAGTTTATTCAAAATGATCCCTGATCATTTTTAAATTGTTCTTAAAGCCCCGAAAGCTTGATTTAATGTTCAAATGTGTATGTTTGCTATAATTGGAATGAGTTATTGGAATTCTATACTTAAGTTGAATTATTATTCTTTTTTGAAGTTTAAGGGTTTGTTTTGTATAGTAATGCTCTGTAACCCTAATCCGGTGATGGAGACAGGTTAGGGGTGTTACAAATAGGACACAAATGACATGTCATTAAGGTTTATTAGGTACTATGTGCCGATAATTATATTTATCAGATACTATGTACTGGTACTATATTATTAAGTACTTTGTACTAGTGTTCATGTTATATCAGAAGCTATGTGTCAGTGATTATATTTATCAAGTACTATGTACCGGCGTTGGATACCATACTGATGGCTGAGATCCAGCATTTGTTTCTGATTCTCCACAGCTCATTTCAGTAGCATCGAGTAATGTTAATGTCCCTATTTATGCTTGAGTGAGCAAAGTTATCTAGAGTATCCGAAGCTAATTTACTATAGTTCTTCGGGCTGAAACAGTAAATAATTGATTCTGAAATTAATAGAAAGATTAAAAGTGAAACCGGTTGTTATACATATGAATTGTTTGTGAAAGAAAGACTGAGTGAATTAAATTGAAATGTTACAAAACAAGCATGATTGAATGTGATATGAAATAGAACTTAATTATATGTGTTTATAAATTGAGGATGAATTGGATATTACATGTTTTGTTGTATTAAATTGTAAACTAAGTATATGTGATTTGCATTAGCAGTTCTTGATGTATAAATAAACTAACCTATTGATTGTTTTTGTTGAAATGTATATGGAAGTACAAGGAAGACAAGGATGTCATATTAATTACCAAATTGATTTACTAATTTGATTTAGTTTAAGGTCAAACTATGTTGTCTAAAGATGTTGATGATGTTAGGTGATTTGGTATTATTATGAGATATGTAAGTGGCAAGTGAATATCCAACTTGAAATGTTATTTACTCAAGCTAATGGATATACATATGTGAATGAGATTGAAACTTATGTTTTGTTTCATTTTGATGTGGATATAAGTGTAATATTTGAAAGTGATGATCTTATTTTGGTTGGTTCGCAATATGAGCTGCATATATGTTTTGGTCAATGTGGTGTATTTTTCTTGATGGGTTTTGACACTTAGAAAGGATGAACTTTGTTGATGAAATATTGGCATTTGGAATGATGAACATATATAAATGTTAAGTAGGAATATTGAGGCATGAATGATGATGAATGATAGGATATGAATTGTTGAATTGAGGTGCCAATTGTGGCATATTGGTTAGGCACTTAGGATTAATGATTGAAGTTGTGTTTTGGCATGTTTTTGGCGTATTTGAATAGGTTGAGGAATGAATGTTGAATGGTTATAGAGTATTTGAGTGTTTGGAATTGTAACTTGCCTTGTAGGGTATCTTTTAGGTATGTACGGTCTGACACACGGCCATGTGCTATACACGGGCACATGGCATGGTTGTGTAGTCTGTATGATTTGGGTGATAATTGGTGCACATGATTACAGTCTCTCACACAGCCTGGCTACACAGTCATCTGAATATTGAAAATAATTTACAATTAGGCCCACATGGCCTCAGTCTGCCACACGGCCATGTGACCCCTATTTTGCCTTTTTACTTATCTTTTTGTAAAAGTTTCGAATCAGTTTGGAATTGATTCCCAGTTGGTTTCGGAGCTATCGTAAGCTCGTTTGAGACTCAAATATGTTTATAAATCATATCTTGCTTGAATTATATCATGTTTATTATTTAATGGAATGTTCAAAGACGAATTTGTTTGTGATATTCTTTGTTAACTATTATAGCATCTTATAGCTCGAGTTCGGCAACTGGACTGGGTAAGGGGTGTTACAATATGAATTTAAATTAAAAAAATTTATATGACACCAATATAAAAATATTGTAAAATTAAGGGAATAATTTTTGTGGAACAAGACATACTTTGGTATTTGAATATGCATAATGAATTTAATGACTATTATGCAAGCAAAAGTAAGTTAGTAATGTAAGAGAGAAAGGAAAGTACATGTGAATCTAAATTTCAAGGAACTAAAAATGAATAAATGAAGTCAATACACATCTATAATATGTGCAAATGATTACGAATAATGATTGATTGAAATTTTATGATAGTGATAAGTTTAATGTAAATATATTTGCATTCAAATTAGTTTGAGTTGCTCTGACAATAGATGTGATATCTCGCATTGGAATCCGTTGACTAAGCCCACGTGTCACAACTCCAGTTTATCATGCCATATTTTTTGTGTGATAGAAAGGTGTTTTTTAAAATAAAATCCATGCTAGTATTTTAATCGAAATAGTTTTGATTAACTTATGCTATTATAAAAGTAGAATACTAATTATGTAAAATTAAAAAATAAAAATTAAATCTCAAATATGAAGATAGTAAATAGATAAAAACTGTAATTTGACTATTACCTTCTGATAACTAAAAAAAAGGTTGGGTATGTATCATAGAATGACACCTCTAATGGTGTTCCTTTTTAAGATTTTGAAAATATTAAAATTCAAGTTAATGGGTATAATAGTTATCATTTGATGATGATAGGATTTTGAAATTTTAGAAAGTATAATAACTAAAAATAATTAAAGTAAAGTAAAAGTATTAAATTTATATCTTTTGTAAAGTGTAAGGTGTAATAGCAGAATTTAACCCTAAAATGGTTTTTTTTAAAAGGTTAAACAAAGCCAAAATATAGAAAAATGAAACGACAATGATATTGATCTTCGACAAAACTACCATTAAATGTCATTTTTTTAAAATTTATCATTTTAGGTCATTTTTCGGAATAATTACGGGAATAGGCCGATTTTTTAAAAGTGCTTCCACGTAGACGCATTTTCTGGTGTAATTCAAAAAAGCGCTCCTAGGTGGACGCATTTTCTGCATACTGTCAGTAAAGCGCTTCCAGTTGGAAGCATCTTCCCCCTCCAACGGCTAATTAAATAGTCGTTTCCCCCCTAACCTTCCCTCCTATAACCCCTCCCCCAATTTTATTTTTCTCACAAATCACTCTCAAAATTCTCTCAATTCTCTATTAAATTCTTATTTAGATTTTATTTCTCCACAATTTTTTTATCAGAATTATATTAATATTTTTCAAAAAAATATTAATTTTATTAAAAATTAACCTGTGTTTTTCGAAATTAGCATATGGCCAAATCTCTAATCCGTTTCGATGGCAACCACATTTCCATCAACCAATTGCAAATGGTAAGTATTTTTTAATATATTTCAATGTTGTTTAATTTTTTTATTTCATTGTTATATTTGAAAATAATATTTTGTATTTTTTTTACATAAATAGGCAGAAGATCGAATTTTGGAGTGTTATATTCGTAATCTACTCGGTCCTCCATCACCCTTAATAGAACCATACTTAAGGGAAGTTGGTTTTCGCACGTGGCCTTTGTAGGTCGGGGGTGTAAGTTGGACCTGACACTCATAACCGTGTTGGTCGAAAGGTGGAGACCTGAGACGCATACATTTCATCTTCCATGCGACGAGTGTACTATCACTTTGGAGGACATGCAGTTATAGTTGGGGTTACCGATGGATGGGTCGATAGTCACTAGGTCAGTTTACGCGTCGATTAGAGACGCGCATGTGGTGAAATTTTGGGTTTAGTTCTAGAGACGATTTATGGAGGCCATATTGAAATGACTTGGTTAAGAAGAAACTTCGGGGGGCTTGATGAGGATTCGACTGAAGTCAAAAGAGAACAACACGCTCAAGCATACATTTTTAGATAATTGGGGATATCCTAATTCCGAACAAGTCATGAAATCTTGTCCATCTAAGGTGGCTGCTGAAACTCGACAACTTTAGAGAAACGGGCTAATTCAGTTAGAGGTCCACTGTGTTGACGACCTTTTAAAGGAAGATGTGTCGAGCGATGCAACCATGGAAAATTAAAATTGGTGCTTGCATTCTACTACTGCAGTTATGGACGCAGTACCGTCTGCAATTTTTACATCCTTGAGAGAACTATCCGTCTACATTCTCACTTATAATAAGGTAAAATTCATTAGATGATATATTTACCATAATAAAATTAATTAAAATTTTAATTATTATGCTAACAAGTTATTTCAATAAGTGGAACCATGGGCTGAGTTATGTAGGATTAACAAATGAGCTTTGAGATATATGGCTTCTGTTGGACCAACGGTCAAAAGCGGAGGTATCTATTTATTTAAATTTGAATCAAATAATATTAGTGTAGTCGATTTGGGATTTAGTAGTACGCAAATATCACTAAAATTTTTATTATTTTAATATAATTTGAATGGATACCATATGAGGATCTAGAATTAAAGAATGCATCCTTGAGGAATTCTTTATGAATTCGAACATCTGGCACGTGAACGTGCCATTGGTAGTGTACGCTACAGTCGAGATGCACCAGTCGGATAGAGTGTTGCAGTAATTCGGGTTCGACAATCAATTCCTGTGGCACCTGAAGACATTGATAATGTGCATCCTATTGACTTGCAAGGTCGAACGGATGAGAATTCACGATATTCCATGTGCAATACATCAACATGTGGGACAATTGGTATGAATTCTTACCTACACGCGAAGCCATTGTCGCTCCAGAATTAGCCTACGATTCGAATTACATGCCATGGTTTAGGGTCCACTGAAAGCCATACTTGTACAGGGAAGAGGCGACGAAGCCGCAACAGCATACGAGGAGGCCACAACTGGCCCCTATACATCTAAGGACTAGTGGGGCGGATCCATCATCAGCACCTATACAAGAAAAGGCACCGATCGTAGCTCCACCCACTAATCAATATGTACCACCTTATTCTGGTGCATATACTAACCCTTTCATCTTCACACAAGCACAATATATTGTACCACATTTTCCTGCTTCTATGAAATGTTTTGTTTTCGAACCTCCTTCCCTAATGTATTACATGCCCATGCCATCTACATTTTCAACGATGACATATAAGCCGTCTATGTTTCACGCACCGACCGAGAGTTTAGTCGCTATGCCATCAGTGTATAGGACACAACATAGTTATACTCATACGCCATTTGTGTCGCAAACACCTCTGGGATCATTGTTTTACAAGGTTGGTTCATCTTCCCAACCACCTATTCCTAGACCAGAGGATGTACGATGGCAACCGAGGAGCAACCTATCACAATCAACTGAAGGCAAAGAAGATGAGAGGTCGAGGCCAGAACCCCAACCGAAGGTTGAACCAAGAAGGAATCCATCGCGCAACTATCGACCACTCCGATGTGGCACAGATTCTGGCTGGCATTTGCATTGGTTTACTTTATCATTGTGCTCATCATGTTAACATTTAAATAAATGTAAAATGTTTATATTGTACTCATGATGTATATTATTATGTTTTTAAATGAATATCATTTTTTTCATTTCAATTGGTAATTATTATCATTTCACAAATTTAAATCAAGACTATACGTGGATACCAGATTACAATGAAATTGATGTTAACGATGTGTTGTACTTGTATTGTCCCTTCGATGGGGACATGATGGCATTAAATGGCCCGGGTTCCTACACCACCCACATAACCTTAGTTGGTTGGACCTCTCCCGAATATCCACGTTATCATATCTTTGAGTCGACTTTGGTCGACCTTTTGGTTTACGACGTAGTGATCTATCAGGTAACAACTTAACTGGAGCACTTGGTATAGACGACCACCTACATTCATCTAGGACGGTGGGAATACGTGTCTCTAAACATTATACATGTTTTCTAATTTGTACACTTTATCCACAAAGTTCATGGGATCCAAACGTTGATCGCTACATGTTACAATTACATTAGTGCATGGAAAATGAAGTGTATCAAATCTCTCATAGTCACAAGTCCTCTGTCTCAGGTGTACACGATATGCTCCCCTGGCAATACCATGGTCCGGTCTATCAAATATTGTTACCCAAAACCATAGTTGTTCATGCGAATAGCAAACTGGATGCATACAGTTTGCTCGAGGTGTGGCCTTTTTAATTTCTTTCAGTACATCCTAGCTCTATACTTGGCCTCCTTGGATCTTCCCAACATAAACCGCCTCTCACTTTAGGAAAATTTTATTCAAATGGAAGTATGTCTCTTTTACAATTCAAGTAATTGACAAATGACGTGTTCCCTTCAAAACAAAATTAATACATTCTGTCAAATTTGTCGTCATGTGGCCATATCGTAGACCCCCCATTGTAGGATTGTTTCCATTGATCGAAGGGTATGTTTGAGAGGTAGCTCACACCTGCATCGTTAACTTTCCGTAAGTTTGCCAACATTTAATGGAAATGGTCTTTCATGAGCTCATACCCTATCTAGAGAAGTGAATAATGGCAATTACATACCAAAGAATTTCAAAGAATCTTTAATAGTGGCGATTACATACCCATGTTGGTCACTTGTGCTCGCTCAATAGTGGAGGGATAATGTCCATGGTAGTTTGACGCAACATGCCTTAGACAATACCTAAGGTGAGTGCGGTTCGGGAAGCTTCCCTGTCGTTCAATTGCGGCCAGTATTCCAGGCCCCCAATTGGAGATGATGCAAATATGGGGTTAGGGGCAAACATGCCTCCTCAACCAAGATAGGAAGAAATCTTAATCGTCTATTGACTCTCCAGGTCTGATTTCAAAGGCAATCGACAGGATTTTTCGATTTTCATCCTGTGCATAGCCAACAACAATCGATGGGTATATCTCTCGTATATAAAAGTATCGTCAATCTATACTAGTGCCTTGCAGTACTAGAATGCCTCTCGAGATTGCTTGAAAGTCCAATACAAATGTTTGAACACTTGACGTCCATGGAGCAACCGGTCATTTTAGTACGTATGCTCTATTTCCATATCAGTTATGCAACCTGGGACGTATGTCTCAAGACCCGACACCACTAACATACCTCGTTGTATGACGCGTCCCACCTACTATGCTCTTCTTCAATGCATTTTGCTTTGCAATCCACACCTTGCGGTACAAAGGCGTGTAATTCAACTGGGTATGAATATTTGTAATTAAAACCAGCACATCAATCTAGGAAATCACTTTCACCGTAGGCAGTATAATGTCTGCAATCATCTCCAAATCTAATTTTGGATGATCTCACGAAATACCTACAACACATGAGTACATTAAACTTAGAAATTCAAAAATGACGTAATATATATTGGTATTGATGCAATACCCATCGCAACACATGTATGTGGAGTGGTAAACTTATTTATTGTCCAAAACCCCATCTTTTTTCTAACAAAAGCCATGATTTTCCATGCACATCCACAGTCTCGCATTGCGCACTTCACCTCCAACTTCTTTGATCGAGATTTAACCACATGGAAGTTTACCCCGTTCTTGATGTTGTACCACTTCATTGCAATGAAAAAATCATCTTTAGTGGAAAACTCCTTCCCCACTTCCAAATCTCTCAAATCCACCGAGGAACTCATATGGCCCGACCTTCTGTGTGATAGCTCTGCAAACTCCAACCCATCCTCTGCTGACAAGTCCACATTATGCATATGGGCTGAAGGCGAATACATCCTAAACCGTGGATCTTCTTTAGCATCTTCGTCAGGATCTTCACATCCTTCACCATCTTCTGGTTCAATTGGAACAAGCGATGGTTCAAAAAATAATGCAATTTCTGAACCATCGGCACCAAGCTCCCGAATTGGATTGGCATTAGATTTACTGCCGTATTCATTTTCAGACCTACCCACATGTGTTGAGTTAGATGTCCCTTCATTGGTGGACGTCGTAGGGAGTACATCATCCTTTATCATATAGTTGTCAAAACGTCCAAAATCATTTATCGATATCCAACCACTCAAGGTTGATGTCATTCTCCTGTAAGAGTTCCCAGCATTAAACATCAACTAACCAGAGTTCAAATCAATACCACTAACTGAGTGTCATGCATGGGTAATGTCTTCCACCCTACCACCCCAACCCAACTATTCGGTGTTCTGCCTATCGCGGTTAAATTGAGGGTTGAGACAGATGAGTGTCTTCCCATTGATGATTCCATGATATCATAATGCGAAGTTCCTAACAAAGTGGTGAACCTACCTCACAACTATGTCGTTGGACTATCGACATGTTCTTCCATTCTGGCATCTCAAACATGAACAAATGCCAACATCTAAGTGCATTGGTCTGGTATTGAAAACTCGGCATATAACTCAAGAAACAGTGAACCACAGTCCAGATGCGTCTGCACCATTGCCTACAACTCCCTCGCACCTCTGATATCGAAAGCTTCATATCTGATGGGGTCAACCGAAGCACCAAAATGGTATTTAAAGGACGACACTCTCAACTGGTTGGATCCGACGATTTTTTGCCTAATTCTTGTTCGTAGTTTTGGCAATTGTATGTTCAAGTTAAAAGTCATTCGCACTGTGTTCTCTGATAAAAAATTGACCACATTCTCGGTGTCACGCACTTCATCATTGTAATAAATAATAGCATTAATCTTCTACTCATTTTTAACCAAATAATCTATTGGGAGACATTAGAAACAAAAACATCATGAAAAAAATTAATGTTGCAACTAAAAATAAACAACAAAAATCAATGCATACTTTTACCCAAATTGTGTCGTTGCTCCAACTTATACGCACTCCACGAACTTCTCTTCTCCTGATCTCCTTAACAACTTTTTATTTGCTCATAAATGACTTATGCCACTCAAGCTTGAAATATGTTTCATTTATAGTCAGGGACGAACTCCAAGTTCATTCTAAAAATTTTCCCCAGCTAGTGGGGGTTGAAATTTGTTGAGAGAAAACGCTCCAAGCAGGACGCACTGTCAAAAAAAGTACTGAAAGTTCATCCAGCTAGAAGCGCTTTCAGCTAACATGGTACTGAAAATACTTCTAGCTACACGAGCTTTTAGTACTTTTGCTGACACTGCATCCTTCTAGGAGTGTTTTTTCTCTACAAATTTCAACCCTACTTGGGACAAAAACCCATCATATATCTCGGGAATCCTGGGATATATGTTTAGAACCCATCTCGTCAATACTAATGCACTGTCATGATAATTCACTAAAATATTGGATCAAACTAGTATTAAGAATGTGAAAAAATTTTAAAACTAATATTTCGTTTCAAACAAGTACTCCGAGTTTCGATGAAAATACAATGTTTTTAAATTTTGAATGTAATAAATTATTAATACCAAAGCCCTAAAAAACCCTATCTCTAAAACCCTAACCTTCAACCCTAAAATAAATAACCCTAACCCTAATAAACAATAAAAGATACAAAAGGAAAACTCTTCTAGTTGGAAGCTTTCTCGGTTCACCTGTTAGAAAATGCGTCCACCTAGGAGCGTTTTTCTAACAACAAACTGAAAAAGCGTCTACATGGAAGCACCTTCATTTAACAACTCTAAAAACGTGTCCACCTAGGAGTAGACGTGTCCATGGGTCGAGTCAGGCCCAACCAAAGTTTTAGGCCCAATTGGTAGGCTCGGGCTTGACCCGACCTAAAAAATGGGCTTATATTTTTGTCCAAGCCCAGCCCATATTATATATGCTAAACCCAAGCCCGACCCAACCCTTTTTTAATATTTTATTACATTAAATAAATTTTAAAAATATAGTATCTCAAATACACTAAAAACTTAAAACAAACAATTCCCCAAAATTATCAAATTGCATTAACAAATATTAAAAATTGGATGAAAACTTATTGTCATTTGTTGGATATATACCACATTAACGTTCATAATAATTAACTATTTCTCCTTTAAAAAAATTAAAATGATTATCTTTCCAAGGGAATAATAAATTTTACACAGAATGGAAAACGGGAAAGTACAAAAATGAAAAACAACGAAGTAAATGATGGCATCAAATTTGTTTCATTGAAGTACATTAAAGCTAAAAGATAGTACATGAAATTTGATAATGAGTGAAATAACATGCTAACTAAAACCAACCACAACAAGATTATATTCTCATGAAAATAAGGTTAGAAACCTGACAAAATTAAAAGTTCTATAATAGCCATATATCAAGCAAAATTAGCACCCAACACCCAACGGTAGCAGCAGAACAATAGTGAAACAATATACCCAAAATATCACCAAAAACAACCTGAAAAATGTAATCAACCATTCAAAATATCTATATATATCAAGCAATCAACATATTTGATTTTATAACAAGCTATAAATTCTAAGGTAAATTATATACCTAAAAAGGAATTGAAGCATCATCGTCCTCATCATCCTTATCGTTATCGTCATTCTTATCATTATTGCAATCAATTTTTACTATAAAATAAAAATAAATAGTTAGATAATAAAATTGATAAAATATTATAAAACTATAAAAATAAAATGAGAATAATAGTTACCCGTTAAAAATCCCTTAGCTCGCATCCAGTCATCAAACCAAACAACAGCTTGAACCGTTTTTGGTTTAAGGGAACTCCTGAAAGATGTGATAACTTTCTTCCCCATGCTAAAAGCCGACTCGGAAGCTACAGTCGGTATTAGAATTGCCAAAATATCAAAAGCCAAAAATGAAAGTTTCCAATATCGAATTGAACTTTTGCTCTAATAATCCAGTACATCTATTTGGCTATTCAACTCAATCTCTGGCTCTTCCAAATAAATATCCAACTGTGACCTTTCACTCTTAGTACTAGACTTACTTAAGTATCTTCTATAATCATCACTTTCATCACAATCTCTTCCCAAATCAACCCTATTAACATTGAGTTGATGCAAACTAGAATCAACATGATCATTATCCGAAACATTGGAACTCTCGGCCAAAGAGGAAGACATGGATTTGGAGTTATTAACATACTCTTCAAACAAAAGTTTAAGATTGCTAAGAATGGTCTGCACAAAGTCTAAAGCATGAGCATCATAGATTGTAGTAAAGCATTACTAGACATAATTTAACTTGTAACAAAGATCTAAAATTGCAGCACATGACAATATCAAAGAATACTCAGCCCAATATTTATTAAATTTCTCTTGCATTTGCATAACCATTAGAGTTAAAAATGAATTAGGACCTTTAATTGTATCAATTAAGACCTTGTGAACCTTTCAAACCCCTCTAAAATAAAGATTAGTCGTTGAATTATTAGAACCAAAAAAAACACAAGTCATATCATAAAAGACTTTCCAAATTTTACAAAGAATAACAACATTTCCCCACTCCTCATTAGAAAGTGAAAATATTTGATAATCTTTATCCTGTTGGCCCTAACAATCTAACACATCTTCATAGTAAAGAGCATATTCAAGCATCAAATAAGTAGAATTTCTTCTCACACACACATCTTAACGTAACTTTTTGGTCACATTCAAATGAAAGCTTTTGTCAGCCATATCATAATTTTTTTTCGTACAAATTCCCGACTTTTTTATGCACTTGATTCCATTTTGAATCTTACCAACAACATCATCAGTAAGTTCCAAATTTGCTTTAACTATAAAATTCAATATATATGCACAACATCTAACTTGAAAAAAAGCACCATCACACAAAAAAGCTCGGTTCACACAAAAACAGATTTTTAGATAAGAAATCATAACATCGTTATAAGAAGCATTATCTAGAGTGATGCTAAAAATTTTCTTATGTATACTCCACTGAGATAAACATAAAATAAGTTCATCAGCTATGTTCAAACCATCATACGGAGGACATAAAACTCTAAACCTTATGATTCTCTTTTGTAGCTTCCAATCTTTGTCAACCCAATAAGCAATAATGCAAAAGTACTCATCATTAGTATGCTCAGAGTTCCAATTATCAGAAGTTAGTGTAACACCCCTAACCCATATCCATCTCCAGAATAGGGTTATAGAGCATTACCGGAGTTTACAAATTAATTTACAGACATTTCATTTCATCAAGCATTCATATTTATAACCAATCAAAATCAAAACATTAATGAGCTAACGTTGGCCAATTTAACTTATACATGCTATTATAACTAGAATCAAATCATCCAAAATTACCGATAGTACCAATGGATAGTGTGATATATCTCCGACAAGCTTCCAACCCAATTGAGCTTCCGATAATCATTTCAATGCATCTAATAATTATACATATTACCAATAATAATTCAATTCCAATAATAAAACGCATATTTATATAATATTCATCACCAAATAACATTCACTTTAATTAAAATTATACAGAATATAGTTCATACGAACTTACCAGGCTAAATTGCAGAAATACCAAAATTCAGGGACATTTTGGTAATTTTCTATTTTCCTCAAATTTCCACCCAATCTTGATCTAAATTAATATTTCATTCAATTTATTAATTTAAATAATAAAACAATTCATTTCATGCAATTTGGTCACATTTTGACATTTTTAAAAAAGTACACTAAAAATTGTATTTTTATTCAATTTAGTCCCTGAACCTAAAACATGTAAATTAGCTATTTTTAAAATAAAACCATATTATCTGAATATTAAAATCTATTTTTCCCTCTCCTCCACTCCATTCCACATACTTGATATATACATAATACCACTATTTACTTGTTTACTCATAACAAGTTGTTCACTATAGTCACTAAACTAATCATATCTTAAGCTACAAAACTCCGAATTTAGATCCGTAATTTTTTTCTGAAACTATACTCACATATATTTGTACCATAAAATTTTTAGAATTTTTGGTTTATCCAATAAGCACATTTTATTCTTTAATATTTCTCATATTTCACTGTTTAACAGTTCCAATCCCTCTTCACTAAAAATTAATTATCTCTTTGTATAGAATTTGGATGATGTCTTCATTTGTTTCTCTTGAAAATATACTCATTAAGGATTTTAAACATATAAATTATAACCCATAATTTTTTTTACAATTTTTAATGATTTTTCCAATTCAGAACAGGGGAACCTGAATTCATTCTGACCTTGTCTCACAAAATTTATTTTATCTCATGATTTACAATTCCATTACTTACACCATTTCTTCTATGAGAAACTAGACTCAATAAGATTTAATTTAATATTTTATTAATACTCTAATTCGATTATCACGATTTATGGTGATTTTTCAAATTTAATCTACTGTTGTTGTTTAAAACTGTTTTAGTGCAAAATGTTGATCACTAAATTTATAACACCCTTATTCCCTTTCTCTATAATATTTTCCATCACTTTCTTTTATTTTCCTTCACTAATATATAAAAAAAATAAGACCTTATATAAGGAAACTCTACTATAACATCATTTCCGTGCTTTTTCAATAATATCACACTTAAAAATATGTTGAAATCTTGATGTTCTTACCTTGTCCTATTGGTTTCAACCTTTAACTTGATTTTCTCTCTCCTCCAGCTTCTATTACTTGAATCTAACTTGATATTCCAGCTCCCCAGAGTCTTCTTGTTATCTTTCACTCTTGATGGCTATAGAAATTCTTTTGATTTCTAGGTGAAAATGGTAAATTTTTGGTGGAAAGACCAAATTGTAAAGAAAGCAAAACTTTCTTCTCTTCTCTTCTCTTCTAACGTGAAATGCATAGGAAATATTATGATTTCTCTTCATCTTTCCTCCCGTTTATATTAATCATTTAATAATAAAATAATACTAAAAATCTTAATAAAATATTAATTAAATAACATTTATCTAATTAATTAATTAAAAATATCACCAACATCATCATTACCTTCTAAAATTATCTCTTTAATTGCCATAGTTTTCCCTTTATAATCTTTTGAAATTCTATCCTTGAGTCATCACTTAATTTGGTAAAATTATAATTTAGTCCCTTAAAATTTTTCACATTTTCAATTTGGTCCTAATTCATCCATTTACCTTAGTTTCTAGATTATTCCACCCTTAAAATATTTAAACTATTGGTCCTTCAACTTTTTTGTATTTACACTTTAACCCCTTAAATTTTAAGTATTTACTCTTGGGCAACAAAACTTTTCTCACTTTTACGATTTAATCTTTTCTTGAATTAATATGTCATAATATATTTCCCAATGTTGACATAACTCAAAATTACCCTTTTTATCACTTTATTTCCTTATTTTACCATAGCAGGGATATTATCTTACTTTCTTACTATAGTATTTTTTGGGGTATTACAGTTAGACAAATTAAACCATGTGCTAAATAGCCAACTCTTCTTTAACATGATCTTTCTCTTTTGCATAATACATTAGGACATCCCTAGTAGCTGTTTGTCTACTTATATTATTAAAATTAGAACTAACAAATCCTGGTTCTTCAACTATCCTAAATGAATGCTTACTACACACAAGAAAAGTTGAAACAGGTCGATGACACTCATTAGCATCAAACTTGTAGGTTTTTATAGATGAATCACCTCCTAAGGATGGTTGAGTGGCTATGGTGTATTGAGTGATGTCCTTATTAATTTTTTTCAAACAATAGTTTAGATGACGTCTTAAATGGGAGGTTCTGGTAGAAGATTTAGCAGAAAAGATACTCTTACAGTGATTACATTGTGCCTTCAACTCGTTTTTGTTCTCACATTCAAGCTTTGTTATTTCACCCCACACCTTTGAAGTAGTAGGCTTTTGACGTTTGGAAACATTTTCATATTCATTAAACCCATCATCCACATTTATTGGAGTATTCGACCTAGCCATTGTCATAAAAACTGAAGTCCTGAAATCGTAAAAACTCAATTATTATATAAAAAACAAAAAAAAAGTTAACACTAAACCTATTTGTCCAAATAGGAGAGCAGTATTTCAATTTAATTAAAAGAAACTTATTTGACAACTACTGGCAGGTATATTCACAAGCAGGTTACATCGACTATAATTAAAAATATAATAAATTTTGGTAAAAATTTTAGAAAATATAATAAGTTTTTTTATTGCTTCAATTATCTTTTAATTTTAAATGAGTTGCAAATTTAACATTTCAACTCTAAAGTTTATTAATTCTTTTACTTAAAATTTATTTATTTATTTATTTATTTAAAAAAAACTTCCTCCTATATTCAAGTGGTGATAACAGGTGAGAAACATAGAGGTAAGTTCATGAATAAGTTCCACTTTCTCCTATATTTCCTTTTGTTTTAGAGGAAAACTACAATTTCTTAATTAGTAGTTTTTATTCATTTTTTACTATTTGGAATCAAGATTTTCAAATCCAATTATAATTCATACTATTGTTAGCTAGGAAATCATCCACAATTACTTTCATTTTTCTTCCTGTTAATCTTATTACCAATTACCAAATTCTTTCTTCAACCTCATCAGATCATCAAGAAAAATGGTTGAACTTGTTGCCTCTCTTACTTCCAACACCAAAAAAAAAAATTTGCTGTAAAGATAAAATTTACAATAAAAATAAAACAAATCTTTATTTTAGATTTCAATGTCATAAGTCATAACTAAATGTTTTATTTTTCTCTTCTTTCATTTTATTTACATTGAATTTATAAAACAATAATAAATCTTTTGGTGTTTCACACATTAAATGTGATCAATTTCAATTAATGTTCTACTATATTGGATAATAAATTAATTTACAATATTTTTTAGAATAAAGAACAAATATATAGAGAGAGAGAGAGAAATACCCTTAGTGGAATCAATTAATTTTCACAAACATGTCTGAGGAGCATGCAAATATATTCAACAAGTCTAAAATTTAGTCAACAGTACCTATCAATAATTGATTGCTGCTTCAATAGCTGTAAAATCCTGATTTTGGGCCTAGTCGGAACAGTGGTTTCGGGACCACAAATTTGATAAGTAAAAAAAATTAATTTATTATATTTTTATGGTCTACGATTTCACAAAATGACTTTGTGAAAATTTCGTTCGAAAATTTCGACGTTTGGACACTCAATTTAGTCAAAAGGACTAAATTGTAAAAAGTGTAAAAGTTGAGTTCTACATGTTAGAGGTGCCCAATTGTTATGAAATTTTAAATTGGAGGTCCTTATATGGTAATTAGACCACTGGTTAAGTTGGTAGACAAAAATGGACATGGTTAGGCATGTTTCCAAAGTTTTTCATTAAGGGCATTTTGGTCATTTAGTTATTAAAATGAATTAAAAAAATTAAAAGACAATTTTTGTCCATCTTCAACCCCATGGCCGAATTTCACAAGGGGAAACCATGGCTATGGTTTTTCAAGCTTCCAGGCTCGATTATCAAGAAGAACAAAATTCAGAGTTAGATTGGGGAAAGAAAAAGGTTGAGGACTAAAGTGTTAGATTTGATCATATTTTGTACCGAAGTAAGTTTACAGTAAATAAATGCAATATTTTGATAATTATTATTAGTGCTGTTATTTTTCAGCAATTATGTATTTCTTTCATGAAAATATCTAATGTTAACTCAAGTATGAGATGACAGGGAATCAGTGTTAAAAGGCCTCGTTGAAACATGAGGAATGTATTGGATACAAATGTCATAACATTTGGGTAAAGAGATCTCATGTAAGCCCATGTCTGGGACATGGCATTGGCATCATTGAGATTATGAGAGGTCCCATGTAAGACCATGTCTGGGACATGGCGTTGGCACCGAGATGAGAGGTCCCATGTAAGACCATGTCTCGGACATGGCGTTGGCACCAAGATGAGAGGTCCCCCGTAAGACCATGTCTGGGACATGGCATGGGCACCTATATAAGAACTCTCATGTAAGACCATATATGTGATATGGCATTGGCAGTACAAGAAACATCCCATGTAAGACTATGTCTGGGACATAGCTTTGGCATGTTATATTCAGACAGGAGACCGAGTATCCTTAGTATTCCAAGTGATTCAACGGGCTAATAAATAGACGATGTTACATGAAAGTTCAGGTAAAAGCCTAATAGACAAGTTCAGGTGAGTTAATAAGATTAAGAGTATCTCAGTTATCAGTTGAGAAAAGAAATTTCAGCAACGAATGAGTAAGTTAAGCAAGCAAGAAAGTAAATGAGTAAGAGAGTAAGTAAAAAAGAAAGTAAAGATCTTAATGCTTAATAAAAATTTATGAATATAATTGTTTATGATAAATGTTGTTATTTATTTACTTGTAAACTTACTAAGCTTTATGCTTATTTCTTTTATTTCTTTTTCTTTCATATAGTATTATCAAGCATAGTTGGGATCTTGAAGACGTCGGAGAGCGTTCACACTATCAACCACCACAACTCGGTATTTTAAGATGATAAATGTTTTGAGCTATGGCGTGTATAGGGACTTGGTCATTTCGATTGTATATTCTTAAGATATGGCCAAAAGATGATATGTAAATATTTGATGATGAATAGTTATTAAAATGGCTAAGTATGAAGGTGTTTGTTGTTATAAATGTCTAGGTGATAAATTATGCATAGAAATCATGAAAAAGTAAAAATTTGTATTGAATCAGTTTTCAGACAACAGTAGTGACGTAATTTTGAAAAATCACCAAGGATAGTATAAAATAAATTAGGGGGTGGATGAGATATATAATTAAATCTTATTGATTCTATTTTCATAGAAAAATAACGGTGTAGACAAAGGAATTATGTATTCTGAGATATTTGTATTTTAGTTAGACAAGGTCAAAGTGGTTTTCAAAATCCCCTTTTCTGACTTTGGAAAATCATTAAAAATTGTAAAAAAATATTTATGTGTTATAATTTATATTTCTAGATTCCTTATTGAGTCTATTTTCTGTAGAAACAAGTGAGAACACCATAGGAAGTTTGTACAATGAGATAATTGAATTTTAGTGATGAGAGGTCAGGACAGTCGATCAGTGAAATAGGGGAGACTTTAACTAATAAACTGTACTAATTGGCTAAACCAAAAATTCTAAAAAATTTATGGTAAAAATATATATGAGTCTAGTTTTAGGTAAAATTTACGGATCTAAATTTTGAGTTTCGTAGCTCGAGTTATAGTTGATTAAGTGACTTCTGCGAAAGTGGACAACCTTATTATGAACAGTGAAATAACTTTTAAAAGTATATTTTTATGCCCCGGACTTTTAAGTTAAGTTAAGTAATGCATCATGCTCGACTCCAGAAATGGTCTCGAGTAAGGGGTGTTACATTTTATTGGTATCAGAGCAGGTTTAGTCAGTTCTCAGAATATTCAGTATGAATAAGAGTCTAGCTATACATGTCATACTTATATATTTTGATAGTGTGACGACTTTTGACGATTTTGAAATGTTTTCTTTTATAGTTATGGATCCCGAATGAGCTGGTACAAATGAAGTAGAGAGTAATGTGTCCGCTCCCGCATAAGGGACGGTGCCACCAGATGTTAATGTTAGTGAAAGGCCCGTTACAGTTAGTCCGGGAAGAGGGGCTCGAGAAGCCTTCTTCCATGCTATGAATGAATCGTTTGCCGAGTTCGTTCGTATGAATCCGGCTGTTAGATCTCCACCCCCTCATGATTTTCAGATTCCCCATATAGCTCCCCCAGTTACATGTACAGGTACAGTTATAAGAGAAAGGCCACCAGTTGATAAGATCAAAAAACAAGGGGCTGAAGAATTTCGGGCTACTAAAGATGATGATGCCGAGAAAGCAGAATTTTGGCTCGAGAATACTATCAGAGTTTTTGATGAATTATCTTGTACACCTGAAGAATGCATGAAGTGTGTTGTCTCACTTCTCAGAGATTCAGCCTATCATTGGTGGAAGACTCTTGTATCAGTTGTACTGAGTGATAGAGTTACTTGGGATTTCTTTCAGGAGGAGTTCCGTAAAAAGCATATCAGTCAGAGGTTTATTGACCAGAAAAGAAAAGAGTTCATTGAGTTAAAACAAGGTAAGATGACTGTGACTGAGTATGAATGTGAATTTGTCAGACTCAGCAAGTATGCTCAAGAGTGTGTATATACAGAAGCTGTTATGTGCAAAAGATTTAAGGATGGACTTAATGATGATATCCGATTGTCAGTTGGTGTTCTAGAGATAAAAGAGTTAGTTGTTCTAGTTGAAAGAGCATGTAAAGCAGAGGAGTTGTTAAAAAAAAGTGAGGTGAAGTTAAGATTGAGGTTCCAGACACGAAGAAAAGGTAGATGAGCGGATCATTTCAGTCAACATCCAAGAGGCCTAGAGAGTTTTCTACTAGAATGAATTTTTCAGTCAGGTATCCTAGCCGGAACAGAGGTAGAGGATTTATGGGTTCAAGAGCTCAGACTACTACAGTTGCAAGTGTGGGTAGTACTCGACCATCTAGACCAGAATTTGCTCAGTGTGGTAGACGTCATCTCGATGAGTGACGAGCAAATGAAAATGCTTGTTTCAGATATGGTGTACTAGATCATTTTATTCGGGATTGTCCTGAAATAGTAAAAAGAGAAGCAATATTGAGTGCAAGATTGGGAAATGCTCCTACTAGAGGCAGATCACAGAGGAACCCGGGAGTTGGAGCAAGTAACAGGGGTACGTCTAGAGACTCAGCAGCTAGATCAAATGTTAGAGCACCCGCAAGAACATATATTATTCGTGCTCGGGAAGAGGTATCCTCCCTTGATGTGATTACGGGTATATTTTCTCTCTATGATACTAATGTTATTGCTTTAATTGATCTGGGTTCGACTCATTCCTATGTTTGTATGAAATTGATACCTAGTATGAACATGCCTATAGAATCCACTGAATTTGTAATTAAAGTATCAAATCCATTAGGCCGGTATGTGTTAGTAGATGAAGTATGTAAGAGTTGCCCTTTGATGATTAGAGGTAACAGTTTTTCGATCGATCTCATGCTATTGTCGTTTGATGAGTTTGATGTGATTCTTGGTATGGATTGGTTGACTGCCCATGATGTGATAGTGAATTGCGGAAAGAAATACATTGAGTTGAAATGTGAAAATGGTGATATTATTCGGATTGATTCAGATGAGACAGATGGTTCTCTCTCTATGATTTTTGTTATGTCTGCTTAGAAATGTTTGAGAAAATGGTGTGAAGCTTATCTTGCTTTTGTATTGAACACTAAAGATCTAGAGTTGAAAATTGAATCAGTTCCAGTGGTACGTGAGTATTTAGATGTGTTCCCGGAAGAATTGACAGGTTTGCCTCCTGTTAGAGAAGTTGAATTTGGTATTGAGTTGGTTCCAGGTACAACTCCCATTTCCATTGCTCCTTATAGAATGGCCTCGTTGGAATTTAAAGAATTGAAAGCTCAGTTGCAGGAATTAACTGATAAAGGTTTTGTAAGGCCTAGTTATTCTCCGTGGGGTGCACCAGTGCTTTTTGTGAAAAAGAAAGACGATTCGATGAGGTTGTGTATAGATTATCGGAAGCTTAACAAAGTAACAATAAAGAATAAATATCCACTGCCTAGAATTGATAATTGATTGACCAATTGAAAGGAGTCACTATGTTCTCCAAGATAGATTTGAGATCCGGTTACTCTCAGTTGCAGGTTAAAGATTTAGATGTTCCGAAGACTGCTTTCCGGACTAGGTATGGTCACTATGAGTTTCTTGTGATGCCATTTGGTTTGACTAATGCTCCTGCCATATTCATGGATTTAGTGAACCGAATCTTTCGACTTTACTTGGATAAGTTTGTAGTTGTGTTTATTGATGATATTCTGATTTATTCTCCTAATGAGACTAAACATGCCGAATATTTAAGAACAGTTTTACAGATTCTAAGAGATAATCAGTTGTATGCCAAGTTTAGCAAAAGTGAGTTCTGGCTTCGAGAAGTCAGATTCCTTGGGCACATTATGTCAGGTGATGGTATTAAAGTTGATTCGAGTAAAATTTCAGCAATTGTTGAGTGGAAACCACCCAAAAATGTGTCAGATGTTAGAATTTTTCTTGGATTAGCTGGTTATGACAGATAGTTTGTAAAGGGTTAAAGATTTAGATGTTCCGAAGACTGCTTTCCGGACTAGGTATGGTCACTATGAGTTTCTTGTGATGCCATTTGGTTTGACTAATGCTCCTGCCATATTTATGGATTTAGTGAATCGAATCTTTCGACTTTACTTGGATAAGTTTATAGTTGTGTTTATTGATGATATTCTGATTTATTCTCCTGATGAGACTGAACATCCCGAACATTTAAGAACAGTTTTACAGATTCTAAGAGATAATCAGTTGTATGCCAAGTTTAGCAAAAGTGAGTTCTGGCTTCGAGAAGTCAGATTCTTTGGACACATTGTGTCAGGTGATGGTATTAAAGTTGATCCGAGTAAAATTTCAGAATTTGTTGAGTGGAAACCACCCAGAAATGTGTCAGAGGTTAGAAGTTTTATTGGATTAGCTGGTTATGACAGACAGTTTGTAAAGGGATTTTCCATGATAGCGACCCCGTTGACAAGATTGTTGCAGAAAGATGTCAAGTTTGAATAGACTAAGAAGTGTCGGTAGAGTTTTGACTAGTTAAAGGCATTGTTGACAGAAGCTCTTGTTTTGGTACAGCCAGAACCGGGTAAAGAATTTTTGATTTACAGTGATGCATCCTTGAATGAATTAGGTTGTGTACTTATGCAGGAAGGTAAAGTAATAGCATACGCTTCCAGACAGTTAAAGTCACATGAGAAAAACTACCCGACGCCGACACATGATTTAGAACTAGCTACCATTGTATTTGTGTTGAAAATCTGGAGATATTACTTGTACGGTGAGAAGTGCCAAATATTCATTTGACAAGTTGGCCGAGTTGTATATTTCAGAGATAGTCAGATTGCATAGAGTACCGTTATTGATTATCTCAGATAGAGATCCGAGATTTACTTCATGATTTTGGAATAAATTGCATGAAGCTTTGGGCACAAAGTTGAGTTTTAGTACAGCTTTCCATCCTCAGACCGATGGCCAGTCAGAGAGAGTTATTCAGGTACTTGAGGATATGCTCAGATGTTGTGTTTTAGAATTTCAAGGTAGTTGGGAGAAATATTTGCCGTTGGTAGAGTTTGCCTATAATAATAGTTATCAGTCGAGTTTGAAGATGGCACCTTATGAAGCTTTGTATAGACGTAAGTGTCGTACACCTTTGTATTGGACAGAGCTTAAGGAAAATCAGATTTACGGGGTTGATCTAGTCAAAGAAATAGAAGAGAAAGTAAAAGTCATTAGAGATTGCTTGAAAGCAGCTTTAGATAGACAGAAATCCTATGCAGATTTGAAAAGAAAAGAGATTGAATTCCAAGTTGGTGATAGGGTATTTTTGAAAGAGTTGGGTCTTTAACATATCGGTTAGCTTTGCTGACTGAGTTAGAGAAGATTCATGATGTATTCCATGTGTCTATGTTATGTCGTTATCGTTCAGATCCGCCACATGTGATTTCTCAGACAGTGGTTGAGATTCAACCGAACATTACTTACGATGAAGAACCGGTAAAGATATTAGCTTGAGAGACTAAACAACTAAGGAACAACAGTATTGCACTTCTAAAAGTATTATGGAATAGGCATGGGATAGACGAGGCTACATGCGAGCCCGAAGAGGCTATGTGAAAATAGTACCCAAATCTCTTCACAGGTAAGATTTCCGAGGAAGAAAATCCCTAAAGGGGGAGAAATGTAACATCCTAATTTTGGGCCTAGTCGGAAAAGTGGTTTTGAGACCACAAATTCGACGAGGAAAAAAAATTATTTTATTATATTTTTATGGTATACGATTTCACAAAATGATTTCGTGAAAATTTCGTCTGAAAATTTCGACATTTGGGCACTCAATTTAGTCAAAAGGACTAAATTGTAAAAAGTGCAAAAGTTGAGTTCTACATATTAGAGGTGTCCAATTGTTATGAATTTTTAAATTGGAGGTCCTTATATGGTAATTAGACCATTGGTTAAGTTGGTAGACAAAAATGGACATGGTTAGGCATGTTTCCAAAGTTTTTCATTAAGGGTATTTTGGTTATTTAGTTATTAAAATGAATTAAAAACAAAATTAAAATCCAATTTTTGTCCATCTTCAACCCCATGGCCGAATTTCACAAGGGGAAACCATGGCTAGGGTTTTTCAAGATTCCAAGCTCGATTATCAAGAAGAACAAAATTCAGAGTTAGACTGGGGAAAGAAAAAAGTTGAGGACTAAAGTGCTAGATTTGATCATATTTTGTACCGAGGTAATTTTACGGTAAATAAATGCAATATTTTGATAATTATTATTAATGTTGTTATTTTCAACAATTATGTATTTATTTCATGAAAATATCTAATGTTAACTCAAGTATGATATGACAAAGAATCAGTGTTAAAAGGCCCCTTTGAAACATGAGGAATGTATTGGAAACAAATGTCATGACATTTGGGTAAAGAGATCCCATGTAAGACCATGTCTGGGACATGGCATTGGCATCATTGAGATTATGAGAGGTCCCATGAAAGACCATGTTTGGGACATGGTGTTGGCACCGAGATGAGAGGTCCCATGTAAGACCATGTCTGGGACATGGCGTTAGCACCAAGATGAGAGGTCCCCCGTAAGACCAAGTCTGGGACATGGCGTTAGCACCAAGATGAGAGGTCCCCCGTAAGACCAAGCCTGGGA
The DNA here is from genome assembly GCF_007990345.1 of Gossypium hirsutum. Taxonomy (NCBI): domain Eukaryota; kingdom Viridiplantae; phylum Streptophyta; class Magnoliopsida; order Malvales; family Malvaceae; genus Gossypium; species Gossypium hirsutum. The sequence continues at coordinate 40,936,552 of NC_053444.1, forward strand.
CATGCCATAGGCACCTATGTGAGAACTCTCATGTAAGACCATATATGGGATATGGCATTGGCAGTACAAGAAACATCCCATGTAAGACTATGTCTGGTACATAGCTTTGGCATGTTATATTCAGACAGGAGACCGAGTATCCTTAGTATTCCAAGTGATTCAACGGGCTAATAAATAGACGATGTTACATGAAAGTTCAGGTAAAAGTCTAATACACAAGTTTAGGTAAGTTAATAAGAGTAAGAGTATCTCAGTTATCAGTTGAGAAAAGAAATTTCAGCAACGAAGGAGTAATTTAAGCAAACAAGAAAGTAAACGAGTAAGAGAGTAAGTTAAGAAGAAAGTAAAGATCTTAATGCTTAATAAAAATTTATGAATATAATTGTTTATGATAAATGTTGTTATTTATTTACTTGTAAACTTACTAAGCTTTATGCTTATTTCTTTTATTTCTTTTTCTTTCATATAGTATTATCAAGCATAGTCGGGATCTTGAAGACGTCGGAGAGCGTTCACACTATCAACCACCACAACTCGATATTTTAAGATGATAAATGTTTTGAGCTATGGCGTGTATAGGGATTTGGGCATTTCGATTGTATATTCTTAAGATATGACCAAAATATGATATGTAAATATTTGATGATGAATAGTTATTAAAATGGCTAAGTATGAAGGTGTTTGTTGTTATAAATGTCTAGGTGATAAATTATGCATAGAAATCATGAAAAAGTAAAAATTGGTACTGGATCAGTTTTGAGACAACAGTAGTGACGTAATTTTGAAAAATCACCAAGGATAGTATAAAATGAATTAGGGGGTGGATGAGATATATAATTAAATATTATTGAGTCTATTTTCATATAAAAATAACGTTGAAGACAAAGGAATTATGTATTCTGAGATATTTGTATTTTAGTTAGCCAAGGTCAAAGTGATTTTCAAAATCCCCTTTTCTGACTTTGGAAAATCATTAAAAATTGTAAAAAAATATTTAAGAGTTATAATTTATATTTCTAGATTCCTTATTGAGTCTATTTTCTGTAGAAACAAGTGAGAACACCATATGAAGTATGTACAATAAGATAATTGAATTTTAGTGATGAGAGGGTAGGACAGTCAATCAGTGAAACAGGGGAGACTTTAACTAATAAACTGTACTAATTGGATGAACCAAAAATCCTAAAAAATTTATGGTAAAAATATATATGAGTCTAGTTTCTGGAAAAATTTACAGATCTAAATTTCAAGTTTTGTAGCTCGATTTATAATTGATTTAGTGACTATTGTGCAGGTGGACAGCCTTATTATGATCAGTGAAATAACTTTTAAAAGTAAATTTTTATGCCTCGAACTTTTAAGTTAAGTCAAGTAATGCCTCATGCTTGACTCCGGAAATGGTCTCGGTTAAGGGGTGTTACAATAGCTATTGGAACTTAAAGCAACGGGTAGTAGCTATTGCAGAAAATTACGAGTAATGGAACTAAGGTTGTAGACTGCAGAGAAACCTAAAGCAACAGTGATGACCGACGACTGGCGAGGAAATGAAAATCAGTAGAAGGTAGAGAAGCAGCAATAGCGACAGTGGCAAAGAAACAAGTGAAAAGCTGCAGAACGAAGAGAAGCAACAATGGTGGCAATGGCAATGAAGCAAGAAGCAAGGAAAAATTGAGGGATTAAGGATTAAGGGGAAATAGGGATTGGAAAGAGAAATGGAAATGGGGATACCGGGATTGGAACTTGGAAAGGGAAGTGGGGAACAAGGGTAAAAATCTGTGGTTAATATAATCAAGCTGGGCACGGGTTGAAAAATCCTTGCCCGAAGCCCTGGCCATTTTTAAAACGGGCCTCATTCCTAAGCCTAAGCCCATTTTTGGGCTATATTTTTTACCCAAACCCTCCCATATTTCAGGCGGGCCTTCAGGTCGAATCGAGTGGCCCGGCCCATGAACAGGTCTACTTTAGAGTGTTTTTCTGAATTACACCTGAAAACGTGTCTACGTGGAAGCGCTTTAAAAAAATTGGCCTATTCCCGTAATTATTCCAAAAAATGACATAATCTGGTAAATTTTAAAAAATAGCATTTTTTGGTAATTTAGTCTCAATCTTCTCTACTTTGTCAAATACCCCTTTTCAAAAGTTTACTTTGAAAATATAATTTCTTTTATAAAAATGATCCAAATTTTTTTATAAATGACCCATTTTAAAAATTATGTACGTAAATGACCCATTTTGAACACTAAACATAGGTAACACCATTGCCATTGGCCTCACCACCTCTAGTTTTAAAAAAAAATTATTTTTGGGTGTCGTTGTTGTATTGGCAGCACCAGACTAAAGTATAATCATACAAAACGTTCAATGACCTGATAAAGCAAGTATCTTTTTAGATTGGACGGAAAAAGGGGTGACATCATTCCTCCTACGGGAACAATTAAATGCTTTTAAACTTTTGATCTATTTGCATGTTAGGTCTACCCCCTTTTGAAATTAAATTTAAATAGCCCTTAAAATATAAAAATAAAAAAATAAACCATTTTCAATTTTTATTATTTTTGGAAAAGCAATAAACTTAAAAAACAATATAAAATTCTTATTTAAATTACCCAACTATATCCCTCAAAAATTTTCCTCAAGTTTTAAATAAGAATTTTTTACTTGAGGAAAATTCTTAAGGGATATATTTGGGTAATTTAAATAAGAATTTTTTATAGTTTTTTAAGTTTATTGTTTTTTAAAAAATAATGCATTTTGAAAAATGTTATAAAATAAAGAGAGATGGAAAGAATAAAGAACAAAGAAAATATGAAAGCAATAGAGAATGTACTTTATTGATCAAAAGGGATGATTTACAATACTTTATTAGAGTCTCTATTTATAGGCATAAGAAGTATAAAAGAAATAGAGATCTAATTTTAATAACTATTAGAGTTTAAAGTACATCAAAACTTTATCTTGATCATGATGGACATCCACTTAATAAGATATTCATAACACTCTCCCTTGGATGTCCATTGGTAAATAATGTGCCTCATTAAAACCTTATTAGGAAAAACCCTGTGGGATAAAAAACCTAACGAAGGAAAAAGAGTACACAATCTTCTATTACAAGCTACCTCGTTAAAAACCTTTACCAGGAAAACCCAATGGGACAAAACCTTGGTTAAAGAAAAGAGTACAACTTGTTTTTAAACTCCCCCTAATGACAACATTACATTACATCTTTGAGTCGACGCATTCCAATCTTGTGTAGTAGTCTTTTAAATGTTGAAGTTGGCAATGTCTTAGTAAAAAAATCTGCTAAATTATCACTAGAATGAATATGTTGAACATTTATATCACCTCTTTTCTCAAGATCATGGGTGAATAATAATTTTGATGAAATATGTTTCTTTCTATCACCTTTATTGTAACCACCCTTTAATTGAGCTATACATGCTGCATCATCTTCATATAAGATAGTTGGCATCTTTTCCTATAAAGGAAAATTATATATCTTCTGGATATGTTAGGTCAATAACCTTAGCCAAACACACTCTCAACTTGCCTCATGCATTGCAATTATTTCTGCATGACTTGAAAAAGCGGCAAGTAATGTTTGTTTTGTTGAACGCCATGATATGGCAGTAACCCCACATGTAAATAAATATCCTATTTGAGATCGACCTTTATGTGGATTTGATAAGTATCCAGCATCAGCATAGCCGACTAATAGGGATTTTGAATCATTTGAATAAAATAACCCCATATCAATGGTCCCTCTAAGATATCTAAATACATGTTTAATTCCAATGTCTACGTGTTGGAAAAGAACTAAATCTTGCTAACAAGTTTACAGCGAAAGCTATATCAAGTCTTGTGTTATTTGCAAGATACATCAATGCCCCTATGGCAATTAGATATGGTACTTCAAGACCAAGAAACTCTTCATCATTCTCGCAAGGACGAAATTGATATTTATTCACATCTAACGATCGTACAACCATCAGAGTACTTAATGGGTGTGGTTTATCCATGTAAAATTTCTTTAATATCTTTTTCATATAAGTTGATTAATGAACATGAATTTCATCTTTTAAATGTTCGATTTGTAAGCCAATATAAAACTTTGTTTTTCAAATATCTTTTATCTCAAATTCTTTCTTTAAACAATTTATTGTATTTTGAAACTCTTCAGGAGTTCCAATAATATTTAGATCATCAACAAAAAGGGCAATTGTCACAAAATTTGATCCAAACCTTTTTATAAAGACACATGGAAAAATTAGATCATTTTTGTAACCTTCTTTTAACAAGTATTCACTAAGACGAGTGTACCACATACCTCCAGATTGTTTTAATCCATATAAACTTTTTTTTAATCTGATTGAGCAATTTTCCCGAGAAACTATATATCCTTCTGGGATTTTAAATCTTTTAGGGATTTTCATATAAATTTCACTATCAAGTGTACCATATAAATAGGTTGTAACAACATCCATTAGATGCTTGTCAAGTTTTTCACGTACTGCCAAACTAATAAGATATCTAAATGTGATTGCATCCACCACAGGAGAATATGTCTCTTCATAATCAATGTCGGACCTTTGCGAAAATCCTTGTGCTACAAGTCGTGCTTTATATCTTATGACTTCATGTTTTTCATTTCATTTTTTTGCACAAATACCCATTTATATCCTATCGGCTTTACACCTTTAGGTGTTTGGACTACAGGTCCAAAAACTTCACGTTTAGAAAGTGAATTCAATTCTGCTTGAATTGCATCTTTCCATTTTGGCCAATCTTTTCTATTTTTACATTCCTCAATAGATTTAGGCTCAAGATCCTCATTTTCATTTATTATTTCAATAGTAACATTATAAGAAAAATTGTTGTCGACAACTACATTTTTTTTCGATTTCATCTTTTTCTCGTATTGACATAACTTATCGAGATCTCTTTATTTTTATCATTTTCAATTTCACTTTTAGGTACCTAAATCTCTTCTTAAGTTTATAATTAGTTATGTCATGGGTCTCTTCAGGAACCCCCGCCTCTACTATATGACCATCTTAAATGTTTGCTCCTTTTCTTTTACGAGGATTTTTATCTTTGGAACTGAACGGTCTTCCATGCTTCAGTCATGGATTACTTTCTTTTGCACTAGCAATTTTCCCTATTAAGACATCAATTTGGAACATTTTCAGCTAGTATGAGAGATTTAATGAATTTGGAATTGATTTGTAAAATTAATTATCTATTGAACTTCTGGTTCACATTACTTTGTACAAGGATCTTAGACATTGACAATTCATTTCAAGTACTTTATTAATCCAGCTTTTTATCCTCTCCCCCTAATATTGGGAAAATTGACAACTCATGTCACAACTAAATATCGTATTAATAGCTCAAAAATATTATAAGGAGACTCATATAAATATACATTTTCAATCTCTTATTATGACCCATCTTTGTGCATTGTGGTGGAGCAGTTGGAACATATATCGCACATCCAAAAATTGTAAGATGGGAAATATTTGACTCTTGACCAAAAATCAATTGTAATGGGAGTATTTATAAGTTATTATCTTGATGCGTACAACATGTAAATCTCATGCTGAAATAGGAAGTTTTGTTCTCATAAGTAATGGTTTAGCTATTAGTTGGAGGCATTTGATAAACGATTCAGCAAAATCATTTTGTGTGTGAACATGAGTTATAGGATGTTCAACTTTTATACTAATTGACATGCAATAATCATTGAAAGCTTGTGAAACTCACCAACATTAGCAAGATGAATTGTTTTAATTACATAATCTGAAATTAATCATTTAAACAAGCAATCTCGCAAATGACAGGTTGCGAGTTGATAATGCATGTGATTATTTTGTAGATGCATCTACCAAAATCATATAATATCAAAATCATCCACAGGGTGGATGAATAAGCCCTTATTCATTTCAGAAATGTAAGACATTAAATCTCAACTTTAGCTAGTGAGTTTCTAAGAATCAATTTTCATTGAAAACAAACAACAAATGAGATTTTTTTTTTAAAAAACTAAAGAATCTGTTCTTTAATAAATGTCCATATAAATTCTCAATTGATTTTCACATCATATATGATCCAGGATGGTCTAACTGGTCATGCCAAATATTAAATGTATTTGTATTAGTAAACTTCTAGTTTACTTCAACATGTTTTTCAATTGCACTAATAATATAAACTTTGACAATTGATAATTTTATTGACATTCTTTTTTATTTTGTATCCATATATAAATACTATTGTGGCATTTACTACTGCAAATGTCTAAATCAATATGAAGTCTATAATGTCACTAAGTCAATAAGTAAATATAATTTTCAAACATATGTAATATTTGCTCCAGGGAATATGTCAAAATCTTCAAATATAAGACATTTGGTCTAGTGGTATGATTCTCGCTTAGAACGCGAGAGCTCTCGAGTTCGATTCAAAATATAAATAACTCAATCGCCGTTTGATTCATATGAAATATAATATTTTCCTCATTCACAATCTCAATATGAGATCCATTATGAATATCTTTTAAAACTAATGCATTAACCACCACAAACTTTGTGCTTTTTAGATATTGATATGTTAACTCTTGTAGAGCTTTCAACTAATTTTGTACTATCAGATATTAGAATATATTTGTTTATTTCAGTACCAAATAAGATAAATATTTTATATCTTTAATGATAAAATTCATTATTACATTCTCATATCCTTCCTTAAAGAATATTAACAGAGACAAAATATTGGGCATACACCACATATATGACCAATAATCTTTCATATCACATTGATAACATAAGTTATCTTTACCCTTTGAAAAGTTATCTTGAGAACACTCATTGTTCTCTTATTTATTACTATGTTCTCACTTTTAGTGTTCCATGAGTATATCTTTTATTTTCTTTATATTTACATTCACTTCGGGGAATGCAACAAATCTAGTAGGACGGACTTATAAACATCCTAATAGATTCTTTATTTCATAATCACCATCGCAAACATGCGTGAGATTTCAAATTAAAATTTATCTATTCATGTTGTCATGATTAGTCTTCAATTATAATAAACATGATATAATAAATAAAACATAGTAAAAAATACTTGAAGATTTTTAACATCATCGTCATCACCTTGACTATTATCACGAACACTATTACAAGAAGTAAAACAACTTTATTTTTGTAATAACATTTTATAATCTAATAGTAAAAAACATTTAATAAATAATCAAAATTTTTAAGTACGATGCTTGAAAATTATCCGATACACATTGTACCAAATTTCAATACCACATATATGTTATAAAATCTTATCTTGCTCTAATAAAATATTTATATGTTCAATTTAAAAGATATCATACAATCATTCAGCATTAGCAAGTTAATAAGAATAAATAGATCCTATCAAATTTCCCTTTAATCAATAACGATAGGTTAATAACACTTTCCACCATAATTTTAATAAAATTTCAAGAATATTTAATAATAAGAATTTAATAATCAAAACATCTAAATATTATGCATAATATAACTTAATTAAAAAAACTTCAAAAAGAATGATTTACCGAAAAAATAATAGAGAAAACATCCCATATTAATAGCAAACATATCTAATCAACAATTATATCTTTTACATAAAAAAATTAACTTAGAAAAGCAAAAATCAAATACCATCAGAATGTGAAATTTATGTCAAATAAAAATTAATAGTAGTCATACCGTAATTGAAAAAGAAAATATGGTCGAAATATAAAAGTTTCTTACCAAATCTATAATTTACCAATGCTTGTTTAATAAATCAAAGATCGGGAATAAGAACCATATTCCATTCTGAGATTGAATCTTTCAACATCCCGAAGATAAAATTGTAAGGGTAAAAGTTTAAGGTGAAAAAGAATTTGATCTGTGGGATGACTTCAAACAATTTTGAAAAAAAAATATAGAATTATCGTGCTGATAACGTGTTATAAAATAAAGAGAGATGGAGGAAATAAAGAACAAAGAAAATATGACAGCAATAGAGAATGTACTTTATTGATCAAAAGGGATGATTTACAATGCTTCATTAGAGTCTCTATTTATAGGTATAAGAAGTATAAAAGAAGTAGAGATCTAATTCTAATAACTATTAGAATTTAAAGTACATTAAAATTTTATCTTGATCATAATGAACATCCACTAAATAAGATATTCATAACAAAAAAAGTTTACTTTTGTTATTTTTATATTTTTAAAGATTATTTAAATTTAATTTCAAAAAAGGTCAAACCTAACATACAAATAGACCAAAAATTTAAAAGTATATAATTGGTCCTGCCGAGGAATGACATTACCCTTTTGTTCATCCAATTTGAAAGGGTAATTGCTTTATCATGTCCTTAAATGTTTTATATAATTAGACTTCAATCTGGTGTTGCCAATAACAACTATGACACCCAAAAAAATTTTTTTTTTTAAATTAGAGGAGGTGACGCCAATGACAATGGCGTGACCGATGTTTACCGTTCAAAACGAGTCATTTATTTTATATAATTTTTAAAATAGGTATTTTCGTAAATAATCAAAAGCTTTTGGTCATTTTTATAAATAAAAAGAAAGCCAAAAATATCCGACAGAACACAAGTGTGGTTTTGTCATTTTCTGCACGTCAGCATCAAAAACCGTGTTCCATCGTTAGTTTCATCCTTCAAAACCGACGTCGTCCACTCAGCCGCCTCCACCCCACTTCCACTCTTCTTCTTTATTACTCATATAAATCAATTAATCAATTCTCTAAAATTATTTCCCATCCCCCGAAGGAAAAAAGGAACAACAATGTGTAGGTCTACGGATTATTACGACTTCCGGTGCGCCGATCAAAACCTTTTAAAGATCAAAGCTTTCTTCATCCGAATATCGGGTTTCGATTCCTTTTCAAATTCTCTCACTCTACTCTACCCACCAAGGATCAACGAATCGGCGCTTCAAATTTCTGGGGCTGCTATCCGCTCTGATTCCTCCTCCTTCTTAGTTCTCCATCGGATGGTTAATGTCAAGACAAGGAGCGGAGAGGCAATTTACGGGAGCAGGGAGCGAGTTCAGGCCGGTGATGGGGTCTGCTTCGATGTTTACTCAGGAGAGGACAAGGTGTTGAAAGGGATTTTTAGAAGAGAGGAGCAAAAGTGGAAGATGGAGTGCAAGTGCGCGCTGGAGACAAGGGATGGGAAAACGGTCGGCGCTGAGCGGGCGGTGGCGGATGTTTGGGTGGCGGTGGAGGGAGACAAGGCGATGGGAGAGAGGGTGAGGGTGATTGCGAGGAAGAATAGGAGGGTGGGTTTTGATCAGCTGGAGGATATTCCAGAGGAGAGTGAAGTGAGCGGTGAATGTAGTTGCAGTTGTGTGGAATCAGACGGTGGCGATATGGAAGGAAGGTGCGACGGAGATTGTGAAGGGATACAAGATATGTGTACGGCGGGGGAGGGAGTGAGCTGGGCCTTTGATGTGGGCATTTGGGTGATGTGCTTGGGTGTTGGATACTTGTTCTCCAGAGCCTCCGCCAAAAGTTTGAGACGGATGAGAATACTATGACACTGTAAATTGTAAACCAGAGGCACAAAACAGGCTCTCTGCCAAACTTTGGCCGTTCATTAATCTAAATTTTGGAATTTAGAATGATTAATTTCTTCTCTCGGGTTCAATTTTACTTTTTCTCTATTCTTATTCCGAATTTAAAAATGCAAATGTATGAAGCTCAGGTCAATTATATTTCTTATATAGTTACTACTTGAATTTATTATTTACCATAAAAATATATGAACTCGAAATTTTTTATTTTTCTAAAATTAGAGGTGTTGACATATGATAATTTTAATGAGGGTTAATTGATTATTTAAGTTTATATTTTGATAATTAAACTTTAAAAAATATTATATCATCAGTAATGTTGTTAATTTATTACGTGATTATTGAATAATTCATTTAACAATGTAACGAAAATCTAATGTGATATTAAAATGCAATTGTTATACACATGAAATCCACGCAATTTTCACTTATTTTCTTTTTGATTTTTTGACTTCTTTTAATTATGTTAAACTAATATAATTATTTTATTAACTAAAACCTATTATGTTACCGTAATTAGTAAAATACATTGGAGGGTTTTTTATTAAAATAATACAAATAAATTAAAAAAATATCAAAATAGTATACTTTTTTTTATTTACTAAAATGGTACAAAAAAACAGTTAAATTTTTTTTTTAAAAAAGCAGAAATATGGGGCAAAAAGGAAAATAATGATTTGAATGTTTCAAAATTTAATTTTAAACCGAAAAAATCAAAATTTAGGGGCAAAAAGGGATCTTTTTCGACAAAAAGTGCAGCAAACCGCCTTCGGCAGTTTGTCAGCGCGTAGATCTCGAAAAGTTATTCGAAAAAAAATCGTCTCAATCGGACAACCGAGCCAAAAGTTATGGCCTTTCAAAGTTTTTCAAGCTAAAAATGAGAAACTATTCATCCATGTCAGCAAATCACGTCCTAGAGGGCGCGATTTGTGTCCACGTAAGCAAATCGCGCTAACGTGGACGCGATTTCCTGGCGCGTACCCTGACATCGCGCTGACGTGGACGCGATTTCGCGGAAAATAGACCATTCCGGTAAATAATTAAATAATTGGCCAATTTCGGTAATTTTTGAAAAAAAAGGGCTTTTTTTGGTCATTTGCCCTAAAAAAGTATACTATTTTAGTATTTTTAATTTTTTTGTATTATTTTAATAAAAAAACCCTACATTGGAGCCTAACACATTCTCCAGAGAAAAATGATTTTCATTTCACTTCAAAGCGGAAAAAGTAATTAAAAAAATACTTTTCATGTTCTCAGAGATGGAGAGAAAATCAATGAGGTTTGATTGAGAAATCTGTTGAGGGGAGGAATCTCATTGTCTGAAAATGGATAAGTAGATGCTTCATTCAAGAAATGATTCAACTATGACATACGATATGTAGCAGCCCGATTTTGGGTCAAGTCGGAATAGTGGTTTCGGGAGCAGAAATTGGATGAGAAAAAATGAAATGACCTGTATTTTTAGGGGTGTCGGAACGGTGATTCGAGATCACTAAATCCGACAAATGAGTAGAAAATATTATTAATTTTGTGAGTGTAAGTTAAATGTGAAGTTAAGAAAATTTTTGAAATAGTGAATAGTGCACTAGAAATAAATATTAAAATAATTAGAAAAAATGAGATATTGAGACCTCAGAGATTTTAAACCGAGCCATAAATATTTTTATAAATATTTATGGAATGTTAAAAAGTTAGTATTAAAGTTTCGTTAAGAAATTTTAAAGTTTCGATAATTAATTGAATAAAAAGAACTAAATTGTAACAAATGCAAAATTATGGGAAATGATTAAATAGCTTAAATGATAAAAAGGAAGAGGACTTAAAAGACAAATAGACCCAATGTCTATTTGGGCTGGACGGCAAAGGCATGAAATCAGTAAGAAAGTAAGGAGAATTAAGGGCTAAATTGGAATATTGCAAAATTACTTAATAAAGCTAGGGTCCAAGTGGAATTATCTAGATTTCTCTTTATTTTTCTGCATTCTCATCAGCAAAAACACCATAGAAGTGTTTCCTTAAGCTGGTTTTTCATATTTTTACTGCAAGTAAGTTCAATTCTTGATTATTTCTTAAAATTTTTGTGTTTTTGTGACTTTTACAACTAGGCCCACTCGTTGAATTCATTAGTTTTTGATTCTATGAAAGAAGTTGAAAGTTGCTATGAATATGTGCTACAAGTATATGATGATTTAGCATGGAATTAGAGCTTTAAATTGTTTATATGTTGATTTTATTGAAAGAATTAAACAGAAAGTGAATGTTTGGGACCTAATAGTAAAACAAGTTAGGGTTTTATGAGGAAATTCTGAATTTCAATAATTATGAATAACTTATAATGTCTAGGTAAAGTACTAATTGAGAAAGATTAGCTTAATTGAGGGGTTAATTAAGCAAGGACTGAATTGTATGAACTGTGAAATTTGGGGCAAAATGGAAATCAACATTTTGCACTAAAACAGTTTTAGACAGCAGCAATAGTTTAAATTTGAAAAATCACCAAAAATTGTGGGAATCGAATTATAGAATGAATAAAATATGAAATTAAATCTTATTGAGCCTAGTTTCTCATAGAAGAAACGATGTAAGTAATGGAATTGTAAATTATGAGATATAATAAATTTTGTGAGACAAGGTCAGAATGATTTCGGGTTCCCCTGTTCTTACTTTTGAAAATCATAAAAAATTTAAGAAAAATAATTAGGGGCTTAAATTTATATATTTAAAACCCTGAATGAGTCTATTTTTAAGAGAAACAAACGGAAACATCATCCAAATCCCTTACGAAGAGATAATTAATTTTTAGTGAAGAAAGGTTGGAACTGTCTAGCAGTGAAATAGGGGAGACTTTAAAGAATAAACTGTACTTATTGGCTAAGCCAAAAATTCTGAAAATTTTATGGTAAGAAGATATATGAGTCTAGTTTTAGATAAAATTAACGGATCTTAATTTTGAGTTTTGTAACTCAAGATATAAATAATTTAGTGACTCTGACTCGGATTGACAGATTTGAATTTACTTATAAGTAAATAGTGAAAATATAGTTAATGTTATTTAAGCGTGTTATATACATTAAGGATGTAGAATGGAAAGGAGGAGGAGGAAAATTGGAAAACATAAGAATGACTTGTGTATAAATCGGTCATATATTCGATCATAATCGATAAACGTTGAGTTAAATGGTAAATACATATTAGTATTGAACTTAATGATATTGAATTGTATGAGAAGTAAATGAAAATTTCTATTGCTAGTGATATGATTTGAATTAAAAGAATTATTGTGATATTGAAATGTACATTGGATTGAGAAATTAATTTGAATTGTTAACATGAGAAATTATGAATTGAATGAAATGGAAATGAAGCATTGAATTGTTAAGACTTGTGAATTGCATGAATAAAAATCGGGTTTCGTAGGCCCTATTTATTATGAATATAATATTTAGAGGATATATTGTGAAGAATTATAAAAGCATGTTAAAAATTTGAAAGTTTTAATTTAGATGAAATTTTATAATACGGTTAAATACGTTTACAAGTGTATGTGTTCTGGTAATGCCTCGCATCCTATTCCGGCGACGGATACGGGTAAGGGGTGTTACACGATAACAATGAAATACTATGTTACGAGCAGAAGATTTTGGGCAGAAAAAGTAGGGTAGCAGGAAGAAGAAGAAATAGAGGAAAAAATCATAATAGAAGAGAAAAGACGAGTGTATTCATTTCATAACTGCCTTCCCCTACCCTTGATTGTTGCCTTTAGGGTGGGTAACAGCTTTTCAGACAAACGACGACTGTTAATACAGCTGTAACAAAACGTGTCATTTTACACAAAAGACAGAACATCCTTAAACGTTGTCGTTTAAGCCTAACGGACCTCCCTCCCTCCCCTTCTACACTGCTGGATATCTATAAGGTCTTATTTTGACTACCTACTCTCATCAATTAATGGGATTTTGTGGTCTTGTAGCCTTACCGGGGGCAGCCCTTAGGTGCTTGAAACACATCATCAAAGTCTTCCAAAAGTTTCACCATGTCTGGGTTCATTTGAGCAGGAGCAAGGGTCTAATCTGTTTGAACACTGGTTGCTAGTAACATTGGACAAGGTCCTTGGCCCATAAAGTGCAAACATTTTGACAATTGTCCCCCATAAATAAGTTGCAAAGCACCAGGAATAATCACTTGGAGAGTATGGTTCTGACCCTGATATTCAAATTGCATGGCCAATGAAGAGAAGTTCCACATGATAGAACCTAGGGATAGCATCCACTAGATACCCAAGACAAGATCACAACCTTTGACCAGGAGGATCATAAGGTCAGTAGTGAATTCATACCCCTGTGCCTTCCATAGAACTGCTCGACATAATCCTTGAGTGGTCAGTCTCACTCCATTATCCACCATTACATGAAGCTAGCTAGGATGTTCTACTGGTAAATCTAACCTCTTAACCAACTTGGAATCTAGGAAATTGTGTGTGCTTCCAAAGTTCACCAACATGATAACATTAGAATAACCAATCTTAGCTGAAAACCTTATAGTGTTATGTCCCTGTGATCCTTGGAGGGCGTGTAAGAACCAGATAGGGGTAGTGGATTCTGGTTCTTACTCCAACACTTTCAAATATTCAGGGCAATCTTGAAATTCTTTAATCACTGGACTTTTGCTTCCCCCTTCATGGTCCTAATAAGGCTCCACTATCAGCTGATACAACTGGGATTTGGTACAGTTATGGCCTGGAGTGTATTTGGAGGCACACTAGAAGCAGAGTCCCTTCTTCCTTCTCTCATCTATCTTAGATTGGGAAAGAGATTTGGACTGAAACTTCTGTCTTAAGTTGCTAGTTGGAGGACCACTAGTTCCCCCCAAATTACTGTGATATTGTTGTATCTTTGAAGCAGGAAGTAGGGGTCTAAGATGACTTATCCCCCCTCTTATACTCACACTCTTTTTTGGAAATTCAGTCACCACGTATTCGACCTGTTGAGCTAATAATTAGAAACCATCCACCATTGTTTGAGGTTTGAGCAGTCTTAAATACTGCCTTATCTCAGGTTTAAGGTTACAAGTAAACATAGCAAGTGCATAATCTTCAGTCAAACGTAGCTGATTAAGTAGACTTACAAAACGGTCATGGAACTGGTCCACTGAGCCTTGCTACTTGAGGTAGATAAGTCCTGACATGGATCTAAAAAGGAGTCAAAACCATTACGGGCCTTCAACCCTCGAGCATAAATCTCCCAAGTCAATTATTGTAACCCCCTTTGCCTTTGCACAAAGAAATGGTATCAGTCTAAGGCTTTTCCCTCTAAATGTAACATGACCATCCTAACTTTGGCTTGATCTTCGATATTTTCAGCTTCAAAGAACTGTTCTAGCTTGAACCACGACCCCTGAAAATCATTCCCATCAAATTTTGGACATTCAAACTGAAGTGTTTTGTTGGTAAAGTCCAGGAGACCAACTCGATAAGGTGTATTCGCCAGATCTGAGGCAAGAGACAGTGCGAGGCAGGGATTTAAATTGCGGTCGTGGTCGCGGTCGCGGTTCCGGTCGCGTCGCGTTTGTCGCGGTCGTGGACATAACGGACGCTATTGCGGTCACTGCGGGTATCGCGATCGTGAATTTTTTTAAAATTCGCACAACTTATTATAAAACATAGTAATTATAATTATAATTATAAAAAGTCATTTTTAATGATTTTTAGAGTTTTGAATATTTGGACTTTGATTGCTTTTTGCTGTTTATTTAGACTTCTTTTTCCGTTTTTTTTAATAACATCAGATTGGGCTTTTATTAATAGAACAAAATTACAAAAACTGCACACTTATAATCCTAAGAAAACGGCCCAAAGCAGATGGCCAAAGGTAAAAAAATGTAGATATTTTTAAAGTAACTTCTAGAATCAACATTTATTGCACTGATTCCTTGTCCAATCAGAAATTGCTGAAATCTGCCCTCTCTTCTTCCCATCATTTCATTTTCAGTTTGACGATTTCCTTTTTCAAAACTTTTCCATTCGAACCGTTCCATTTTCTTATTGTTTTGAAGCTTTCTTCCTTCCGTTCTTCCTCTCCTGGTGCTTTGTAGTCTGGTTCACACAGCCAATTGTATCTTCTTTGTTCTTCAGCGTACTCAGGCCCTCAGGGACCTCCATTTCCAGGTATACCTCCTCTTTTTTGTTCTTTGTTCTTTTTCTCGTTATCTTCTTTGTTCTTTGTTCTTTTTCCTTTTTTTGATTGAATTGTGTTTCAGTGTTTCTGTTGATTTTTGTTTAGAGGAGATGATTTTTTTTAATTTGCTGTTAACGGAAAATAATGGGAGTAGCGGCCCATTATTGCCACAATTGGCCGTTACCCGTTAAATTGCAGCTGCGATCCACCGCTATCGGTGTGACTCTGCTTCACACCGTTATTTTCAGCAATTGTGGTTTCGGACGGCGCCGCTACCACTATATAACGACCGCTATTTCGGTAACAGACTGCTATTTAAATCCCTGGTGCGAGGGGTTCTTTGGGAGGGAACCTAGGTGGGGTGCCCCCCAGAATACCTTTACACTTGTCTTGAGCTCCCCCAGCAACACAGGTAGAAGCCTGTTGGCCAAAGTATTGCTCAAAAAGGGAACGGAGTTCAGTTCGAATCTCTCCCTTTAAGTTTTCATGAAAGTCCTTTAGTCGAGTGTCAATCTTAGTATCAATCTGACTAACCTCCAACAGCATCTGGGCAAGCTCGTGTTGTAGCAAGCCCATTTATTTCTGTAACCTGGTGGTGACCCCATCATTGGCCATGAGAACCGACTGCAGCTTTGATACCTTTGTCACGACCAGAAGATTTTGGATAGAAAAAGAAGCAGGGTAGCAGGAAGAAGAAGAAGAAATAGAGGAAGAAATCATAATAAAAGAGAAAAGACAAATGTTTTCATTTGGGTAACGACTTCTCAGAAAAACGACAGTTGTTTTGTAACAAAATGTGACATTTTACACAAAAGACAAAACATCCTTAAACGTTGTCGTTTAAGCCTACCTGACCTCCCTCCCTTTAAGCGCACCGTTTCATTAAAGTATCATACTGAACGTTGCGTTTTACAGTAATTAAAACTAAAACAAACACAAACAGAAATTAACAGAATTTTAAACATGACCGTTGCCCTTAATTCCATTCCATGACATCTATTATTTTGATTTTCTTTGGCTATTGTTAAGTTAAAAATTCTTGTTTTTACTTTTATTTTCTTTTGTCATTTATTTTTATCAGATTGAAATGCCAAAAATTTAATTCATTTGATTCTAAACCATTTTCTTTTTGAAAATTGTTTTATGATTTTATGTTGTAATGTTGTTGAAAACCCTAAAAATTTGTTTTATTTAATTCTTTCAAAAACCAACAAATACATTTAGATTTGTTCTGACCTAATTCGAAGGCCTGTTCGAAAAGTGAAGAGATTTGAGCAAAAATATAGGCTCGAAAAATTGACTTTAACAAAAAAAATAATGCCCGTTTTCTAAATTAGTCGGGTCTCGGGTAAGTTCTTATAAGCCCAACTCGATCCGAATTTGTAAAAAACAAAAGTGCTGCTGTTTTTTCATTGTTTTGTTATCATTTCGTTATTATATTGCTACTATTTTGTTGTTATTATTTGGATATTATATAACTCTTATTTATTATTAATTTTTCTATTCTTTTAGAAGTATTTGCTTGCTAAGTTGCTTATTTAAGTATATATATTTTTTATTTTTTTTCATTTATTGAGAATGTTTTTAGTGTATTTGATGTTTTATATTTTTAAATTTATTTTTATATAAAAAATAATATAAAAATTTAATACGGGCGGGCCGAATCAGGCTCAAATTTTAACATTTTTATCCGAACCGGTCTAGGATAAAATTTTAGGCCCATTTTTGAGCCAAACCTAGAAAATGGGCCTAATTTTTTATTTGACCCGACTCGAACCC
Organism: Gossypium hirsutum; assembly: GCF_007990345.1. Lineage (NCBI taxonomy): Eukaryota > Viridiplantae > Streptophyta > Magnoliopsida > Malvales > Malvaceae > Gossypium > Gossypium hirsutum. The sequence continues at coordinate 40,954,127 of NC_053444.1, forward strand.
GGTCTGACCGACCCATGGACAACTCTAGATACATTGCTTTTAAACCCATATTGAAAGTGTGTTATTATTATTATTATTATGTGAAGATACTTGAAATAAACATGATTTGTCTGTATGTTCTTTGATTTTGTGATGTTATTATTCTTTTGACTATTGGTTGAATTCTTTATTCTTTTGACTATTACTATTCGAATGTTGTCATGTTTTTTGCTTTTTTATCTCATTAATACAAAAAAAAAATTTAATAACTTAAATGGTATGCCCACTAAATTATTTATCAAAATGGTATGGAGTAAACAGTAACCACAGGTGGTGCCTGACAAGGTAGTGGCACCACCAATTTTTTATCCACCATCATCATACAATCATTATGCCATAACCGGTTTGAAAAAGAAAACTAATATTTTATTGGTCCTGCCACACTATACGATGGCACCAGTATGTATAACTTATACCGAGTAAAATACGAGGCATTATATGGGTTAGAGGAGTTTGAAAAAAATTATTTTTAATGGTTGGAAATGGAGTGTCAAGCGACACCACTATTTGTAAAAAAATAGGAACCCATTTTTAAAAAATATACCTTGAAACCCTAATTTGTGGTTGCCTTCTCTCCTTCCAACACCACAAAACCTTCTTTTTATTTTTCTCCCTAAACTCTTGTTTCCTTTTTTTTTATTACACAAACCGCTTGCCTTGGCTGAAGGGACCAACCTAGTTTTTATAATGGGTAAAAACTGGTTATAAAATTTACCCATGAATGCTTAACAGAATGAGGTATGAAGGATGAAATGCTGAAAAATTCGAGCCTGAAAAAGAAAAAAAATGGGGGACCCCGTATTTTTTTAGAAATAGTGGTTCTTATTTTTTTTTACAATCAGTGGTGCCATCTGACACTCCCCCTTTAACCATTAAAAATTAATTTTTTTCAAACCCCACATATCCCGTATACTACCCCGTATTTTACCCGATATAAGTTATCCATACCGGTACTGCCGTATAGGGTGGCGGGACCATTAAAATATTTTTTTCCCAAACCTATTATGGCCTAATGATGGTTTGATGATAGTGGAGAAAAAATATGTGGTGCCTGTAACACCCCTAACTTGTCTTCATCATCGAATTAGAGTTACGAAGCATTACTATACAACCGAAACATTTAAACATTATATCATTCAATAATTTAATCACATCATAAACCATTCATACACATGCATATTGTCCCTAAATCGAGCCCTCGGGGCCCTAAAAATAACTTAGAAACAATTCGGGACCAATTTGAAACAGTTTGGAAAGTTTAGGAAAAAGATGCAAAATTTGCAAAACATGGGTCACACGTGTGACATAGCTCTAGGCCGTGTAAATTTTGAACTAGGGACACACAGCCGTATCCTAGCTCGTGTCCTCACCCGTGTAACTTTTTGAGTAGGGTCACACGACTGTGTCATACGACCGTATGCCAGGCCGTGTAACTCTCTGAGTTGCCCCACACGCTAGTGTGTCAGGTCATGTGTTAGGCCGTGTAACTCACTAACTTGAACCTTAAGAAATTCTCAGACGACACACGGCTGAGTCACACGCCTGTGTCTCAGGACGTGTGAACCCAAAATGTACCTAAAATCAAACCATTTCAAAACCATTTCATGCATAACTATATAAGCCATTTGTGCACACAATCAAGGGGTTCAAACACCATTCAAACTTGCATAAACATACTATTTCAAGCATCCTAATTTACCTAACCAATATGCCATTCAAAGGCACCATCAACATACCAAAACATTATATGCCAACACAAGTCAACATTACCTTATTTCAAGCATCATAATCTAACTCAATTACTTACCAAAACATACCTTAAATTGACCATTCTCAACTATTACAAGCCTACCAAAAGACCATACTTTTCAATAACTAAATGTGGTTATTTAACAAGCATTACAAGTCCATCATGTAACATAAACTTTAAAAACACAAGTACACTAAATCAACCATTAATACATCCATAAGTCATCAATACAATAGACCTATACATGATAATATTGTCATTTCCATACATGATAACCTAGCTCATATATGAACTACAAGATGTCTCAAGTAATCATTTCCAAGTCATCATCAACATGCCAAGATAACCTTAAAAACAAACACTTTAAAGTAACCAAAATCACATAACTTGGTAAGCAATAAAAAATGCATCAAACCAACCTAGCTTTCCAAAGCTTATACATGCCAAAACACTATTAACACATACACCATAATACCATTACAATTCATCCTATACAAGCAATTATAAACCTTGACCAAAATACTCAAAAACTACCAAATTGCTTGTTGGATAGTGTGATAGGTCTCCTACAAGTTTCCAACCAAATTGAGCTTTCGATAATCTATAAAATAATGTAAGGAAAAAATGTAAGCAATGAATGTTTAGTAAGCTCGTATAAACTTAAAATGTAACTTACCATTTCAATAATAAAGTTTATATAATAAGTATAAACCTTACCAATCCATAAGCTTAATAAAAGCCTATATAACACCATCAAACTCACAAGTTAGTATACTTGTTCATGATATATATGAAATCAACTATGTATAAACATAACATTTAATTTATCATCGTTACTATACGATCATGATTCATTCCATTTGCTTATTTACTAATTCCAATATTACAATTCAAAGTTAAACATAAACCATTACCAATACCAAGAGTATAGTATAAGCCTGTTCAAGCATCATCGAACTCATATGTTAATAGGCTCATCAACAACACATATAAACTCATTTACATCATAAGTAGAATTTCATAAGGTAAATTACATAAGCATCAACCCTTTCATATAGTTATGAACCTTTCCATTAAGTCACTTACCGTTCCATTCCTTTTCTTACCCGTTGAACCATTTAGAATTACATCAGATACTCGGGAAAGCTCACACGAAGTGTGCTTTTACAAATAATCATAACATTTCCTTTACATTAGTGCTCACAAGATTTGTAAAATGGGTCTGCTCACACAAGCTGTGGGTCGGAATGTAAGTTACACAATGCTGCTCACACGAGCTGTGGAGAATCCGCAAAAAATGTAGCACCTCATCCATCGGTAAGACATTCAAGACCAGCACCCAAAACATGAAATCCCTAATGACATGTCATTTGTATCCTAAGAATTCCTAAGGTTCAACTAGGACTCGATATCTGTCAATTCATCATAGCTTTGATACATTTATATTATAATTCATTTACATCAAGCAACATAATAAACATTCAATTTAAACAATATTTAAGTGATTACAGTTCATACGAACTTACCAGACTAAATTGCAGTAACGACTAAGTACAGGGGCTATTTGGTAATTTTTTTCTCCTTGATTTTCTATTCGTATAAAGTAGAGATCTACTTCTAATCACTATTAGAATATAAAGTACATCAAAACTTATATTGATATTGATGGACATCCACTTAATAAGATATTCATAACAACAACAATATAAAATGACTAAAAAATAACAAAGTTGTTTTGACTTATACACTACAATAGCCGAGACAAATTTTTAACACTCCTCCTTGCTTCAGTTGATACAAATTATGAGCTTTTCTTTGAAAAATTCAAATTTGCTTCTTGGCAAAGTTTTAGTACAAATATCTACCAATTAAAAGATTAATATTGTAGTACTTTTATCCAGCTGATCATTCGTTTTGCGAATTTTTGAGAAAGAATAATTTGATATTGAAATGTTTGGTCTTCCCATGAAAATGGGATTAATTGAGATATCAATAGCTACTTGGTTATCTACAAACACCTCTGTGCATTCTTTATAAGAGGGCAACATCCATACAAATCCCAATATGATTCAAAGTTGTTTTGAAGGAGAAGACTCGATGGCTTTAGACCGGATCCTAGTGTTTTGGACAACAAGCAATATGATTTTTTTAAGCTTTGGAAGATGCTTTCATGATATTTAAGAACACGAAAACAACAAGTAATGTGAATGATAATCAAGATGAAGATTTGATTGTAGTGGTAAATTTGAGGTTTTATATATGTTGATGGCGTGGTTTAAATCTTATCATTTGCAATTTTTATTGATTTTATTTACAAAGTAAAAAAGACTAAAATATCTTCATAATAATATATCTTATTCTAAATATGGAGGTAGCTTGTAATTTTTTCAATCAAATTGGTGTCTAATTGACTTGTAACACCAACTTAATTAAAAATTTAAATAATAGTATGATGAGTGAATCATTCATTAAGTTTAAGTACTGTATTTAAGACAATAACAACATCCACTACGATGTAATTTATTCATTATTGAATATCATTAATTTAAATATATTTTTAATAAAATTAATACATACTATTTGATACATAAATTTAGCTTTAATATTAAATTTGGTACTTAAATTTTTATACATTATTATAAAAATTAAAATAAAATTACTTTATATTATTTAATTGCAGCCGAATTGACCCAATGAACTAATCCGAATCTAAAAAGCTAGTGGTAGAATAATTTAGTGGGACGGCTCTAGAGTTCTTGCCATTTTAAGTATGTCTAGAGCAAATAGTAATTTTATATTTTTTTTCATTCTTCTAATCATTTCTTATTTTTTAAAATTCTATCTAATTTTTTGTTTAATTAATCATAAGGTGATATTGTTTAAAATTGTTTGTTATACTGAAGTTTAAAGTGACAGTAACATAGAGATAAAATGAAAAATGACACAACATGTGGGGTGGCATGTATGTATTTATGCATTAATAGACTCTCATTGATGTCAAGGTTCTCGGGTAATGACGGTTGAGACTAAATGTGATGCATTTGAGAGTTTTGATAAACAATGTTGGGATGCTTTTGATTTATTAACAAAGTTGAACTTAATTAAGCATGTCGTCGACAATATCAACATCATTGTTTATTATGATTTTAATCTTATAAATTTAATTTTTTTTATATCCCAAATTTTCTGATAACTTAATATAGTTTTATGAGTTTATTAAAAAAATCATGTTATAATACTTAGTAAATTTGAGCCTAAATTTTACCGCTAAATAACTGGAGCGAGCTTTTCTTATAATAAAACAATTTTAATTAAATAATTATAATGCAATTTTATAAAAAAATTACTTATTCTAATTTTTAAAATAAGTAATAATAATTGGTAACATATTAGCTAGAATTTTTTAAAAGATTTTATACATAACATTATTTTTATAATTTTTAAAATTTTAAATATTTATCCAATGATAAAAATTAATACTATATGATATATAATATTTTTATGGTATTAAAATATAATATTTAAATAACATATATATAAAGTATTTTATAATATTTTTAGAAAATATTATTTTATAATATTATTATATTTAATAGAATAAAAACTAGTTTTATTTAAGAATACAAACAATTAATCCAATCTGATGCTAGTAAACCCCACTGTATCGCTAATTGGAGTAACCATCTAATCCACGTGTCAAAAACTCATTCATCTAAGCATCAAACAGCGACGTCAGCATCCACCGGATTTCCTCTCTTTCCTTCACACCAGACGCCTTCTCTCTATATCGCAGCTAATGGCGTCAACGGATCAAATAAACACTTGACCAAACAATCAATCAATAATTAGAGAAGAAAAGACAAGAGCGGCCGTTTTACTTCAATTCTTCTGCCGGCGACTTTGAGTGACGATTTCTAGGCGGCTATTGGTTTTATCTTCCAAGTGCGGTTTAAGGCTTCAGTGCATGCGGAGAATGGGAGGGAGTCGAGGTCTTTCGGCGAATCCTAGCGACTACAAGCTTCTAGAAGAGATTGGTTATGGCGCCAGTGCTACTGTTTATAGAGCGATCTATCTTCCTTTTAACGACGTTGTAGCTATCAAGTGTTTGGATCTCGATCGTTGCAACAGTAATCTGGTTCGGCTTTTTCCTCCTTAATTGATTTTCAGTTTTCGATTTTTTTTTCTTTATCTTTTACTGTTTCTAGTCAAATAAATGACTGTAACTTAATTTGATTTTAGTTAGTTATGATTATAGATGTTGTCTTACTAAAATTGGAAATGATTGTCGGTTTCTCTGATTGAATTTCGTTTCTTTGAATTCGGAGTATATTAGGTCTTGAATTATGATTAAATTGAAGTTCTTTCTCTTGCTATTTGTTCCTTTTCGAAAATTTCTAAATTGAAAGTTGTTCCTTCCATTGCTTATGAGGAAGCTAGAAAAACCAACTTAATTTGTTATTCGAATCATACAATTTAAATATGACCTTCCTTTTGTAGCATCCGTTCTATTTATTTAGCTGAGGCATTTCAATGCTGAATTGACATTTGCTACTGCGCGTAATAGTGTGTCCACATTCCATCATCACTTAAATCTAGGTATCTTCCATCGGGGAACACTTCACAACGCTGCCACCACTGAATATTTGGGATTTTTCTTTTTCGTTTTTTTATGAAAGTTTCTGTGAGTTTGTAATATGCACATAGAGGAATTGAATTATTGTGGAGTTGATATGTCAAGGCGATGATTATGTTCTCACAGAATTTTTGCTACACAATTTGAGAAAAAACTGAGAGATTAGAGTTTAAATTTGTCACTTGTTTGTGGTGGGATTAAAATCCTGTTCTGCTAAACTGTTTTCTAAACAAAGGAGACAGTTCTACTCTCTTTACGTTTCTTCTCCTTTCCTTAGTTTCCTCTTAATCCAAACAAAGCCTTAGTTCTGATTCATGCATATTCAACTTCTGGAATGTTTGTTGTTTTGTATATAGGTCATCAATCACTCTACTGAAAAGGTTATAAATTTGATAATAATATAATCACTCAATATGTCTGCATGCCACAATTTACTTTGGCTATTTGAATTTTATTTATCATGAGAGATACAGTTTAGGTCTGTATTCCTACTCTTCATGTTAGTGGATGCATCCTCTGTTTATGATATACTGACTCTTGATGGCTAATGCTCTTTTGTAGGATGACATACGTAGGGAAGCTCAAACAATGAGTTTGATTGATCACCCAAATGTTATACGGGCATATTGTTCATTTGTAGTTGACCGTAACCTGTGGGTAGTCATGCCATTCATGTCGGAGGGTTCTTGTTTGCACCTCATGAAGATAGCTTACCCTGATGGACTTGAAGAGCCTGCCATTGGTTCTATTCTGAAAGAAGCGCTTAAAGCTTTAGATTATCTTCATCGGCAAGGACATATTCATCGAGATGTTAAGGTCATTGCATGATTGACATTATTTTATCCAAATGATTTTATCATTCCTGTGCTTTGATTTTTTATTTTTTGTTTTTTGTTTTTGACATTATAGGCTGGGAACATACTGCTTGATAACAATGGCACAGTAAAGCTTGCTGACTTTGGTGTTTCAGCTTGCATGTTTGATGCAGGAGATAGACAACGTTCTAGAAATACCTTTGTTGGGACTCCTTGCTGGTGAGCTATCTTTGTCAAACTGGTCAAAGGATTGGCTGTATCCTCTGCTCATCTCCAGTCAGATGCTTTTGACAGAGTTCAATTTTTTTCTTTTCTTTTTTAATTATTTGATATCCCGATATATCCTTTCTTTGCAGGATGGCACCAGAGGTCTTGCAGCCAGGAAGTGGATATAATTCCAAGTGAGTTTTAATATGTGTTTATGATTTTAAAAATGATTTTAGGTCTTAGAATTTTGCCCAAATACATTAGGGGACATAGGTATTTTCCTCTTCTTGGTAGCAAGGTTTGGTTGTGATTTTAACCTAAAAGTTGTCCTGATTTGATCCGGGCAAGTTATTTGTTCCAAAACCTCAAATTTCATTTTATCAATTCATCATAGCTTTCTGTTGAAGTACCTATGTACCTCAAAGCCATCAGCTTTTCATATTCATTGCAATGCATATTAAAATATTAAAATGGTATTATGGCAATCTGGTTGCATTTCGTATAGCTATTAGGTTTGGATTGCATTTAATATGACTTTGGTGCTTATAGAGTCGATGTAACTTGGTATATTTAGAGAAATGATCCATTTTGTTTTCCACCGTAATTTTGTAATTTTATTAATTGGTTGCATTATTGCACAGGGCTGATATATGGTCATTTGGGATAACAGCATTGGAGTTGGCTCATGGTCATGCACCTTTTTCAAAATATCCACCAATGAAGGTATCTAATCCCATTTGAAAAAATATTAAATGGTGAGCAATGAGGGTTTGATATATGAGTTCTTAGTCAACATTTTATGTCTTAAAACTTTGCCTTCTAACAATAAACAGGTTCTCTTGATGACCATACAAAATGCTCCCCCGGGACTTGATTATGATCGTGATAAGAAGTTCTCTAAGGTACTGCTATTCTTTCTGGATACAGTGACATGCATTTTATTTGTCAATACGTACACATAATGTTGATTGAGGTGTTTAATTGTGTTTTGCAATTGCTTATTTGTCATAGCAAATTTCTAATTAAAGGACTTCCAGTTGTAATCAGTCTTTTAAAGAAATGGTTGCCATGTGCCTGGTGAAAGATCAAACAAAGAGGCCTACTGCAGAGAAATTATTAAAGCACTCCTTTTTCAAGCATGCAAAGCCTCCTGAGCTTTCCTTGAAGAAATTATTTTCTGATCTGCCACCACTTTGGAATCGTGTGAAAGCTCTTCAGGTTGCTGATCTCACTGCCACAGCTCACAATGCAGGTGTTTTGTACATTTTTCCACAATGTTTGTTTAATGTAATCCTTCTTCTTTTCTGCAGCTTAAAGATGCTGCACAACTAGCTCTAAAGAAAATGCCTTCAGCAGAACAAGAAGCTTTATCACAGGTTAGGAGTCATCAATCAGAAGTTATCTTTATCTTAAATTGTATTTGCCTTTGCTTCAAATAACATATCTGTGAAAGTTTTAGCTGTTGAGTTGGGTGCAGTTGTATTTTCTTACTGCTGGGGGTGTTATCTTGTCTTTGTTTGTCAGAGTGAGTATCAAAGAGGAGTAAGTGCCTGGAATTTTGATCTTGACGATTTGAAAGCACAAGCATCTTTGGTAGGACATATTTTTAGCTTTACCTTTAATAATAAATATTTTAATATAGAGACATAGTATGCAATTTAATTTCTTTGCTGGTTATATCAATTAGTGTATACTAATTTTTTTCACTTTAACATTCTAAGGTCTGTGATGATGATGACATTCATGAGTGCAAAGATGATGATGAAAGCATGAAATCAAGCCTTGGTCATAAGGTCAGCAGTTGTATTATTTTTTTGCCTCAGAAATCTGTGATACATCTTTGGACTAGGTTGAAATACTACCTTCTGTACTTATGTAACTTGAAATTGTATTTTTGCCAAGTTTTTCCTTTATAACAAACTACATAATTGGTTCTTGTTATTGGCTGACATGACAGGCTACAGCTTACTGTGAACCTAGTTTGGGAAAGTTAAGTTTAAATAGGGAAGTATCTCAGGCTGAATGTAGAGGTCCAGGGAGTATCGAGTTATTACAAATTGATTGCTTGAATGGAAAGGGAAAGAATCTGGAATGCGATATAGTTGAAGCTGGTTGCCAGGAGATTCTCGGTTTGAAGAAAAATGGATCAATCATTGATGTTATGGGATCAACTTCAGAAAAGGATGTGGTCTTAACCAGGGCTAATACAGTGAAACCTAGGGAAACCCAAACCGGGCCACTCACACCTGGTGTTGTTCTTAGTCGTTCATCTGAAAGGTGAGCTGTATTTCATGCTTAGGTTTGCTTGGGTGTTTCATATGACTTCTCTCTATGGGCTTTTAAACTGATATGAACCTGTTTTTATTCACGTGATCTTTTTTTTTTTGGCATAAGCATGAACACATTTGATTCTAATTTTAGTCTAAATTGAAGCTTATAACATGGGAACAGGACTCAATCTGCTATATGACGGCTGTAAGCCATGATTAGCATTTTAACTTCAAACATGAATGTAGGTCTTTCTTTTTGGACTGTTCTATTGCCTGTGGTTGTGAGAATAGATGCATTCTATAAATTGGGCTAGTTAATTCACTCACATGTTTTTACTCTGCTGCTGAATTATGTGTTATTAAACATGGTTTAAAAGTTGAGCTAGTAAAAATATACTGCTGTTTTGGGTTATTTTTTAGCTCTCTCCACCCCCCCCCCCAAAAAAAAAGAGAAAAAAAAAAAAAAAACCAAAACAGAAGGGAAACTCAAGTCTTGATTCCAATGTTCTTTGGGTTGATTCAACCAAACATTGATAATGATGGATCGTTTTAAAGTTACTTATATATTATAGTTTCCTGTGTTATTTGTTATTGCTTTGGCCTTGTTATGGTTTAGAAATTGAAGGATAGGAAAGTGATTTAGCTCATTTGGTTTCATATGTGATTAATATCTTGTCTATTTTAGCCTAAGAAAATAAAGTGGAAGAGAAAATTGTAGATATTAAGCCTATGGTCTGCTGATGATTAGGTTTGAGAATGAAAGTTTACTTGCAAATGAGAGAGTTCGTCAAGTTCGTAAAGCACCAAGCTTTAGTGGTCCATTGATGCTTCCTAATCGAGCATCTGGGAACAGCTTATCAGCTCCAATTAAACCATCAGGAGGTAACAAATTCATAGCATTTAGGATCATTATTGTTTTTTTATCACCTGGGTCACCACCAGTGCTACTATTATAGCTGCTAGGATATATATATATATTATAGCAAATTTTCTCCTACAACAGGGTTTAGGGATTGTCTGGATGAGAAGTCAAAGGCTAGTCTGGTGCAAATTAAAGGTCGATTTTCAGTAACATCAGAAAATTTAGATCTTGTAAAGGTAAGACTCAATTTTAATACTATATTTGTTCTCCCATGCAACTTCACTAACCAAATATTAATTTCTAGGATATTCCTTTAGGTACAGTTTCACGCCGATCTTTGCAGGTGGGCTATTGGTCTTTGGCTCTTTGCTTAAATATTATTATATTAACAATATTAATTGTCCACTTCTTATTGGTTGCTCTGTTTCTTCTTGAGTTTCAGACTTCACCTATCAGAAAGTCTGCTAGCGTAGGGGATTGGATACTTGAATCAAAACAAGTGGTTTGTGATCTATATCTTTCCTTCAACGTGGTTGATTATGAATTTTTGTACTGTTTCATTTATTGCAACATTTTGCATCTTGAAGCTTAAGGATCTCTTATTAACAGAGGAACTGGTATTAAGGTGTGTGCCCAGGTAATAAGGTGAGGCAGAAATCATGGACAGTTCCTCTCTTCCTTCTGGTGGGAGACACCTTTATTGAGGCACATGCCATTGAAAAGGCACTGAAAGACTTTCCTCACTCAACCAACTTTTTTCTGTTTGTTTATAATACAACGGGCTGATAGTAGCAAAAAGAATTAACTTGTTATTTTGCTTCAATAAAGGAAAGGTGCTAACATCCATGTATTAACAACTTGATAACCACACTTCATAGAAATCAAGTCTATATTCATCTCATCTTTTATGTAGCCCTATTTATCTGCTAATGGAAGCTTTCCAGTATGTTGCTGCACTAAATAAATAAGTTGTTTTCTTATGGACCATTTCTTTTCAGGCTATCAATCATGCCCCTAAGGATTTGACCAATGGTAGTGTGTCCACATCGATTCTTACAACTCACCTTCAAAATCTTTTCCAGCGAACCTCACTGCAGCAGGTAAAGACTTTGAGTTGAGACAGTATCTTATTTTGTTTATAGAGTGCCTGCCTTAAAGATGAATGATGTTCTCACTGGAAATTTCTTCGGCATGCTAGGATCTTATCGTGAATTTGTTGAATAGCTTGCAGCCAGCTGAGGTTGTAGATGGTCAGTGAAAGCTGATCTTCCTATTACTTTGGCATGATTAAACTAGGAAATACAGTGTTTAGCAGTGTAGTAATCATTTTTCTATTTTGTTTTTCCAGCCTCACAAAATGGAAAGTTGCCTGTTCTACCTCGTTCCGAGAGCAATGGGAATGTGAGAGCCTTGTCATTGTTTAGTGTTAAGTAATTTCAAGCGGTTTCTTCTTTTGTCCCTCTCTGATCTTCGTGTTGTTTGAATAGGTTGAACTTGAAACAGCAGCTTCTGAGAGGGAGCGTCTACTGCTCGGCAAGATCTTAGAGCTACAATCTAGGTCGGTTGTCATGAATTCTATACCAAGTAATTTTGTACCTTGGTTTCCCACTACACATCCAACTTTCTCCTGATAGTCTCTTTGTTGAACACTTATTGTGGCAGAATGATGAATTTGAGGGATGAATTGAATGCTGAAAAGTGGAGATATGAAGAGGTGAGTTTCTTACAGAGTTTTTATATAAATGAGAATAGCAGCTTCTACTTTATTCTACGATTGCGGTGTCACTGATTAGAAAAAAAGAAAAAAGAAGCACATGATATATGGAGTAATGATGGGTTAGTAGGGGGTGATGATTTGAACAATGAAAATGCAGTTGCAACAAGAACTAAGGCTCATGGCTGGTGCGGAAGAGAATGGGGATGATGCTGCGTGAAAAAGAATGGGGGCGTCGTTAACAACGTTAGAAACAGAATACGGCAGGGAGCTCTTTTAATTACTGAATAAGCAAATGTTATGCGTACATGACGAGGATGTTTTCTTCCATATTTCCATGTAAATATAATTTATATCCCAGAGTGCAGTGCAGAGGCAAAGCCCATTTATTATTTATTTATTATGGAACGTAACCTATAAGCTTTGGCTTTCTGTAAAGAACATCTTCTGTATATTATTATTGAAAATTGTATATACATACATATACGAAAGTTATTGAAATTTGCAAACAAACCATTTAAGATCTTATTATTTCAACTCCTTTGAACTTGTATTTATATTACCTTGAATTGTTTTATCCTTATAAAATCGGACTATTTTAGTATTAAAAACAATCTTCGTTTTCTTCCATGCTTTCCTCTCGCATATATCCCAAGCTCTTTCACCTGTCACTACCTTTCAAAGTCCCTCCATTAAAAGGTTACATAATTTATGCTTCTTGGGATAACGTTTTATGTTTGTCCCAAAAGTATTTAGTTTCTGCTTAATTTTTTTTATATCTAGTTAGTATTTGACTTTGTATTCTTTCATTCAAGTTGATATCTTTGCATCATGGTCTGCTTATGCAACACTGATAACCAATTTAAAGATGACATGTGGCAACTTTTTAACATGCCAAGTGGTAAACATAATTAAAAAAATAAAAAAAAACTTTAAAAATATGTACATTAATAAAAAAATATAATTTCTTTTGACATCAAGACCTAAACAAAAGTTTTTGAATGGACACCTATCTTATCTAGATTCATTCTAGATACGTTTTTTTAATGAGTTTATATTTTTAAATTTTTTTATAAAAAATTAATTTTTTAAGGTTATTATTATTTTGAAATATATATAAAGTTTAAATTTATAAAAAAAATGTAAAACATATATAATTAAAAATGTAAAAAAAACCTATAATATTTTGAAAAACATATAAATTTATAAATAAAAATAAAAAATTATTAAAATTATTAAAAAGCACGTCCAGAAGGACTGGACAATGCTCCATCTAGTTTGATTCTTGATATCAATTGTTTTATTAATTTATATATTTTAAAATTTTATATATTTTTAATTTCAAAATAATAATATAAATAGCATGATATTTATTAAAAAATTAAATATATAAACCTACTAAAAAACATTTGGAATGAATTTGGAATTGTATTTGGACAATCATTGTCCAAATTCATTGTTAATGTTAAAAAAATTATACTTTTTTATTAATTTATATATTTTTACATTTTTATTTTTATTTTTATTTATACTTAGCACATGACATGTTAAAAAGCTACTACGTGTCACCTCTGAATTGACTATCAGTACACGTTAGTGTAATAACCCAATTTGCCCGCCCATTCAGAATAAGCAGAAAAAAAAACAAGAAAAAATAATTAAATATCCAGTCCAAATACATAGGCCCAACATGGCCCAAATCGTTTTTAACCTAAACACTAGCCTAGCCCAATATCCCAACCCAATTACAGTAGCCCGATACCCCGGCCCAATTACATTGAAGCCTAAAACGAAAATTTTCAGAAGCCCCTAGGGTTTCCAGAATTTTCAGCACCGCAGCCCGCAGGCTCCCCTCCACATAGCGCCGCTCTCCCCGGCCACAGCCACCTCCGTACTGCCACGTCAGTCTCCGTACGCTGTACCTGCAAGAGGGACAAGCAAACAAAAAGAAGAAGCAGAAATCGACAGTATAAAAAAGGGAAAATAAGAAAAGAGAGCAAAATACATTTTCTTTTGTAATTTTCATTTTATTTTCGGCTATATAAAGCCATTCTTTAGCGTTTGTAAGGTTACAGACACACATATTGAAATACAAAAAGAAAAGAAATCAAAGATCGGTTTTTTATAAGGTGAATCTCAAAGTTGTTTTCGTTGGCTTTTGATTTTTATTTTCTCCGATCTGTTCTTCATTGTTGTATACATATGTGAAATAATAAAAAAGAAAAGAGAGAACCCGTGCCTGGTTAAGCCCGCAGCCGAATCCCTCGTTGGTTCCGATCGGAACCGGATGGTTGGGGGCTCCGATGTCGAAGCGGCGCGGCTGAACGAGGGGAGGCTAGGGTTTTCATTTCTTTAGTTTGTTTTCTTATCACGTTTAAAATGGCTAAACATAGGTTTTATTTCTGATTTTTTTAGTTTTAGGAAAACCATGAAACGACACCGTTTGAGGTTTATTTCAATAGCTCCAAAACGGTGTCGTATTGGCCAGGCTCAATGACCTGATCCAGACCAGGCCAGATCCGCGTGTTTTCGTCTTGGATGGGATATTTTCGCCATTAATCCCTCTACTTCAGTTGATATTTTTAATTCTGTTTTCTTTATTTTCTAAATTGGCCCAATTGTTTTGAATTCTGTTCATTTCGATCCATGTTGAAATGCCGCGTTTTGGAGGGACGGGTTTATTTCCCATTTGGTCCCCCAAGTTCTCCGCGTACTACATTTGGCCCCTTTGCTCTATTTTATTTTCATTTATTCCTTTCAATTCCATTTTTATTTTAATTTAATCCACACTTGTTTAATTTAATGTACTTGATTTTCATTTTGTTTAAAATTTATTATTCTGTTTTTATAAAAATATATATGTTTAATTTTAAATCTAGCATTTTTTTTGTTTAAACTTAATTTTTTTGTAAATTTATTATCAATATCATTTTGATTTGTAATATATTATTACTTCAGATTTTTCATTAACATTGTTCAAATTTATCATGTATTATTATTTAAACTTGTCATATTTTTTAGGTAAATTCAGTATAATTTGTGTATATTCATTAATAGTTTTATAATGTTTTTTAATTTCTCTTTTTTTACATTTTTATGTTTTAAAAGGTTTGCATGATCATATTCTTATACAATAGTATTATATATATACGTACATACTTTATATTAAATTATTTTATTTTATATATTATTGATTTCATATTATGAATCATCATCTCACATTGTACATTATTACTTAATCGTTTTTTATTCGTTCAAAAGATTACGTTCAATATCATTTAAGTATCAAAACCAATTTATTCAAAAACTTTTAAGATAAAGCAAAGTTCGGTATTTGAAATCTTCGAAAGAATTGAGCCCTAAGTATTGGGTTCTAATTTTCCTCATCGAATCTAAATAATCAAGATTATCCTTTAATTAAAGCATAAATAAAAAGCTCATTCTCGAGAATTCAATACCTTGTGTCCTAACGTATTGGATATGACATGTTTTCTCGAGACGAGGATTTTTCTAACAAATGAAAATTAAGGCAATATTCAATATTTAGGAATTTTGTGAATTCGAACCCTAACTTACTGGGTTTTGATTTTCTCATTTGACCTAAATAATCAGATATCCTTCCCAAAATACATAGGTTTTAAAAGTCAAATGATAAACTTAATTTTGAAGATTTAAAATGTTGCACTCTAACTTACTGAGTGTAGCAATTTATTTCTTTGAAATAAGTGAGTCATATCATCCAATTCATTTTATTCAAATTTTCTTTTCAAATAATCGTATTTTAAAATCTTTCCGCATTTTCGACACTAAGACTAATAACAATCGTTTTGGTACCAATTTTGGGCGTCACGAGGGTACTAACCCTTCCTCATGCGTAACTGACTCCCGAACCTATTTTCTCAAAATTCGTAGACCTAAAATCGTTTTCAAGGTGATCCGATCACACCTCATTAAAAGATCGGTGGCGACTCCCAATTTTCATTTTTAAGTCAACAGTAACTAGCTTTTTGTTTTCAAAAAAGTGGTTTCGACAGTTAGTATAGGCTAACAGTATTTGTGAAGAGATACCAACTTAAGTGACATAATACGAGTTTAAGTACCAATTAGATAAAAAAATTAGATACCTGCTACATAGTTTTGGACAAGTTCAAGAAACAATATATCTATATATATAAATAGAAATATTAAAGCTATATATGTTATATATTTTAAAGATTACAAATTACCATAAAATTAAAGTAATTTTAACATTTTTGTAATTATTTTTGTATGCTTCAAATATGATTATCTAGCTATTTATTTAATAAAAAAACTTTCGACCAATAATTATATATTAAAATTTCTTTTATTAGTATCATAGAAACATGAGATGTATTTAAAACTTCACGTCCATAAGAAGTTGAATTATATTAGATCTATTGTTAAAATATTAATTATATTAAAAATTATAAAAAAAACATTATGATAAAACAAAATTATTTTAAAAAATAAAAAAATTTAGATAAATATATATATTTCTAATTCTTAATATCAATTTTAATATATTAGTAAGAAATTACTTTCATTTCCTGATCTGGTTTGGATGAAACCTGACCTAATACTTTCTTTTTTTGCCCAAACATTCGATCTAATACTTGAAAGTTAATAATTTTAGTCTTGAAACTCAAAACATTGTAATTGAGGTTTTTAAAATATTAATATTTTTTCACTAACTTTGTTATCAACTTATGCATTAAATGTCAGCTCAAATGTAATATGAAGCATATTTAAAATACATTGATAAAATTTTATTTTTTATAAAATGTTAAGAAAAACCCATTATCCATTTTTAACCATTAAATAAAAGGATAAAACTTTCTTGGGCACACTCTAACCTATGCCTCTACACTAAGAAAAATATAGATGCTAATAAAACTAAGACTCAAACACGAATAAAATTTTAAATATGCATATATATTCTGTATGCACAACTTTTATATATATATATAAAGAAATAATACTTTTAAATTTTAGTGATAGCGAATGCTATTTAAACATATGAAATCTAAGCTATCTATCTAGTAAATACACGTGTGTATCTAAATTTTAATTGGTTTTTTTAAATATACTTCACACCAACTAAAGACCAGCATGACAAACCATTATTGATATGATATAGATAAATGTAGGAGTGATTAAAAGTTATGAAGTTAGAATACTAATTTAAAATAAAGACGATAGTTTGAGAGTTGTTTTGGAATTAATCCATAAAATAATGAAAAGAAAAGAAAGTGCAAATTCCCCGGGAAAATCACGAAACAAGGGGATCCGCCTCTGCTAGTCAGCCTTAAGATATAGGAATGAAAACAGGGGAGACACACATAGTCGCACCCCCTACCGATCTCCCTCATAGAAAATGTCAATTCCTCGCTTCATGCCAATTGGCTCTCCTTTGTTTTTTCTAGATTTTACAGTTATCCCTTGCTTTCACTAATCTCTGTCTCTCTGTTTTTCATCCGGCTCCTCATTACCAGGCCAAAAGAAGAAGAAGAAGAAGAATAGCTACAATGGAACCATTTTACTTGGTGGTATTCGGGTCTCTGGCCTCCCTGGTTGCAGTATTGGAGCTAAGCAAAACAAGCAAAGATCGCTTTAGTACCTCCTCTGCTTTCAATTCTTTCAAAAACAACTATCTTGTTGTATACTCTCTGATGATGGGTACTCTATCTTTGTGCTAGTTTACATGAAATTTGATTTTCTTATCTGGGTTTCTTCTAGAATTTCCTTATATTGTTATGTTTTGTCTAAGGAAATCCATGCTTTATGTCTTGTTTCTCCCGTTTTGGTTTTTCTAATCTTGGTGTTTATTGTACTCAAATTCAGATAATTAAGGATTTGCATTTCATTTGATGAATCTTCATTTGAATTGACAATCATCTGTTTGCTTATCGTTCCGAAACTGATTATGTTGCTCATAAAAAAAAAAACAGCTGGGGATTGGTTGCAGGGGCCATATGTTTACTACCTTTACAGTCATTACGGATTTGGGAAGGGGGAGATTGGCCACCTTTTCATTGCTGGTTTTGGATCTTCCATGTTGTTTGGTACAGTGGTTGGATCTTTAGCCGACAAAAGGTAAGATGTTGGGTTGTTTTAGACTCCTCACCCAACTTTCTATCCTTACTGGGTTCCCTGCATTCTGAATTCAGGGGTCGAAAGAGAGCTTGTGTCACTTACTGCATAACTTACATACTGAGCTGCATTACCAAACATTCTCCTCAGTACAAGGTTTTAATGCTAGGACGAGTCTTGGGTGGCATTGCAACTTCCCTTCTTTTCTCAGCCTTCGAGTCTTGGCTTGTTGCTGAACACAACAAGGTGTGTCATTGCTACCTTCGTTGGTTCAACCTGCAATTTGATGGAAATGTGTTAAGCTTCGGGTTTTATAGTTTCTGTACTTGTGTTTGTTTTGGTGATTGCCTTGATTCTGAATCTGATTACAATTTTGGATTTGACAGCGAGGTTTTGATCAACAGTGGCTTTCTATAACATTCGCAAAGGCAATATTTCTTGGAAATGGATTGATGGCAATTTTATCTGGGTTGTTTGGTAATGTACTGGTGGATAGTTTGAAATTGGGCCCTGTTGCTCCATTTGATGCTGCATCTTGCTTCCTTGCAATTGGCATGATAATTATACTGTCCACATGGACTGAAAATTATGGTGACCCTTCGGAAAACAAGGATTTGCTTACTCAATTCAAGGGTGCCGCTGCTGCCATTGCTGCTGGTAATTCTAACCATCACTTACGATGAATGCCTAGGCTACCAACTATGAACTTTTTTGTTGGGCATTTTTTTCTGTTTTAGTCTGTATGATATGCTGGGAAATATACTAAAGCAAGATCCATTTTTCTATCAGATGAGAAAATTACATTGTTGGGTGCCATACAATCGCTGTTTGAAGGTTCAATGTACACCTTTGTGTTCCTATGGACACCTGCTTTGAGCCCAAATGACGAGGACATTCCGCACGGTTTCATATTTGCGACATTCATGTTATCTTCAATGCTTGGAAGTTCCATTGCCTCACGATTGCTGGCTCACCCTACTCCAAGAGTTGAGAGCTATATGCAGACTGTATTCATGCTCTCCTCAATGGCCCTACTACTTCCTGTTGTCACAAATGTACGTATTTTTGCACATATTTTCTCCATTCTCCCAAAAGCTCCCCGGAAAACTAACTCTTTTAAGTCTCAACAGTTGTTGGTAGCACCATCAAACCTGAAAGGTGGGAGCATCTCATTTTCTGGGTGTATGCAGCTCATTGGTTTCTGCATATTTGAAGCTTGCGTTGGGATATTCTGGCCATCTATCATGAAGATGAGGTCTCAGTACATTCCTGAGGAAGCAAGAAGCACTATCATGAACTTCTTTCGCATTCCTCTCAACATATTTGTCTGCATTGCATTATACAATGTTAGTCTACCATTCAACTTTTTTTTTCTTGTTTCGATAATGCCACCGCAATAAGTAAAAAATCTTTTTGTAAATGGTTGAATAGAACTTTCTATAGTTTTAACTTTAACCAGTTGACATGCTGTGAGCTGAATGTTATTAAGTTACCTGTCAGTCACCAAGGTTCATATGGTTTTTAATTTTGTTGCAAATGCAATATTGTTTCTTTGAAAGGTAAAAGCACTTCCCATGACCGTCATGTTTGGCATGTGCTCGGCTTTCCTTTTTGTGGCATCTTTATTGCAGAGGCGTCTTATGGTGATTGCGGAGATACACAAGTCGAGTAAGTTGTGCACTTGGCTTTATCATTCTTCTATACGCTTCACCTTGGAGCTTCATAGTGTCTAAAAAGCAACTTTCTTTTGTAATAAATCTTACCGCAGGATCACAAGATTGGCTAAATATGGAAGAGGTTGATCCAGAGGGAGTTCCATTAAATGGTTAATTGATTTCAGAGGGAATAAACTTCTGACACTAAACTGTTTTAGTGCTTGCAGCAAGAGCCATTCTCTTGTTAAAACAATGACAGACATATAGCTTTTAGGTCTTTTTTGATTCAGGTAATATAGTTCAGAGCTCCTTGATATTGTCTTTTTGAGCTTTCATAATTTTTTCACCTTATGTTGTTCTGGAAACAACTTGCAACTAAAATGGCTATGAAAATTGAAAATCCAAATTGTAAGAATAAGAGAAGTTATAATTACAAGTTGCATCTAGTTCCATTTTACACCAAGCATGCAATAATATGCCTAAATCTTAGCTTGAAATTCATGTACAAAAGCACTTGACAGTTTAAATGGAATTCCTGCTCGAAAGCAATATATAAACAGATGTGTTGGCATGCAATTTCCTACTTAACCAAGTTATACTTGTTCAAGATTCACCGAGCAATAAATTTTAGGAATACTATTGCTAGGTGAAGAGTGGGCAGCCTTCCACCTTAATACCTTGGGCTGTTGGACAGCTAGCCAGTGGGCATCCATCCAGATCATTTCCCCACCAATCTAAACTAATATTTTCTAATCCCAAGCACAAATATAGCAGCACACCCATAAAAGCAAGCCCAGCATCCAGTGCCCCTGAAAGAACGTAATTGTATCGTTGCCATAAATCCGGTCGATACCTATACACCACGAAGCCAGACAGGAAGCCAACAATGATCCATGTAGTATAGTTGACTGCAGTAGCTGGTGGCATCATGCCTGTGGCACCTACCAGGACTGGCATGTTGATGAGCCTGATCCATTCTTGACTAGGGAAGGCCTTGGAGGCCAACCAGACAAGTAGAGGAGCCACTGCTCCTCCAAGGAAGAACCAATTGACTGCCTCGTAAGTTCCCAAGTCCCCGAAAATTCTGCGGGGTGCTATTAAACCCCAGATGACAGAAGCATCATAAAACACGGTATCACTTGGACATGTCCACACGCTGTTGGAGGCCGTTGTGTCGCAAATATCAGGGATGTTCTCCATCAGCCACCAGGCAGTTCCCAGGTACACAAAACAAGCAATGAGGGTTCCCACGATCTAAGACAAATGAGGAAGCAACTGTCAAATTAGTGGGAAATAAACATTCAGCAGAAGGAAAAGAAAAAACTACTTTTACTGAGACCTGTGCCATGAACATTGTTCTAGGTGGAATTTTCATATAGTGACCAAGCTTGAAGTCTTGCAGGAAGGTAATGGCCTGTGTCATGCTTATATATCCGTACACCTTGAAGCACATATTAGCTACAGGATATCCTGGATATATATACCCGATTATATATTCGGTGATGATGTTCAAACCTGGTGTCTGCAACATAAATCTATCAGTGATGTAAAGTTGCATATGAATTATTTTTAAGATGTTCAGACAACTTAATAAATTGTAACTCTGGCAGAATATGATGGATTACCTGGTTTGTAATGGCTGTAATGATGCCTATTGGAAGTGTGAATACAATGGCAATGCCACATGCTAATAGAACCCCCCACCATGGAAGCTGAAGTTGATCATTGTAGTACTGACAGGCAAATACGGTGGCTGCAATATTAACCAAAAGGATGCACACAAACCACCATTCAGGGACTTGCTTATACTTCCTCATGAGTCTGGTGTGTATGTCCATTTTTTTCTCCTGGAAACTAGCTTTGCTTTGCTCCCATATTTCTCTGCAAAACTGTAATCTTCAACATTCCATTCAAGAAAAACTCAAGCATAACTGATCTTTGCTTATTAAAATATGATTTACCTTCCATGGAAAAGCCCAACATGAACTATTGTGGCAGTTAGTGCAGCGAAACCAACACCATAAGTCATTGCAAAAAATGTGCTAAGGTATAGAGGTCCTTCTTTCTCATAAGCGGCAACATCAAGGTGAAAATTGGAATCAATGATAGCAGTGATATTGTATTCTTGGCCTGTGGAGGTGAAGAGAGTATCGGAGAAAATGGGGAAGGTTTTGGCGGAGTAGACATTAAGCCAGTAGCAGATGGGAGTCAAAACATACATGACGAAGATATATCCTGCAGCAACATTTGCAGTGGCAAACCATGGGCTTGCAAGTGGGCTACCAAGATAAGAGGAGATGGTAGACCAGTCCAAACCAATAGCACCTATTCCTAACCCGTAAAGGCCGGAACCGAGTTGTTGGGCTACCACAGATTTGGGGAATATCCAGCATATCCAAGAGAGGGAAGTTAGCATTTGGAAAAGGTAGCCAGGGAAGACATAGTAAGCAAAACTGCAAATGAAGGCAATTAGGAAGAATTGGGTTCTGGTCACCCCACCCTTGGCCCTCTCTTCCTTCTCGTGGAGAGCCCTGTCATGATCCCATGTTTGAACAACTGTTATAAATAATGGGCCAAAATATTTTAAGAACCTAGTTTAGGGCCCTAAGCCCTAGTAAGCAGACGATAATGTTCTTTTAGTTATTTTTAGGTTACTTGAATTTGATATATATTTTTTTAATTTGATATTTAAGTATTTTTTATTTGATATATACTTTTTCTTGATATATATATTTTTTCTAATTTTCATAATTTTTTCTTAATTTAATACTTAAACTTTTTTTTCTCAATTTAATATCTAAATTTGTCAAATGTTTCTCTAATATATTAATAATGTTATTATTTTATGAGGTAGAAAAAATAATTAATTTAAGATCAACATGGGCAGATTATATGAAATTTGTATAATATTTTGACAAATTTAGATATCAAACTGAAAAAAAGGGTAAGTACAGAATTAAAAAAAAAAGTGTGAAGTTAAAATATCAAATATTAAATTAACTGAACTTGGTGTATTGATTCTCATCAGTTAGGTCCAGCTAAGATTTCCCAGCGGAACACTCAAACTGAGCATCGCTATCAGCGTCAGAAAATGAAATCCGAGTTAATAGGCAACTATAGAAAACTACAAAATCGCCGGAATCTGGGAATATCCGTCCGGCAATAATACAAAGCATAATCGGATTACCTGAAGAGAGAAACTTGAACAAGATTTGCAGGCCACCACATAGCTGCTGGTTCCACTAGGTACCTCCTGAATATACCAGCCCATCCGAACCCCAACACCTACCATTCAAAACCCACCAAACTATTTAATTACAACCAAACCAAACCAACACACACACATCAATGCAGCAAGGAATCGACAAAACAGGAACAGACCTGAGTAGTTAGGATGACAATCAAGGAGACAAAGAAAGTAATGTGCTGCTTGTAAAACACCTTCACAACAGTCACAACATGGATGGCATAAACGCTGCCAGCTCCAGAGTTGGCAAAGATTGTAATAAGAACATGTTCTTTGACATTGAAGGGCCCTGGATTCAAGGTGAATTCCCAGCGGCTTCCTTTGAAGAAAACACGTTTTGTTATCTTGGCTGCCATCAATTGGCCAAGAGGAACCACTGCAATCTGGGCTGAGATGGCCGTGATTGTCAAGGGTTCTGTGCGGTACCAAAAGAACTGATTAAGAAACGATAACAGGACACATGAAATGGTGCCTAACACCCACATTCGAAACGTCAGCACTGGTAGCGAAGGGTCATCTGTGGTTGGTACGGTTAAGGCCACTTGTCTCACCGGTGAATTTTCTTCTTCTTCCACTTCTTTGATCTCTGCTTCAGATTTTGATGCCAAGGCCTCTGACCTGGATGATGATAGATTGCTATCATCTTCATCCTTAGATACTGCAAATAAACGACAACAAAAACATCAAGATTCATTGGGTTTTACACATTGAAACACACACACACAAAACAAAGAAGAAAACTCACTGAGAGGAGCTCTTATCTCATCTTCGGATTCTTCCATGGCTTGCTTCTGTTCCTTGGCCACTCAAGCAAAAGACAAAAAAGAATCAATGGGTTCTAACTTAATAATTATAGCATGTTTTAGCAGAAAATGCCCTGCCGTGAGTTCAACAACTATTGGGAATAATAGATAAGCTGTAAAAATTGATTCATGGCTTGGGTTCAAAAATTTAACTCATACATTAACTATATAAATTAATGTTGGGGTCGACCAACCAGCCTTTCTGCTGGTCCACCTCCAGCGGTGAGACACCTTTTTTGCCTTTGTTCATTTCTGTCGACTTTGTGTTAAATTTAGTATATTGAAAAGGATCTCAAATTTATCATTTCTATTAAAGCAATGTTTGTTCTGAATTTATATAATTAAGAGATTTAAATCCAAAATTTGGAAAATTTAACCCAACAAAGAAGGGAAGGTACAGAGTTTCTCCAACCTAACCCTTCTAACAGCTATCAAAACAGGTATACCTGAATGTCTTAAAAGAGTATATAATGAGATTCAAGAATCTTGTGTCGTCCTGACAATTACATATGTACCAAAATACACCTTTTTTTTTTACCATTTTATTGTTTTTTTAAAGAAATTAAAATTAAAAATTTATCATTTAGCAGGTCAAAGCCTGTTTATTTTGATTCCGGTTTTCATAGTTTTACTACTCCAGGCCTTTAATATTATTTTAAACTTCAATTCCACCTAATTTAATTTACTTTCCTATTTAAATTTTATTATTTTAAATCTTTTAATATCTTAGTTTAGCTATCACGGTTGTTATTGCAACAAATTGACATGCTTAAAGTGCATAATGTTTTTCACCAAAAAAAAAAACTATAAAGATTATGAGATCACGGGTAGTTTAGAAATTATATAAAAAGATAACATTTTAATATTATTAAATGAAAAGTTTAATAATATATTGAATGATTATGCATGTGTCACAAAAATGGATTTATTTGGACAAATTGTATGGTCTTAGGTTAAATGGTTATGTCGAATTCAACTTTAAAAATAATATTAATGCTATCATCACATCCTCGAAAAGGAACTGATGTAGCTTACCTTTGGAACTAGCACAATACCTTAGTTCCCAACTAACTTCACTATCAAATACTGCCTTAGGCTCCTTTTGGATGCAAAATCAGCCATGGTGAGATAGAATTTTAGGGAATATTCTTTTTCACTGTAAACATTTGATGTTTGGATAAACAATGGTGAGGTGCAGTTGAAAATTTCAACCTCATTGCCAACCTCATTTTGGATCGAGTTAAAAGCTCCAGTCTATACACAATGGACAGTCAACTTTTTTAGCAGACAAAAATGCCCACATTTTTATTTATTATTTTACCATTTTATCCTTGAAAGTTAAAGTAATTTCTTTCCCAACCTTATTTGTTTTCAAATTTGGAAACTTCACAGACGTTTTGTTTTTCATTGAAGTTAGGTTCCCTCATTTCTATGCCAGAAATTTACTTCTCCTGACTTCCTCACCAAGAACAGAGATAAATCCTTTGAATCTAAGGTAACCCATCTAAATATTCTCCCAAGATTCAAACTTTTTCTATCTTTGCTTCTACCGTTCATTGATTTTAACTCAATGCTTCCACCAGTTGTTTGAATTATTGTTTTCTGTTTACATGATTATCATGCCTGGATCTGATTTAAAAGTTTTATTTTTTTTATCCCAACTGAAGAGCTGGAGTTGTTCAGTTATCTATTGTATTGATTGGGTTATTGTGATTTGCGGTGTTCTACTTGATTTTATTTCATCGTTTTTAGCTTGAAAGCTAGGATCTTTGGGTGAATAAAGACTTGAATTTGAGCATTGAGCTTGGTTTTTAGATATGAAACAACATTGGGTTGCTTTGCTTTTCATGAATGAATAGCTATGGGTGGACTTGACTGTGAAGTAATTGGCTGCTCGGTACTTGAATACATTGTTTAAGCTTGAAAGTTAGGATTTTGGTGTAGGTGTTAATCGCTTTTTTCTTTTTAACTATTTAGTTATTTATTTTAAATAAAAGCAACAAAATTGGTTTGCTTAGGAATTTAGGAATTTTGCTACTGAAATTGACCAGGAGTTTAGGAATTTTGGAAGAAAATAGTGTGAAACAAAATAGGTTTGATACTTGCGAAGTTCTCAATAACTCTGAACAGAAACTGATGTTTCGTCTAATTCATGTAAAAACATGGTGTCATTCACTAAGCTTGTTTCCACAACTGGAAACCATGTATTATAATTTCACCCGTGAAGCTTACGTGTAAAATAAAAGATTCATGGTCTTTCTTGTCAAAATGATGAAAATGGGAATTGGCTCCATTGAATTTAATAAAACTATCAAACTTGTATATTGTTAGGGTTGCATTTCCTGAAAGCAATGGAATTTGTTGTTGACATGAATTCGGTAAAATTTCCAAAATTTAGGTTAAGAAGCTGGAATTACAGAGATGTGAGTAGAATTGGAGAGATGACATGTATTAATCGGGTCCATTTCTGAGAAAGGTGTATATCTTGGAAATAATGTAGCATCAACAGATTCTCAAATGAACTCCTCAGCTTTCATATTAAATAAACAATTTTTGTATATATCTTCAGTTTATTAAGGAGAAAATAGCTAAAGAATAATGGGACTATACACACTAAAAATTGTATTCTAATGTGTCATTGTTTCTTTACTGTTAACTTTTTATTTGTGCCGATGCTTGCTGTTTGTTGCCAAGTGTTATTTTCCTGATTTGGATGAGTTTTCTGCTGGTTATCGATATAGTGCTCTTCAATGTTTGCATGTACTCTCCAATTTAAAACTAGAGCTAAGCAGCTGATTGCTTATTTATCCTAATGTTTCCCCCTTTTTGATTTCGCTTCAAGCAGCACAACGATGGTTGTTCCTTGAATCTGTTAGTGCTTCTTGTCTCTTCTTTATTTATCCTAATGTTTCCCTTTTTTTTTAATGTCTGCAGCGGCAAGAGCACCTATCTAAATCCATCCAAAAGTAAGAGGTAGTTTAATGTCTCAAAAAATGCCTTTATTCATTTAGTGTTCATCTTATGGCTTTCATCCATTCATGATGTATTATTCTTATTTTTTATGAAACTATATTATTATATCTAATTATATATTTATGGTTTTATGTCGGTTGAATTTAAAATCAAAATAATAATAGATGGTAAAAACACGAAATTTTGTGGAGGGAGATAGTACCTTAGCAACAAAAGTTGTTTGGGATGATGAGCTGCATTGATATTTTGTGAACTTTGTGTGAATGAAGTCAATGCTGGTAATAGACCGACGACTCATCTAAACTCAAAAGGTTGGGAAAATGTCATTGCTCTTTTTCAAGCAAAAACACAAAAAAATTATGGAAAACCTCAATTGAAAAATAAGTGGGATACATTAAAAAAGGAATGGAGGTTATGGAGGGAGTTGCTTAAGGAATCTACGGGTATTGGATGGTGTCCATCTAACAAGATGGTCGATGCTACCGAAGAATGATGGGCTAAAAAAATACAGGTTAGTATTAACTTTATCACTATTTTAATGCATAAAGTTTATTGAAATTAATAATTTACAATTATAAAAATCTTAGTATAACATTTAACATTTAACATGTTATGTAGGAAAATCCCGATTTTAAAGGATTTAAGAAGAAAGGAATTGAACCACAATTGAATGAGTTAATATGGCAAATGTTTGGTGGCATTGTAGCGACTGGAGAGAATGCATGGGCACCTTCATCTAGTGTTCTTCCAAGTGGGGTTCCTATAGGAGATGATACACTTAATGAGGGATTTGGTGATTCAGATGAACATAGTAATGAGAATGGAGGTATTCCTCCTAATGAGATACCATCAAACCCTTCTCATGAAACTCCTAATCGAAGAAAGCAAACACTTGGGGTTATACACGGTAAAGGAAAAAAATCAAGTTAAAGTAGAAAATCATCAAGAAATACATTAACTACTTATATTGAGAAATTGTGTGAGAGTATGGCTAGTCCAAAGAAGTTAGTGAATGAAATTATTTTTCCTCACTCTCAATATACTATTTCAAATGCAATGAATGCTTTGCGTGCTTTGGGAGATGAAATTCCAAAAAAAAAGATGAATTGTACTATTTTGCCATCAAAATGTTCCAAATACCGGTGAAACGAGAAGTGTTTTTGAACTTAGATCCAGATGATAGGGTTTGGTGGCTTCGACATGAGTATGCTGAACAAAATCCAATTGCATCATTTTCATCCTTTGTAGCAACATCCTCGTTTCCCTTCCAACCATACCATCAACCACCTCCTCCATAAGCTCCTTAGAATTATTATTATAATATAACTATACTACTTTTTTATATGTAAAACTAATGTATGATATTTTTTATGTTTGGTATTTTTATGCTATGCTTTTAATCAAGTTTTTGTATTGTATAGAATGTCACGAAATATTAATTTATTTTCATTTGATTATTTTTTCAAGTTATGGATGAAATTAACAATATGTATAATAGTTTTGATATGAATTATGATATCCCTGAATTAAGTGAAGAAGCTCAACGAAGAATAGCCACAATTGTTACCCAAGTTGAGCACAACAATTATCATGAAGAGGAAGAATATGTGTTAAGCAGTGTATTGGTACACCATAAAACTTATTTCACTATGCAACCACGTATGGATTCAAATTATACAGGTCAAATATGGATTGACGAAGTATTAAATGAGCATGATGATCATTGCATGAATAGTTTTAGGATGCTAAAAAATATATTTCACAGCCTGTTGCATGATTTGCAAACAAATTATGGCTTAAAGCATGGGAAAGTATCGGCGATGGAGAAGTTAGCATTATCATTGTACATTCTTGGAAATAGAGAATCAAATTCAAATGCAACAGAGCAATTTCAACGATCAGGGGAAACTATTAGTCGAATTTTTACTGATATGTTGCATATATTTGCTCGAATGGGAATAGGCACAATTAAACCCACTGAAGGTCAATTCGAGGAAGTACCGAACCATATTCGACATGATACAAGATATTGGCCTCACTTTAAGGTAAAATTTACACAATTTTTATTTTTTTTAAAATATAAATGATTTCTAACTTTTATCTCATTATTTATTTTAAAGGATTGTATTGGGGCCATAGATGGAACACACATAAAAGCATGCATTTCGCCTTCTTGTCAAATACCTTATATCGGACGGAAAGGTGAACCAACTCAAAATATTATGGCAGTTTGTGACTTCAACATGTGCTTTATTTTTGCATTTCCTGGTTGGGAAGGAACAGCACATGATAGTAGAATTTTTTTGCGAGCACTTAGAAAACAAGAGTTAAAGTTTCCACACCCTCCACCAGGTTGAAATTTAATTTTTTAATTAATTTTTACATAAAAAATATTAAAATATTAAAATTTTTAATTTATTTTTAAACTTGATATTATGTTTTACTTTTTTGTAGGAAAATATTATCTTGTGGATTCAGGATATCCACAAATAGCAGGTTTTCTAGGTCCATATAGGGGGGAACGATATCATTTACCTGATTTTCGTCGAGGTAATCATCAAGTATCTGGAAAAAAAGAAATATTTAATCATGCCCATTCTTCGTTATGCTCTGTGATTGAACGAACATTTGGAGTGTGGAAAGAAAAATGGCCAATATTAAGAGATATTCCAAGTTATTCATTCAACAAGCAAGTTTTAATAGTTATTGCAACAATGGTTTTGCATAATTTCATTCGAAGATATGCTTGGTCAAATGATGATGATTTTTGAGAATTTGAGAATATACCCGACATGCCAGTCTCTTCAAGCCAGTTTGACAGAGGTGAATCGAGTTCTTCTAACAGAGAAAGTGACCTTGAAATCACGATGTTAAGAGAAACCATTGCAACTAGTTTAATGAATCCATATTTGTAAAAACATTTTGTATCATAACGTAATTTCTAGTAATAACGAAACTTGTTATGTCTTATGTTACTATATTATTTTTATTAAAAATCACCCGTTTAGATACTTCAAAATTTGATCCAAGTATAATGTTACTATTTGTGAAAATAATATTTATCATTTTTATAAAAAAATATTTAACTATAAAAAATTAAAAATAATTATCATTTTATCTAATAAATAATTTAAATTAATTATATAATTCATTAAAATATTGGAAGATACATTTTAATATTTTATTAAATTAATTTATAAATTCACATATTTTAATAATTTTAAAAAAGTAAAATAATTTAAAAAACTTCTATTATATATGAATTCTAATCTGATGTCCTTAATAGTCAGGTTTTTTCTCACCTCACCGCTACAGCTGCGTTTGAATCCAAACACACACTCCACCATTGTTTCTAATCTCACCACTAAAGTATCCAATCTCACCGCTACAGTAACTAATCTCACCGCCACTGCTGTTTTTAACCTCACCGGAGGTAAACACACCGCCTATCCAAACTAAGCCTTAACCAATAATTCTACTATCGTACAATTTGATCTGCCAAGGTACATCACTAGCACTTCTTGTCAATTGCCTCGGTCTCCATGGAAAGACTTAAAGCATATTTACATGTAACACCAAGTTAACCTCTAAGTTTTGTTGGTAACTCAAGTCTATAAGTCAACTTATTTACTGCACTTCAAAACTCAACATTTATGCATTTTTTATTGTAGACAATACCTTAGCTTTAACACCTATCTTACAACTCACTGATACAACCATTGATGGAAAAGATCCATCGTACATATGTGCTTAACACAAGGAATAGTAAGTGTATTAATCTGATCAAGGAAATTTAGTCTAACTACAAAGTCATAGTCATTGAGTGATATTACCTCAAAATTTCCTTTTCATGATAGTGTCCTCCAAGTTGCAATTCCATTTCTTTTTTATGCCCATGGGTAGAAGATTTTTTGAGTTTAATGTCTTCATCCACCTAATTGCTTTCTCAACTTTGAAACCAAACCTCTTATTAGTCTTTACAAAATTAACAAATTTGTTGTACTTGTTTTATAAAAAAACTTGGTTATTGGGTGTGATAAACGTCCCGTAGGGTGTGTAGTATATATATATGTGGCACTTGTCACGCCCTCAATTCTCTTGTGGAGTTTAAAAAATTCTGCAAGCAATGTATCAAATAATTATCCTTAGTAAAATATCCTAAAAATTCTTGTTAATTATTTCACAAATTTCAAAAGACGGGTGAAAAAAATTACATAGGTTTATTAAAAGTTTATATAAAAATAAATGAAATTTTAGTTAAAATGGTAAAATCAGAGTGCCTTAGGTTTAAACATCACAATGTGTGAGATTTTGTTTTGTTTTATATAAAAATATTTAAAAAGACCAAAATGCCTTCACAAGAATATAATTTTGTAATAATAATTTTTTAGTCATTTCCCAATTGAATTGGTATTTAGTTGACGTGTGACACCATGTACCAGCCTGCCCGACAAAGTCTTTGTATCTGGTTATGATTTGGCGTATAGTTGGTAAAATAAGGATAGATATGAGTAAGTAAATTTTTTTGTCTTGGCTAAGTATAGAATTATGTGTATTATGCCATTTGGCGAACTCTTAGTTTTGGCGAGTTTTGTGGTTTGACGGAATCTTTTGTTAAATATCCGTCGAACTTAGGTGCTTTAAGCGAACTTGTTAAGTTCGCAATTGTTTAGATTTATTTATTATTTAAGTATGGCAATTTGGTTAGTTAAGTTGAGATTTAGTTAGAACAGAACTAGACTACTGTAGATGATAAGACTTAAATTAAGTGTACTTAATCACGAGAATTAAGAGAGTGTGGAATTATCTAATTTTTCCACTAATCCTTGTCTCCGAGCTTAAGTATAAAAGGACAGCGGTGGTCTTTTTGAACACTTTTATGTTTTTTTCTTCTTCATTAATTTCCTCTGAAAACTCTTTAAAAACCTAAGTTAAAAAAAACCCCTATTCGGAGTAAGTTTTGCATTATTCAACTAACTTCTACATTAGTACAAGCTCACTGGTAATTACTAATAACCCTAGGTTACCCTCTAAGTCATTTACGTGTTTCTCGTTCTATATACATATATGTTAGAATAATCTGTGAGGAAGGAAACTTCTTAGTTATAGATTAAATGTTGTTGACTCTTGCATGCATGATCAGATTTGATCGGTTGATGATGTGATATGTTTAAATATCTTTATTTTAGCTCAAGAAGTTAATGAAGGTCCAAGGGATAAAGACAAATGACCTACTTTATAGACTTGTGTTAGAGTTTCTGGTGAGTTCCTTCTTACTTCCGTGTGTTGTAATTTTCTTTACTTTATAATTCGTGTAAGGTAAGGAATCCTCCTTTGTAATGGATGAAATATGTTGTGTTGGTAATGGTTATCCAAAGTCTTTAGTCTGAGTGCAGTCTATTTGTGATATAAAGTAAGCGCCATTCTTTATACTTAAGTCACTACCATTTGCTTTTGATATGTATGATATGATATGAACTGATATGAGGTGATAGAGACGAAAAGATATGTTTGTATAGCCTCCAGTAAGATAACTATATTGGAAAATAGATTGGCAAGTGACGATAAAACATGTTGTTCTAAATGAAAATGATATTGGGTATGTGGCTGGTATGAGAATGGTTTTTTCTAAGTTGGGTTGAGCTGGCGTATAGTATACGTTTAACATCCCGCCTAGCGTAGTACCTGAAAACACATATCATTCGTATAAGGGAGCCTTATAGCGTGTAGTTTAGTAGAATTAAGTGTCGAAAGATTTTCTAAAGTAAGTAGGACGTCAACCACGCCCTTAGGCAAAGTCTAAGAAAAGATGAGTTTTAGAGGTTGGCAAACTTTCCCAGAGAGGGCATGCCACCTTTGCCTTAGAAGATTTTGTTTTGATCTTTTCTTTTTCTTCTTATTTTCTTAAGTTTTTGATCTAGGAGGATCGTTAGCTTACTATTTTACTAACTGGATAG
Source organism: Gossypium hirsutum (assembly GCF_007990345.1). Taxonomy (NCBI): domain Eukaryota; kingdom Viridiplantae; phylum Streptophyta; class Magnoliopsida; order Malvales; family Malvaceae; genus Gossypium; species Gossypium hirsutum. The sequence continues at coordinate 40,987,163 of NC_053444.1, forward strand.
AATTGCTAGCTAGTTACAGGAATTTTGTTAGGATAGAACAAAACGTTTGAAATTGATAAGATGTGCATTAAAGAAGGGAGAGAAGGTCATTAGTCACATATACCAAGGGAAGGGTAGTGAGAAAACCAAACTTGCCCATTAAGTTTCTCCTTCCCTTAGTGCTAATATAGAGGGATAAGACTTTTTGGTTAAGCTTTGAGTTTTCTATAGGATTTAGCCTCTCACTTCTCAAGATCTTTTATGCACTTTTCTATGAAACTTTAGAACCAGCTAAGGGTTGAATTTGTTGCTACCAGCAATCTCCATTAACTATTGTGCTTCTAGTAAGTGTCTTTGAACCCAAGCTATGTAACAAGGTAATGTTTCTTAAGAATTTAGGAGTTTATCACCTTAGAACTTGGTGGATAAAGAATAATAGAAATTTTAGATCATTAAGTTTTCTACTGATAAACTTGTTACTAATATTGAATATGGTAAGATGGTTTGATAGAATGACTTTTGTCATTATAGCTCAAGAGAATCCTGAAAGTTCCTGAGATAAGGGTAAGAGTTTTACTGTTTGTTTCTGCATTTCCTGGTGAGTTCCTTCGTACCTCTTGAATATCACCTTACGAATGTCTGTGTGAGGTAAGTATAAGTTTTGTGACAAGGGTAAAAGTTTGTTCTAGAATGTCTGCACGGGAGTTTATAACATATGTTACATGTTTAGCCAATGCCCTTCTTACTTCGGAAAGGAACCGTATGGTCGTAAATGAGTGGGAATGTTGATTCTTAGGTGATGCCTTCAACCGGAGTTGCCATTGAATTTGAAGATCACGTTATATGAAGTATGCTTGTACAACCACTGATAGCGCAATTGACCTTGCAAACCAGGAAGGCGGGGCATAGCAAATGTTTGGAAAAAGAGACTTTCTATAATGGATAAGGTTGGCTAACATGAAGAAGAGTTGAGTACATGATGCATTGGTAAAAGTGGGACATTGAGTTCGATGAGTAGTTCGAGTCTGCCATTATGGCGAACTATATGTTCCAATCAGTCTTACAAGTTGTATTTACTTTCTTAATTATTGTCGTCCAAGTCCGCCATTATGGCGAACTATGTGTTCCAATCAGTTTTACAAGTTGTATTCAGCTTCCAAATTGTTGTTGTCCAGTCTGGGAACTCACTAAGTTCTATGAACTTACCCCAATTATTTTCCCTCTTTAGGACCTTCGAGGAATAGGACTTGAGTAGGACTTCCCTAGAGAAACATTTTGTTGTGAGGCCCTTATATGTTTGGTATTAAGCATGACAATTAGTAGGCCACTTTTTATTGTAACCAATATTTCTCTATTACTAGTTTTACTTTACTTATTAAACTTGAGTGTATAAAGTGTATCTGAGTTTGAACATTTATTTCATAATTGTTTTGTTTAAGATTTGAAAGAACTTTATTTTATAATCGTGGAAGGTCGAGATGATTCTTCCGCAAATTACTTTCCCATTAAACAATTAAGTTTAAATGATAGAAAAGAAAGAAGTTTTTCAGTTAGATTGAGGGCTTAAAACCCGTGTGAAGCACCAACCTTGGGTCCCTTTTCGGGAGCTAAGGCTGGGGCGCCATATGATTTTTGGTATTAGAGCCAAGGTTTAGTCAATTCTCAAAAAAATTGAAGGCCAAATGTACCCCTATCATGCTTAGAGGTGCTAAGTCTTGATATTTAGTATTAAAAGAATGTGATTTTTTATTGTAGTAAAGAAGAATTTTAGCTAATCCGAGAGAAGTTGTCAGCGAGGATATAAATAGTCATGTGACCGTTTCCAGATGTACTAATGTCCAGAGTGTGAATACTGTAGTATAATATATATCAATGAGGTGGTATCCGCAAGTATACAGGTCCAGTTGTAATATAGTTACAACGGAGTAGGTAAGTACTCCGAGGATCGTACCCAAGCGAGGCTAGTGCTAGATCGAATTTAACCTGAACACTGAAAGATCTAATTAGTACTTTAATTCAATTATAGTATGAAAATAAAATGAATGGAGTTTTTAAGATTTGTTTATAATAATAAAATAAATTAACATAAAGAAATAAAAATTTGATTGGCTTCGAAACCACCAAATAAAAATAATTCCTATAATAAAATAACTCTAAACAGTAGTAAAAAGTAGTAGGCCGATTCTATAAGGACTGGTGATTATGATCAAATTTCGTGTTTTTCTCATGAATAGAATTTTTGTCGTGCCGATAATCGTGGCAATAGACGTGCCCACGACTCCAAATGACCTGTTGAAAAATAAATAAATTAGGGGAGTTTCGAAATGACTAGAAATTAAATAAATGAAATAGCAGAAATAAAAAATAAGCTGTTTATAGCGGCTAATAACGTCCTAACCACCAATTCTTCCTCTCGTAGTTGATCCCAGTACGCCCTATAAACCAACCCTTACCGATTGTCTAACCGCGATACACGCATTCGCAATTCAATACCCTAGTAGCCTTGTGTTCTAAAGAACCCAACTCGGATTAATGGCTTCAACCGCGTGGGACATTTAAATCTGATCACAATCTCCCTTAACTTGTTCGCAGAAATCCGAATACAGCACGACCTAATCGTCTTCTCAACTGTACGTCAAAATGACTCCAACCCAACACGCTTTTTGAATTGAAATCGAGTTAAATTTAAGGGTTGAATTTGTCAATCCCGATATTCCGGAGAGATGGTGAATATCGATTTGAAGGATTTTTAGTGCAGATACAATTTCTCATGATTCTTGACCAGAAAAAATACCGACCTAAAGCTAATTAGAATTTAGTGAAGCATGAACTTTATCATGCTTTGTTGGTTATGAAGTGAATTTAATGGTAATGGAGAAATATGGAAAGGGGAAAGGACTTCGGAAATAATTAAACAAATTTTCTAAGAAACAGGAAATGAAATGAAAGTGGCAGTATGCCTACTGACGTAGGAAATGGAAAGAATAAAAAACAATTTCAATTCAATTCCAGCTAATTAAGGTGTGATTTTTTAAGTGTACCATACCACCTATTTATATATAAATCATATATTAAAAGTAGGGTAGTTCCAAATTTACGATTCAGCCCCTCTAAATTTGGCCTTTACAAGGTCAAAAATCTGGCTAGCCCCTCAAATGTCCCAAATTTACAATTCGGTCCCTTTTCTATTTCTCATGCTTCAATTTAATCCTCTTTTTGCTTGTCTTTGATTTACAGCATCCGAATTTCATTCTTGACAATATTTAAACATAAAATTCACCAATTAACAGGAATTAATTCAAGAACAAGTCGAGTTGAGCACGTAAAATATGCAAAATAAACAAGCTATCAAATCCCCCTACTTAGCTTATGCTTGTCCTCAAGCATTCTGTACGTTCCTACATTAGAAATTATTCAATAACTTATCAGAAATCAAGTCTCTTTTCTACAGCCATGATCAATGCAAACAATTAGGAGAAAAATGAATAAGTGCTCAAATACTTAGTTTAATCAATAGGTATCCATAAATTTCAAATATGTAAATTAGATCATTTCACTAAATTGAGTTTGAACCAAAATTTGCAAAGTATTAATCTTAATTAGTTATGCAGTAAATTTGGGACGTAGTCAAACATTTTTACGTGAACTAGGATGAGAACCCAAGCACTCTACCCCGGTTACTCAATTTGACATGTCTCTAAACGGACTATTTTACCCTACTTATGGTAGCTCAGTTAGAGAAATGTTTACAAGTCTTCGGTTTATTACTCGAACCTTTTTACGCTAGATGAGATGATAACCCAAACAACTTATCCCGGTTACTAAATTCATTAACTTTTCTGAAATCTTCACTCATAATTTAAGCCCCTTTTTTTGCTTTTTTACATTTATTTATTTACAAGAAAATACAGTATTCATACCAAGCAATTATAAACAGTCAATTTTCATGAAACAATCTAATTACATATATCAACTTTAAAACACAAATGTCAATTAAATTAGATATTTGAACACTTTAATTCAAGAATCACCCAACTATCTAAATTGACTAAGCAATGGAATTAGAGGCTCAATGTCAAACAAATTAGCGAATAATCCAACATAAGAGTTAATAGATGCGAGAGAAAAACATACAGCAAAAGAAATTCAACCATGCATACTGACTAGTTGAAGCCCCTTACTTAACCGATGCTTGTCCTCAAGCACATTTTATATGAATTAAAGTATAGTAACTCAAACAGTAAACATAGATAAAGGTTAAGTATACTCCCCATGTGTTTCTAAATTGTGAGCGTTGGGAGTAATGACTTTGCAAGATGTCGAGGATCATGGAGACTTGGGTTTCCATTGTTTCAACTCGACCTTCGATCCGACTTAAATGTGCCTGTACAGATGAAGGAGGCTACTCCTCTTGCTCCCTAGTAGTAAAATTTGGACGTTGGCCAAAGACCCGATTACTGCAAGCAGTTCGTGTACCTAGAGGAATAAAATAATACGTAGTAGGGGTGCCGACAAGCAAACCCAATCCAAACAATACTCATCTAGATTATCCATAGTATATGCACATGTTAAGGACAATAAATCGACTTTATAGGGAAAAAGTTGAGAGGTTAAATTTGTAATATATGGGCCAAGTATTAGTGGTCAATTAGAGCATAAAACAACATAAAAATTTTGCGTAAACCAATATCCTAAATTAACTTTAAAGCCAGAATGCATACACCACAAAAAGAATAATTTGTTTTAGTTAAAATAGATGACGTATCATTTCGACCTGAATAGTTAAAAGCTAAAAACTGATGAATGTATTTCAAAGTGGGTTCATGCACTAACAAGTCCTTAGAGGTCTTGGGATTATAAAGTTTATTTCCAGAATGAGTTAAAGTAGAGTAAATATCATTTGCATCAAAATCACTTAGTATATCCAATAAAGCAGTATGGTAAGAATCACTTTGAACATTGTCAGGGTCAACGAAACCTAGGGAGACATTAAAATCTAAAATCAAAATTCTAAAGTTTTTACCAAGTAACCAAAAACAGGCAACATCTTGAGTTTAAATAGTTTGCAATGCATTAATATTGAAGCTAAATGTTGTGTAGAATTCATAAACTAGTTCATAATATGCGATACACAAAATATTTGCAAATGAATTCCAACCATTAGCATCAAAATAGTTAAACACATCATCACGTATATTTAACATGTCAAGAGTGTAAAGATCAATTTGCTTACAAACTGGGAGTGGGCGTTGTCGAATGTTGCTGTATTTTGTGTGATGCTCTAGGGATTGTAAAGTTTAAAGACTCTCGTAATAGTCTTTCAGTGGGATTAGTGTAAGTACGACCTAACTTATTACGTTGAACATCTCGGGATGGTCGATCATTTTCATTAGGCGAGCTGGGTGGTAGGCTTGAATTTTCAGCAGCATCAGTATTGCTATATGGAGGCATCTCTAGCACATCAATTGGTGGTCGATGTGGTCGCGTGGTGGACAACCGTGTTTGACACTGAGAAACATGCTCGTTTCTAGTCGAAGGACCTTCGCCATAGTCGTTAGAAGTCCTAGCCTCATCTGAACAACTTGCATAGTATGTTAGTAAAGGTAAAACAAGTTGTAAGTTAGGAATTGACCTTTCGGAAGTAGTGGGGCTGTTGTGTGAATGTTCTGTCTTGATCAAAGTTGGGTTTCATCGGTGACGATTCCTAGTAGGTACGACTATCTGTCTTATAGGGGGTGGAGACGGTTTCAAGTCATTATCATTTAAATCGACACCTAGAGGCGTTGAAAATCAGTTTCATCCATGATTGAGCTAAGCCAGAAACCTGTCGGTTGCTTGGTTCCTAGTTTGAACCATGGTCTACGAATGGGCTTGAAGAACAAACAACGTTTATTTACTGTTGATCACGATGACAGTTCATGGTGGTAGTGGACGGCGGAAACACTAGACAACCTTTGGGTAGTCGTGTGGAAGGGTGTGACAATTTTTTTAAAGAGGAGATTTTTAGGGTGTAGAGGAGGTGACGTTAATGGTGGGAAGGTGAGGGTTTGGTGTTATGAAAGGTTGGTGGTGCTTGGGTAAGAGGAAGGGCTTTCGAATGGTGGTTTATGGAGGAGAAAATGATAGGTGAACAACAATGAGAAGGGAAGAAAGGGAGTCAGTTGATGAGGAAAAACACGATGAGACCATGGTGATGCTGTGGGTTCCAAGATCAACGACGATAATGGAGGAAAGAAATGAGTGACGGTGCTTGCGAAACGACGTTCTTTGGTGTCGACTCGATGCAGTGTTGCGAGGGTATGAAGAGGAACCGTCGACCAAAGGACGTGGTGGCGATATGTAGTGATGGCGGCGACGTTATGGTGTGAAAGGGGTTGGGGTTTTTTGTGTAGAATATGGAGAAGAAATGGAAGTAGAGAGGAAGGTTGGGGGTTTGGGGGTTTACTTTTTTTTTGGCCAGTTTGGGCCTTTTTTCCTTTTTTTTTCTTTTTTTCTTTGGGCCAATTTGGCCGTTCAGCCCTCTTTGTTTTCTCTAATTTTTTTTGGGTTTCGTTAGGCCTGTTTGGGTTTTAGGGAATTAGGTTTGTTTTGGTTTTTGTGTAATTGGTGTTTGTTTGGGTGTTGGGTTAGTATTCGGTTTGGGGTAGGTAGATTAAGTGGACTTGGGTTTTGGGGTTTTTATTTGGGTTAGGGGTGCTGGGTTTTGTTTGTAGGAAAATAAATGTTAGCACTTAGCACGACGTGCCCACACCACCATCAGTAACCGATTTTCGAAAAATTGACAACCTCCATTATGTCTTTAGAAAATAACAGATTAACTGGATTAAATAATAATCTGGTTATTATTCATTTTATTTTCAATCTAAATAAAATTTAAAAATTTAATAAAATAAAGTTGGGTTGCCTCCTAAGAAGCGCTTTTGTTTAATGTCATTAGCTCGATGACCTGGAAATTTATTCAATCGGCTCTTTGAGGATTAAATTCCTCAACCATGTGGACTTGAAAATTTTCGTAGAATGGCTTCAATCGCTTTCCATTGACTTTGAAGATTTTTCCAGATTCTTCACTTTTGACTTCAACTGCACCATATGGAAATATGTGAGTAATAATAAAAGGCCCTAACCACTTAGTTCAGAGCTTACCCTCAAAGATTCTTACTGTAGGGTCATAAAGTAATACTTTTTGCCCTACCACAAATTGTTTACTGGTTATCTTTTGACCATAGTATGCCTTTATTTTATCCTTATGCATTTAGGCACTTTTATACGCTTCTCGTCGAATTTCCTCAAGTTCCTGGATATGTAATTTACGATACTTGCCTATAGCTTTCAACTTCATGTTGCATTGCTTAACCTCCCAATATGCACTATGTTCTAATTCCATAGGAAGATGACATGGTTTACCAAAAAGAAGTCAATAAGGAGACATACCTATGGGCCCCTTATAAGCTGTGTGGTATTGCCACAGTGTATCATTTAGTCGTAAACTCCAATCTTTCCTATCTAGCTTAACGGTCTTCTCCAAAATCAACAAGATTTCTTGATTTGAGATTATCGCTTAACCGTTTGATTGAGGGTGATAAGTCGTAGCAAATTGTTGCATTACACCATATTTTTTCAAAAGTGTCGATTACCTTATTGAAAAAATGCGTTCCCCAATCGCTTATCAAAGCTCGTAGTGTGCCAAACCTAGAAAAAATATAACTCTTTAGAAAATCCACTACAGTTTTGGCATTAGCACGTTGGGTTTTAGAGACATTTCATTTTTTCAGCTCAAATTTCCTACCTTTTAACATTTTTGGAAAATATTTCAGAATAAATATGCATAAAAAAATATGTGGCCAATATAGTCCACATTCAAGTACTTTATGCACAGTTCATTTAGAGCCAAAATCTACATACGTAAGAATGACAAAAAGATGGAATCAATTTTACCTCAGTTTCTACAACGCAACATCGAATTACTTGATTGGAATAGTATTTCCAAAGGTAGGGGTCGTCCTAAATATAGTTTCATGATTCTTGTTTAACCTTATCATTTTCAGATCGTGATAAATTAGGTGAAATTATACCTGTAGCAATCTGATTCACCATGTCTGCGTACCAAGGAAAAATCGTCTAAGTAGAAAATAGACTTTCATTCAGGAAATCGGCTCAAATGGTCGGTTACCAGATTCTCGCATCCATTATTATCCTTAATCTCGGGATCAAACTCTTGCAAAAGTAATCCCTATCTAATAAGCCTTGGCTTTGCTTCGTTTTCCCGATCAGATATTTAAGAGTTGCATGGTCAAAGAAAATAATAATTTTAGTTCCTGATAAATACGATCGAAACTTTTCCAAAGAAAAGACTATAACTAGAAATTCTTTTTTAGTGGTTGAGTAATTGCTTTGTGTGACATCCAAAGCCTTAGATGTATAAGAGATAACATGGGGTTCTGTCTCGATTCTCTACCCAAGGACCACTTCTACGTTATGCTCACCTGTGTCGTACATGATTTCGAAAGGATAGTTTTAATTTAGTGGCAGAACTATAGGTGCTGAGATAAGTTTATGTTTGAGTGTGTCAAACGCATCCCTGTATGATTGGTGAAACTCAAACTCCTTATCTTTCTGTAAGAGATTACAAAGCGATTGTGCAATTTTTGAAAAGTCTTTAATGAATCGCCTATAGAAACTTGCATAACCAAGAAAAGAACGGATCTTCTTCATAGTTTGGGGTATAGAAGTAAGTTAATAATATCATTTTTTTGCTTTATCAACAGAAATTCCTTCAACAGAAATGATATGACCTAGAACTAATCATTTTTCAACCATAAAATGAAATTTCTCATAATTTAGAACAAGGTTAAATTCTAGGCACATTTCTAAAATTTTTGCAAGATTTGACAAACACATATCAAAAGATTCACCATACATAGTAAAGTCATCCATAAATATCTCAATTAATTTTACGACATAGTCGGAAAATATACTTACCATACACCTTTAGAACGTGGCTAGTGCGTTGCAAAGTCTAAATAGCATCCGTCTATAGCAAATGTGTAACGACCTAAAAAGTACAGGCATTGGAAAGTGAATTATCAGGTCTCCGTTTTGGTAAAACGGACTCGTAAAATAATTATTTAAAATATTTATAGAATTAGTTATATGACCAATTGGATTTTAGTTAAGTGAATTTAGTTGAATTAAAGTTAATTGATTATTAGGCCTAAATTGAATTAAGTGTGAAAGTGAATTATAGAATAGAGAAAGGTGAAAGGACTAAACTAATAATTAAACCATAAAAAAGTGACAAGTGTGTGGTAATTATAAATACATGTGTAATAAATATATGTATACATTTGTAATTAATATATATACATATTAATTAAGTAAAAGATATTTATATATTATATTATTACATTTTAAATAAACAAAAAAGTTGACAAATGTATGATGCATATGATGACATGTGGAAAAATGAAATACATATATTAGTAATTATTACATATTTACTTATTATTTAATTAAATAATATTATATTATTATATTATTGTTCTTATATTAAACTAATTAAATAAAAGAAATAAAAGATAAAAAAAAGAGAAATTGAAATAGAATAGGCAAACGAAACATAGAAGGAAAGAAGGAAAGAAAGAAAAGGGAAAATTGAGGTTTTGAGGTTCCAAGCATAAATTGGTAAGTCAATTTAGTCCATTTTCTCTTAGTTTTGATGTTTTTGGAATCCTAGAACAAAGTATTATTAGATTTATGTTGAAATTTTTTAAGAGATTAGATTTTTTTTTGACATGGTTCATGTTGGGAAAGACAATGAATTAGGGGTTAAATTGATTTACTTTCAAGTTAGAAGTTAGTAAAGGATTTAATTGTGAAATAAAGTGAAAGTTTTGAATAGTAGGGACTAAATTGAAAGAATCTCAAAATTAGGGATTTATGGTGAAATTGAAGAGTTAAAATGAGTTTATAGTAAGAATTGAGAAAGAATATGGAGTTAGATTGGGAAAATAAAATTAGTATTGATAAGGGATTAAATTAGAATTTAGGTAAAGTTTAGGTATAAATGGAAATATTTAGATGAAATTGTGTATTAATGATTTTTAATTGTTTAATTACGTAGCTAATGTCATGCAAGAGACATTAACCAAGAAAGGAAAGGAGAAGGTGGACAAGGAGTGACTCGAGAGAAATTTCGGTTAGTATTACCATAATTCGAATTGAATTATTAATTGTTAAAATTTAAATTAATATACATGATAAGCAAATTGAGGTAAGTATCACGATTGAATTGAATGATAAATACGTATTGGTATTAAATTTATTAATAGCAATTGTTGAATTTTGAATAATATGTTTAGTAACTAAAAATAAGGTGAATATCGATATTGAATTAAATGATATTAAATTGTATGTGAATTGAATGGAAATTACTAGTGATATGATTTGAATTAAAAGAATTAATGTTGTATCGAAATGCATATTGGATTGAAAAATTGATTTGAATTAAGAACATGAGAAATTGTGAATTGAATGAATTGAAATGAAGTATGAATATGTATGAACATTTGATGGTATATTGATTGGAAAGTGGAAAATGTATTGAATTGAATTGTGATTAAAAATGATTTGAATTGAAAGTATGAGAAAGTGATTGAATTGAAATGTAATTCGGAAACCCTATTAACTAGTCGGGCTAAGTCGGATATAGTTGGCATACCATAGGATTTGAAAGAGTACGGGATTTATCAACTCTACCGATCCGACACTTTATGTATCGTATATCAAGCACTTTATGTGTCATATTTCAGGCACCTCGTGTGTCGTTTCAGGCACTTATGTGTTGTATATTGATCAGGTACTGAGTGCCATTTTAGGCACAATGTGTTGTATTGGTGTGTTTGGTTGGATCCGTGTATCCGCCAAGGTCCGAGTCTTGTTAATATGGGTAAATAATTGAATGAGAAAATTTGAATAAGTGTGATTGATTGAGCTATGGAAAGAAATGAGAAAGTGAAATTGTGAATTGATATGTGAATTGAAAATTGAGATATGGGATTTGAAGACATGAACCCAAAGTTCATGATTTAATTAAGAGTAAATTTTTGTTATATGATATTAATGAGTACAAATTGCAATAGAATTGATATTGAATATAATGATAAAGTGAATGAATTGTATATGAATTGAAATGAACTATTGGAATGAGATTTGGAAAATCTAATGCAATTGAGATAGTGACATATTGCTTATTGATATTAATGATCAAGTTGATTTAAAGTATGAGATAATTAATGAATAATTGTAGGCATAAATTGAATGTATATAATTTATCGATTAATGTTATAAATTTGAATTATGGCAATACCACTGAGTATACCCATACTCAGTGTACGGTTGTTTCCATGCGCAGGTTAGTAGAAAGCCAGTGTCTGGTCCAGCATCCAGAGTAATCCCGACCTCAGATAAATTTTAGTGATGTATCTTTGTTTTGATAATGTGACATGTATCTAGGTGATGTAAAGGTTAAGTATAAGAGTTTTGTGATTATGGTTGTAGAATGATGTTTAAATTGGTTGTAAATATGAAATGGAACTAATATGACATATTTGATACAAGTATGAAATGATAATAACCTGATCCACTTTTGAAACGAAATTTGGGCCTTGAGAGTCCAATAAAGGGACTTAATGATTAAAGTATGCTATGTCTGTTACTTATTTGTGAATTAGTTATAAGTTATCCGATATGTTCGGTAATGTTCTGTAACCCTGTTCCGGTGATAGTTTAGGATTAGGGGGTGTTACAGAATGTGCCAAAAGGACAAGTAAACGTCATCTTCTCTTGATCCTCCGGTGCCACTGGAATCTGGAAAAAACCTGAGTAACCATCAATAGAACAATAATGAGATTTTCTAGCTAAACATTCTAACATCTGCTCAATAAAAGGAAGTGAAGAGTGATCTTTCAAAGTTAAAGAATTCAACTCCTGTAATATATGTAGACTCTCCACCCATCTTCGACCCGAGTGGGAACCATCTCACCTGCCAAATTTTCAATTACGGTCACACCAATTTTTTCAGCACTACATGAACTGGGCTAACCCAATTGCTGTAAAAAATGGGATAAATCATCCCAACATCAAGTAACTTTTGAACTTCTTTCCTTACTACTTCCATCATCGGCGAATTGGGACGGATTTGAGTCTCTCTCTACAACTAGAATTTTGTGGATACAAGTCGAAAGACTCAAACCCTTTATGTCGACAATCGTCCACCCGATCACCCCTTTATAATTTCTAGGAACTCGCACCAAAATTTCCTCTTCTAACTTCGAGAGTTTACTCGAGATTATTACTGGCAAGGTATTTCCTTCGCCCAGAAAATTGTACTTCAAATGGTCCGGAAGTGGTTTGAGTTCCAATTCTGGGGCCTGCAAAATGGATTGTAAAAGCTTAGTTTGTGAAGGAGATAATTCAAGAGTTTTACCTGAATTTTTCTGTAATTGCGATGCCTCCGTATAAGCCATTGTTTCGCGAACAGACTCTTAGATAGTTATCTACTCCTCTAGTTTTTCCATGGCACCAAACTCTAGACTTCTGCAAAGAACAATTCGTAATTCATCTTCGTCATGATATTCCAAATGCAATTCAGTTAAAGGCTCAATTATATCAAAATTAGAAACATTAGTAATCGTGCTAGGACGGTTCATGGCCTCATAAACGTTAAATTTCATTACTTCTCCATTGAACTCCATAGTGAGTATCCCACTTTGTACATCAATCTTAATTTGTGTAGTACTGAAAAATGGTCTCCCAAGTAGTATATCAAAAGAATTGGCCGAGTAATCATCCTCTATGTCGATAATGTAGAAATTTGCATGAAAAATTAGTTTGTTTACCTTGACAAGAACATTCTCTAGCACTCCCTCCAGATGCACTACCGACCTATCTGTAAGTTGAATGATTACACCTGTTTCCTTTAAAAGACCCACATTTAGTAGTTTATAAATAGATAAAGGAATAATATTAATTGATGCACTTAAGTCGCACATGACTTTTTTAGTACCGACACTACCTATTTTGCAAGATATGAAAAACATACCATGGTCCTTACATTTAGGTGGTATTTTCCTTTGTAAAACTACAGAGACATTTTCTCCAAGACTTACCTTTCCATTGCCTAGGAGTTTCTTATTACTCGTGCATAATTTCTTTACGAATTTGACATATCGTGGAATTTTCTTAATCACATCTAGGAGAGGAATGTTGATTTCCACCCTTCGAAAGGTGTCAATGATCTCCTTCTCTTCTTCCTCCTTCTTGTCTTAGACAAGTCTTCTAGGAAATGGAGGTGGTATTGCAAATGGTTTTTGTGGTGCTGACTCTATTGGAGCCTCTAAGTCAAGTTTCTTCTCGTCTTGACCAGCAATGTGGGCACAAATCACGCTAGGTACGGGCTCCAAAACCTTTCCACATCTCAACATCATAGCACTTGCTTTATGCTAAGGATTAGATTTAGTTTGAGACGACAACTTTCCTTGTGACTGCAATCGACTTACTGTAAGCGCAAGCTTACTCAACTGTTTATCTAGCTCTTGAAGATGTGTTTCCGTCTTCTGCTGGAATTTTTTGGTACTATTGGCTAACCTTTCCACTATTGCTTCCAAGGATGATTTTTGAGGTGGTAACTATTGATTTGGAAATGGCCTTTGTTGGTATGGTTGACTAAATCGAGGATTCAACCCATAGCTCAGATTTGGATGATCTTTCCACATTGCATTATAGGTGTTCGAATAGGGATTATCGCCTTTGAGGTGGCCCTAGAAAGTTTCTGACAATATTTGCTTATTCTGTCAGACCCTCGTGTAAAATGGAACATGAGTTCGTCAGGTGGTCTGGCATGGCAGAAATTCCACATAACCATGCTGGGTTTGTTTTATCTATAAATTTTAAACAACATTAATAAGCTTATAAATTTTATCACTTAGAGATAGAGAACTTAACCCATAAACCCATCACGTGGGTTCTATAGCCGGTCAGAATTATTGAGGGTTTGCAATCATCGTCGAAATTAACTCTCTTATTCTTTGAGGTGTCATTTTAACAAGTGTCCCTCCACTAGCAACATCTATCATTTTCATTTCCATTTCCATTTGGAGTAACCCCTCATAAAAATACTGCAAGAGTGACTGTTCATTCAGGCCATGTTGTGGCAACTTGCACACAACTTTTTGTACCTCTCCTAGTAACCAAAGAGCGATTCAGTCTCCTTTTGCCAAATTCCTACAATGTCCCTCCTTAATTCCGCTGTTCGAGCTGTTGGAAAGAACCTAACAAGAAATAAATGAGACATGCCAGACCATGTATTGACAGATCTTAGAGGTAAATAAAATAGTCATTCTCTAGTAGAGTCTGTTAACGAGAAAGGAAAAGCACGAAGTTTAATTTGATCATCGGTTACTCCCTGAGGTTTCATGCTCTTGCAAACCATATGAATCTCTTTAAGATGGGTATGCAGATTTTCATTTTGTAATCTACGAAAGGTGGGCAATAGATGAATCAAGCCCGATTTCAACTTGAACGGCGTTCCTCCCACCGAATAAGTTATGCATAATGGCTGTTGTTCAATTTGTGCTACTGCAAGCTGGCGTATAGTTTCTCTGTCATCTCGTTTGGTTAGTCAAATAAGAAAATATCCTCAGTGTAAGATCCTACTTCGAACTCGAATGTGGTTGATGGTAAATATCCTCAGTGTAAGATCCTACTTCGAACTCGAATGTGGTTGTTTACCATGTCGAATGGCTTCTCTTTGCAGTTTTCGTACCAACTTCTCTATTTCTGATTCAAACTCTAGAGTTCCCATTTCTGATATGTTCATAAGGAAAACAAATAAAAATTAGAAAAATATCTACAATCCCCGGCAACGGCGCCAAAATTTGATAAGCGTCGAAACTAGTAAATAAAAATAATTCCTATAATAAAATAACTCTAAACAATAGTAAAGAGTTGTAAGGTTGATTCCACAGGGATTGGTGATTATGACCAACTTTTGTGTTTTTCTCGTGAACAGAATTTTTGTCATGCCGATAATCGTGGTAGTAAATGTGCCCACGACTCCAAACGACTTGTTGAAAAATAAATAAATTAAGGGGGTTTCAAAATGACTAGAAATTAAATAAATGAAATAGCAGAAATAAACAATTAAATAAATAAAAAATAAAATTAATTGGGAAATAAATTTGAATTTTGTAAAAAGAGTTATAAAGCCTTAGCCCTAGACTCTATGGATTTCGATTTTGAATCTACCCTCGAAAATTGGTTTTCTCCTCCAAACAATAAATTAGTTATAATTGCTAAGAATGTCTTAACTGTCAATTCTTTCTCTCGTAGTTGAACTCGGTACACCCTACAACCAACCCTTACCGATTGTCTAACCGCAATACACGCGTTCGTAATTCAAGACCTAGATAGCCTTGCGTTTTGAAGAACCAAACTCAGATTAACGAACTCAACCGCGTGGGACGTTTAAATTTGATCACAATCTCCCTTAAATTTTTTACGAAAATCCGAATACAACATGGCCGTCTCGTCTTCCCAACTGTACGCCAAAACGACTCCAACCCAACACGTTTTTTGAATTGAAATCGAGTTAACTTTAAGGGATAAATTTGTCAATCCTAATATTCTAGAGAGATGGTGAATACCAATTTAAAGGATTTTTAGCACAAATACAATTTCTCACATTTATTGACTGGAAAGAATACTAGCTTAAAGCTAATTTAAATTTAGTGAGGCACGAAATTTGTCATGCTTTGTTGGTTATGGAAGTAGATTTAATGGTAATGGAGAAAGATGGAAAAAGGAAGGGACATGGGAAATAATTAAACAAATTTGCTAAGAACAAGGAAATGAAATGAAAGTGGTAGTATGCCTACTGATGTAGGAAATGGAAAGAATAAAAAACAATTTCAATTCAATTCTAGCTAATTAAGGTGTGATTTTTCAAGTGTACCATACCACCTATTTATACATACACCATATAATAAAAGTAGGCTAGTTTCAGCTACCCACTAATTACATGAAATAATATCAAATTTTATTTTCTAAATTTGGCTTTTACAAAGTCAAAAATCTGGCCAGCCCCTCAAATGTCCCAAATTTACGATTCGGCCCCTCTTCTATTTCCTATGCTTCAATTTAATCCCACTTTTGCTTGTCTTTGATTTACAACATCTGAATTTCGTTCCTGACAATGTTTAAACATAAAATTGACCAATTAGAAGGAACTAATTCAAAAGCAAGTCAAGTTGAGCAAGTAAAGTATGCAAAATAAACAAGCTATCATAATTCAAGAGATCTACGAATGGAATAAATCAAATCTGATTATAGGTGATTAGCTCATTTCGGTAATCTCCATCAACTGTCGCTTTGGTTTCCTCTTCAATCAACTAGTTGCTATCCCATAGTATTTTTTGATCTTCCACTCAAAAACGAGTCAGCGAGAACTACTTATCTTCCGACCTCACAGTTTAGACCAATTTGGGATGAAGGTGTTCACGAATAGGCGATACCAATTTTAGGTTAATTCCCACCTTGATGACTTCCTAGGGTTGTCAAGCATATGGTTTTAAGTTCTTCTTTTCCCAAACAGTTGATCCATTGAGTAGCCCTATAAAACAATTAATGGATTATACCTCCACTCGCTAATCTGTCATAGAGGTTAAGAAAATACCTGATTTGTATTAAAGATGAAAACTAATCCATAGAGGTTAATTGTCTTCACAAATCAAATCTCTCGATACCAAACAAAGAAAAAATTGAATATAAACCTAAAACCTAAAAATAAAGAAAGTTAAACTAAATTTAAAAGCAGAATTCTAAACTAAGTAATTGGTGTCCTTAACATGTGAGAAAGGAGTATATTTATAAATTTCAGGTGGTCGTTGTTCTTAACCTTTGGTTAGCTAATGTTCCAGAGCTTTAAGTTTGATTGTGCAGACCAAAACACCCCCTAGTTTGTGTTTAATTCTTGTCTAGAGTCGATGTCACGACATAGGAGTCAATATATGTCTCTTGTGATGTCTTCAAGGGTATGTCGCGACACTTTTAGCCTGTGTCGCAACACCGAAGGCAGTTTTTTGATTTCTCCATTCTGCTCCCTATGTTGCGACATTGATCATTCCATGTTGTGACATAGAGACCAGTATCTATTTTATTACACCTTCTAATGGTCTCCTACACACTTACAAAGTTTATTAGCTCACCCTTAGGCCTCATTTGGCCCCTAAGGTCAATAAAAGACTCAATTTGTATATTTTATTAACTTAACAAAAACTTATATAAACATAATTAAAACCTACTAAAAATGCTTGCTTTCAAGTCTTAAAGTACAAAAAATAGTTTAATCCATTACACTGAATTACGACAGATCATCATGTCCCTACCTAGACCAAGCTACAATAGCTAACAATAATAATAACATAGGGAACACTAAGAATGTGCTGAGGAACATGCTTTACGCCAAGCTGACTCATATGTTTGAGTAGTTTATGGGAGCCAAGCCAGAACAACAACCTCAGCAACCTCAAGATCACCCTCAGCCACACCCTGAAGTACGGCAGTGTCGCCTACTCCAACAGTGCCAGCACCTCTGGTAATTCCCTAGAAAAATGACGTGATACGAGAAATCTAAAAATGGAGAGCTAGGGGATTTTTGGTAGACAAAGGAGATGATCCCACGACGGTGGAACAATGGTTGTGTTGGCTAAGGAGAGCAATAAATTAGTTAAAATGTGACCAAGAAGGCAGTCTCTGATGTGCCATGTAACGCCCCTTACCCTGTCCAGTTGTTGAACCCAAGTATTAAGATATTACAAACAATTATCAGACAAATTCATATAATTTATTTATAATAATTTGTAATAATATTAATTAATTACATAAAAACATGTATATAAACACATTAATCAAACAATTTCAGGTAGATATTAATAATACAAAAGCCTAAAAACAATTTGGTAATGAACAAGGATTAAATTAGAGCAAAAACAAAAGGAAAAAAAAAGAAAAATCTGCCTACACGGCTGTGTGCCAGGCCATGTGAACCTAGAAAATGACTTCCAAAATAAGTTTATCATCCATGAAACACTTATTCCACAAGCTACCAATTAAACCAAAATTTAACCCATTTAAAAACATTTAATTTAATCCCAAATCATCATAGAAAACAATCATCCTAAGATTCTAACCAATATACCACAATTGGCACCTATCACAATTCAAAACTAGCAAAATGTCCACATTCATTTGTGTCAATATACCTTCAATGGTTTCTCAAGTATTCAATCTACACATGCATACATTCAACCATCATATATTTAAGTATCAAACTTACCAATTCATTTACTAATATAACTTAAGCATCTAACTAAGGCAACCTATCAAAATATTACTCACAACTATTGCCATCAAACATATGCATGATTACATGATTTCAAAAAGGCTAACTAAATAAAAAATGACCATTTAAAACCTTCAACATCCTAGGTACATGCCATGACAAAAAAAACAATTCACCACTGTTTGAGTTCGAGATTATCATTAGATGCTGAGTTGACAATCGAATCAATGAGTACCTAACCTATACACACAGTAGAAGAGTAAATCATACGCTGAGTAAAACCCGATGGTATTTTTATAACTTGAATATTTAAACATATTACGAAGTAGCCAAGTACACAACTTAAATATAATAAGAGATATGTAGAGAAACATGTGACTTTCATATTTTCAGAACTACATTCATCAATCTCTCAAAAGTTTTTAATGTGAATAATCATTTTACTTATTAACGTGACTCAAACTCAAACGTATACGCGAGTTCAACCAACACACCAAATTTGGCACCCAATGCTTGACAGATAAATCCGTAATAATGAATTGTGCTCTGTGTTGGCCGATAATACCGACAATAAATGTGCCCAGCATTGGTCGGTAAAACCGACAATAATGAGCCCAGCACTGGTCGGTAAAACTGTCAAATGGGGTGCCTAGCACACCCAGACACGTAGTTGTAAAACCTTCGTTATTCTATGGCATGCCAATTTATACAAAACCAACGTCTCAATTCCATTTCAAAACTAATTTCGCATACAATACACACTATTTTCACAACTACTCAATTTAATTATTTGTTATCGAAAATCATTCAATCTCATTGTTTCGATTCAAATTTTAGTATTTCACCATGTTATTTAAAAAGATTATCTCACCTTATATACTTGCCAAAATAATGTAATATGTATATAAAAGAAACAAATAAAATAGTTTGGTTATAGAAACACAAACCGTAAATTCTGAGCTATTCATCGTCGACCTTGTCTTTTCCTTTCTTTCTTGAGGACTCCGGGTTGATGTTAGCTACGGATTAAAATAAATAAATAAAATTAACAATACACATTATACCAAATTTCACTCCAAGCCTAATTTAACTCCCTGTTTCACATTTCTACCCCAATATATTTCAAAATTTTTGAGATTTAGTCTCTATTGCACAAAATTAACAACTAACATTACAATTTAGCCCTATTTCGCTTCTAACCAAAAAATCCATCAAATTGGTCCCCAAAACTTTAACTATTCAACAATGATAGCATCTTAAATCTTTAACAATACCAAAAAATAGGACATGGGTTAGCTAGCTTATAGTATCGGGATTCCAAAAACATAAAAATTACAAGAAAGAAAACTAAATTGCATTAACCAATTTAAGCTCAAAACTTTTTAAGTCCTAAGGTAATGCGCTTCTCCCTTTTCTCCCCTATTTCGAACGTTTGCATATGGAAAGAAAACAAATGTTTTTTTTACCAAGCACAACCTTTTAACTTTCTTTTCTTTTATTATATTATATATATTTTTACTTTTAATTAACTACGTTATATATATAATAACATATCTATATATGCTAACCGACCACACATAATGAAGTTTAGTGGTTAATTGTCATTTTAGCCCTTTTTTTTAAATTTCAAACTATAATCCTTTTGTAAATTGCACTTTTACTACTTATGAAATTTAGTCCGTGTACTTAAATTAAGCACTAAATATATGAAATTACCTAACCAAACTTTTTGACCCCATCAGCTTCCGGGTCGTTACATACCATATCCTTACTAAAAGGAAAAACATATCAGTGGTGGGAAACTATG
This sequence comes from Gossypium hirsutum, assembly GCF_007990345.1. Classification (NCBI taxonomy): domain Eukaryota; kingdom Viridiplantae; phylum Streptophyta; class Magnoliopsida; order Malvales; family Malvaceae; genus Gossypium; species Gossypium hirsutum. The sequence continues at coordinate 41,007,346 of NC_053444.1, forward strand.
ATTAGTATTACTCCTGAGCACCTGGTTTACTGGGAATTTTTCTTGGAGAAATTTCGTGAGAAGGATATTAACCCCACGTTTGTCAAATAGATGAAGAAAGACTTCTTTTACCTGAAGCGAGGTAGGATGTCCATATTAGAATATGAACGAGAATTCTTATGGCTTAGTATATTAACCCCATCGTTCAAGCTGGTTGTGTCTATGGCCAGTAATGGAGTTTTTCAGATGGGGACAGGTGATTGTAAATTTTGTGAGAGAAATCGTACAGGAGATTGTAGCAGGAAACTAGGAGCTTGTTTTGTATGTGGGTCTAGAAATCATAAGGTTGGGGACTGCTTAACTAAGTCTGTATTTACCACGGAACAATCTGCCCAAAGCTTACCAGAGCACCAGCGTGAAAGTAGATCAGAAGGGTTGGTTAGAAATAACTTGGTGCAAGGATCACATAGGAAAGATTTTGGAAGGACCACTTCCGGCGCCTCAAAAAGAGCTTACGTAATGAAAGCTAAGGAAGATGCAGATCTACTAGAGGTCATCATTGGTAATTTTTCTTTTTCTTTTTTGGTAATGTTATATACATGCATTAATTAACTCTGGATCTACACAGTATTACATACGTACTAAAGTTGTAGAAGGCCTAAACCTTAAAATAGAATATTTTGAAACCAATATATTTATCACGAACTCTTTAGGCCAAAGCATAGTTGTAAATATGTTCATTATCAATATTGGGGGAAATTATGTAAAAAAATGTAAAAAAGTACTAAATTGCATAAACTGAATTATTTTTGCTGTCTAAATTAATAAATTTAATGAAATTATTAATTTTGATCAAGAACGAGTGGAAAATCGAGAAGAAAGGAAAATTACCAAATAGCCCTTGTACTCTGACACTTCTGCAATTTAACCAAGTAAGTTCGTATGAACTGTAATCATTATAATGTTAATTAAATTGAATGTTTAATGTGTTGTTCTAATATAAATAAATTAATATATATATGTTATTATATAATTTATCATGTCATGAAACGATGTAAATCCAACAATGTCACGACGATTACCAAGCCCCGTTTGAACCTTAGGAATCCATAGATACAAATGACATGTCATTAGGGTTTTCATGTTTTGGGTGCTGGTTTTGAATGCCCTACTGATGGCTGAGGTCCTATATTTGTTACGAATACTCCACAGCTCGTGTGAGTAACATCGTGCGGCGTACATTCTGGCCCACAACTCGTGTGAGTAGGCCCATTTCACAGCTCGTGTGAGCAATGATGTAAAGGAAAGGAGAGGTTACGGTTATATGTTTAACACACTTCGTGTGAGCTATCTCGCGTATCCAATGGTATTCTAAACGAATTATATTCATGTGAAATGGCTTATCTATGTTAAATTCATTTGGATTGTGTTTGAATATGCTAACATGTGTTGTTGATGATGCTTAGGCTTGTGCCAAGCTATTGGTTGGATTGTATTATGTTGGATTTTAAAAGTTATGCATTGCAATGGTAAGTGTCCAAACAGAAATATGCTTATGTTCATGAAAGGGTGGTAAGAATCAAGGTATGTATTTCTAACGAAATGGTTTATCATGTGGTTGATGTTTATGCTTACGTATTATGTTATGCAAATGAAACAAGTAAGAAAAGGTAATGAAATTGTAAGTTCAGAATTGAGATGTAATATGATGAAAAAGGAATTGATGAGTTGAATGATGTACTTATATGTAAGAAACTTGTGTATGCTATGAATGAATTTACCTAGTTCATGAAAAAATGTACTAATTAGTGAATTGATGTTGTTATTTAAGTTTATGCTAGGTAAATGAAATGGAAAGCAAGTAAATGGAATGGTAAGAAAGTAAATGAAGTGGTTCGTAGTATTATGAAAAGGTTAATGATTGAGTAGTATGTTTTATAAATCCTATTATGTTAGGAATGAAAAGTATATGTGATATTAATGAACTTACTCATTTATGAGTTGATGGTTTTTAAAGTTTGGTAAACTTTGTGGAATTGGTATAGCTTTATAATTACCCCATAAATTTCATTATTGAAGTGTAATGTTATGTTTAAAGTTTATACGAGATTACTAAGCATTCATTCCTTACGTATTTATTTTCCTTTACTTTTCATATTATTGGAAGCTCGATCGATTTGGAAGCTAGTCAGAGATTTATCACACTATCCAGAGATTATATCGGTAGATTTTGATGTTATAGTCAAGGTTATAATGGCATGTATAGGTGGACTTATGTTTAAAGGTTAGTTGATGGTTATGGTATGTAAGTGTTTATTTGAGTTGTGCTACTTTTGGTACTTTGGTACCTTGATGGTTGATGTTATTATGGCTAAGTTGATGCATATTTTGAATGAATAATTTGGTATGTGATGGTGTAGTTTTAATATGGTCAAGTTGAAGCATGGTTTTACGACCAAAGTGGTAAGTGTTGGTATGTTTGCAATATGGTCAATTGTGGTATGCTTTGATGTGGAAATTGAGTTAAATGTGTTTGGATGGAATAAGACCAATTAGACATAAGTTTAAGTATATTTGATTGTTTGTGTTTGAGGTTCCTATATGGCATATTGGTTGGTTGGTTAAATGACTTATTGAATTGGTCTTATTATGCATGTTTCAGGTATGTTTTAAGGTATTGATTATATGTGCAAGTTGTTTGTAGGTTCATGCTTGACTGGGTGAAAGAAATGGCTTGAATTTTAGCCAATTTCTTGTCCACATGGCCTAAGACATGGACATATGTCTTAGTCGTGGGTGACACATAGCCATGTGACATGTCCGTGTGTCCCCTGTAGGTTTTAAAGGTTACTTTTTGAAAGTTACACGGCCTAGCACATGACATAGCACACGAGCGTGTGAAGCCATTTCGAAGGTTACACAGCCTGGCACAGAGGTGTATGGCTTGGTTGTGGACCCAAGTCAGAGAGTTACACGGGCACAAACACGAGCTGGTTCATGGTTGTGTGTCCCTATTTCGAATGTTACACGGCCTGAGACACAAGCATTTGTCTCAGCCGTGTGAGTCACACAGTTGTGTAACCCTGCTGTGTGAATTTTTCTAACTTTTTACTCAATGTTTTAAATGTTTCCGATTTAGTCCCGAGTCATTTCTAAAGTGTTTCTAAGGCCTCGAAGGTTCGAAAAGGAGACAATATGCATATGTATGACTGAATTATACTATGGTTAATGAAATGTTTGGAAATGAATTTTTAAATTTATGTTTTTATTGTAATGCTCCGTAACCCTATTTTGATGACGGATACGGGTTAAAGGTGTTACACAACGCCATGGTTGATTCTCGAACTAGAAGTGTACATTTGGCAAGTACGAAAGGAAAGGAAATATTACTAGCAAGAAGGTTGGGATTAGAGAATAAGATTATTTTTGTTGTATCCACCAAGAAACTTATTGCCCAAAGCGCAGTTGCCTAGATGGTGTACATAATGAGCACGCCAGAGTTAAAGGATGAAATTTGTCAAGTGCCTACAATAAAGGAATTTCCAGATGTATTTCTAGAGGAACCATTTGGCATGCTGGTGGATAGGGAAATAGAGTTTTCTATAGAAGTGGAACCAAGAACAACCTTTATTTTATGTCCACTTTATAGAATGACACCAGTAGAACTCAGAGAGATAAAGGAACAACTGCAAGATCTATTAAGAAAGGGCTCTATTTGACCAAGTGTATCACCATGGGGTGCACCAATTTTGTTTGTCCAAAAGAATGATGGGTCAATGCGTTTATGCATATATCATCAGCGGTTGAACAAGGCCACCATTAAAAATAAAGATGTGCAATTTCTAGGACATGTAATTTCGGTAGGCGGAATCAAAGGAGATCTCGCCAAGGTAAAGGTAGATCTAGAATGGAATCTGTCCAAGAGCATTAGGAAAGTTCATAGTTTTCTGAGACTAGCGAGATACTAGAGGCGATTTTTGAAGGGTTTCTCAATAATAGCTTTTCCATTCACCAAACTGCTTAATAAAAAAGAACAATTTGAATGGAGTGATGACTGCTAACGAAGTTTCGAGAAGTTAAAAACAATGTTGATCGAGGCACTTGTGTTGGCACAAATAGAGCCTAGGAGCAAGTTTGTGATATACACTAATGCATCACTCAATAGGTTAGGGCACATCCTTATGCAAAAGGGAAAAGTAATAGCATACGTGTTGTACTAGTTAAAACCTCATGAGAAAAACTACCCCACGCATGAACTTGAGTTGGCAGTAATTTTAGCATTGAAACTGTAGAGACATTATCTGTACGAGGAGAAGTGTCGCATTTTCTCTGTTTATAAAAGTCTAAAGTACTTAATGAATCAAAGAGACTTGAATCTGTGCCAAAGAAGATGGCTCGAACTATTGAAGGACTATGGCTTATTTATTGAATACCATCCTAGAAAAGCGAATGTCTTGAAGATGCCTTAAGCAGAAAGACTGTAACAACCTTGTTATCCTTTTGAGATAAACTGACTATGGTTGGAGATGGCGTCTTACTAGCGGAGTTAGTAGTGAAGCTGACTCATCTTTTCCAAATTTTGAAAGAACAGTTGGAAGATACTTTGTGCGCCCGTCTTAAGTAAAAGACGATGGTTGGTGAAACAATGAACCTTAGTGTTGGCAAGGATGGCAACCTTAGATATAGGAACAGAATGGTGGCACCAGTCAAAAGAAAGTTCAAGGAAGAAATTATAAGAGAGGCTCACCAAGAGCCATTTGCACTTCATTCAGGTAGTATTAAGATGTACTAAGATCTGAGGAATTTTTATTGGTCGCCAAGCATGAAGAGGAGATTTAGAATATGTTTCAACTTGTCTGACTTGTTAGAGGGTTAAGGCAGAACATTAAGTTCCTTAGTAAACTGCATCCCCTAAAAATTTTCAAATGGAAATGGGTAGAGTCGCTATGGATTTTGTTTCAGGATTTGCCCCTTAGTCCTTCCAAAAAGGATTCTACATTGGTGATAGTGGATCGACTCACCAAGACAGCACACTTTCTACTACTAAACACCACCTATTCTTTTGAAATATTGACGGAGTTATACATTGCTGAGATAGTGCGCTTACATGGAATTCCCTCGTCCATAGTATCCGATCGGGACCTAAGATTTACATAAAGTTTTTAGGGATAATTGCATGATTCTTTGGGGACAAAGTTGAAGTTTTACATCACATTCCATCCCCAAACTGACGACTAGTCGAAGAGGGTTATTCAAGTACTAGAAGATATGTTAAGGAGTTGTGCAATAACCTTTGGATAAACTGGGAAAAGTATGTTCCCCTAGTTGAATTTATGTATAATAATAGTTATCATGCTAGCTTGAAGATGTCGCCATTTCAACCACTATACGGTAGAAGGTGTAGGATGCCCACGTGTTGGGTAGAACTTAGTAAGAGAAATGTCATGGGACTTGACTTAATTCGTAATACTGATGAAAAGGTGGTGACTATTCGAAATCACCTAAAAGCGGCACAAGATCGATAGAAGGCTTACATATATTTAAAAAGGAAAGAAATTTCTTTTAAAATCGAGGATAAAGTGTTTTTAAAAGTTTTTCCATGGAAAATAATCATTCGATTTGGTTAAAATGAAAAATTAAGCCCAAGGTTCGTAGGACCTTATGAAATCTTGGATAAAGTCAGTCTAGTGGTGTATAGGTTGGCTTTACCCCTAGAGCTATCTAAAATAGATAATGTATTTCATGTGTCAATGTTGCAAAGATATAGATCAAAACTGAGTCATGTAGTATAAATCAAAGAATTGGATGTTGAGCCAAACCTACCTTACGAGGAAGAACCCATATGAATCCTGGCTAGAGAAGTCAAAGAATTGAGAAATAAAAAGATTCATTTGATAAAGGTGTTATGGCGAAACCATAGCACCGACGAGGCCACCTAGGAGAGGGAGAGCCAAATGAAAGATCAATACCCTCACCTATTCACATGCATAAATTTTGGGGACAAAATTCCCTAAGGGAAGAGAGTTATAACATGTCGCCCGTCATGGTACTTAAAAACACGTATTGTTCATATATGGGAGCCTTATAGCGCGTAATTCAGTAGAATTAAGTATCGAATGATTTTCTAAAGTAAGTAAGACAACCATGCCCTTAGGCTAAGTCTAAGAAAAGATAAGTTTTGGAGGTTCGCGAACTTTCTCGGAGAGGGCACACCACCTCTGCCTTAGAAGATTTTGTCTTAATCTTTTTTTTCTCTTCTTTTTTTCTTAAGTTCTTAATTTAGGAGGATCGCTAGCTTACTATAACAATAACCGGATGAAATGGCCAGCTGGTTATAGTAATTTGGTTAAGATAGAACAAAACATTTGAAATTGATAGGATGTACATAAAAGAAGAGAGAGAAGGTCATTAGTCACATATACCAAGGGAATGGTAGTGGGGAAAACAAACTTGCCCACTAAGTTTCCCCTTTCGTGAGTGTTGGTATAGAGGAATAAGACTTTTAGGTCAAGCTTTGAGTTTTCTATAGGATTTAGCCTCTTACTTCTCAAGATATTTTCTACACTTTTTTGAGAAACTTTAGAACCAGCTAAGGGTTGAGTTCGTTGCTACCAGCAAAATCCATTAACGATCTTGCTTCTGGTAAGTGTCTATGAACCCAAGCTATGTAACAAGGCTATGTTTCTTTAAGAATTTAAGAGTCTATCACCTTAGAACTTGGTAGATAAAGAAAGAAGAGAACTTTTAAATCCTTAAGTTTTCTATTGATAAACTTGTTAATAATATTGAATCTAGTAAGATGATCTAGAACAACTTTTTTTCATTATAGCTCAAGAGAATCCTGAAAGTTACCGAGATTAGGGCAAGAGTCCTACTGCTTGAATTTCTATGTTTCCTGGTGAGTTCCTTCATACCTCTTGAGTATCTCCTTACAAATGTCTGTGTCAAGTAAGTATAAGTTTTATAACATGGGTAAAATTCTGTTCTAGGATGTCTGCATAGGAGTATATGACATATATTGCATGTTTAGCCAATGCCCTTCTTGCTTTGGAAATGAACCATATGGTCATAAATGAGTGGGAATGTTGATTCCTAGGCGATGCCTTCAACCGGGGTTACTATTGAATTGGCAGATCGCGTTATATGAATTATGGTTGCGCAGCCACTGGTAGGGAAAGTGACCATGTGAACTAAGAAGTCCAGGCATAACCAATGTTTGAAAAGAGAGACTTTCTATAATGGATAAGGTTGGCTAACATGAAGAAGATTTGAGTACATGATGTATGGGTAAAAGTGGGACGTTGAGTTTGACGAGTGGTCCGACTCCGTCATTGTGGCGAACTATATGTTCCAATCAATCTTACGAGTTGTATTTACCTTCTGAATTGTTGTCGTCTGAGTCCGCAATTATGGCGAACTATGTGTTCCAATCAATTTTACAAGTTGTATTCACTGTCCGAATTATTGTTGTCCAGTCTGGGAACTCGCTAAGTTCTATGAACTTATCCCAATTATTTTCCCTCTTCATGACCCTCGAGGAATAAGATCAGGACTTCGCCAGAGAAGTGTTTTACTATGAAGCCCTTATATGTTTGGATTAAGCATGACAATTAGTGGGGAAAATGAAGATTTGATGCCATTTTTTGTTGTAACCTACATTTTGCTGTTACTAGTTTTACTTTACTTATTATACTTAAACGTGTAAAATTTATTCGAGTTTGAACATTTATTTCGTAATTGTTTTTTTAAGAACTTTATTTTTTAATCGTGGAAGGATAGGATGCTTATTCCATAAATTACTTTTCCATTAAACAATTAAATTTAAATGATAGAAAATAAAGAAGTTTTTCGATTAGACTGAGCGCTCAAAACTTGTGTGACATGCCAACCTAGGGTCCCCTCTCAGGGGTTGGGGCTGGGGCGCCACAATAAGCCCAAGTGATAAGTAAGTTAACGTACTGAGCTTGTTTATGTTCTGTATATGGCATTGGGCGTACTATTTTAATGTGTGTAAATCCTGTAGAAAGGTTCAGATGTACTATTAGTAATGTTAAGTATGATTTCTCTTTGGAACTCACTAAGTTTGTATGAAAAGGTTCAGATGTACTATCAGTAATGTTATGTATGATTTCTCTTTGGAACTCACTAAGTTTGTATGAAAAGGTTCAGATGTACTATCAGTAATGTTATGTATGATTTCTCTTTGGAACTCACTAAGTTTGTATAAACTTACTCTATTACCTTGTCCTTCTTAGGCTTGCTGACTAAAGGAAGGCTTTGTTAGAAGGACTACGCCAGAGGGCTGCTACTATTATAAGTTGACTACTTTGTTTCATATTATACATGACTCGTGGGGTGGGCGCATAAGTGTATTTGGAAATGAATTGTACAAAGAACTTCTGTTTTGATAAGACACAGTTTTTATGAGATTTCTATGAAGTATTAATGCTTGGTTTTAAATTAATACATTCTGTTCACCTTATGACTTGTATATCATTTTTAAACTGTTGATGTTGGCATCCTACAGGACATGTTTTCACTTTGCTAACAATTATTTTTCTTAATTTTTTCTTATAGTTAAAAATTAGAAGTTTTTAGTTTTATTTTTATCTGTGTTTGAGATAGATATAGTTATAGTTTTAAGGAATGTTTGAAGTTACGGTGGTGCCATGAAGTTGAGTGAACTACAAATTTCATCTGCCATGTAAGTATGGAGCCATCTCTTGGGAAGCCGGATCTCGTTGTAACTCAAGGTCCCAATTGACTGTGATTATACGGTATGCGATTGAAATGTACCTAGAGCTTCAATTTTACAAAGGTTATGTTGTCAAGGAATGGAGCATAAACGGGGTCGTAGTTGATAGTGGTGTTGCAGGCAAGAAAGTGAGTTTTTCATTAGAAGAGGATGCTTTATAAAACTCCAACATAAATACGAGGAAGAAAAATGCAATGGTGTTTCAATACAATCAAGTAATGCGTCCTATCTATTACCACTGAAGATAGTGGCTTAATTATTATAACCAGGGACAACATTGGGGTGTAACAAGTTATACTAACAAGGTCACCTCCTTTGATGGTGGTGGACAACATGAATAAATCGATTATACTAGAAGGCCCCTTACGTTTTCCTTTCTTACACCTATGTTTGAGTTTTATGAAACATGTCCTTCTAACGATGAGACTCATTTTTGTGCCTGCATTAGCACCGTCAACTACAGACCTATTTATGCATAATCTCTTGATAGCATAACCTTCGTAAACTTGAAGCCTTAGTTACATTTCAACCCGAGACGGTATAATCACCGCCCACTTGGACCTCGAGTTGCAAAGCGATCTCGACTTCTCAGGTGGTGGCTCTATACTCACACAGTTGGTGAAATCTATAAGTTACCGAGCTCCATTACATCACTGTTAACCCAAACACAACTTAAAATTATGACTACATCTCCTTCAAAGTGAGAGAGAAATAAATCTTTAAACCCAAAAATTTCAACACGCAAGAAGAAGAAGAAAATAATTTAGAGGAAAATGAGATATGGTGAGTAGGGGGTGAAGGAAGGGCATTTATTAGGAGATGAGGCAGGGTATAAAGGGGAAAATATTATCCTGGGAATCCTGGGTTGCAAGGATCAAAAGCAATTGAAATGGCCAAAGAGAAAACACTCACTGCAAGGTGCATTTTCATTTGACATGGCAATGAAAATGCTCCCTGCATGGGGCATTTTCCTTTGACAAGTCAAACATGTGGCTTGAAAAGGCATCCTATAGGACGCGTTTTCACTACCATGTCAGATGAAAGCGCCCCACGTAGGGAGCATTTTCTCTCTAAACATTTCAACCACCCTAACATGATTACTTTTGAGCCCTACAACCCGGGATAAATTTGATCAACGAAAATGTAAAAATCATACGTGTCCTTTTTTATCATCCTACTCGATCGAACCGAATGAAAAAAATTGAGTTAATCAAGTTGACGAGTCCTACTTTATCATCCTAACTGGACTTGAAATTTTTCTGAATCGAGTCAAGTGAAATGAAATTCTAGTCGAATCGAATCGAATCGAGTGAAAGTGTTCAAGTTTAATTAGAAAATTAAACATGTCAATTTAAAATCTTATGCCAGTATAACTAATTTTATTTTAGAGCACATAAATTTGAAACCATATATATTTGAAAACATTTCCAAAGAAAAATAAGAAAATACTTTAGTACTATAAACTTGAATCATTAATTTTTTTTAACTTTCTTTGTATATATATTTTAGAATTTTTTAGAATTTTTTTGAAAATTTTATAATTTTACATATAAAATATGTTATTCGAGTTATTTGAGTTATTCGAATTGTAAAATTCAACTCGAATTGTAAATTTTAAACTCACAACTTGATTGCATACAAATCAAACAAATTTAATAAATTTGTTTCATACATTGTAAATAAGTGTACATTTCAAATTTAACACAAAATATATAAAACATTACAAAACAACGTAATCATGGGCACGACGAATGTGTACCACAACTGGGTAGGCATTAAACATGTTTAGGGTTAGAAGTAAAAATAAATGAAGCAGATTGACCGAAAGGTTGCACGGTAGTTGGGTCTTCTGATGTAGATGGAGCATATGTTGGTCACACCGCATCTCCATCTCCAAACCTAGGATTGATGGGCCCTTGTCTTGGCCTCCTACAGCGACGTTGCCTACTCCTCTCTAAATCTAATAGTAGATATTGCTTGTCGTTAAGCCTGAACCAACCCATGTAATCCGGAGACGTCACCAACTCCGGTGTGAGAAATGGTTCACACGTTGGTAAGAAATCATACCTACGCTTCCACATCTCGATATACTTTTTGTAGAAGGACATTCAATCTTCTTCGAGTCTCCCTCGCAAGTCGATCTTGGCACTTTGACGTGCCAAATGTTGTGATTGGCTAAAAATTCAATCAGGATGCATTCTTGAATCCTTGGATCCGCATATGTATCTATACAAACTACATTACGAATTTATAATTTTTAGTACGTGCGTAATATTTAATTTTAAGTGCTAGAATACATATTATATAACTTTGAAATTCATAAACTAACATTGTCTTCAGTTTTTTGATCTAGAGTTAGTCAGATATCCTTGAGCTCTGTCAGTATACCATTGTGTCTCGCGAGATTGTTCCACCTATTCAAATAATATGTTATTTAAAAATTACAACAATGAAAAATAAAAATGGTAATGATTTTTTGGAATGAATTTTACCATATGACGAGTGGAGATTCGTAATGGAGTTCCGCTCGGGGGCATAAATATGGTAGTCGATACCATGCCCAGGATTGGATAAGGAGCATGCAATCGTTGATTTTGGTTTTATTTAATATCGTGGCTTAACACATTTCTCGGTACAATGTCGCCAAAACCGCGGATCCTCAACTAAGTCGTTCTGATTCCTTCAAGTTGGCTAGTAGTGGTAGCCACCTCAAATGCACTATATTGTGATATTTATTTGGCATTAGCAGACCCCCAGTCAACCTCAAGATGAATGCGCGTGCGGATTGTTTCTATTTTACGTCACTGGTTGAATCCTCGATAGTTTGGAAGTTGTCCTCCAACCATCTCATATCAATCTAGCTACCCCTAAATTTGTTCAACACCTTCCCTAACAGTTGCTTGCATGTTGCACTCCAATCGGCACTAATAACTGGCCCCGTAATGACATCCCCATCGATCAGTAGACCGAGTTGTAGACTGATGTCCTCGAGTGTAATTGTACACTCGCCCCAAGGGTGATAGAGCGTATGCGCCTTCGATCTCCATCTCTCGATCAAAGCACTGATGAGTGGGGATACAATTTAGTCCCCCCGAGCATGCGAGCCATGTATAAAAAACATGCATCTCGCAAGTGTCCATGAACGACCTTCAGTGCACCTTCGCTTAAGTTGCTTATGTATGTCTCTGAAATTTTATCTTCGGGCTGAGTATACAAATATAAAAAATTAATAATCTAAACAGAATAATAGTTAACTATTCAAATTTAAATAATTTAATAAATTTACTTACCATTTGTAATTGAAAACCGGGGATATGCTTGTCATCCAAATGAATAAGTTGATTTGTCATTTAAAATTTTATAAGAAAATAATAAAATTGAAGAGAATAGAATTCAAAAGAAAAAAGAATTTAGAAAAAAATATTGATGATTGAAAATTCAAAATTTAAAATTAGAAATTGGAAATTGGAAATTTAAATTTGAATATTGAAAATATAAATTTGGAAATTGTGGAAAGAAGATTGAAGATTGAGAATTTAGAAAGAAAGAAAGAGTACGAGTGTTTTGGGTGAAAAGAAAGAACATTAGAGGGGTTTATATAGGAATTTTTATAGGTGTTGAATCTTACTAATAGTTAGAAAAGTTACTCTTGAAATAATAACGTTAAAGGAAAATATGTCCTACAAGGTGCGTTTTCACTACGACCTTAGTGAAAATGCATCAAGTAAGATGCATTTTTGTTCTCCCTCCTAAAAACATATGTGAAAACACATTTTGTAAGATTTTTTTTTTCTCCAGAAACAGCGTAAATAATAAAATTATAAGATTTCAATCTAATTTTAAATTTTTTTTTCAGCATTTTCATTTAAATTAACCTTACATGAAAATCGGAAAATGGCAGATTGGTAATTTGCACAGAGCCCCATGTCAATCTGATGAAGATGAACGAAAACCTCCAATGTCCTCTAATCGGAAAAATCGAAAAAACCCAGCAAACTCCACGCACAACTTTATTGTTGAGAGACAAACAAGTGAGGATTGAGAACCACCATCATCAACAACAACACCAAAAAGCATGGAACTCATGAGTCTCTGACCATGTTCGTACCCAACACTAAACGAAAAGTCAAGACGTGCCTTTCATTTTCCCTTTATCCCTTTTTCGTCTTCTTTCTATCATCTTCTCTATTTATCGTTGCATTGCCATCAATCATTGTCTGACAATAATGGGTTTTTCTTTAGCTTTCTTATGATTTCTGGGTTCGTTTGCTCTGGTTAGTGTAGATCTTTTTCATGTGATTCTCTCTGCTTTAGCTCTTCTTTTCAATTGCAGGGTTACTTATTATCTCTCTTGTTCTTCAAAATCTGGGCTCTACTTTGGGACTTTACTTGTTTACGTTATTTTTTTATCATAATTCCCATTGATTATCCTTCTTTCTTTTGTATCGGAAGCTAGTTTCAGTTACTGAATTTTTAGCTTTCAACTTGTTTATTGAACCTGACTTTTTCTTATTGTTAAACCGGGTATCTTCTTTGATCCATTATCAAAAGTGAATTCATGGCACTGCTGCTGTCTTTATCAGTCTCGCTATCCATCACTTTCCTTACCTTAGATCATTAGTTACATAAATGCTCACTTTTTTTCCCCTTTTTTCGTTTACATTTCAAGTATACTGTTTTGGTTGTGGCGGGTGCTGTAGTAGATTGTATAGTTTGTTGGTGTATACAAGGTGAGCTTTTGATTAATCTTACCATCATTGCTGTGATTGATTTGGGTTTGAACACTGATCACTGTGTTTTGATTGTTTTCTTCTGATTTCTGAAAAGTTATTCTGTTTGTGTGAGAGTGGCAACGAGTTGAGTGTAGTCGCTAAATGGAGGAAATGGTCGGGCCAAGGTTGTATAGTTGCTGCAATTGCAGAAACCAAATTGCCCTTCACGATGATGTTATATCCAAGTCCTTTCAGGTAATGAATTAGATAAAAATATTGTCTGCTGTACTCTTTAAAATTAAAGGTTATATATGATGATCTCTTTCAGAAGCTATCAGGAAAATGAAAGATTAAATGTCTTTTCTGTCACTTTGGTGGGACTATATGTTGCATTAGGTTCAACCTTGTAGAGCAAAGCTGTTTTGCCGTATTAGATATATGTTGCAAAGGTTGATTTACAATGTGAATTTCAGGGGAGAAATGGTCGAGCCTTTTTGTTCTCCCATGCAACTAACATAATGGTGGGTCCTAAGGAGGATAGACATTTGATGACTGGTCTCCACACAGTGGCTGATGTCTACTGCTGTGATTGCCGTGAAGTGTTGGGTTGGAAATACGAGCGGGCTTATGAGGAAACTCAGAAGTACAAGGAAGGGAAATTCATTCTTGAGAAGTCGAAAATTGTCAAAGAGAACTGGTAGGGTTATCCATGAATGTTTTCTGGATGATTCTCCTCATTAACCAAGTGTATGGATGATATCTTTCTGTGTTTTTCTTCCCAATCGAAAATATTTTATGCATTGTTCTTCCCTGTGCATTCTTGCTATGTTCCTTGATTGGATGTTATTCGTTTTGTTAATAAAATAGTGAATGATTTGAATCCGTTGTTTAATTCATTGATACAATTGGTGCTGAGAAACAAGATATGTCATATAATATGGCAAGAAGTATATTTCCAGTGGCAGTTTTTTGTACACTCCATTTCCAAGGATACATGTGTTGGGCTGAGCCTAGACTTGGTTTTGTGTCTTGTCAGTATAAGCAAATCCCCTGGGTGATGTGCTGTAATTGGCAAGGTATCATATGTGGTTAAACTGTTTTCATGTTTGAAACATATATTCGTCCAAGTTTAAGTGTTTGTAATCAAGATTAAGTTGCTTAAATACTAATGTCTATTTGGTTTTAGCAATAACATGTGTTTGTGTCACTATATTGTATTTCATGGAAACTGGAAAGAGAGTGATTTATAAGAATATTTGAAGTATTGAGTATATGTGTTTTGGCAAGAATCATTGTTACAAGAGCACGTGGTGCAGCTTCCTACAACAACAGTATCATGCAATCAGTATAAATAGCAAATGCATCCATATATGATCTGTTAGCTATGGTGGTGCAGGGAAACCATCTCTATCAGGTATAGCAAGTAAAGATGGGGGTTAGCTTCTCCACCTGCAATAATATATATTCCTAAGGATATACTACAAAAAGGAATATGAGAAAAAAAAGGAGACAATCTCTAAATGCTGTTTTAAACGTAGATGCATATTCAAACTGATATATGTATTTCTTTAATTATGGTCTCACAATTATCAGTAAATCCAAGTGGAAAAAAATTCTATTCACAATATCAGATTCTACATTTTAAATTTATAATACAAATAAAAGGGCATTCTAACACGGTGTCGTGGTGTAGTTGGTTATCACGTCAGTCTAACACACTGAAGGTCTCCGGTTCGAGTCCGGGCGATGCCATTTTTATATTTCTTCTGGCAGAGAGGAAAAAATTATAACGCCGTTGCCGGGGATCGAACCCGGGTTACCCGCGTGACAGGCGGGAATACTTACCACTATACTACAACGACGTTGCTATTGAAAAGAAATAAGTATTTAACTTTATTGAAACTGACTTC
This sequence comes from Gossypium hirsutum, assembly GCF_007990345.1. Classification (NCBI taxonomy): domain Eukaryota; kingdom Viridiplantae; phylum Streptophyta; class Magnoliopsida; order Malvales; family Malvaceae; genus Gossypium; species Gossypium hirsutum. Next base: position 41,022,702 of record NC_053444.1, read on the forward strand.
CGTTCTTCATCATAAAAACTTTTCAAATGCTATTCAAGCTTTAACCAATTTGCAGAGAAAGAAGCTAATAATGCGTATATATCTTTTAATTCTGTAAATAAATGGAAGGTCTTGAAAAATTAAATACCATATGCTTTGATACCACAGATATTGGTGAGGGAAATTTGGTTCTCCTGCTTTGGTTGGATAAGATATGCGCGAAAGGTAGGTTTAGTTTAATTGGTTGGTAATAGAGATCAATTTCGTATTATAACTATTACGTAATTCATGTCTTTGTTTAGCTTTGTTCTTCCTTACTCTACCTGTGAAATTAATTCATTTTCAGAAACAAGAAAACAAGTAGAGTGGAAGGGAGGGACTCAGACCCTTTGAAGAGCCTTCATGGTTCCGTCAGTTTGCTTCTTTGCATCTGATACAGTTTTATCAGTCATTTTGCTGTGCTTGGACTTGTCATCATTGATTCCGAAATCAGCTAGCTTGGCTAGTTCTTCCACAGCGTCAACTAGGGCTTCAATCCGCCCAGAAATTTCAATCAGTATAGAAGCCAAAGTCACCACTGGTACGAGTTCCATCAGAGTGACTGTGGGTGTTGTTGCTTCCGAGCAGGCTGTCTCTAAGGTTTTGTTTCCCGGTATTGCTGATGGATTCAGCAAATGAGGAATCGTTTTTAAGTCATTCTGGAGCCCTTGCACTGCGCTCTTCATATCCTCCGCCAACAAATCTGTCGTTGATGATTTCTTCTTCATCGTCTTCACCGTTTCTGCAAGCTCCCTTATGACATTTGAAGAGCTAGAGCTCACTTTCAAGCAACCACTGCCAAGATGCTGCTTTATTAATTTAGCTGCCTGTTTAAAACATGTGATGGCAGCCTGAATTAGTATTCTATTTTTCATCATGGAATCAAACTAAGTCTTTGAACTTGGTTGACCTGATTTTCTGATTTTATGCAACTGTTGAGAGCCTCTATGCAGTAAGCACAACTGCGCATGGATGCACCGATTTTAAGGTATTGTTTCCACGGATGACGGAAGTTGAACTGGCCATGGGAAGGCTCCCAGCTACCAAAATTTGCCTGCACACATGATACCGATCATGCCTAACATTACAACAAGGAGCATTTACAGTATCACAACTTCATTTACTCTTCGTGTCACTTACCATAGATTCTTCGGATGCCTTGGAGCTTAGTACGCACTTGTAGCCTTGCAATTTATTATCAGTAGCCTCTTCCTTGCTGTTGGTGCCTTCCCCACTCTGATAAAAATACTGTGTTACACAACCTGAAAAACATATATAGTGGAAAAGATTGGTTATTTCCTTATCGACTTAAAAAACATACCAATGTTATGAACCAGAACTGTGGGAAATGGAAGAACTAACCGTCCAGGGAATCTGCGAGTTTGTCCATGTTACGAACTATCAGGCTATGGAGCTCCTGACCAGACCAAATGGGGCAGACAAGCATGATTACAAGTATGCACAAGGAAGATCCAATGATAATGGTGGATATTCTATGATGGGCCAGCTCAAACAATTTATCCACTCTATATCCTGATACTGCAACGAAGCTGAAGGTGAGCATGAAGATCAGGGCACCATAATCAAACCGGGACTTTACTGATGGAATGAGTCGAGAGAAGGTTGCTGCCGAAGCTGAAGCAAGAATTAAAAGGGAACACCAATCAAGGTTTAGCAATGTCTAAATAGAAAAGGAAGCAACTATGTATGATATTTCTATCAAAATTGAAGCCAAATCAACATATACCTAATAGGAAAACTGAGGCTCCCACAACAAAGGGCTCAACTCTTTCTCCTGACTGACTGGCGACCCAGTGTACCCCAACCGCAAGAAATCCGGCTAGAAAGGTCCCTAAAACTCTGTTGAAACATTTGTATAGGGTTGCTCCTGTGATGAGGTAAATGTTGAGATTTTCAGGGAAAACTACCATGTTTTGAAGAAGTTGGAAATATATAGACTTACCAACAGTTGGCTCAAATACTACCACAACTGTCATAACAGCCCACATAGCATTGCCTCCAACACCATCATACAAAGGCCTCATGAAGTAGAACACTGATACAATTGCGAGTGCCAGTCCTACTTTAATGCAATGGATCACTTTTCTAGGATCATTAGTCCCCACGTCCCATGCTTTCTTCACAAACATCCTCACTTTCAAAGCAAAACCTGAAATTAGACCTTTTAGTCCAAGCCAGGCCTTTCTTGCAAGCCCAGTAGCGGGAACCAATGCCTCTGATGAGCCATCAGCAGCCACCCTTATCCTCCATTCCACTCCCTCAAATACTTCCTTCCTAGGAGCCATTCTTAGACAGAAAATGATTGGTGCTATGTTGTTGACTTTGGGAAACCAAGATAGTGAGACACCCTACTTGCATTGAATGTTTGGCTGAGGTTTTAGTGATCAAAATCAGTGTGAGTATTGGATTATATAAAGAGGGATATGTTGAGTAGGATGTTGCAGATATTTTCAAGAAAATAGAAATAAATTAAAAAATTTAGCTGTTGCTTGAGGGATTCTAGAGGCAATTTTCTTACTTTTTTTGGTTGGTAATAAGGTCTTGATGTGGACAGGAGTTTGAGCAAACACGCGTCCCTTTCTTTTAATTTTTAACTCTACAAATCACACATCTCCTTTTATAAAGTAAGAAGGATTAAATAACCAGATATACAATCGTCACCAAGCAACGAGAATAATATTTGTTATAAAATGAATGTCAATATGCAGCTTTTCTCCTGGAAACTGGAACAAACTATGAAACCAAATTTATGTTGCGGAGCTGCTGACATAATGTGTCCTAAATTCAAAATATAAAGACCAAGAGTTAGGCCATCAAAGTATTTTCGTTCTTTGTTCAACTATCCTCCTTAGTGGAACTCTAAGTGGAGTCCTTCTCAGGCATGCAGATTAAATCAAATACTATAATTAAGAAGAGCACCAACCTTTCACAAAGCACTTCAATATCTTTGAGTTTATTTTCTTTCTTATATAAGTTATCTTGAATTACTCATAAGTTGATCTTCAGGTGGATAACATGGAGTTTAACACCAAAAATTTAACCAGTCTGCTGAAGCATCTTTTGTACCAAAAAAGAAAACCTCCATTTCAATCTTGCTAACCTATTTTTGGCTTATAAAATGTTATCAGAGTTAAAGGCTAGTTGCAGCGCATGCAGCTTTCTGCAACTGCAACAAAACCTTCACTCCTCTAGTGATCTTCAACTAAAGTGGAGGGGCCAACATGAACCTGTGGATTTTAATTATTAAGTTTTGTTAAAAAGGTATCAGGGACAACAGGTTCTTAAATACGTATAGCCCCAGTATATAAAATCACTTCCTCAAGGTAAATTAGGTCATGAATAAGACCATCAAGGTTCCCAACTTTAAACAAAGTGGGGCATTACTGATTTTAAACAAAAGGCTTTGATTGGGTTTATTTGCTGATTTCAGCTGAATGGAGAGAGCATTTATCTCCTTATTGTTGGAATCTTTCCACAGCTCCACTGCACTGATTTGAAAGGCTAATTCAGCTATCAGAATTTTTGCCCACTATCTAACATCCTTTTTGCGTATGACATCGCCATTTTCCTTTCACAGAATTCACTAATTCGAAACTTAATTTAAAAGTCATATTTTAGCTCGGACGTTTTCGGAATACTCCTAATAACTAACGAATGGCAAATACTTTTTCTTATGTGGATCTTATTTCAATAGAAACTTGATAAGTCGATCCACCTATACGTCTTGTTTTTAATGCTATATCGAAAATTATTTCACTTACTAAAAAAGATATCATGCTAGTTGAACTAGCTTTATAAAAGGTAATGCTGACCTAATTAAAGATTTAATAATCTATATATACTATACTCTTAAGTAGCAAATACATATATGTTCTTAACCATTTTTGCAATTAATTATTCAATCCTATTTGTTTATTAAATAAAATATTAATTATTTTTATTGTCATCAATATTAAAGTCATTAAAATAAAAATCATTTATTGGTTATTTTTATTACAAAAATTAGATATTAACTAATAAATTATTTTTATTGCATTAAACACTAAATTTATTTTTCTTTTAATTATTTTATTTTTACATTGATAAAATAGAATGTTGTTAATAAAATTTAAATTATTTCTCCTCCTTTAATTATTATTTATGATATATATCCTTTTCAAAATGTATAGGCTTAATGGTAATAAAAAAACATCAACAAAAAATTAAAATAATAATTAAGCCCTCATAAAAAAAGTTACACGTAAATGAATCTTTATAGCTTAAAAATTAATCAGTGAAGCCCTCGACTAAGGTTGACCATGACATTTTTGCTGACGTGCCTAACTATCCAACCAAATAATGACACGTAAAATTTTTACCATGTCAACAAATATTTTAAAAAATCTTTAAAATAATTTTTTTAAAAAAAATCATTTAAAATAATACATCTAGAATGAGTTTAAGTAACTATACGTTGTTCTTTAAATGATTACTAAAAAATTACAAAACAATTATAAAAAATATCAGGAAAACTATTAATAATTATAAGAAGTTATAAAAAATTATTAAAATTCTATAAATATGTAAATAGGTACCAATATCATTAAATGTTAAAATATATTATACATATTAAATTATATTTCATCTACGCATATGAGTGAAAATTTTAAATAGTATATTACATATATGATTAATTTTTCATAATTGTTTTTAAAAATTAAAACTTTTTAGTAATTATCTAAATTTTAATATTTTTAAAAAACAAATATAAAACAAATATATTAAAATTTTAGTAATTTTCCATAATTTTTTTATATTTTTATGTACTTTTTAGTAACTATCTAAAGAACCACGTCAATGATGAACCAGAACAAGTGGTTGTCTAATTGCATTTAAATTTGGACAATCATATGTACAGGTTCATTCTAGTGTAGTTTTTAACAATTTTTAAATATTCTTTATTAATTTTTAATAATTTAAAAATTTTATTGCTTCAATCCAATTTTTTTATTAAAATAAAATATTATTTATTTATATTGACTAATATTTTTAAAATATTTACATTAATAAAATAAATTATTGTTAATAAAATTGAAATTATTTGTTCTCCGTTGATTTTTAAATCTATAGTGCACATCTCTTTACAATTTAACTGAAAATCAATTATATCTTGAATTTTTTTATTAAGTAAACTGTTAATTTTTATTTATTTATTTTAGCATTAAAATTGAACCCTTTATTAAAGTAAAATTATTTAAGTGATTTTTATTACATAATTTTTAAATTTAAATTTATATGGAAATTAATCCTATTTTTTTATTGAAATAAAATATTATTTATTTTTATTATCATTAACATTATGATCCTTATTAAAGTAATTTGTCTATTAATTTTTTAATATTTACAGTAATAAAATAAATTATTTTAATGAATTTAAATTATCCATTCTCCATTTATTTGTAGATGTATACAATTTAACTGAAAATTGATAAATAAACTATTATATCTTGTTAATATTTTTTCTGACAAAATTTTAGAGTTAATATTTGGTATACTAGTAGTGTCTACAAGTAGTATTAAAAAATCTGCGCGTGCCTTTATTTTTAGTAGTTTAATGTACCCCTAAAATACACTGGTTAACCTCCTAAACTTACTTGTGAAGTGTAAAAACTCTACTAGTGGTGTACCAAATATTATTTTTTAATTAAGTAAACTATTAATTTTTATTTAATTTACCATTAACATTCAAGTCTTTATTAACATAAACTTATTTAAGTGATTGTTTTATGATTTCCTTTTTAAAATTTGTTTATAAATGGAAATTAATCCTATCTATTTATTGAAATAAAATATTATTTTTTATTACCATTGACATTAAAGTCTTTATTACAGTAAATTTCCTTAATTAATTATTCAATCCTTTTTTTATTGAAATAAAAATATTAATTATTTTTATTACTATTAAGATTAAATTCCTTATTAAAGTAAACTTTCTATTAATTTTATAATATTTAAATTGATAAAGTAAATTATTTTAATCAAAAGTTATTCATTTTCCATTTATTTTCAAATTATGCCATATATTCTTTTAGAATGTAACTTAAAATCAATTAATTACTTTTAAAATAAACATGAATATATTGAAAAGTTACTCATTTAAGTATGAAAAATATCATTCTTTTAAGTATTTTAATAAAATATTATAATTAAAAAATAAATATTAATTGTTATTATATATATTTAACATTTTTGATATATTGGAAAAGATTATATATGCATCTCAAAAGAAAATTCAAGTTAAAAAGGATTTCAGAGTTTTCCTATTTTAAATAAATATTCAAAATTCAAATTAAAAATAATATTGAATGTTATAATCATAACATGCGAAGTTTACTTATTATATAATATTTAAAGAGTATGAAAATGAATTAAAAACATTTGGTATAATCTAATAGAATTTTAATAAAAAAAATCTATAGATTCTGAATTGCTAATTTAGTGCACAACCAACAAGTCCTATTAACAATCTATTGAGGATGGCTCAATGATAATTTTCAAAGATATAGTAATTTATTGGATTTTTTCCATACCATACCCAAAAAAAAAAAAAGGGACTACCAAAGAGTGTAAAATCGACTTTGACAAATTCTTTAGCATCAAGGAAGTAACGATTTGAAAGTTAATGATGTTAAAAACGATGATTTTGATATTTTATTTTTCGATGATTAAATTTGTAACTATTATTTATTTAATATTAGGAGTCAATTATAGTATTATATTAAATTTTGGTCTGATGAAATTGTTAATTGAATAGTTAAATAAAGTACAAGTGTTTCGATCGTAAAGTCAGTGGTGATAGAAAATGAGGTATTAGGACTCTGTAAATCATTTACGGATTTATTATATAGGTGAATTAAATTTTGGATAGATAATTTTTTCGAATTAATGGCTAATTAAGGTATAAGAATTAAATCGTAAAAATGGTAAAAGTTAATCGCTATAGATTTTTAATTGCTAAAGGATTTATTTAGTAATAAGCCAAGGCTTTAAATGACAATTTCACCATTTTAGTTTATAGTGGATGGTTTTGCATGATGATTGTTTAAAATTATGTTTAAATTATAATTATAATTATAATTATAATTATAATTATAATATTATATGTAATATAACATAATAATAAGAAAGTGGAAGAAAATAACATTTTTTATTCTTTCTCCCTTCGTCTTCCTCACGAAGCAAAAAAACAAGAAAGAAACTTTGGCTTTAAAGCTTCAAAATTTTGGACATTTGCTTGTAAGTGTATTCAATTCTATTTTTAGAGAAATTTCTCTCTACAACCTTTTCTTGAATTTAAGTGTGTATAAAATAATGATACAAGACTCTCTTTATATAGGGAGAGTTTAGAGAGTTCGACTATTATTAAACTTAATCACTTTAATATTAAATTAATATAATATTTATTTTGTCGATAAATATTATATTAATTTATATTAATATAAGTATTAAATTTAATATTAAATCTATTAAAATAATATTATTTTTAGAATAATTATTTTGAAATCAGATTATCCGGTAAAGTCTTAGTAGAAGTGTGATTCCTCCATTGTTCAACTGCCGAAAGGCCACCTGCCGACCATCGGGATGCCGTCGTCGATGCCACAGGCACCGTCATGTCCGATGGTGCCGTTGCAGGTGCGACACCCTCATGATACCCCGAGTCGGTTTGACTATTGTCGGTTCAATCCAGGCTAGTGACGACCACCAATCTAGTCCAGCCACCAGTTAGACCATTGGTCTGATTTCACAAACCAGGCCCGGTTCGACCAGTTTTTTAGTCTCGGTTTTAGATTATCGGGATCAATTTTCAATCTGAAGTCCAATTTTCAAGATCAATTATTCATTGGGCGAATTGTCTGACTTGAAAATTAATTTTCAAAATCATCATATCTATTTTAATTAATTTGATTAAATTAATTTTGCTTGATCAAAATTAATTTTTCTCAAAAATCACAAAGATTTTCCAAAATTATTTTTTCAAGAAAATTCTTTAATCAAATTCTCTAGTTGAACAATTCTCATGACTGCCTAATTAGTTCCACGTCGATTAAACTATTTCAAAAGTCATAGAATTTTCTTCTGATTCAAATGCAATCCAATCGAGCTTTTATTCAGCTAGCGGAGGGACCAATTATACATATACAATTAGGCTCTAGTAATTGCAATTATGTCCAAAAACATCGTTCTGATAATTCGCAAATTACTTAATCATGGAGTCAGTCCACAAGAGATACCATGATTGAAAACTCTTTATTGTATACTTTTTAAGAAAGTAATTCATCCAACTGCTTTGTCTAATGACCTCGTCATGTGTGTGTTACCCTCATATTATATCATTGATTCCTTTAAGTTAAATCCATTCACTCAATAAAGTCATATTTTATCTCATTGTAACCGTTGTGTCTTCTTAATTATTAATATGATCACTATCAACAAATGACTATGATAAATTGCTCGTCTGAGAACAAGTAATCTGTGGCCACGTTTCATATTTATCAATCCAAATAATGCCAATGAAAGGATATCGTTAACTCTTTAATCAAACTAGGAATTCCATTGTTGCTAGTAAAGTCATGCCATACAAAAGTCATGTACCCAACGTACTGACTATGGGCTCGATCATCTTTGGAGAATAAGCCTCCACTTATATCAAAGCACATGAGTTACATACTATTAGCCCAGTAACTCAACTTGAAATCACCAAGAGGGGGGTGAATTGGCCTCTTAAAAATTTTTGGTTGTTAAGAAAAGGATAGAGACAATAAACACTTCAATTTATAGTAGTTCGACCCTAATTTTCTACTCTACTATCTTAGCTTTCCACAACTAAAAATTTTCCCAAATTCACTAATTTGATAAGTTTTGAGGACAATGTTTAATATTATAATCTCCCTTAATATTTCTACCCAAAATCTTAAGATTGTAACTCTTTTAAGGTTTCTACCCAAACCTTAAGACTCAAATCTTCTCAAAGAGTAAATACAAATAGCAAACTAAGAAGTAATCCTTACTAGATCAATATGTTTTTCAATTAAGCACAAATAAACAATAATACACTTGAGTTAAAGAATAACAACTAAGGCTCAAAAGGGTGTACACGGAAAGCATGAAATAATTAAGCACTGAGGTTGCATTGCTTGATCTTTGGGCTTGATGATCTCTTTTGTTGTTGTAGGACCTTTGGAAGATGGTATTTATACCCTCTAATTTATTTCCAACCATTGTGGTTGTTGGAAACATGAATAAAGTCGTTGGTGATGAAAATACCATATCATTAAATTCACCTGCAATAAAAGGTATCAATACTTTTTCTACGAGTATCGATACTATTAACACTTAATATTTGATTCAATGACTGTTAAAGTTAGTTTACAGCGATATCAAAGACAATTTATCAGTACCTAGTAAAAGGTATCGATACTTTTTGTAATTGATTGAAAACAAAATGCCAATTTGGTATCAATTTTAGAATGGATATTGATATTTTGAAAACTATTGATACTTGGCCAAAAAGTATATACTAACTTGTTTTAAAAATCTTTTAACATGTTTGAAAATGTTTAACTCAATTGAAACCATTTTAACTTGATTTTATCATTTTGCTAATTCTTTTCAACTTTAACTTTTATTCAAAAATATTTTAATTTGTTATATCAAAACATATTATCAAATAAAGCTAGGTGTAACAATCTTCTCCTTTTTGATATAACAAAACATTTGGTAAATTTGTTTTTGAATTAATTGCTTTCCCTTAATAAAAGTCATTTTCAATTTAAGGCTTAAAAAATTTGACATAAAATCAAATTTGACATTCATTTTACTTTGAAAACATGGTCAGTAAATTTAACATAAAATCAATTAATTATAATTAATCAACCATTAAATCTATCTTTCTCTTCTCCCCCCTTTTGTTATATAAAAAATAATCAAATAAAGCTTAAGAGAAAAGAAAGTGGTTAGTCCAAATATAGATATTAAAAATAAGGATCAAGTGAATTAACATATCAAGTAAACATTAAGGTGCAATCACATAGAATTTGCATCAGTGACGTTCTCTTTGAAGCAATGCACATTTTCCTACAAACATAGAATTAATTTTTTGTTTTTGGTATCCAATTTATTTTGGGTTCATCAACATTAGTTTACAAGATTGTAGTCCCTTTAGGTATCCATTTATAAATGATATCCTTATCTTTAGTAGTTATGAGTCCTTTAGTGACCCATACACTTTTAACAATTTTTCTATAGTAAAAATTTGGAGAACCTCTATATTTATAGAAATTAAAGCTATTTTTAATAAATTTTTATTTTGAATTTTCTCCTATTTCAATCCATTTTTCAAAAAAAATTTTAGAGTGAGGCTTTTCACTCTTAAGCAACTCAAGTTGCTTTTGATGATCATCATGAACTTTAAAAAGTAAATTATGCAAGTCACAATTATTTTTCTAAAAATCATTTATAATAGCTTGCATATCATTTATTTTACTTTTAAGTTCATGCTTAACTTTAGAGAGTGAATTATTTTCATCTTTTAGTTTTGAAATATTTTTCCTATATTTTGAAACCATTAATTCAAATTGCAAGCCTAACTCATCATAGACATCTTACAACTCATCAAAAGAATAAGAATTTGAAATAGATGAGTTAGAAGTTACCTTAGAATCATTGATGGCCATAAGGCATATGTTGGCTATTTCTTGATCTTCATCATCGGATGAATCCTCATCACACCAAGTAACAACATTGGCCTTATGTTTTTCTTTGCTAGACCCCTTCTTCTTTCATTGAGGACAATCAAACTTGATGTGTCTCGGTTTCTTGTACTTATAGAAAATAATGAGATCTTTCTCATTGGTAGATTCAAGTTTCAATTCCTTCATCTTTTGGAATCTTTTTCCTTTATTGGAATTCATGAACTTCTTGAATCTCCTAATAAACATCTCCATCTCTTTGTCTTCATCCATCTATTCACTTGATTCACTATCTTCATTTGTGGTGGATTTTAGAGAAGCACCAACCTTCTTCTTCGAAAATTTTTCTTCTTCAGCCCCTTCATTGAGTCTTATCTCATGTATAAGCAAAGAGCCGATGAGCTCATCCAATGTCAAAGTTTTTAAATTTTTTTCTTCTTCAATTGCGGTCACGTAGGCGTCTCATGGTTTAGGTAAGCTTCGAAGCATCTTTCTTACCACCTCTTCATTTAGATAAATCTTCTTATAATACTTCAATCCATTTATGATGATTGTAAACCGATCGTATATCTTCTTAATATCCTCTTTTGGTTTCATCTTGAAAGTATCATAGTTGAGTGTAAGGATTCTAACTTTAGACTTCTTCACTTGGCTAGTGTATTCATGGGTGACTTCAAGCTTGTCCCATATATCCTTGGCATTTGAATAAGAGAAAACTCTACTATACTTATCCAGACCAAGTGCACAAAATAGAATGTGCATTGCCTTGCAATTAAGTTGAATGCTTATTCTATCTTCCTCATTACATTCCTTCTTGCTTTTTGGAACTAAAATATCTCATTCTTGTTTAGATAGAATTGAAGGACCATACATAATAATGTCTCATACGGTAAGATTATTTGCTTGGATGAACAAAATCATCCTAGTATTCCAAAAGGAATAGTAGCGCAACTGAAATAAGGAGGTTTGGAGATAGATTGAGACTCACCAAAGAAAATTGACCCGAAAGTAGATGTCCTTGTTGTAGAATGAGTTGATGATCATTTGAGCTTCTCCGAAGATCTTCTCTTAGTTGTCAAATTGTCATTAGAAACAAGATCTAATACCAATTTTTAGCTCGATAATTCAACTTGAAATCACCAAGAAGGGGGTGAATTGGCCTTTTAAAAATTAGTGGTTGCTAAGAAAATGATAGATATAAATGAACACTTCAATTTATAGTGGTTCGACCCCAATTGCCTACTCCACTACCTTGGCTTTCCACAACTAAGGATTTTCTCAAATTTACTAATTTGATAAGCTTTGAGGACAAGGTTTAACCTTACAATCTCCCTTAAGATTTCTACCTAAAATCTTAAGATTGCAACTCCCTCAAGGTTTCTACCCAAACCTTACGACTCAAACCCTCTTAAAGAGTAAATACAAATAACAAACTAAGAAGTAATCCTTACTAGATTAGAATAATTTTCAATTAAGCACAAATAAACAAGAATACACTAGAGCTCAAGAATAACAATGAAGGCTCACAAGTGTGTACAAGTATGAAAGAATTAAGCACTAAGGTTGTATTGCTTGATCTTTAGACTTGATGATCTCTCTTGTTGTTGTAAGACCTTTGGAAGATGGTATTTATACCCACTAATTTATTTCCAACCATTGTGGTTGTTGGAAACATAAATAGAGTTGTTGGGGATGAAAATACAAGATCATTAAATTCACTTGCAACAAAAGGTATCGATACTTTTTTCTATGAGTATTGATATTATTAGTATTTAATGGATGATTCAAAGATCGTTAAAGTTAGTTGACAATGTACGAAAGATAATTTATCAATACCTAGTAAAAGGTATCGATACTTTTTTTAAAAGGTGTCGAAACCATTTTTTTAACAAAAATTTAGTTGTCGACTTTAAAAAATGAAAATTGGGAGTCGCCACCAATATTTTATTAAGGTGTGATTGGATCAACTAAAAAATAGCTTTGGTCTACGAGTTTTAGAAAAACGGATTCGGGAGTCAGTTAGGTACGAGGAAGGATTAGCACCCTCGTAACGCCCAAAAATTAGTACCAAATTGATTAATTAATGTCTTGAAGTCGAGAGTTAAAAAACGCGATCCTTAATTAAATTAAATTATTTATTAAGACCTTCTCATTTTGAAAAGAAAAATATCACATCCAATGCGTTAAGGCACAACATTTTATTCTCTTCACAATGAGTTAGTCCAAAAAATTCGTGTAATAAAATTTAAGAAAATATCTAATTGTTTAAAATTTATGAAAAAATCACAACCCAATACGTTAGGACACAATTTCTTAAAATCCCAAACATTCAATATTTCCATTATTTCTTTAAAAATCTTTATCTGGAGAAATCAACGTGTCACATCCAATACGTTAGGACACAACATATTAAAATCCCGATGATAAGTTTTATTTTGTTTGATTTAAAGAGCAATCCTCGATTGTTAGATTTTACAAAAAAATCGGAACCCAATACGTTAGGGCTCAATTTTCTTGAAAAATCCTAAATACGAGTATTATCCCTATTTTGAAAAATTTTATTTTAAAATTGAGTAAAAAGATAGTGTAATGTTATGTTGAATGTGTGAATAGATGCCCCTTAAACAAATATCAATAACAAATACAACAATTTCATAGAAATAATATGAATAAATAAATAAATAAGATAATGACATGCAAAATATCAAATAAATGGGCAAGATAATAAAAAAATATGCAAACATAAATTGATAAACAAATGATTGAAATAAACAAAAAAAATGTATACATGTACACATAAAAATACATAGGTTTGAAATAATTAAAATAATATTAATTAAACAAGTATATATATAAATATGCGAAAAGTATTAGTTTTTAAAAAAGGGGTATAAATACGTACATAAAAATAAATATACATATATATATAAAATAATAATTACATATGAAAATCATAAAAAAATAACAATTACATTATCAAAATTAATTGATTTTAAGAAAAATATATAAAAAAGGACTAAATTGGATTGCAAGTAAAAAAACTGGGGTAAATCCGCAAATAAATAAAGTCTGGAGGACTAAATTGAGCTCGCGAATTACATAGAGGGGATGGAAGGGCAATTTTCCCTTCTCCTCTAAAACGGCGCCGTTCAAAAGGGTTAAATTGAAATTTAAAATAAATTAAATGACGAATTTAAAAAACAAAAAAAACCTAATTGGAAATATATTAAAAGGCAGAGGGGCCAAAAGCGCAATTTGCCCCTCCGTAAGAAAAACACGCGGATCCTGGGTCCGGGTCGGGTTGACGCGCGGATCCCCCTCCTTCAAACGGTGCCGTTTTCAATCGGCTATTTAAGCCAAAATTATAAAAAAAAAATTCATTCCTTCAAAAAAAAATAGAAAATCCCTCTGAAAAAGCTTTCAACCTCAGGGCACTGGCCTCTGGTTCGGTCATCGGCCGGTCGTCGGCCACCGTGCTGGCCGCCGATCTCCAGCGACGGTGTTGCCGTATGCGGTGGTCGAAAAAGGGGAAAATCCCCTATTCGGCCTTTCAAACCCCCTTATACCCAAATCTGGGTTCAAATCCTTCAAAAATATCAGCAAAAAGCCTCAAAAAATCACGAAACCTTTCGGTTTCCAGCCACCGATCCTCGGGGGTGGTTCCCTCGGCCGTTTCACGGCAGTCTAGGCACCTTCAAAAGGTTACCTCTTTCCTTTTTATTTGTCTTTTTATTCGTATAAAAGTAAATAAATATATATATAAAAACGGTAAATATCAATCTTTGAATCGATTGTATTGCTCTTGGTAATTGTTGTTTTCGATTGTGGAAATGGTTGTTTTTATTGATTTCAAATTCGGATCCCAGTTACAATGTTACAATGGCTATTTTATAGCCGAATGGAATAAATCTAACGAAGAAACAAATCTATTTCTTTATTTGATTTACAAATCTTTGATTCGCTTTCCATTTTTGTTTTCCCTTGATGCGCAGGTGAAGATCCATGGAGATTTGACCTTTGTGGGAGATTTGGAGTTGCGGCGGCCGAAGCTTAGAAACCTTAGGGTTTTCCCTCTGTTTTGGGCCATTGTAATTTGGGCCACTGCTTTGTTTTGGTTTGGGCCTTATAGCCCATTTGGAATCGAACTATTTTCATTTATTTGTTTACCTGGTATGGGCCGGGTACAAATTGGGTATTACAACTGCCCCTCTTTGCTCGTTGTCGTGAAACGGGAACGGAGCAAAGACTTTAAAAAATGCCCAATTTTGCCCCGTTGTGCTGGACCTTAGTACTCTTCTTATTCAGCCTCATTCTGACCTTCTACGTCCTCAGAGGTATAAGCTTTGGTGCTTCGATCCACTCCACTGCAACTTCAAGGAGATAGGACTTACACCCTATAACTTTTCAAAAGAACAATATTTGCTATCTTAGTCTGTTCCACTGCAACTTCAGGGAGATAGGATTATCGGCTTTAATCTGCTCCACTGCAACTTCAAGGAGATAAGATTTGTCATCTTCAGTCTGCCTCACTGCAACTTCAGGAGGATAAGACTTGCTTACTTAGTCTGCTCCATTGCAACTTCAGGGAGATAAGACTAGATGCGATCTGCTCTCTGCAACTTCAGAGAGATAAGATCTGTGATTTTAATCCGCTCCACTGCAACTTCAAGGAGATAGGATTGTCGGCTTTAATCTGCTCCACTGCAACTTCAGGAAGATAAGATTTGCCATCTTCAGTCTACCTCACTGTAACTTCAGGAGGATGAGACTTGCTTACTTAGTCTGCTCCACTACAATTTCAGGGAGATAAGACTAGATGCGATCTACTCTCTGCAACTTCAGAGAGATAAGATCTGTAATTTTAATCCGCTCCATTGCAACTTCAGGGAGATAGGATTATCGACTTTAATCTACTCCACTGCAACTTCAGGGAGATAAGAGTTGCCATCTTCAGTCTGCCTCACTGCAACTTCAGGCTGATAAGACTTGCTTACTTAGCCTGCTCCACTGCAACTTTAGGGAGATAAGACTAGATGCGATCTTCTCTCTGCAACTTCAGAGAGATAAGATCTGTGATTTTAATTTGCTCCACTGTAACTTCAGGGAGATAGGATTATCGGTTTTAATCTGCTCCACTGTAACTTCAGGGAGATAAGATTTGCCATCTTTAGTCTGCCTCACTGCAACTTCAGGAGGATAAGACTTGCTTACTTAGCCTGCTCCACTGCAACTTCAGGGAGATAAGACTAGATGTGATCTACACTCTGCAACTTTAGAGAGATAAGATCTGTGATTTTATTCCGCTCCACTGCAACTTCAGGGAGATAGGATTATCGGCTATGGATTTGTTCTTGAGGGGACATGACCTGTAAAAAATCCATTTTATGAACTTAATTATGCCTAATGATTAGTATGTTATAATCAAAATAAATTCAATGCTCCTACCTAGACATGTATGAATGACATTTGAATGAATGCAGAATGTCATTTTTCAAGAATTATCATTTCTTAGAGTTTATTAAGGTTTTGTCGCTGACGCCTTTTGCTTGGTTGATATCTCCGAAGAAACACTTAATCAAATTGCCCCCCATTGTGCACTTCAAAGCTCAACCTTTTAGGACGTAGAATTTGTACCATATTCCTTCCACCGTGACTTGAGAGTAGGATAATTTGACTCTTCTCAATCCTCTCCTATCGTAATTCAAGGATACAGATTATGAAATTTGTTTACACCACTCTCAGGGTGTACTACCAAATGCTCATGCCCAAATGAGGAGCTTTCTTTCCATAGGGGACTTCTTCCTACCCCATCAAGACTTCTTGCTGTCTCATTTGATATTTAGACAACCAAATCCGAAAAAGCAGTCTTAATTTAGACTTTTTCCTTCTTAGGCTCTTTAACTTTTGTACTTGGGGAGTTCTAAACAATAGTCCTGTTTCAGGTTACTAAATTATTTAGAAATTCCTAGAGTAATATACAAAACTTCTTTTGTGAAAGTTTATTAGTCCATCAATCATTATTCTAATGTGATATGCTTGTGCAGAGATCAAAAATACTGAGTAAGAGATAAATTAATTCAAGTCATAACTTGAATAATAAAAAGGAATTTATTGATAGTAGGCGTCTTGAAGTATTTACAAGACCCAACAAACTTGGTACAAATAATATGAAGACTAGGTGATTTGGATATCGCCGCTTGAATCTCTCCGTGCGAACCAAGAACCATTCTGAATTTAACATGTGTTTAGGGGATCTACAGTACTTTATCGATGCCCCAAGACGTCGTATATCCTTTTCTTGTTGACCTAAGCATAGCAGGATCACCATATGCCCCAATCTAACAGTGTTTGAGCTGCCCTTTTCGAGTTATCAACTCAAACCCCCTTTGGTCTCAAGGTGCCCTTTCGGGTTTTCACCTTGGCCTCTCCCTTTTTTCTTTTTTTTTTGTGGAAATCAGAGCGCCCTTTGCGGGTTTTCACTTTGATTCCTCCCTTCCTTTAAGTGAAATATTTCTTGACTGAATCTGAATTTACAGGATTCGGAAGATTTTTGCCATCCATTTCACTCAAAATCAAAGCGCCTCCGAAAAAAGCCTTTTTCACAACATAAGGTCTTTCCCAATTTGGCATCCATTTCCCTCTGAAATCTTTTTGTAAAGGGAGGATTTTCTTCAACACCTGACCCCCTTCATGAAATTCTCTAGGACGAACCTTTTTATTATATGATCTCATCATTCGTTTTTGGTACATTTGACCGTGACGAATAGCTTTTAGCCTTTTTCCTACTATCAGATTTAACTGATCATACCGAGATTGGATCCATTCAGCCTCATCCAACTTTAGCTCAGCCAATACCCGAAGAGAAGGAATTTCAACTTCAACGAGCAAAACTGCCTCCATTCCATAAACCAAAGAAAAAGGTGTTGCCCCAGTAGAAGTCCTAACAGATGTTCGGTAAGCAAAAAGAGCGAATGGTAACTTCTCATGCCAATCTTTGTAAGTTTCAGCCATTTTCGCCACAATTTTCTTGATATTTTTGTTTTCCGCCTCCACTGCACCATTCATTTTTGGGCGATACAGTGATGAATTATGGTGTCTAATGTTGAACTAATCGCAGACTTCCGCTATTGTGCTGTTATTCAGATTCAGCACATTGTCAAATATGATTCTTTCAGGAATTCCATATCGACATATGATCTCCTTCTTCAAAAACTTACTGACTGCTAACTTCATGACATTAGCATATGAGGCTTCTTCTACCTACTTAGTGAAATAGTCAATAACCACAAAAATGAAACGATGTCCATTAGAAGCCTTTGGTGATACTGGTCCAATGACGTCCATACCCCACATGGAGAAAGGCCACAGAGAAGTCATAACATGAAGAGGAGAAGGAGGCGCGTGCATTTTATCCCCATAAATTTGGCATTTATGGCATTTCTTAGCATGATTGATGCAATCTCTTTCCATGGTGGACCAGTAATATCCGAATCTCATAACCTGTCTAGCCATGGTAAATCCATTAGCGTGCGTACCACAAACACCCTCATGGACTTCTTCTAAAATTTCCTTAGCCTCTACAGCGTCCACGCACCTCAATAGTACTCGATCCTTTCCCCTTTTGTATAGGATCTCTCCATCTAAGACATAGTCAATAGCTAGTCTCCTCAATATCCTCTTATCATTCTCCGTTGCCTGATCAGGATATTCGCGATTCTTCACATATAGCAATATATCTTGGTACCATGGACGATTATCATTCACCACTTATTCAATGCTGTAACAGTGGGCGGGGATCTCATAAATACTAATTTGAATGGGCTTCATGTCCTCTAACTGATTCACTTTAATCATGAAAGCTAAAGTAGTAAGAGCATCAGCCATTTGATTTTCCTCCCATGGGAGATAACAAAAGGTAATGTTGTCGAATTCTTCAATCAATTCTAGAACCAATCTCCAATAACGGATCAACTTGGGATCTCTCGTTTCCCATTCCCCTTTTAATTGGTATATTACCAATACTGAGTCTCCATACACTTCTAGTATCTTAATCTTCCGTTCTATGGCTGCTCGAATCCCCATGATGCAAGCTTCATACTCGGCCATATTATTAGTGCAATCGAAGTCTAATTTACTGGTGAAAGGATAATAATCTCCGTATGGAGATAACAAGATTGCCCCAATCCCATTGCCTAATGCATTCGAGGCTCCATCAAAGTTCAACCTCCAAGAATGATTTTCCTAGGGATCCTCTTCCACGTTCGCCACACACATCAAATCTTCATTTGGGAAATCAAAGTCCAGAGGTTCATAATCCTCTAAAGCTCTGCTAGCCAAGAAATCTGCTATCGCACTCCTTTTGATGGCCTTCTGACTTACATATACTATATCAAACTCAAAGAGCAAGATTTGTCATCTAGCCATTCTCCCATTCAACGCCATTGACTCCATCATATACTTTAAAGGGTCTAATTTTGAAATTAGCCAAGTTGTATGATAGAGTAAGTATTGCCTCAACCTCTTGGTTGTCCAAATCAAGGCACAACATAATTTTTCGATAGGCGAATATCTCAATTCACAATCAGTGAATTTCTTACTGAGATAGTGTATCACCCTTTCTTTCTTTCCGGTCACATCATGTTGACCCAGCACGCAGCCCATAGAGTTGTCGAACACCGTTAAATACAAAATCAAGGGTCTATATCGGCTAGGTGGTGACAGCACTGGAGTATTGGATAAGTATTGCTTTATCTTCTCAAAGGCTCTCTGGCATTCTTCATTCCAGACATCAGGATTATGTTTCTTCAAAAGGCGAAATATGAGATCACATTTCTCGGTCAACTGTGAAATGAACCGAGCAATGTAATTCAGTCTTCCTAAGAAACCTTGAACTTCTTTCTGGGTACGTGGTGGCGATAAATCTCGTATTGCCTTGACTTTGTCTGGATCAATCTCGATTCCTTTTTCACTGACTACGAAGCCCAACAGTTTTCCTAACTTGGCTCTAAAAGTGCATTTTGTCGGATTAAGCTTGAGCTGAAACTTCCTTAATCTTAAGAACAATTTTCTCAGGACCTGCACATGTTTCTCCTCTGTTCTGGATTTGGCAATCATATCATCAACATATACTTCAATTTTTTGTGCATCATATAATGAAACAAGGCTACCATGGCTCTCTGATATGTTGCTCCCACATTCTTTAATCCGAATGGCATCACCTTATAGTAAAATTTTCCCCACAAAGTAATGAACGTAGTCTTTCCCATATCTTCCGGATGTATCTTTATCTGATTATATCCTGAGAACCCATCCATAAAAGAAAACAGTGAAAATCCCACTGTATTATCCACTAGAGTATCAATATGTGGCAATGGGAAATTGTTCTTTGGACTTGCCTTGTTCAAATCCCTGTAATCCACGCACATTCGTACTTTTCCATCTCTTTTAGGGACTGGAACGATGTTGGCTACCCATTCAGAATATTTGACCTCCTATAAAAACCCAGCATCAAACTGTTTCCTAACCTCCTCTTTTATTTTGAGCACAATATCAGGCCTCATTCTTCTAAGCTTCTGTTGAACTGGTTTGCAATCCTCTTTTATAGGTAGACGATGCACTATAATGTGAGCACTCAATCTGGGCATATCCTGGTATGACCATGCGAAGACATCTTTGAATTCTTGGAGTAATTCAATGAGATCTCGTCTTGTCTTTGCAAAAATCTCAGTTCTGATTTTCACCTCTTTTCCTTCTTCCAAGCTCACAATTTCTACTGATTCTTTGTGAGGTA
Organism: Gossypium hirsutum; assembly: GCF_007990345.1. NCBI lineage: Eukaryota > Viridiplantae > Streptophyta > Magnoliopsida > Malvales > Malvaceae > Gossypium > Gossypium hirsutum. The sequence continues at coordinate 41,043,261 of NC_053444.1, forward strand.
GGATTTGCTTTTCCTCTTGTTCTACCATCCTCAACAAGTCCAAAGATAAACCACAATCTTCATCACCTTCAAAGTCATGCGATCCTTTTAAAAACACGTTTCATTCAAAAGGGCACTCTGAGCTCGTAGCGGCGTCATTCACGTCATTGATATATAGGGACCTAATATGGTTACAAAAGAATGTATGAATTTATGTACAATTATTTGTGCAATGAAAAAATATATTTACTTGTATAGAAAGAATGAAAGAATATTTACTCGAAACAATTGCAAAGATGTATTTTATTAAAATAATGATGTTTAAACATAAGCCTATTTCACAAAAGAGTTCTTGTTATTTCTAGGCTAAAACAACAAGTTTGTTCTGAATATTACTCTGAGACAGTTCTAAAGACTTTAGGTATTTCTTCTGCAGTCCAATTGTCTAGAACACCCCCGGGCTCATAAGGACGAATATCTAACCAACTCCTCTTCTTATTCACATGCTCATGAATGGCATTGATGTGCATATTTCCCAACGTCTCTTCAATGCATTCCTCAACCGATATCTTTCTCTCAGCATGAATAACTCCTCCAGATACAAAGGTTTTGGATACGTGCGGAATTATCATTGGCTCCCATTTGGCTTCCTCCCCACTTAGACGCGCCCTTCCTCTTTCCTGTCTTTTTTCTAGCTCCTTCTTTCTTTGTCCTCTGTCTGGCTTGTATCCTAAGCCAAAGTGATCTTGCTTTCCTTTTAGTATTGGTACATCAATCCTCCCTTGAAGATATCTCCCCAGCCCTTTTCCAGGTAAAGCTCATTTTCCTACCAACAACTGTAAACCCATTTCTGTAGTTTTGGATAATTTAGGCACCAAAATTTTGCTTCCTTCAGGAACAAACGCCGTGTTTACAAACTCCAAAGATCGAAATGAGCATTCTACTAACTCATCATTAGTCTCCACGTACGGCATCTCATTGGATACAACTGCTATTATATCCTCTTCAGTGTTTATTGTCACTAGCCGACTTTCTGATACTAACTTCAACTTCTGATGTAATGATGACGGTACTGCCCCTGCCGAATGTATCCATGGTCTTCCTAATAAACAATTGTAGGAAGGTTTGATATCCATCACAATAAAATCTACCTTATAAACTGTTGGGCCAATCAGCAGGGGTATCTCAATTCTTCCCATGACCTTTCTTTTTGTACCGTGAAATGCCCTCACCATATTTTGGCATGTTTTCATGTGTGAACTATCTATGGGAACTCTGTTGAGTGTGAATAATGGCAACACGTTCAAAGCTGATCCATTTTCAATCAATACTCCTGGCAAAATATGCTCCTTAAATCGTGCCGTGATATGCAAAGCCTTAGTAGATCCCACGCCCCTAGGAGGTATTTCATCATCTTTGAAGAATATGAAATTATCAGCACTGATATTATTGACCAATCGATCTAACTTGCTGACAGAAATATCATCGGCCACATAGGTCTCATTTAACATCCTCATCAACGTACTTCGGTGTACTACTGAATTCAAGAGCAAGGTTAGTACAGATATGCGAGCCGGTTGTTTATGCAACTGTTCGATAACATTGTACTCGCTGTGCTTCAAGAATTTAAGAAATTCCATGACTTTTTCCTCCTTCACTAGCTTGTTGATAGACAACACAGGCTTAGCTATTTTCCCCTCTTGTTCCACTATTATGGCCCTTCCTTTCACATGTTCTGGATCAGTACTCACATCTTGGTCCTTTGTAGTCTCCATTCCAGGGACAGCTGTATTGCACTCATAGTTCCACGGAACCTTCTTACTATCTTGGAAAGAAAAGGTTGCAGGTTTCTTTATTATGATTCTTGGCATTACTGGCGCACTCACTTCATCATTCCTTGGTCACGAGATGATGACCACAGGCTGAGTTACTCTTGGAACCTTGTGGATTCGGATGTGCAAATACTCCCCTCCTCCTTAGCTTCTTCATAAAACTCAATTTCCTTGATATCCATCAGGCCTTGAACCAAGGCTCTGAATTCTGTGCATTATTGAATCTCATGTCCCTCCTCATGATGGAACTCACAGTAGTTTTCCCCCTCTTCAAAGCTTCTTTCTGAATCTAATACCAGCAACCCTCTTTCTACTATCTTCTTCCAGATCCATCTCAAAGAAATCTTTATTTCTGCGATATCTTCTTTGATTTTCCTACCCATGTTACCTCTTATCATGTTCACTCCATTTTCATTATGATTAGGTAATGGATTTTCTGTCTTGGGTGAATCATCCACTTTAACAACACCCATGCTTATGAGTCTTTCTACCAGCTTCTTGAACATCGTACAATGTTTTATAGAATGCCCCATGATTCCTGCGTGATAATCGCAATATACGTTTGCATCATACCACTTGGGGTACGGAGGTTGCAGAGGTTTCAAGTGGTAAATTAAAGCTTCTCCATATTTTGCCTGGTGTCGGATCCTCGTTTTGATGATCTTTGTTGGTTAACAGCCAATTTTCCCAGTTGATTCACCGTAATCGTCTTTGAATATGAACTTGTATTGTTGACCTCATTTTCCTTCTTCTTCGAGACCGGCCTTCTACTACTTTCTCCCGCATCTATCTTCCCGCTTCTTATAACATTTTCTATCATTTCGCCATTCATAACTATGTCAGAAAAGTTTTTAGTAGCACTTCCTAACATATGTGTAATAAATGGGGCCTTCAATGTGTTAACTAAAAGTATCGTCATCACTCTTTCTAGAAGAGATGGCTGAACTTGTACAGCAACCTCCCTCCATCTCTGTGCCTATTGCTTAAAACTTTCGCCTGGTTTCTTTTCCATATTCTGCAGAGTGATCCTATCAGGTACCATATCAGTCACATGGCTGTACTGCTTTATGAACGCCTGTGCCAGATCTCTCCATGAATTAATCTGGGTACGGTTTAATCGATTGTACCACTTGGATGCTGCCCTTGTGAGGCTATCCTGGAAGCAATGTATCAAGAGTTGGTCATTATTGACATAACCGGTCTTTCGTCTGCAGAACATGGTAATATGAGCATCGGGGCTACTAGTTCCATTGTACTTCTCAAACTCTGGCATTTTGAACTTGTAAGAGAGTACTAAATCTGGGACCAGGCTCAATTCTTTAGCATCCATCCCATAGTAGCTCTCCGCACATTCCATCGCTCTAAATTTCTCTTCCAGCCATTTGTACTTCTACTCTAACTGTTTTGGCAACTCATCATTCATTTTCTCCTTTCTAGCCATCTCATCAAAATCAGGGATAGCAGGATTAACAAGGTTGGCTCCGGGGTTAGAGCCTGATCCTGCCTGAAGATTCATTAGCGTTGCAACGTCGCCTTGAAATTGCTGAGGATTAATGGTAACAGAGGACCTACGCGGGTATATCTCAACTTGCTGGGAGGTAAAGTCTGGAGGATAGACAGGTCCCTCATTGTCTCCTTCTTCAACATCAAGCACAGAGTCTTTTCCTTTATCAGTTCCCTTGTTGAACCATTGAGTTAACTGAGCCATCATACTCCCTTGAGATTCCATCATTTTGTCTATCATTTTTTGCTGCTCATTCATTTACTTTTGAAGCTGCTCCTGCATTTCCTTTTGGGACTGTTCTAGACTTTCCATCCTTTGATCCATATCATTAGTTTTTGATCGAGTACCGTAGCGGTGTTTAGTAGGCTGGTTGATTTCCAGATTAACTGAGGAGTAATTTAAATTAATTAGAATCTTTTAATATTTTTAAATGCATATGAAGTAATGCAATGCATGAATGCAAAAAAACGTCAATTTTGATTCAATTCCATTTAAGAAAACTTTACTAGAAAGAAAATTTCTTTACATAAAGTGAATTACAAATAAAGCTTTGCCCTATTGCTCAGCATTCTAATCTTCCTAAGTAACACAGCTAACTCTTGCCCCCTATCTGATTCTAATTCATACTTCACACTCAGCATGTCTACTTGTACTGCCAAAGCTTGTACATGATCAGCTACTTCTCGGATCTGGACCACAGCTTCTTCCATAATATGATCTCTGCTCCTAACTTGGTTTTGAAAGTAGTGTAGTTGTTCCTTATTACGATTTTCATTTGCTTCAAGTGCTTGATCTGGTTTTCACAATTTTGCAACGCTGTTTCTAGCTCTTCGATTCTTTGCTTCATTACCTCGATCTTGCTCAAGCTTGCTTTCAAATCTATTGCGGAATTTTGATTTCGATACTGACGAAGAGATCCTTCCAACATGATCACCCTATCCTTTAACTCACCCTTTTCCTTTTGGCTTTCTGACAAACTCTTTTCTAAAGCCTCATTTCGCCTCTGCATTTCTTGGAATTTTTGTTCCCATCTATCGGCTTTATCCTTTTCTTCTCGATTTTCTACTCACCACTGTTCTGACGTTTTTCCCAGCCCGGCAGTTCTCATTGACAGACACAACTTTTTATAATCCATCTTCAGACTACCCAGCTCCTCCTCAACCTTGTTTTTCTCTTTCCTTAATTTCTCAGTTTCAAGCTTCTAAACGTCTATGTCCAATCTCAAGTTCGTCTTTTCTTCCTCCATTTGCTCTATCTTCTTTTCTAAATCTGCATTTCTTCTCTCAAAATCTTGTCTTATGATTTCCAACTCAGAAGGAATAACTCGAAAATGCTCTTCTATTGGCTGGCGACCTTCTTGATTTACCTTGGGTATATTGTCGTTGATTCTCCTACCCCACCATTCATTATACTCAGGAGTTGTCATTGGACCCACAGCTAACCCTTCATTCGGCGAGTCTGTTTCCACGTGCTAGACATCTCTTGAATCTTCTTTCTATAACCATCATCTTTGTACGAAAATTCACAATCAGCTATCCCTTGGGTCGCAGGTATAAATTGCCTTGAACTATACTGTCTCAGCACCAACAACAAGGCATATCCACTAGCTCCCCAAAATCCCAAGTAGTGGAACCCAATTGAAATTACCACACCTATACAGGATCTCATCTGGAAGTAACCAAGGAGCTCTCCACTCAACATCTTCCTCCTAAAGACTTTGAAGAATCGTCATCCACTTCTCTACTGAAATGCCGTCCCTCCTCGGCGTAGCTACTATCTCCTTTAGTGGTGACTAATTTTCAGAGAAATCTCGATACGAAACCTTATCCACCCTCCAAAAGTGACTGTGAAACCATACAAGTAGAAGCTTTGCACATCCAATAAATTTGCCCTCACCTGTTTTTCGGCATGCACTCAATGACCTGAAGGTTTCTACCAAAATTGCCGGAATCGGTGTAACCTTCTTATCCAGTCGGTCAAATAAATTGGCGACTGCTTCATCCATATGCCCCAAGGCCTTGGGGAAGACAACCAAGCCATATATACTTAAAGCAAAGACATCTAAACTCTTTCTCACATCTAGATATGTTAGAATTGCATCTTTCAAACTTCTCCAAGGAACGCATTTACTATCCCCCTTTTGCTTAATCCGTGCAGCAACCCACTGCTCACTCATCTCTGTTATACCTATCAGCTTCTTTGAAAAGGTTGGCACATTTACCGCTCTCGAGTAGACCCTGTCCACTTGAAACTTTGAACATCGGAGTAAAGCCACATATTCTTCTATCGTAGGCACCAAATCAACATTCCCAAACGTGAAACAACTGTCAGCAGGATTCCAAAACTGGACGAGGGCTCGAAACAAATGCTTGTCTACCTTCACATCCAGCAAATAAGGCAAATCCCCATAATTGTCATAAAATAACTGTTTAACCTCATTATTCCACTGATCCCAGATTTCCTTCAACTCCTGCAAATTGTTTTGAGTTATACTGATGCGAGTAAAATCTCATAACTCCGATACATACCCATCGGCCAGGCTATCACCCTTTTCTTGCTGCGTTGTTTCAGACCAAGTTCGGACAGCCGCATTGTCCTCCACTTTATCAAGAAACCCTTTTTCCATGACAAGATTTCTATCTAGCAACTGAATCTGAACTGACGCCTTTTATGATGAAATGAAATGCCATGTCATGCAAACAAAATAAAACACAAAATTCAGTATCAAAATAAGCATATAATCAAGGAAGAGTAAAACGCCTATTAGGACATCTACTAGGGTTTAGTGTAGTTCTACCTAAGGCAAGCTCCTAAGGCTCATTATATGCGGTTTGACTCTAAAGTAAAGGTACCCGAACCAGCAGATTCATTGATCTTCACCCATTATAGGCTCATATAGATCAAGTTCAGTTCAGGGGGACACATTTTCCCTATGACTATACGGAGATGAAAATCTCACGAAGGCATAGGTATCGATGTATCCCAAAAGCTATCCACTATCCTATACGAAGGTGAAAACCTCACGAAGGAATAGCTTCTCACTCCCACTTAGAGGGAAAAATTATCCAGCACATGTAATGTATAATGCAAAATAATTTAAAGTGCTTAAATCAATTAAGCATGAATGCAAGAGGATTTTTAAAAACGAATTTTATTTTTTCGACTATAAGACAAAAATTAATCCACTTTGTGGCTCGACTCTCTTATTTTTTAACAAAAATTTGGTTGTCGACTTTAAAAAATGAAAATTGGGAGTCGCCACCAATCTTTTATTAAGGTGTGATTGGATCACCTAAAAAATAGCTTTGGTCTACGAGTTTCAGAAAAATAGATTCGGGAGTCAGTTACGTACGAGGAAGGAATAGCACCCTCGTAACGCCCAAAAATTGGTACCAAATTGATTAATTAATGTCTTGAAGTCGAGAGTTAAAAAACACGATCCTTAATTAAATTAAATTATTTATTAAGACCTTCTCATTTTGAAAAGAAAAATATCACAACCAATGCGTTAGGGTACAACATTTTATTCTCTTTACAATGAGTTAGTCCAAAAAATTTGTGTAATAAAATTTAAGAAAATATCTAATTGTTTAAAATTTATGAAGAAATCGCGGCCCAATACGTTAGGGCACAATTTCTTAAAATCCCAAACATTAAATATTTCCTTTATTTCTTTAAAAATCTTTATCTCGAGAAATCAACGTGCCACATCCAATACATTAGGACACAACATATTGAAATCCCGATGATAAGTTTTATTTTGTTTGATTTAAAGAGCAATCCTCGATTGTTAGATTTTACAAAAAAATCAGAACCCAATACGTTAGGGCTCAATTTTCTTGAAAAATCCTAAATACGAGTATTATCCCTATTTTGAAAAGTTTTATTTTAAAATTGAGTAAAAAGATAGTGTAATGTTATGTTGAATATGTGAATAGATGCCCCTTAAACAAATATCAATAATAAATACAACAATTTCATAGAAATAATATGAATAAATAAACAAGTAAGATAATGACATGCAAAATATCAAATAAATGGGCAAGATAATAAAAAAAATATGCAAACATAAATTGATAAACAAATGATTGAAATAAACAAAAAAAATGTATACATTTACACATAAAAATACATAGGTTTGAAATAATTAAAATAATATTAATTAAACAAGTATATATATATAAATATGTGAAAAGTATTAATTTTAAAAAAAGGGTATAAATCCGTACATAAGAATAAATATACATATATATAAAATAATAATAATTACATATGAAAATCATAAAAAAATAACAATTACATTATCAAAATTAATTGATTTTAAGAAAATTGTATAAAAAAGGACTAAATTGGATTGCAAGTAAAAAAACTAGGGTAAATCTGCAAATAAATAAAGTCTGGAGGAGTAAATTGAATTCGCGAATTACATAGAGGGGCTGGAAGGGCAATTTTCCCTTCTCCGCTAAAACGACGCCGTTCAAAAGGGTTAAATTGAAATTTAAAATAAATTAAAGGACGAATTTAAAAAACAAAAAAAAAACCTAATGGGAAATATATTAAAAGGCGAAGGGATCAAAAGCACAATTTGCCCCTCCGCATGAAAAACACGCGGATCCTGGGTCCGAGTTGGGTCGACCTGCGGATCCCCCTCCATCAAACGGTGCCGTTTTCAATCGGCTATTTAAGCCAAAATTACAAAAAAAAAATTCATTCCTTCATTCCTTAAAAAAACAGAAAATCCCTCCGAAAAAGCTCTCAACCTTCGGGCACCGGCCTCTGGTTCGGTCATCGGCCGGTCGTCGGCCACCGTGTCGGTGGCCGATCTTTGGAGACGGCGCCGCCGTATGCGGTGGCCGAAAAAGGGGAAATCCCCTATTTGGCTTTTCAAACCCCCTTATACCCAAATCTGGGTTCAAATCCTTCAAAAATATCAGCAAAAAGCCTCGAAAAATCACGAAACCTTTCGGTTTCCAGCCACCGATCCTCGGGGGTGTCTCCCTCGACCGTTTCACGGTAATCTAGGCACCTTCAAAAGGTTACCTCTTTCCTTTTTATTTGTCTATTTATTCATATAAAAGTAAATAAAGAAATATATAACAAAAACGGTAAATATCAACCTTTGAATCGATTGTATTGCTCTTGGTATTTGCTGTTTTCGATTGTAGAAATGGTTGTTTTTATTGATTTCGAATTCAGATCCCTGTTACAGTGTTACAATGGCTATTTTATAGCCGAATGGAATAAGTCTAAAGAAGAAACAAATCTGTTTCTTTATTTGATTTACAAATCTTTGATTCACTTCCCACTTTTGTTTTCCCTTGATGCACAGGTGAAGATCCATGGAGATTCGGCCTTCGTGGGAGATTTGGAGTTGCGGCGGTCGAAGCTTAGAAACCCTAGGGTTTTCCCTCTGTTTTGGGCCATTGTAATTTGGGCCACTGCTTTGTTTTGGTTTGGGCCTTGTAGCCTGTTTGTAATCGGACTGTTTTCATTTATTTGTTTACCTGGTACGGGCCGGGTACAAATTGGGTATTACAAAAGGGATTGATACTTTTTGTAATTGATTGAAAACAAAATGTCAATTTGGTATTGATTTTAGAATGGATATCAATATTTTGAAAACTATCGATACTTGACCAAAAAATATCGATATTTTTTAGCCTAGAGCAATACTAACTTGTTTTAAAACTTTTTTAACATGATTGAAAATGTTTAACTCAATTGAAACCATTTTAACTTAATTTTATCATTTTGCTAATTTTGTTCAACTTTAACTTTTATTCAAAAACATTTTAATTTTTTATATCAAAACATATTATCAAATAAAGCTAGGTACAACACATGCTCATGGTCAGTGACTAACTGAGGATTTTGGTAAATCACACCATGAACCTTACAAGTGAATTAATTCACAAACGGATTCAAAATTAATTCAACCTAGGTCCGGTACAATGTATCATTCTTCTAATACGTATATTTATGTCTCTACCTGTGGAGTCAATTGCTTCGATAGCCAAGACTAGTCATTTCTCCAATTGGAATTGGAGACGACATAATAATCCTTCTAAGTACTTGAATCAAATAATCACTTTGATTCTTTTACGGGATTATGGACTCGTTTAGATTATCTACTAAAGTAAGTTGTCTTTCTAGCAATGTAAACGTCCTTATAGTGCCACTTATCATTAGTTTGAACTTAGACAATCAATGAGCTAACATTTTCTTGTCACAATTTTGCTATGTATGCAAAACATGGAAGACATTAGCACAAAAAGATATAAAAGTTAAATGTAAAATTAACTTTCTTTATTTGTAACACCCCAAAACCCGACTCAAAATTTTCGACCGAATTTCGAAGGTCATGTTGGCCACCGAAATATCTCAAAACAAAACACTTATTTAAGTAATAAAGTTCTTGTTGAAAATATTTTTCTCTCACAACTTGATAAAACTGAAAACGAACTTTACCAAAATCCTTTGCAAATGTTGAACATATTTTTCACTTAAAGCTTACTTAGAACCAAACTCCCATTTAATAAGTTTGCAACCAAAATGAAGTTGTAAAGTCATTAACTAAAACTTTAGTTCAAAGTTTGTAACATAATAAAATATTATTTTTACCTTGATCGAAAATCATAAACTTATTATTAAAACCTGACCAATTGCAAAGAAAAAGTTTTAATCTCGAAAACTTATGGTCATGCACGTAATCTGCAAAATAAGTCAAACCACAATCCCAGAGTTTTTACGAAAGTCCAAAGTCCAGTGCCACAGTCCATCAAACTGATTTACAACCCGATTAAAAATTAAGAAGTCATATATTAGACCAACTATAATATAGCGCAAACTAAGATGAGAAATTCTGATACCTCTAATACGCTAAGTCCAACACCTAAACACGTGGTAACCTGAAAATGAGAAACTAGGGATGTGAGCTATGAAAGCTCAGTGTGAGTCTTAAACAAATGTAATTACACAAAGTCGAACAATTAACTAAATATTTACAAAATAACCAATTGAATCATTAATAGAAATCATATCAGATTGGCATATCACATTTAAATAATACTTAACAGATAAGCAAAACCATATACACATAGAACTGCTCAAACTCTCAATGACCGAGATCAGTACAATTTCAGATATCACATCTAATTTAACACATTAATTTTATGTTCTCCTTAGATAGACATGCAATTCACATTAAAAAGAAAAATGTCACAAAATCCCCACCTATCCAACCTCTACACACCATCTTTAACCAACCGTCTTAGACCAAAAATAGGGTTTTTCTAAACCCTTCCATCCTCTACACACAACTATCGGGTTATGGTGGACCCATCCAACCAATGCACACCATGAAGAAGACATTTGCCTCGTTATTGTTATGCAATCAAGCTGCTAACAAAATTATAACGCAATTTAACTACTTTAACACCCTTAAATCGTGTCCGTCACCAAAACAGGGTTATGAGGCATTACTGGACCTATCAGACAATTTAAAATTAATATGGAAACCAACATATTTTCACATTCAAACATATTTAAATCCTGCCTAAAAGATTTACTTATCAAATTGATCAACAATATTCATAATACTATATAAAAGTTAACTAATAAACTTCGTTCATTTCATTTCAATTTTAGTACCAAACTAACTCAAAAGTATATCAGTTTAACTTACTATAACCATCAATTCATCTTAAGTTCAAACATGCATTTTCTCAACACTTAAACAACCAATTCATATGGCCAAATACACACCAACCTTTATAAGCCAAATCTCATGGCTAATATCATAACTCAAAACATACCAAGATGACACTAGCCTATACATGCCATATACCATATATATACAATTCAAAAGTACCAACTTAGATGTCCGATAGCGCGATGATGTTCCTGACGACTTTTGGATCCGAGCTAGCCTTGATTCTCTATAAAACATAAGAAAATAACATGAAGTAAGCTTCATAGCTTAGTAAGCTCGTAAGTGAATAATTCAATACATCAAATACATACAATTCAACTAATTGTACATAACATCACCATATATACAATTACAATAAACCTTTCTCATGTCTTAAAACATGATCAAATAACATTTCATTATCTTTCTCTATTAAATACTTGAATAGGTTCTGTACGTACCTGTATCGTCTTGTACTAACCTCTTTCTCAATCATCTCATTCATTTACCCGTTGAACCATTCAAAATAGAAATTGGATACTCAAATGTCTCATATGATAAGTACCTATACCATGGCCCGTAGCCAAATCAAGGTAACTTATCCAAAGAACTATTATCATGTCCCGAAACCAATTTATCCGATATGCATGGCCCGAAGCCAAATCGGTATAAATCGCACCCGAAGTGCTAATATCATGACCCAAAGCCAAATCGGTATATCAACTTATAACATTTCACAAGTATCCAATTTTATTCCTAAGGTTCAACCGAGATTTCTAGCTTGTCGATTCTATCTTTGAATATATCTGTAAAGTCATATTTACAATTCATACATTAATGAAAATCTTGAAATCACAATTTAGGCATAATCAAAGCATTTAACATACATTACAATGAAATCATCACACTACGAACTTACCTCGTACTCGGAATTGACGAATCGGATCAATTACTCGATAATTTTGCCTTTCCCCCGATCTAACTCCAGATTCCTCTTTTCTTGATCTATATGTATTCAAAATTAACTCATTTAATCATATAATCATTCAATTCAGTCTACAAACACATATTTCATCCAATTTGCACTTTGGCCCTAAACTTTTACATTTCTTACAATTCAGTCCATATTTCACAAATACCCAAAATTCATAAAATTCAACAAGACCCATGCTTGGTCGAATTACCATAGTGCCCCTAGCAGCCCATATTTCACATTTATTCACACTTTTAACCCCACATTTTCATTTTTTTCATAATTTAATCCCTAATTTGCATTTTCATCAAAAAATCACTTTATAAAATATGAAAATCTAACATCATATATTCATATTTCACCATTAAACATCAAAGAACACATAAACTCATCAATGGAAACTATCAAAATCTTTAACAGTTTTGAAATCGAAGACACAGGCTAGCTAGATTAAGCTACAACGACTCCAAAACATAGAAATCATTAAAAACGGGATGAAAAATACTCACATGCATGAAAACTAAGGATGGCCGAATGCTTGGATGGTCTTTAATGGCTTCCCAAGCTAATATTCGGTTAGTAAAATGAAGAAGAAAGATGATGTCTTTCTTTTTCTTAATTTAATTTTAGTTTATTTTATTAATTACCATAATAACCTTACTTATAATTCTTTATAATGCTTAATTAATGTCCAACTTTCTCCACTAAAAATAATTATGGTCTAATTACCATTTAAGGCCACTCATGTTTTAATTTCATAGAAAATTGACACATTTTTCTAATAGAACCTAAATTTTACACGTTACGCGATTTAGTCCTTTATATCAAATTAAGCATGTAAACGATAAAATTTCTTCACGAAATTTTCACCTAATAATTCTATCATGCTGTAAAATTTAATATAATAATAAAATTAATATTTTAACTTCAGATTTGTGGTCCTAAAACCACTATTTTGATTTGACCCAAAAACGGGCTATTACAACTACTAAATCAAACTCCCTTCACTTCAAAACCGAATCCCAACCCAGGATGCAAACATGTACAGAAGTAAGCATACGGATATACAAAATCTAAGAAATTCATTTTCGATTTCCTTATTCATTAATCATAGTGTCAGCTAGCTCAAATTAGCAAGATCATAGTTAGGCATTTTTATATACAATTACAAAGCAGTGGAGGTAACACTGTAGGCAATGTTTCTAAGTACACAACCTTTAAGCACTCATGAAAATATTACAGTTAAATCATACACATTCGTATACATAAACAAATTCAATCAAATATACCCCTTACTCGACCTTTCTCGAACAGTAATGGTGACCTAAACACTCCTGCAGAGGCTTAAACGAGTAAAAGATTACTCAGGGAATACAATTAGCCATTTCACAAATAGGGAGTAAAAAGAGGACCACACGGCCGCATGGCCAGGCCGTGTGGAAGGGTCTAGACCATGTGGCCAGACCGTGTAACTCTCTATGCTCATGTGACAAAATTACACATTCTAAGGAGCAGGGAAGACATGTCCATGTGGTTGTATGACATGCTCGAGTGGCAGTGATAATACGATCGTGTGATTGAGTCACACGCTCGTGTGCGAATGACTAATTTCCCCAACAGAGGTCACATGACCGTGTGGTTAGCCCGTGTGACACACTCCAGACCATGTGACAAGAAATTAACCTAATTTTCTACAGCAGCACAAGGTCATATGGACTGCTCACGTGTGAAACACGCCCGTGTAGCTTCGAAACCACTACAAAAATTGCTACGAATCATAAAAATCAGCAAGAAATCATTCCTAATTACATGTGTTTAAGAGCACACACTTGAATTACGCTTCCAAACACTACGAATCAACCAAGCACCTTCAATAACCTGACCTGAAATTTAGTCCGAGAGCACACAAAACTCATAAAGGTTTTGATCGAAACCATACCAAAAAGAAACGGATAGACTAACGTTAAACTTAACTTAATAACACTTACCTTCACCTAATTCAACACTTGATGGAACGAAGAACGGGAGAACAACCAAAACTTCTAAAAGATAGCAATCGTCAATGATGTAAAAATAAAAAAGAATAAAAATTGGAGAACCAAACAGAGCAAAAATAAGAAGCAAAAAAAAAAACAAATGAAAATCAAAGAAAATTGAGAGAAGAAAGACTGACAAGAAAGATGGGCAACGTTGAAGACTTTTGGGGTTTTAAAAAAATTAAAAATTAATAAAATTAAAACAAATTAAAACATAACTAGATAAATTAAAATAATTTAATTAATCCTTAACAAACCAATCAAATTTATTTATTTAAAGAAATTGAGACCAAAAACAAGAATAAAACCATTCCCACTTAGCGCACACGAGAACTCGAACTCGAGACCAAAGGAAAATTGACATTTAACAACTAAAACACTAGGCTCATTCTTTCTTTAAAATGTAGAAACTCACTTAAAGATCCATCTGATCCACTGACCCTAACCAAAGGACGATAATTCTTCTAACCCCAATTTTGGAGTGTTACATTATTTATTCATTGTTCAAATATATAGAAAACAATTACATGTTTACTACAATATGAGTACATTTTCCAACAGTTTCGACAATTACTATAGCATCATGTAGCTCAGACTCGGCGATCGAATCAAGTGAGGGGTGTTAAATTTCAAATAAGACATGGAACGAATGTGAATATGGTGATCTCAAAACCCAAAGTACACTACTATTTTTAAAAGAGAGGTTAAGAAAACTTATAAGGAAACTTTAAACAATCTGATATGTTGGAAACATATAGAGGCAGATGGTAAAAGCGACATGATTGGTAAATCTACACTCATAGAACATGATAGGTGTATAAAAGATAATCCATTATTAGAATCTAAGAAAGTGGTTACCAATTTTGTTGATTATGAAGCGATAGATGCATTAAAGAAACGTTTGATTGCCATTATAAGAAAATTTCTAAAGTTAATAGCATGAGATAAATTTAAAGATGATAAATTAGAGGGCATTATTATGAGGGAAATCTCATGCAAGTAATGTCTTAAATTTAAAGCAAAGGAATCGGTACCTGCAACACCCTTCACCCGTCCCAACAACCAATACGAATGGGAGATACTACTAGAGTATGAACAAACAAAAATCTTGAAATAATTTAACACTTCAACATCTAAAATATTTTTTAATAAAATCACCTAACCAAGTTTTAAATCATTCTAAAGAATTTAGACATAATTTAAAATCATTTTTGAAATCATTTTTGAAGTGGTTTGGAGATGACCAAAAGTGTTTGTGACATAAATCGAACCCCAAAAACTCAAAACAGTGGCCTAGACTAAGCATTGGGGTTGTGACACAAGTAGGGGAATGTAGTGATACATTTCTCTATTATTGTAGCAATTTGCTTTTGGTTTGACTTGTTGTGATACCAAAGAGGCCAAGTAGCAATACTAAGACCCATATAATTGAAAATTAACCCTAAAACACTCTAAAACATTCCAAAATACTACCATATCATAGCATTGAGTTTCAAATCATTTTAACCCAATTTTGATAAAATCATTTAAATTCAAATATAAGTCATAAAAACATTCAAACAATTTTCTTCCATTATCCTAACATTGCTCATATAAAAGGAGAGTTATGTGTGCATACTTTGCAAATTATTATAAGATAGACAAGTTAAACACTATTCAAATGTGTCTCCAAACTCAATGTATAATGGGAAATCTTCAAGTACAAGATGGCATATGGAACTAATACATACACAAATACTTGACACACTAAGTACGTGACAAACTATAAGAGACAAATCAAAAAAGATTGATACATACACATCAACTTTGCTAAGGTGATGGAATCTTCTGAAACATACTCTTCAACTTCACAATCCACAACCTACCTATGTGCAAAGAGCAATGAAGCATTAAGCATAAATGCTTAGTAAGTAAACAAGGTAAAAACTCAACTTATCGTGGCTCTTACAAGGGTTAATGTACATTTAAGCTTTGCTTACTCAATTACAAATTTCCAATATGATTACAATTATGGTGAACATAGTTCAATTTCTCATTTTAAGCATTTCATGAATCCAATTCTCCTTAACTAGATTAATATACGTAAGATTCATTCTTTTTTTTCCTCAATTATGCATAATCCTATGATTCAATATTAACTTATAATTAAAAGAACATACCATCAAGTCATATTAACCCTTAGCATTCATTCCATGATTCTTATTCTCTTCATTATTCTCCCATTTTACATTTTCATTCTTTTTATAGCATTTAACCCCTAGTAAATACTAGTAGAACAAACAAAGATACACATGATTCAACTAAACACCAAAGAGCACCAAGTGCTAATCTCTACAACATCATGGGCATCGAAGTTCTAAGCTTGAAGGCTTTAGAAAATGCACATGAATGGAAGAACCAAAGGCTAACAAAAAGTGTACGTAGTATGTGCAAATCCCAAAGGTAACATGACTCTAGATAACGTGAGGGCCTCCAAAGAGGTAGTGTATACCCAGTGGTCCGCATAACGTACCTGACCAAGGAGTATGTGACACCTTATACCCAACCCAATTGATGGATCCAAATATAAAATGTTACATTTTGTTGCCAAAGCAACTTATTTTTCAATTTTTTTTAAAAGGAAAATGTAGTGGTAAAATTATTTTATAAAAATTTTGACAACATTTTTGCTTATTTTATGTAAAAACCCCCTGCAAAAATTTAGATTTCACAATATATTCATATTAAAATCATCTCCCAAATCAATTCTCAGCACTTCGATTTCTCAAACATACCAATAAACTAGATTTCTACTCTTTACTATTTCATCAAAACATTAGTTTTAAAGTACTAGCAAAGAAAGCATAACGAAAATATTTAAATTCAATTTACGACACAATACTATATATATAAAAGTCTAGGCTCATGCCATTTACTTAAACTATACAGTAAACTTTTCACTAACATTATTTGAGTTGATCTTCGGGTGTTGCTAGAACGACTGATTGAATCTAATTACCTACGCATGGAAAAATAGATAAATCATACGCTGAGCAAATTTTATGCTCAGTGGTGCTAATATCATAAAAATCATTACATAAGTATTGAACATAAATTAATTGATAGAAATAAATTAAAACATGATTATAAATATCATTAATAACATTACAATAAAAGAACATTCTAATATTAATAAACTTGAATATTTTGATATTGACAAATTGAATAAAGAAAATAAACTTTTTAATCAAATTCAAAATCACGTAATTAATTTCATTCGCACAATATGCAAATTCAAATAAATTCAAAATTTATTTTTGCTTTTCTTTCAATTTAGACCCCATACTAAGGTTTAGACTCATAACAAGATACACGAATCCGCCACCTCGAATTGTTCGACAATGATGGCTATCAAAGTAGTCCACGACTCTCTAGGAATTGGGGCTAGTAGTAACAAAAACTGACCAATTTGGCCTTTCCTCCCTCAACCCTCTAGGAATTGGGGAGTTCTAAATCCTTTAATATAAAGACTCTATGGCATGCCAACTATATCTGATTTATTCTAGCATAGTGTAACGAGATAAAAACCAAATTTCATAATCCTTTTCAATTCCAACTTCATATAATTCTCATTGCAATTTCGTTTCATGTTCAAATTACATATCGCCTAATGTAAAATTAGGCTTCCGATTCAAAACATATTAAACATTTTCTTACTCAATCATCTAAAATCATAATACTCAAATTCAAATCATAACCATGAATTTACTAATTTAATCATATGAAAAACATAGTCTTCATCTCATAACATAATTTTATAATTATTAACTAAATCATTTAAACTCATCCAAAACTAATAAAAGTAAAATAAAATTAATATAACTAGCCATAGTAAGCTAAATATTCTAATGCTTTATGTAATGAAAATAAGATATTAGCACAAACCAAAGTTTCAATCTCTTTACTCCTTCTCTTTGCCTTTCTCCTTCAAGATGCTCACTTCGCTTTTAGCTACAATAGGATAAATTCAATACGAAACAATGTCATGAATCCATTCTAATACTAAAACTAATAAAAAAAAACTTAAATATGCATGGTTAATCAAGTTGGCAACTTACGCTTCCTAGTCCGAAATTCGCATATCTTTCGACTCAATTATCCGTTTTCAATTCTGTCTTCGCTAGAATACTCACTGCTTCACAAGCTATCATTTGGCACCAATATTACACAAAGTGACCAATTTTCTCTACTTCCCCTTCACCATGGTCAAATGTACCAAGTAAACTTTCCATCCATTTTTATTTCATTTTCGTAGTTTTAACAAGCTATAACTCATTTTCTAATCATTTCCTATCCAAAAATATATCTACTTCACTTGAGTTTTCTAAGCTTCCATCAATGTCGTTTAATGGAAACTTTCAAAGTACTTGATAAAAATAAAAAAAGTATTGGTACATATCTATAAAACAAGCTTCAAAGATTCAAAATCTATGAAAATTTTGAAGAAAAATCATACCTTAAGCTTGAATTTGAAGGAAAATAATGAAAGAATTTTTTTTCTTTCCCCTTTCGGTTTCGTGAAAAGAATGAAAGATGAGAAAGATTTCATCTTTTCTCTTTTTTTATATATTATAATATTAATTAATAAAATATTATTACTTATTAAAATATTAATAAAAATATCATTTAAAAGCCATCATGACACCATTGGTTTTTTTAAGTAATGATAAGATTGTCATTAAGTCATTTCCATTAAAATAAAAATGGAATACTTGCACTTTAGTTCTTATACTTTCCCAACTTATTCAATTTAGTCCCTAAATTCAATAGCAAATTTTTAACTTAACCACATGCTCCTACTAATAAATCTCTATGTTTTCATGTCTGACAATTTCCTTTAAAAACAATCATAATTTCTTATATTACTATTTATTTATAGATCACTTATTCAAATACTTCTACCATAAATGTTCTTCTTCTCATTTTCTTTAAAGTAGGGATGTTATAGTGTAACACATCAAAAATCCAAGTATCACCACATAAATCTAGAACTCCATATAACACCAATAAGTACAAACCTCCAGATCAAAATAGAGTTCCAGGCTAAACCAAAACTCTTGGCCCTCAAACAAAACTCCGTATCTAATCCCTATTGGCATGTCAATCATGTCCAAACTACTTCTCTAAGTTTATAAGGGCAATCTTTAGCTAGCAATTTCAATTTCATTTATAACACATTCATAATCACATATATGCAATTTCATACATATTCACACATTCATTCATACACATATGCACACATGTTGCCACTTGATACATCTCAAAGTAATGTCCACATATTATGTTCACATATAAATATCCATTGGCAACCATTCATTTTTTTTTCTAATACAAGATTTTTCACTATTTTACTCTTATGTCCATTATTTGATTCTCACTTACTCTTTTTGCACTCTTTTACTCTTATGTCCATTATTTGATTCTCAATTACTCTTACTCATAATTTTTCATAAGTTCGACCTATCATAATACACATTTATAAAAGCTCAAAGAGTTGTTGGTCATTTTCGTATTATAATTTTCCATTATACTCTATATTTCATAAATTTTCAATTTTCCAAATTCTAATTATACTAGTCAATGTATGATGAGTCATCATCATATGATTATTTGGGTTATATCTTACTTACATTTGCTTAGTTTCTTGAGTTTTTTTTATATATTTTAGATTTATTTTAGTTTATTTGACTATGTTTGCATTGTAAATACCGGGTGTTTTTAGTGTTTTCACACATTTAGTTTTATAAAATATTCCATGTGGCATTTGCAGGTAAAACGAGTTTAGGAAGAAGATGTCAATACTTTGAACTAGACCTATTCATGGGTCGAGCTACTCGCCCAGGCCCAAAGGCCCGTCCAAAATTTGGGAGGGTTTAGGCAAAAATATTAGGCCCGAAAACTGGGCTTCGGCAAAAAAAATTAGGTCCATTTAAAATATGGGTTGGGCACTGACTTGAATGTTTAAGGCTCGAGCCTAGCCCAGCCTGACCCGACCTATTTTAAGTTTATAATATTTTTTGTTATGTAATTTAGAACACACTAAAAAAATAAACCTATACTAAATCTATAATACTACTCTAATGTAAACATTAAAATAATGTTAAGATGACTATATAAAAAATTTCAATAAATAAAAGAATGTATAAATTATTAAATAATATAATATAATATAAATATTTTAAAAAATAAAAATAATATGGGCAGGTTTAAAACGGGCTTAGGTTAGCCATTTGTAAATATGGACCGGTTTGGGCAAAATTTTAGGCCCAGATTTCGGGCCGGGACGGGCTTGGGCAAGCATTAAGTATGTTAATATCATACTTAGACCCGACCCGAACCCAGCCCAACCTGGCCCGACCCATGAGCACCTCTACATGGAACCATGAGATTAAAAGCACTAAGGCTAAAGTTGATCCAGGATGATGTGTGACAGTCAAATTCTGAAAGATTTAAAATTTTTAATTTGGACACATTGAGAACTTCTAGCCGAAACACTTCTTAGTGTTTCAATCATTTTTTGAGCTCCGGGACTTCATTTTGAGTGTATTTTATATTTTTAGAAAGGGAATTTGAAAATATATTCAAATCTTAGAACATCAATGCCAAAATTCATTAGGAAGAAATTCAAAAGTAAACAGAAATTTACAAGTTTCGCATTAATGGATAGTTTTGATGTATTTTCATGTTTGGATCATATCTCTTAATATACTTGGAGTTTGAAGTTGAAAATTATACAGTGAATGTACAAAATGCAGATATTTGATCAACTTTTTTTTTTACTTTTCCCATTTAGAGCAATTAACTTGGATAAAAAAGTTATCAAATAACATGTGAAAAATGATTCCAAAATATGACAAAGAAATGGGCCTAGCAATTTATTATTAGCAAGAACTTTGCATTGTCATTTTCCTTTTCCCATACCTCTATAAATAGTCTTTAGTTTTAGAACAGGAGGCATCTTAGAGTTGAGATCAAGATAATTTTCTTGTTGGTGTTTATTTGTTTCTTTATCCTTGTAAAATCTCAAGTTTCCTATATCTAATATGTCTTTGTTATCTAAGTTTGAGTTGTTTGATTTTGTTATGTTATTGTAAGTTTTGAATGTTGAGGTGAAATGGTGAAACTCCTGGCATATATTAAGGTAAATTCTAAACTCATAATTTGAGCTAAAATTAATTATTAGTCACTTGTCATAATCATGCTTGTAAAGTAAGAGTTTTTATTTGCCATAGACAATAGATGGCACAATGAATGCTTGGATAAATTAACATCGGTTTGTTGTAGACATATAAAAACTGTCATAATAAATATTTGAATCTTTTTTTATAAGTTTTGAAGTTATCAAGAGATTACAATACCATATATTGTATTTTTGGACTAAACTTAAATAGTTGAACTTCCATATTGCATCATCTTTTGCTTATGGATTCATTTGCTAAACTTTCGGATTTATTGGACAATCATATTGGACACGCCTTTGATGGACATACATTTACTCATGGATTCATATGTTTAATTATTGGACACAAATTATTATATTATATGATTGGAGCCTCCGTTCTGTGTGGATTTTAATTGAGTAATAGCATTTAGTACTAAAATTTAACCTTAGTATAACATCAAGAGCGAATCCTCTAACCTTAGCACATTTTATTCCATGTATTTTTTTAGTTTATTTCTTGCATTGATTTTAATTTTTATTTCTAGTGTTTTTTTCCCACCTTCATGTCCGATACTCGTTCCAAAATAAGTGTTAAATATTTGTTTTAGCATAATACTTGTAATCAAGATCAAATCAACTTCCCTGTGGATCGACCTTGGACTCTCGAGATTTTATTACTTGAATATAACTTGCATTGGGGTTACTGTAACCCAAAAAATGTCTAACAATGTACTTATACCCCATTCCTACATTTTCACATGTTGTCACTTATTAGCTCATTTTAGTTCAAGTCTACAACATATACATATCTCTATTTTTATTTCATTAAACTATTTCCTTTACTTATGAATATTAATATTTAATCACATTTTTAACATCTAGCCATTTACAATAAGGAATATCAATTTTAATCCATACAAGGTAAAGATGGTTCCTTGAGTACTTACCTTCCTTTTGAAAGAGCAAACCACAAATTTCTCTATTTTACTAGCCTAAGACTCCCACTTGTCAATTGTTCTTCTCTAACAACACATAACACAAATAATGCCCAAAATCATGTTCATGAAAAACTCATAAAATAACCTTGGATAATCATACCGACGATAACAAAATACACTTTCATATCTTGATCTTCACTTTCTCACACGAACTCAAACTTTCTCTTTCTAGCTCAAGAAAACCCTTGCTTTTTCGTGAAGAAGATGACAGTGGAACTAAGCCTAGAAGTGGATTTTCTATAAAATTTTAACAAATGAATCACTTGGGTAGCGGAGATTTTAATGTTGGATTTGAAAGAGAGAGGATGAAGAAATGAGAAGAGAAATCTCTCGTCTTCAATAGAGGGGTGGAACAAAGAAAGATGAACACTCTATTTTTTTCTAGTCTATGTCAACCCAATTTAAATGAGTAGCCTGCATTTTTTTCCTTACTTTCAAATTTTCAAATCTATGGCTACCAATTTTCTCATCTCTGCACATAAAAAAGATTCATAAATTCTCAATATAATACTCTTGAAAAGTATAAAATATATTTTAATGCGAAACATCACAAAAGTCTATAAAACTATCCAACCATGCAAATTGCATTTTTAATCCTTTTTAGACCAAATATGGAAATGTTGCAATTTGGCCCCTATAATTTTTATTTTATTCAATGTAGTCAAAACTTGCTTTTCTTTATAATGATATATATCCCATGTCATCTTAATATTAAAAAATCATTATCAATCTATAATTTCTCTAATTGGTCACTTTACACTTTAATCTTCATACTTTTTCAACTTTTCATTTGTCTTTTTTCTACATTTTCACATCTATAATTTTCTTCATTGATTTCCAACTGTAAAAATAGAATGTTGGTAATGACAATATATCGCAAAGAAAAGAGAAAAAAATAAAGAACATAGATTTTTACGTGGAAACCCTTTCAAAAAAACAACCACGAGCAGAGGAGAGAAAATTCAATATGTTGAATTCAAATTATTACAAGAGGAGTAGAATATGTCTATTTATAGGCTTGTAAAACCATATTCTAATAGGAGTATAGTAAGATTGAATCACCTTATTCTAATCAATATCAAATAGATGGAGTTTAATAATATTTTTAAAAAAAAAACTTTATTCTAAAATAAAATAAAAGAAGTGTAGTTCTATATGGATTTTACTTTTATTTTATTTTACCACTGTATTTTATTTAAATAAGGATTCGGGTCACTCAATTCTAACAATCTCCACCTTGACACGAATTCTGAATGAACAAGTTCTTCATCGTGAACTCTCAACGAATAAGTTTTCCACCTCTTCCATAAAACCCCTTAAGGGTTTTAACTTCAACAATGAACACCAACCAAGTCTAAGCAATGCTCAAACTTGGTTATAGGAAGTAACTTAGTCATCAGATCTGCAGGATTTTCATGAGTACTGATTTTGCTCACAACAATATCACCACGAGCAATAATATCACGAACAAAATGATACCGAACATCAATGTGTTTTGTTATCTCATGAAACATTTGATCTTTTATAAGGAAGATGGCACTCTGACTGTCACAAAATACTGTACTGATTTGAAGGTCTTCATTGAGTTCGCTAAAGAGTCCCATCAACCAAATGACTTCTTCACAAGCCTTAGTAACCACATGTACTCAGCTTCAGTGGTAGACAAAACGATTGTAGTTTGCAAAATGGCTTTCCAACTATTGCACAACCTCCGATTGTAAAGACATAACTTGTGAGAGATCTTCTTCTATCAAGGTATCCGGCAAAATCAGCATCAATATACCCAATGACTCCATCTCTAGTTCTTCCTAACTGTAAGCAAACATCAGCAGTATCTCGTAAGTATCTTAAAATTCATTGAACTACTTTCCAATGTTCTTTACCGGGATTCGCCATGTATCTGCAAGCTGCACTGACTGCATATGATAAATCTAGACGTAAACAAACCATAGCATACATGAGAGATCCCACTGCACTAAAGTATGGAACATGTGACATGTACTCAATCTCATCATCTGATTGTGGAGACAAAGCCAATGAAAGTCTGAAATGGGTTGCTAAAGGAGTACTAATAGGCTTAGCACTCTGCATATTGAACCTGTAAAAAACTTTCTCAATGTACCCCTTCTGACTTAGGTACAATTTACTTGATTTTCTATCTCTGAGACTCTCCATACCAAGTATCTTCTTTGCTGGTCCCAAATCTCTCATCTCAAATTCTTCACTTATTTCGACTTTGACCTTTCTTATCTCTCCTTTCTCTTTCGCTGCAATCAACATGTCATCACCATAAAAGAGTAGATACACAAAAGAACCATCACTGTTTTTCTTAAAGTAAACATAATTGTCAAAGCTACTTCTTTTGAAATCATGAGAAGTCATAAATGAATCAAACCTCTTGTACCATTGTCTTGGTGATTGTTTCAAACCGTAAAGGGACTTTTTCAATAAGCAAACATAGTCATCTTTTTCTAAGACTGTAAAACACTCTAGTTGTTGCATATAAATATCCTCTTCAAGTTCTCCATCCAAAAATGTATGTTTTTACATCTAACTGTTCAAGCTCCAAATCATGCATTGCCACAATACCAAGCAAAGCTCAAATCAAACTATACTTCACAACTGGGGAGAACACATCTGTGAAGTCCACTATTGGAATTTGACTATAACCCTTTGCAACAAGCCTTGCTTTATATCTGGGTTCTTCAACTCCTGGAGTCCCTTCTTTCTTTTTAAACACTCATTTACAACAAACAACCTTTTTACCTTTAGGAAGTTTCACAAGATCTCATGTTCTGTTTTTGTAGAGTGATTTCATCTCCTCTTGCATAGCAAACATCCACTTTTCTGAGTCTTCACAGCTAACCGCCTCAGAATAATTAGATGGCTCTTGGTTTGCATCTATATCTTCAGCCACATTTAAAGCATAAGCAACTAGATCAATCTTAACATACTTCTTTGAAGGTTTAATTTCTCTTTTAGTTCTGTTTTTGGCAATAGAGTATCGTGGTGAAGAACGAACTCTATTCTAAATTTTTGTACTAGCTTGAGGAGTCGACTCTGTTGTAGATTCTAGACTAATCTGATGCTCCACTTGCTTTTGATTTTCTTTATTGGAAGAATCTTTAAGAGATAAGTTAGGTAGTAAAGCAGTTTCATCAAAAACAACATCTCTTCTAATCACAACTTTTCTATTTTCAGGAGACCGCAACTTATACCTTTTTACACCAGCTTTATAACAAAAAAAACACATTTAATGGATCTTGATTTCAATTTTCCATTATCAACATGAGCATACACAGGACATCCAAAGATATTTAAATTAGAATAGTCAGCAGGATTACCAAACCATACCTCTTGTGGAGTCTTTTTCTCAATGGCAACGGATGGAGATCGGTTGATCAAAAAAATGCAGTAGAGGTTGCTTCGGCCCAAAACAACTTTGGCAAGTTGGCATTTGACAACATACATCGAACCTTCTCCACGATCGTTCTGTTCATTCGTTCTGTAACGCTATTTTGCTGTGGAGTATGACAAACTGTCAAGTGCCTTATGATCCCTTCTGACTTGCACATTTTACTAAACTCATCAGAACATAACCCTAAGGCATTGTCTGTGCGGAGGTATTTTATTTATTTTCCCATCTATTTTTCAATCATAGTTTTCCAAGACTTAAATGTGGAAAACACATCGCTTTGCTGCTTCAAAAAGAACGCCCAAACTTTTCTGGAAAAATCATAAATAAAAATTAGCATATAATTAGCTCAACCTCTCAAAGGCATTCTGGATGGCCCCCACAGATCATAATGAATACACTCTAACATTCCCTTCATGTTATGGGTTCCTCTGGTTAATCGAACTCTCTTTTGCTTCTCAAAAGTGCAGTGCTCACAAAACTTCATTTTGCAAATTCCTTACCCATCAAGAAGTCCTCTTTTACTCAATTATGTCATGTGATTCTCACTCATATGCCCTAGGCACATATGCAAAAGTTTAGTAATATCATCATCTGACAAGGAAGAGGAAGCGACAGTTGCAATAGAACCCTGCAGAACATATAACTTGGTAGTCTTGCTCTGCCCTTTCAACACAACTAGGGAACTTTTGTAAATCTTTAAAAACCCCACTTCCAGTTGTGTATTTGTACCCTTTCGAATCAAGAGTACTCAACGAAATCAAATTTCTCTTCAATTTTGAAACATGTCGTACGTCACTAAGTG
This sequence comes from Gossypium hirsutum, assembly GCF_007990345.1. Taxonomy (NCBI): domain Eukaryota; kingdom Viridiplantae; phylum Streptophyta; class Magnoliopsida; order Malvales; family Malvaceae; genus Gossypium; species Gossypium hirsutum. Next base: position 41,069,694 of record NC_053444.1, read on the forward strand.
TTCTGACAACTCTATCAAACATCTTAACTTTAATTGTTCCAACACCAACGATTTTTACACGAAGGATTATTTCCCATCAAAACAACACTTTTAGACATTGTTTCATAAGTTGTAAACCAATCCCGATTGGGACTCATGTGGAAAGTGCAACCTGAATCAAAAATTCACTCCTCGTTCACTTTAGAATTGTTGACAGAAGCGACTAGAAGTTCACCATCGCTGTAGTCTTCTACAACATCAGCTTCACTGGAATTTTCTGGTTGTTTTCCCTTTTGATTCACAGCATCCCTTTTAATCTTGTCCTATAGCTTATAGCACTCAGATTTATTGTGTCATTTGTTCTTAAAGAAGTTACAAGTTTTACCTTTGTTTAAAGACTTCGATCTACCCATAGATTTACCACAATGATTTCGTTCATTTGTCATTCCACGATCATCATTAGCATTCCGATCTTGTCTCCCACAAACAATGAGACTCTCTCCCTGAGAGTCGATTTTAACCACAAGATGCTTCATCTTATCATACGAGGTCAAAGAATCATAAACCTCATTAACTGTGAGAGACTCGCTGCTATATAAAATCATGTCTCTAAAGGTTGAATAAGACAGGGGTAACGAACAAAGTAGAATCAACCCTAGATCTTCTTTATCATACTAAACCTCCATGGCCTCCAAGTTTGAGAGAATTTCGTTAAACACTGTTAATTGTTCGTGGACAGACGCACCTTCCTCCAAACGATGAGCATAAAGACGCTGCTTCATATGCAACTTCTTGGTTAGAGTTTTCGATATACATATTTTTTCCATCCTCTTCCATAATGCAGCGGTGGTCTTCTCCTTTATCACATCCTTTAAAATTTCATTAGAAAAATGTAGATGTAACTATGTTAACACATTTCGATCCTTACGCTTCTTCTCTTCCTCTGTCAATGTCGAAGGCATCTTATATACCTTTAGCAAGGCTTCCTTTAAGTCCATCTGTACAAGAACTGCTTGCATCTTTATCTGTCACAACGCAAATTTGGTGTTACGATCCAACAACAAAATTTCATACTTCAAATACGCCATTACCATGATTGAGATAAACAACCCAGAAGCTCTGATACCAATTTGTAAAAATAGAATATCGGTAATGACAATATATTGCAAAGAAAAGAGAAAGAAAAATAAAGAACACGCAGATTTTTACGTGGAAACCCTTTCGGGAAAAAAATCACGGATAGAAGAGAAGAAAATTCAATATGTCGAATTCGAATGATTACAAGAGGACAAGACTATGTCTATTTATAGGCTTGTAAAACAATATTCTAATAGGATTGTAGTAAGATTGAAACACCTTATCCTAATCAATATCAAATAGACGGAGTTTAATAAGGTTTAAAAAAATATTATTCTAAAATAAAATAAAAGAAGTGTAGTTCTATATGGATTTTACTTTTATTTTATTTTACGACTATATTTATTTAAATAAGGATTCGGGTCACTTAATTCTAACACCAACCATAAATCATTATAATTCCTTTTACACCTTTTTTTTTTTACTTTTTTCAAAATTTCAATGTAGCGGGTCCTGGAATTACATCACTTACTATATCGAAAATTTTAGGGCATTACAATATCGTACTAGTGGACATATTGTTTCTTTACTTATATCGGTACTTGTACATACCAATTTTTGTCTGTTTCAGTGTACCATTCCATATTTATCATTATTTTTTAAAAATATTTGTAAATGCATATAAAAATATTTACAAATATCAAATAATGAGATTAAATAAATTTTAAATATAAAAAATCATCAATCATATAAAATATTTCTTAATAAGCTTCACAAATACAATCTATCATTAAACAAACTCAAAAGAAACAAACAAAAAAATGGTATTCCATAAATTAAACAATAAGATGATCCCATACTATACATATAAAAATCAATCATGCAATAAATCCAAAATAAATAATAAATAATAAAATTATATTTAAAAAAATTTATACTAGCTGATATGAATGAAATTTGTAATGCCCCATACTCGACCCAATCGCAAGATCCAGGCTACAGGGTGCTACGCTCCAAAATTTCAAGTTTTCACTAACACATTCATTAACAGGTTAATTAATTTCCAATAATATTTATAATACGAATCAATAACCAACTTTGCCAACAATATGAATTTAATACAATTATATTTTACAAAGTAGCTTTCATATACATACAGTTTTATTTGATCTTAGAAATGTATCCTATAGACCTATATACTTCCAACTCATGCCTGACCCTGAGACTTCGCCTCTAGGTTGCCCCATTATATGCATGTTACAACAAGAAGCAATTCTGCCTAAGCATGATGGTTTCTGGCCTGGTCCCTTCGTGAACTCTCGAATTTCCCTTAATACCTACAATACATAATGACACATATGTAAGTTCAAATGAACTTAGTGAGTTATCCATACCTTGCATCAACAAAATGCTAATAAGTTGGCACTTCGTGATTTAGAATTAAATTCTAACTATTTGTATTAGGATGGTTCACCAATCTCATTGCTGTAGTATCTACGTCATATAGGCTAACTCACTTGTACTTGGTACGTTATCCTCAAAACACCATCCCTTATTTACTTGCGCATCCTAAAGAATAATTCATCTTACTGACTGCCTTTGATCTATTATAGATGACTTCAAAACAAGAGATTTCATATTCAGCTATCAAAACCTTGCACATAAAAATCTTCCACTGATGAGACTTCGCAGATGTAATATCATAATGCAGATAAACATTTTAGCTCTAAGCAGATTATTGCGAACTCTATCTTCATTAGTTGCCTATACGGACCCATATGCAACTACTTCCTTAAAAGTAAATCTTTGTAGATTCTTACTTGCAGACTTATGAAAGAAAACTCATAGATGATTCCCATATCAAATTTTGCCTCAGATAAATATAGATAACCAAATAAGATAGATCTTAGCAGATAGTTCCTGTTGCGGACTATTATTAGTGACTTTTCCCAACGGGATCAGATTAGTATTACGATCCTCATGGATTCCTATTTCAGACCCAAGTTTACGGATTCATGTTTTGCGAAACATACCAGCAGATTCACAAGGAAGACCACTACACGAGTTATTAAAGAAAACCAACAGATCTTAATCAAGCAGACAAATTTGGCAGACAGTCGTATCGTGCCTCTATCATTTATAGTGGTCTACTTTTAGAAATAGATAGCATGTAGGCGAATACTTAAAAGCGAATTCCCTATTTTGGAGTCATACACGTAAGATAGTCCTGACAGACTATCATATCTTGCACATACGGACTCGCATTAACAAATAGATTATTCTTGGCGAACCTTCCAAGAGGATCCTATATTTGCGGAGACATAGATGGGAACATACATACATAGATTCCCATATGCGACTTTATCTCACGGACCTCCACTAGAATATGCCACCTCGGTAAGTCGAGCAAATTCATAATGTGAACTACTTTGTGGAGATCTTTGGATCTTGACATGGCCATGGACTTGCATTCCTTCATACAACTTAAAACCTCCAACTCCGTAAAATCCTTTACGTTCCACTAAAAGGCTCTCATATCTTGGTACACACCTTTCTCCGTCCAATCTGACCAAACCTCCGCAAACTCATATATCATATATATACATTCATTTTCGATATAGTTTGCCCGAACCTTCGCAAATCCTCCTTGTTAATTTGGGCACTTACATGTTCCCCCACAAATTCGAGGTGTTCATCATCCATAGTTTGCATTTACATGTCACATTGAAGGCAAATCACATATCATATTCCCTTCTCCGTTTTTCATCTCAATCACATTTCGACAACCCTCCACAACTCTGCATAATTCATACACATGCATTACATACACAGGTATTCTACCAACACTACTATTCAAACAAGACACACAATACGCCAAACATTTTATGCATTTTCATATCAACACAACAAGCCTCACAATACATCAATATTCAGTTATGCAGTAGTCATCATTTATATATAATTCAGCCAACATGACCAACAAACAATACTAGAATAAATGAATAACCGTCTCAAACTTAAGTTCTGGAACTCACCTGGAAGTTGATGCCAAAACCTTCTACTTAGTTTTTTCCTTCGCTAGTCGAGCCTCCAGCTTACAAAACATAACAACCATTTCAAAATATCTAACAAATATTTCATCATCATAAAAATTAGGATTTTTTTTGCATGCAAAAGCCATTAAAATGATTATCCACAACTTTATCCAAAAGAGAACAAAAATCGATAAATAGCTGAAATCCTTAACTTTCTTTCCCTTTCTTAAATCCATAACACAGAAAGGTTAAGAAGCTTACCAGCTTGATAAATTATCAATTACTTATGCACAAGCTTTAGCTTCTTTCCTCCATGCATATCGCTCTTAATTTTTCTCTCATTCAACCAGAACAATGAAGAAGATGAAGAAAGAATAGAAAAATGAAGGAACCACATCGAAGAATAATGTCTCTTCCTTATATACTATTCACGCATTTTCTTCACCAATCCTAAACTCAACAGCCAAGTGTACATTTCTAATCATCTTGTCTCCCACTAAAATATATTCCTAGTTTAATATTAACGGAAGCAAGGTTAAAAACCAACCTTTTCACAACCAGTTCACAAATTTCTCTTATTTCCACTAGAACCCGCTCAATTGTAAGTTTTTCAATTTAGTACCTACAATCACCATATCAACTAATTTTTTTTGCATTTCAGGGTGTGACAAAATAAGTCTGTACACATCAGTATAGTACACATCAGTATAGTCAATACCAACTGAAATTGTAACACCCCAAACCTGGCCTAAACATTATGGCCAAATCTAGGAATGTTTCGAAGAGGAATTATAAATCCAACTTATCATGTTAAAAACCTCATATTATTTGTTACTAAAAGAGTCAACTTATTTAAAAACATGTTGTTGTACTCCTTAATGAAAACCACAGATTGTTTAATCTTTCAAATTTAACAATAATTTACAGTGAAAGTTTTTAAAAGCTATTATATTTTGAAAATCGCATATGTTTTCTCAAAAACGATTGATTGCTTAAATAGCTTTTTTCGTAAAATCTGTTGTCGAACGTCGCAAGAAAATTAAAAATAGATCCAAATCCAAAAATTAAAACAAAATAGTTCAGAGAGTCCAAAAGTTACAAAACTTTCAAAAACCAAAAATTTAAGTAAACTTTAATGAAAACAAAGTTTATAGATGTGTGGTCACAACTGAGCCTTCGTCGTACCAACCCGCCTAAACCTGAGGATTACTTGAATAGAATAGACAAACGGAAAGTGAGTTTTTAAAGCTCAGTGTGAACTCAATGGAAACATAATTTTAGATTTTATCATATAACAAAACAGATACAGACATAAGTCCTTAACAAAATCAGATTACTAACAGAATCATACAAATACAGATATACCAAGTCCTACCCCCATCCTTTACACACCAACTCCGACCATCCCAACACACCACGTGGGGCATAAAACACTCACCCAGCCCTATACATCATATAGTGTCCATACGACACTTATCAGAATAATCGCAACCATGCTGCCAGTATATTGGCGAGATGTCGCCTCATACAGAATACTTCCTTCACATATACATAATCCACCCCATAAACAGATACAGATAAAATAGAATAATAGATATTATGCATGCTTACACATAACAGATATTACACATGCTTAAGCATGACAGAACAGATCATACATACCATGTCTCACAAATATCATATAAACACTATTTAAGTCATTTTCAGTCAAACAGAGTAAAAGGTTTCATACTTTAGGGTTTGTTTTCCCCATACCGACCCTATGGAAGGCTCACAGTTGACCAAAATGACGTGTATGACTTTAGGGAAAAATTATAAATTTTGGGCCCACATGTCTTTATGGCTTGCCCGTGTGGGCCCACATGCCCATATGGCCCACACGGCCTGGCTCCCAACCCACACGCCCAAATTGGCCTAGACCATGTGACCCACACGACCATACACACACCCGTCACACGATCGTGTGTCGTACACGACCTACTACAAGATCGGGCACACGCTCATATGGCGTCGACAGGCCAGATTTTTTATTTTTGCCCATTATTATTTTCTCACGTTTTCATTACACACCTGATTTGATTTTGACGAGGAACCAATCAGAAGACTCTTGAGACATAAATATGTCAAATAAAACGATTAAAAAATATTTAGACACGATATAGCCAAGAATAGAACTCACTAAAAAACCAACACTCTTCCATACTCTTACCAATTTGAAATCGTAATCACATGAAACTACAACGTTGAAGGGGGGCCAACTGTTTCACAATTCCCACTTAAACGTAACAATCCAATTAATCTACGATAACAAAATTCTGCAATACGGGTTGCATCCCAAAACCCCTAAATTAAATTAAAATAAAATAAAAAACAAGAACTAACAAAGTGTTACCTAAGAGGAGCGAAATTGAAGACCCAATCGAACAACAACCCAAAGCTTAAAGAAAATTTCCAAAGCAAACTAGAAGAAACGACGAACAGACGAAAGAGAAAGAATAATTTTTTTTTCAATTTGCAAATGGCGTGATTTGAGGAACAACAAGGGAAACGTGGGATTTGGGGACTTCTTTTCTTTCTTATTTTCTCAATTTTTTCAAAAATAATAAATAATATCAATAAAAAAACAAACTTTAAAAGAAAGATTTCCAACTTGACTTATTACTAATATCTACATTACTATTATTAATACATTAATCTCCATTTATTTTCCAACAAATTAATTAAAAGAAAACTACTCCTTAAATTATTTTAACTACAAAACTTAATTTATCCAAAACCAAATTGGCTTAGAACAAAACACATGAACTGAGAATCAAACCCGAGACTTCCAACACAGAACTAAGGCACCTAACCACTGATACAAATACTCATTTATGACAAAGTTTGTAGAAACAAAAATTAAGAAATTAGTGCATTACAACTGTACCCTCCTAAAAGAAATTTTGACCTCTAAATTTACCTGGTCCAAACAGATGAGGATAATGTTGACGGATCGAGTCCTCAAGTTCCTACGTGGCTCCTCAGTGCCATGATTCCGCCACAAAACCTTCACTAATGGAATAGATACCTTCTTCCATGGAGATACCTTAAGAAACACGAAATCACCCACGGAGTACTCAATGTCCCTCCTTTACAGATCTGCAGAGGACTTCTGTCTATTAGAAGTCGCCTTAAGATGATCCTGAATCAGTTTAAATTTGCCTTTAGTCTCAGAAACCAACTTAGGACCCAAAACTCGATGTTCACCCAACTTAGCCCAACATAATAGAGTATGACACTTACGACCATACAAAGCTTCGTAAGTTGTCATCTGAAAGCTAGCCTCAAAACTATTATTGTAGGTGAACTAGGCTAATGGTAGAAAATCCTCCCAACTCTCTCGAAAATCAATCACACAACTTCGAAGCATATCCTCCGGTATCCGAATCACCCTCTCAGATTCACTATTAGTCTGAGGATGGAACGCAATACTGAAGTCCAATCTCAAACCCAAAGCTTCATGAAGTTTCTTCCAAAATCGAGATGTGAAGCTAGGATCTCTATCCAAAATTATCGAAATCGGAACCCCATGAAGTCTTACAATCTTAGAAATGTATAGTTTGGCCAACTTCTGAAGAGGATAATCTGTTTGAACCGGAATAAAGTGGGCAAACTTAGTCAACCAATCCACGATAACCTAAACAAAATCCTTCTTATTAAGTGCTAAAGGCAATCCACTAACGAAGTCCACAGTTACATGTTCCCACTTTCATAAGGGAATATTAACGGGTTAGAGCAAATCCAGAGGCAACTAATGCTCAGCCTTAACTTGCTGGCACGTCAGACAATGAGAAACAAAATCTATTACCTCTCGTTTCAAACCTGACCACCAATACAGTTTACGAAGATCCCGATACATCTTATTTCCAGTAGGATGCATAACATATGGCTACTGTGTGCTTCTCTAAGAATAAACTGTCTCAAATCAGAGTCATTCGGTACACAAACTCATCCTCAAAAACATAGAACCCCATCACTATTCAGCCAAAAATCAAACGTGCTACCACTATCTACCTAACAAAAACGTAAAACCAAATAATCATTCCTCAACTATTTATCCCGAATCTGATCAATCCAGGTCGCCTTAACTTGCAACTTGGCTAACAGATTCCCATCATCAAACAAACTTAGGCGAGCAAACATCGCCCTCAAATCAGGCATTGCTCTACGACTAAGAGCATCGGCCACTACATTGGCCTTACTGAGATGATACTCTATCATGCAGTCGTAATTTTTGAGCAGCTCAATTCATCTATCCTACTTAAGATTCAACTCCTTTTAAGTAAGTTGGTACTTAAGGCTCTTGTGATCAGTGTAGATGATACACATTTCACCATACAGATAATGCCTCCAAATTTTTAAGGAAAAAACCACGGCAACCAACTTGAGATCGTGCGTCGAATAATTCCCCTCATGTGACTTAAGATATCAGGACACATAAGCCACAACCTTACCATCTTGCATCAAAACAAATCCCAAACTGACATCCGACGCGTCACTAAAAATCACAAACTCCTTACCAAATTCAGGTTGTATCAGAACAAAAGCCTGAGTCAAAATAGATTTGAGCTTCTTAAAACTCGATTACTGGTCATTAGTCTAGAAAAAAGGAGTGTTCTTACTCAATAGCTTAGTCAAAGGAGCTACAATTAACGAGAACCTCTCGACAAACCTATAATAGTAGCCCACAAGACCCAGAAAACTGCGAATCTCAAAGACATTTTTAGGCTATTTTCAATCAAGTACAGCTTCAATCTTTCTATGATCAATACGAATCCCCTCTACAGAAACCACGTGCCCTAGAAAAGTTACTTCCCTTAACCAGAATTCACATTTGCTCAACTTAGCGTAGAGCTATTTCTCTCGAAGTAACTAAAAGACTACTCAAAGATGCTATTCATGTTCATCCTCGGTTTCAGAGTATACCAGAATGTCATTGATGAAAACCACGATGAACTGATCCAAATACGGCTAAAAAACTCAGTTCATTAGATCCATGAATACAGCTGGAGCACTCGTCAAACCAAAGGGCATGACTAGGAACACGTAGTGCCCATAATGAGTCCTAAAAGCCGTCTTATGAACATCAACTTCCTTAACCTTAAGCTGATGATACCCAAAACAGAAATCTATCTTAGAAAATACTGAAGCCCCACAAAATTGATCAAACAGGTTGTTGATCCTCAAAAGTGGGTACTTATTCTTCACAGTTAGCTTATTCAACTGTCGGTAGTCAATGTACATTCTCATGGTACTATCCTTTTTCTTTATGAACAAAATCGGTGCCCCCCACGGAGTCACACTATGATCGATGAATCCACGATCCAAAAACTCCTAAAGTTGAGCCCTTAGCTCCATAAGCTCTTCCGGTGCCATATGATAAGGAACGATAGACACCAGAGTTGTACCTGGTAAAAGCTCAATATCGAACTCAACTTCCTGATTGGGAGGTAAACCCGATAATTCCTCGAGGAAAACATCTAAAAATTCCCTCACTATTTTAATGTTCTCAACAGAAGAGTCCACAGAACTGAAATACTTATCTAGGCCAGATACGCTTCACACCCTTTTTGAACTAGTTTTTTGGCCACAAGAGCGAAGATTACATTGGATAAATAATCCCGACGCTCACCGATCACAACTACTTCCACATCATTCTTAGATCTTAAAATTACCTTCTTGGTTGTAAAATCTAAACCGACTCGATGGTCCACAAGTCGGTCCATACCCAGAATCAAATCAAATTCTCCAAACAGTAACTCCATCAGATTTTTCAAAAACACAACCCTAGTACTTCCAACGGTACATTCCTATACATTTTATTTACCCGAACAGATTGACCCAATGGACTTAGTACAGAAATCTCACCAAAAGTACTCTTAACAGAAATCCCCAAGTTATCAAAGAAAAAACTAGCTATGTAGGAATGTGTTGACCCTATGCCTATCAATGCAATATATGAGGCATCAAAAATAAAGAACGTACTCGTAATCACATCCGCAACGTCTCTGTCCTCAAAACGTCTAGTAGCATAAACCAACGCAGACTGTCTCACCTCAAGAATGTTGTGGGCAATCTCTAATACAATGCTCTCTCGACCCACATCACAAACATGCTCTCAACCTCCTGCAACACTCGACCGAATAGCGTCTACCACAGTTACTGCACGGCTAAGCCACAGTAGGAGTAACTGGAACTCCAACTTTAGAAGGCCCATCAAGTCTGACCCGTTTCTTAGGCCTCTGAACAGAACTAGAGGGCACAGAATCCCTTAGAATTCTTCACACTTGGAATATGAAAACTTTTTAAGACATTGTTGATCATGAGGAAAAATAGTATTGGTGGAAAAATAACTCACAGAAGTTAGGATTAGAGTAGAATGATTATGTATATTTTAGATAATCAAATAATTCACATCGAGAAGGTTTTGATACTCAATTTAGGTGGCATTCAGTTCATGATTAGATCTCTGGAATATAAATATGTATTAGCATCAGGTGATTATTTCTGTCTGAAAAATTATTCTAATAATCTATATCTTAAGTGTCATCATACATTGTATCAAGTGGCTTTGTTAATGAGATAAAAAGAAGTTAAAAATGACGTATGAGCATATTTAAGTCAGAGGTGGAGAAATGAAAGGAAAAAGATATGGCATATTTAATGAATTAACCTTAGAGATTCTAAAAGTATGCATCAATAAAAAATAAACTAATGTTTGAAGAAGAGGCAACTCTTAAAAAACAATGATAAGTGAATATAGTTAATGGAGATGAAAAAGAACTTAGTATACTAGCATTGGATCGTGATAATTCATGGGCTTTAATTAACATGGGCCTAAATTATTTAAAGGCTAATGCAACTAACGAGGTCATGAAGAGAATCAAAATAGCTATAGTGTCCCTAGAATTAATAGAACATAGTGATGGGTCGGACTTAAGCATAAATGGTATTAATACACTTTATGCTTATCCAAGCCCGACCTAGAATATGGGCCTAAATTTTTTCTCAAGCCTGTCAAACCTGTAAATGGCTAACCCAAACGCATTTTAAGCTCACCTATTTTATTTTTATTGCAAAATATTTATATTTTTTGGGTGTAATACAAAAGGGAATTTTTTTTACAACTATTTATATTATTTTTAATATATTTTTTCATTTATTAAAATTATATATAAGCATCTTAACATTTTTTATTGTTTACATTATAATATTATATATTACTATAGATTTATTTTATGAGTTACAAATTGCATAATATGATATATTAGAAACTTAGAAACGAGCCAAGCTTGCCACAAGCTTTGAATGTTTGAGCGCGAGTCCGACCCATATTTTAAATGGGCTTATGTTTTGTTCAAACCCATTTTTCAGACTTAATATTTTTTCTCAAACCCTCCCAATTTTAGAGGGGGCTTTCGGGCTTGGGCAAGTATCTCAACCCAAGACAAGGTCTAATCAACTGTGTAAAAATATGTTTATAATTAATTTAAATATTGTTAAGCACTATTAGTTTTTTTTTCCACAATGTCAGACTCCCAGATTTGAGCTTGGTCCAAATACCTCGGGAAGAGCTCTATTTGCACTTCTTCCAATTACTTATCGGTACTATTGTTTAGAGATGTGGGTGCAAAACAATTTTGAAATTGTGATGGGGTATGAATATGCATTGTATTGAATGATGGGCAATAAAAACTATCCAACGAGATATTAAAACTTAAAATCCCTGTTCAATAGCAATTATGATGGTCAATATGTATACATTGTGTAAGATTGATATATAAAAAAGCTATGTGACAAGATTTTAGAGATACGTTTGGTTCGCTGTATTGGATTAGAGGTGTATTGGATTAGAGGTGTAATAGCAAATCAACTGTTTGGTTGAATGTAATGGAATAGAGGCATAATAGTAATCTTGTGTTTGGTTAATGGAATAGAGGTGTAATAGCATAATGGAAAAAACTAAAATGACTAGAATACCCTTAGCATAAATTTGTTTTGGTAAATGATTATTGTTATTGTTATTTAAATTTTAATAAGATTATTATTATCAATAATAAATATTTTAATCATATTTAAACATAATTATTATTAAATATATTTTAATTAAAATATATGATTTAATAAAATTATAAATAATTAGCAGAAATTTGTTTTGGTAAATTATTATTGTTATTGTTATTTAAATTTTAATAAGATTATTAATATCAATAATAAATAATTTAATCATATTTAAATATAATTATTATTAAATATATTATAATTAATAAGGAACCAATATCAAACAAGGGTCATATAAGGAACCAATATCAATTGACCATAGAATAAAATCAAACATGTTGATCAGATCAACAGAATGAAAATAAAAACAGAAGCTTTCAAACTGCAGAAGGTGGAAAACATTTAAAAGAACTTCCAATCGCAACTCTCTTATTCATATGGAATTTACAATATCACTCGTGAATGAAATATCGAAGCTCAAAAACTACCCCATGAATCAATACAAGCCAATCTTAAACCAAAATCAAACAAGTTTTATCGGGTCAAAGCAAGTCAAGAATGAAGGCTGAAGCTTTTAAACAGCAGACTATGGAAAACATTACCAAATCAAACGCATGGATTTTACTAATTCAGTCTTGAACGAATATCAGAGCTCGAAAATTACCAACAAATCGCTATCAAAGCTTGAAAATTACCCAATAAATTGATATAAGGAAATCTTAAACCAAAATAAAATACGTTATATCAAAGTCAAAGCAGTCAAGAACAAAGGCTGAAGCTTTTAAACAGCAGATTACAGAAAAAATTACCACAATTCTAACATGAAATGTTAACAACCACATGCAATTTATTAAATCATCCATGAATGAATATCAAAGATCGATAATTACAGAACAAATCGATACGAATCAATCTTAAACCAAACAAAACATGTTTAATCCACTCAAAGCAGTTAAATTTGTACTCTAGCCCGAAAAGTTATATAATAGAACCCAATCATCCCAGGCGATTTTTAACCCATCCCTTAAATATTCACAATCATTCGTCTCTATAGATATTGGCTTCACCTTAGGTTTTACAATATGGAATACAAATACTGGTAATGCCGCCTACGGTTGAACTCTAACAAGCTGCCATAACTGCGATCAGCAACACCAACGAAGAGCGATTCTGTATCTGGGCTAAAGGATATTCCAGCAACCTCACCAAAAAAGTCAATTTCCTGGCACTTCACATACCCGGACTTGGTGTCGAAGACATGAACGAAGTCAGCTGGCTCAGCCATGGCAAGAAATCGACCATCTGATGTGAACTTGAGAGCTCTAATTGCTCCCATTCTTCCCTTCAATACAGCTAGGGACTGGGATGGTTTTCTTACATCCCACAATCTGCAAGTTGTGTCCTGATTCCCAGTAGCAAGAATGTTCCCATCAGGGTGCCAAGCTGAAGCAAAAGAATAGTCCAAATGTCCTTCTAGGGTGCCAGTGACCTGCAGCATTGTACAAAATAAATTAGACATCAACAAGATTTAAACCTCAAAACGCACCATTTATTTGGATGTCCAGCAAGAGTGACATACTTTGCCAGACTGAGCATCGGCAATTAGGCAGTCGGTACTATCTCCAAGGACTGCAAGCAACTTCCCGTCTGGACTAACAGAGGTTTCTGTTAAGAGAAGACAACCATAAAAGTAAGAAAAACACCCGAAAAAATGGAATTCTACAGCAAGGATTTGAATACTAGCACTTACATTTACAGACCAGTCGAATGAGAACCGGTTGAGGGTTGAAAAAGTTTTGGCATCAAAAACTCTGATTTGAGCATCGTTATTTGCAGCCATAACTTAGTTTTATTTTAAAATGTAGTCAAAGTAATATATTGCTCAAGATAACCAAAATATTTCTCTTTGTTAGACTGCTCAAAAAGGATCAAAATATTTCTCACCTAGGTTTGAGATACACATCCACCGCATTAGTGATTGCATTATCATCAGTGGTTACTTTTGTGGAGAATGCCACCCCCGGTTGATTTATATACTGCCCAAGCAGAAAAATACTCTCAACAGCATGAGCCAAATTGCAAACATAATACTTTATCCCATAAACATTTGTCAAACAAGCAAACAGATACCTTGCAAATAAGCTCCCCCTGAAAACCACCAGCCACCATTAAATTTTCTTTAACTGCCATGGTGCTAATCTGCACCCTAGAGAGTTGCTGAGATTGTCGTTTCTACAAACATATCAAAATACAAAGTTTATCTCAACTGCTCTTCAAACAAAGCAGCAGAAGTCAAATTAAATTAATCATGGCCATATTCACTAACCAGGTTAGGAACAATTGGCTTAGCCACATTCAGCACTTCTTTGCCCTTGCGTAGCAGTGATGACCAATGCATTACCGAGTAGTTTTGCATGAGGTACACATCGTGCTTTGATGTAGCCCACAACAGATTCCTCAGCTGCATGATAAAATAAATAAATTAAACACAATACCATATATCAGTATTCTTTCAAGCATGAAAGCAGATAAAAATATCCATCACCTAGATAACTTAATTGAAACTAAAATCTTAAGTTAGTGTGCATGTGTACAAGACCATACTCTTCCACATAATCCTTTCACCGACAGATAGTAATGTTACTGTTAACTAAAGACTCGTTAACTAGCTTCACCACTCACTGGGGTGACCAAAACAATTTATAGCCACAATTCAGCCTTCAAGCATCCTTGCAACAAGAAGTACGGCCCAATGCCATGGTCAAGAGTATGGATAAAAAAGAAATTGGTAGTTGATAGGAAAGACAAACAAGCATTAATCTTCTTGTGCACTTTAGTTTCAAAATGAATTACTAGTAACATATTTGTAAGACCATGTAACCACATTTTACCACCAATAAATGTTGTGAATCCCATACAAAGAGGAAAGAAAAGAAAGGGAAAAAGAACTGTCATAAAAAGAAAAATTGGCCGTTGATTGACCATGTATGCCCCCTTTCAGTATGGGAAGCCCCAATTCACTTTCCTCAAATTTCCCATTACATAAATAACAAAATGGAAAACAAAAATTCACAGAGCACAGGTAATGCATTAAAATTTGCAACACCAAACAGAACCATGAAATAGGGAGACCCATAAATGCAACCAGTAAGTTAGAAGGAACATTTTTAAATCATCCATGAATGAATATCAAAGATCGATAATTACAGAACAAATCAATACGAATCAATCTTAAACCAAACAAAACATGTTTAATCCACTCAAAGCAGTTAAGAATAAAGGCTAAACTTTATAGACAGCAGATTTAACATGTTTCGAATCTGCTTACATGCAGAAAAAACAAAAGACAGTAACAAGGTTGACAGAGAGTTAGAAACCTACCTTTCAGTTGCACTAACTCGAAAATCGGCAGAAAAGAAAATGAGAAGAAACAAAGGGAGCAAATCGGTAGAAAAGAAAAGAAAATAAACAGAGGGCAGAAAAGAAAAGAAAAGAAAAGAAACGGAGGGAGCAAATCGGCAGAGGCTAGAAGGAACAGAAGAGAAACAAAGGGGAAGCAGATGGGAGGGTATAACAGGGATGGTAAACCTATGCGGCGCCTAATCTAGGCAAAATGGAAGGATTACAAATCGGTGAAATCCACCAATTAGGGGTGTATTGGCAACCAAACATAGTGTAAATGTTGTTTGATCGAAGAGGGAAAGAAATGGATATTTAGAGGTTTTGCAATCGAGCTTAACTTGAAGGTTCATTTATGAAGGGGAAGTTATTAACAACAGAGAGATTGTTGTTTCTTGATACATTTATCATTACATTTAGATGTACTTAAAGAGATGAATTTGTTGAGGTATATAAGGCAAAGATTATGGAGTAGCGGGTTTGGAGAAATTAAACATTGGTAGAATTTACCCATGTTTTATTTCCTATAGTGATTTGCATTATAGTTTGTATGTCAGTATTAGTTAGTATTTTGTTAACTCGTGTTGTCGACACTAATCAATTTTTTTTTCTTTAATAAGTCAAAGAACTTGAAGCCTAATTCATTCGAATAGGACAATTTGGTTAGGTTGTTGATGGAGAAAGAACCCTCCTCTCCAGCTAATATCCTGGGAGATACGACATTCAAAGTGACAAAGCAAGCTAATTCTATTTATTATTACAGTAATCAAACAACAACAGATGATGGATCAAGGAAATATAATTAGCGGTTAGCCTACAACTATGTCATCTGCTTTGGATTATAAACAAATTTATGGCTGGAGCCGCATGCAACTAAGAACTACAGTTCAATAAACATCAATTAACCACCCTCACATGCAAACCAGATTGGTCCAGGCCATGGTGAAACAAGTTTCTATCCGGTTTTGGCTCCTTGTGCTGGCCGACTTCACATCTGACGGTTTCTCCTCCCGTATAGGGAGTAAAAAGATCACTTGCCACTCCTTTGAGAATATTTCCTAGCCTATCAACCATGTTATAAGGCTGTTGAAACTGGAATGAAGAACCTCCGCTATCTTCAGTTTTGGCTCTTCGATTTCCACAACACAAATCGCAGCGGTTCCTTTACATGTGAATGCTCAAGCTACTACTGGAACCCTTAAATGTGTGTTTTAATTATTGAAGTGTCTCAGCAACGCTGACAGGACGCAGCAAGAAAGGTTGTTGCTGGTGGTTGTTTAATAAGGAAATCGCACCATCCATGTCACCACTTGGCTGAGTTGCACAATCAATCCCACTGTTGTCCTTTTGCTGCAGAAGCGGGAGAAGAGACCAAATTATACCTGTCCTTTCGATTTGCTTGTCCGCCTGTCATATTCATTATAGGATCAGTTCCTTGAAATCATATTTAAGTTGCCTCAGTAAATTGCTTTGATGTCGTAGTTTTGGCATTTACCTCAACAATAAATCGTGCCCAAATCTTATCTTCTTGGAGCTCCATCACTCCCTTCAAAATATTCAATGGAAAGCCCCTAATGACTTCGGCTATCTCAAGAAAGAATCCTCGATCTTCACAGAGCATCTGTATCGAAGGAATGATAAAAGGCTCAGCAAAACCCTCAGCATTATTCAATTCGCCCCCATTGAGAAGACTTCATTTGGATTTTACATTAAAGAGGACAAAATAGTTATGCACCTTTTCATACCTCAACAAGCATTTGGCCTGGTGGATTTAGGTCCTTAACTACAATAGGAATACTCTGAGCCCCAACTTCAAATGCCCATGTAGCACCACCACTCATTGTATTGTGTTTTAGAAGCTTTCTGTTTCCCTGGCCAATAAGCTGAAGTTGAGGCAAGTTGTTAATGCGTTAGTGAACTGCAATCACCAAACTCTAACCTTCTTCAGTATCATATTGCATTGAAATAAACAAAATGTTTACCTTTGGTTCATCAGCTTGTTTAATCTCGTCTGCATATTTTGTCACGCCTTGCAAGAAAAGCAGGTATTTGATGGTCCGCTCCAATAAATGATCAATGCTTAACTGCTGCATTATGGAAATAATGTAAACATGTTGATCAATGAAACAGATTACAAAAACTTCAGTCCAAGAAATAACTTTAGATGATAAAATGGTAACAGCAGTCTTTTAAAGTAAAAAATATGAATAATCCTTTAAATTCTCCAGACAGCAGAAAGCACAAAATTTTCCCAATATATATACTTGATTAAAGCATGGACTCGTCATTAGTACCTTTCCACTATGAGGAATAATCCCTCTCAGTTCTTTGATGTGATCTTGGATCAGCTGGCGGTCTTTCGGCCTTGGTCGAGAGCTTTCACCAGGTTTAGCTCTTTTCCTGGTGGGCTTCTTTGCTGTTGTGACAATAGCATTTCCAGCTTTTACACCATAGCTATCATCAATCCATAAACCTACTTGTGATTTTAGGTGAAACTCTTTGCTGAATATAGTATCATTACTCTTGTCCCAGGTATGTGAATGCTGGGCCAGATTCATGCCCCCACCAGAGCAAGAAAGACCTTCAAGCTGACCTAGATGGAAGTTAGATGAAGAATTTTCAATTTTCCTTCTTCTAGTAGTGAAAATTTCATCCTCAACACTAGATTTAGCAACAGAAGAAGAATTACTAACACCACCTAGAAGCTCTTCAAGGCCAAGTTCAGAGAATAACCCTTTTCGCTTGCCAGCCATGGATGATGACATTCCAGAGGCAACAACTTTGTTAGCACTATGCAACAAAGGCATGTCGATATTTTCTGATAACTTCCCAGCTTTTCTAAGTCTAAAATCCATTCCAGTACCACTAAACAGATCATTTCCATTATCATGAACCATTGTAGATTTCTCTACATTAGATGTGAATGCATCAGCGATAGAGCTCTTTGATGAATTAACTATTTGTCCAACTGGAATATTGATTACTGCATCACCTCCTATCGGAACAGATGGCACAGAGGTAACCCCTACTGAACATGAAGGATCAGTAGTCGTTGTAGCTCCTGCTCCATGTATGTGATGCTGGGGTAAAGGAGAAAACCAGTGAGAGAAATCATCCATTGTAAAGGAGCTGGAGAGATCTGTTATAAAGTCACCTAGGTTAAACTCCTCAATGCTTCTCTGTTGGCTAATTACACTATCCAGAAGTCCAGCGTTGGTGCCAAAGGAATGTTGTTCCTGTTTTGTTTTCCCAAAGCTATCTAGATTATGTAATTCAGAATCAACCAATTCTCCTGTGCTATAAAATGATGTAAACGTTGAATGACCCTGTAAATTTTGTTCAGTATCCTTTTTAGGAAACACAATTGAAGGATCCCACTCGCCCTTTTCACCCGGCAATGAAGTCAGAATTGAACCCTCACTAGTGCAAGGGGTATTAGCAGCCAAGCTGTTAACACGACAGATCTTACCAGCTGATATAGGTTGAGCTTCTATGCTAATTGTTTGAATTTGACTTGTGAGATGAGATAAATTCTGTTGCACAGAGTTCATACTATAGTCATGCACAGAGCAGGAGGGTTCAATGAGACTTTGTAAGGAACATGACCACCCTGTTGGCTCCACAGAACAGCCACCTTGTTCGGTTGTCGGATTCTGACCCAGAATGAAGGAAGTAAACCATCCATCTAGGTTGCAAGTTTCAATTTCCAAAGGTGTAAGCCCATGACAACTTCCCATGTCATAAAACAACTTCTCCGTTTCAGCCAAAAGTTCCAACCTCTCCAAAATCTGCAAGAACAACTCCACTTACACAACATCTTAATGATTCATACATAAGACTTCTAAGGGACTTGCATAAGTATAACATATATGCTAGCATTTCCATCTATTTAAAACTTAAAATTGGATGATGTACTTCACTTAAACACATTTTTCATAGGGATGAAAATATATCAGTCATTTTATATGTACTAACCTTCTTTGTGGATCCAAACTGAACAACTCCCCGTCTTCCTACAGAGATTACTGCAATTGTCTGCAAATCATGTTTGATTGTAAATAAATGTAGAACATACACGTATACAAAAAAAAAACTTGGATAAAATAGGTTAAATATACTGTTAAAATTGAAAGGTACCTTGATACCAGATGAAAATTGGACTTGTAACTCAGATTCATCCTGTAAAATGAGAAAAAAAAATCTAAATTATAGACTAAAATAATGCAATGCAAAAGTAAAATAATCAGACAACTTTTATTATTAAAAGAATATATACACATGAAATGTTCTCAAGAGTAATACATTAATAGTTATAAAAGAAAAAAAATAAGCACCTGAAATATCTTTTCATTTCCAGCGGAATCCGAACCTTTACCATTGGAGTCTGAGAAAATCCATTGATGTTTTCCCGTGAAAGCGGCTTGACCAATTATTCTAAGTAGAGAGAACAACAAGGTTGGGCGTGTTAGAGATCTTGTGATAACTCCAAATTTACTCTTCTTGTTATTAAACTAAATGATTTTTAATGTATTTTTAACTACATTAACTCACAAATTCTGGGAAAAATAAATTGATTAACTGAGCATACCCTTCACCCAGGATGTGGAATTTTAGAAGCATTTTGTCGACTAATGGACCCATTTTCTGTTCGTAGTAGGCATCTTCCATTGTTAACAACCTGTACAAACAATCTATAATTAGAAAAAGGAGTTACTGTTGAAAATCTTGAGAAAATGATGTTTAACACGGAAAATCACCAGTCTCCGACTCCTTTCATTTACAAAAATTTTCTAAGCAAACAAAAACTTGTTTTTTTCTGAATTGAAACATGCATGCACAAATGGCAATTCCCATGAAGAAAGCAGATCTTGAAACAAAGCAAAAGCCAAAAATATAGAAAATTTTGGAAGAATGAAGCAAACGACGTAGAAAACAAAACAAGGATGAAGCAAATATTACAAACAAACAAACAAAAAAAGAAACAAAAACTTTACATGGAATTTCTGGGATCAAAGCGCCAGAAAACACCATAACACCACCCATTACTGCAACAAAGATTCTTTAGTGTTTGCTTTAACGCAGAACCCATCGCTGCTTCACCCATTTTCACACACACAAAAAGACTAAAAACTCGAGTTCAGGATCCAAAAACTCATTTCCTTCAACCCCATTAAACCACTTCAGTCCCCTTCAGAAAATAAAAGCTCCTCACTACCCCTCTTGCAACAGAAACACTCTAAACAAAACCAAAAAGAATAAAATCAATTCAGAGAAACTTGTGAGAAACAAGAGCAAAAGGGTACAAAAGAATAAGCTTTTTGTTTGTCTTAGTTTTTGCTGCTCTAAGAGAAATGAAAACAGAAAGTGGTCGGTGAGAGAAATTAAGCTAAAGAACTCAATATAATAAGATAGAGGGGGGAAGGAAAGAAGAGAGAGAATAGCCAATATTTATTATGATTTATGAAGCAAAAGAAAAGATAGGTGGTGATGATGGTTTCAATTTTGTCTCACTTTCATATCTTTACTTTCTTTCCTCCTTTTATCTTTCTATAAATGTCTTTCTGCTCTCTCTCTCTCTCTCTCTCTCTCTGTATGTATACAATTGGTTTTGGTTTATAAGAAAAAATTGTGTTTGCAATAATATTGTAGCTTTTCTTTTTATAAATTACCACAATTATAATTATTATAAAAAAATTATGTGCAAAAATAAAGTATTTATATCATATGTGAAATATACGAATAATGTAAGTTAAATAATTTGTATAATAAAAAGTTAGAATATAATTTTAGTTAGATGTGAATTCATATATTAATTTACGTAATTTTTTAAATAATATAATAATATGATTTAGTATCAATTTAATTATACTTAAATAATAATATAAATAAAATTGTTTAAGCCTCTCATATCTCAATTTTATTTTATTTGAGAAAAGTTATTGTTTTTAATTAAAAAAATAAGAGAATCAAATTACATTTGAATGAGTGGGCAAAATAAATATGGGTGAAATGTTGATGATTAATCCAACAGCAGATTTGTTAATTGGAGACAAGACCGAAATGTGGTATATGTGATGGGAATAACAATGACATCCTTGGGCATTGAGTCATATAAACAGCGTACTTTGTCTTTATATTTTCTAGGTTTGGTCATTGTGTTTTTGGTTCTCTCGTCTCTGTCGGATATATTTATATTGCTTTTATTCATTAATATCAACCAATATTCCACCAAAAAATATATTTAAATCTCTAACTTATGTCACTTATTAAAATAACATCAGCACCCTATTTTACTTTTTAAGCTTTATATAATTCAGGACTTGAATCCCTATCCATTTTCCCTTAAATATATATACACATTAAAAATGAATCCATAAATTATTATTACACAATAATATTTTAACATTCATAAAAAATATTGTTAATGGAGTTTTTAAACTTCACAAACTGAATTAGAAGATCAATAAGTGTCCTATAAGGGTGTAGCTCTTCAAAATATTAAAAATAAATAAATATTTCATAATAATTTTTAAAATTGCTTATGAAATAAACCAAGCATTTTCATAGGATAGATTTTTAAAAGTAAAAGGGCATTGGATGGTAATGAGTTTTTGTAATTTGGGATCAATACAGTAAATGGTGTTGCAAGATCATCAAGCCATAAGTGAAAACATAACTATTTGTAGAGAAACACTCGTAGTTTCCTTCTTTCTTTGAAAAGTGATTTTATTTAGAAATAAATAATATTTATGATTAAACAGTAATTAATGTTGTATATATTTTAAAAATCCAATTTACCACATTTAACAATCATACACGCAAATGTGTATAACAAATAAATAAATAAATACAAAGACAATACCTTGATTGGGGTCAATTTAATATGTTTATAATAATTATGGTGATCCGATTGTGGTAATTCTTAGAAAAATAACTTATCTTAAATTTAGAATATAATATTAATAATGTATTTGATTGAGTTGATGTCACAAGTTAACTCAATACGAGCACACAGCTCAAGATAAATAATTTAATCTAATTTTTTTCATTTTAATAACATACATATTTCATGTGTTATTATTAAGTTATTTCAAATCATATGTTTCATTATCTATTATATATTATTTTTAAACAAATATTTATATTCTAAATTTATAGTTTCCAAAGGCAAAATTTTTAGTGTTTGTAATAATTATGGTGATTCAATTGACGTGATAATTGCTAAAAAGATAATTCATCAAAATGTGTCTTAAATTTATTAGTAAATTACATGGAAATAATTACATCATGTATTAACTTTGCATTTAAAGCTCTAAAAGAAGGAAAATATATTTATTGTTAATTATGGATAGAAAGTAATATGGTAACATTTTTCATGATTGGGATCTTGAAATAATTACATCATATATGCTTCGATTGTTTATTGTATGATATTAATTTAATATATAAATATGGACATTCGATTCTATCACCGGAATTTATGGATAAATTCTAGAGATTCTACCATGTTGAGGCCAATACGTGTCCATCGCTTTTATTGCCACTTTTCAACTTCTAAATTATGTCAAGTAATTGTTAAAAACTTAGTTATAATATATATATTAGATTATTGTAATAATAAATATGGTAAATAAGATATGGTAATTTTGAAAAAGTGCAACTCAACAAAAATAATTAAGGCATTAAACTATAAAAAGGATTTACATTAATACAATATAAATAAAGTAAATTTATAAAAAAATTATTAATGTATTAAAATTTCAATAAATATATAATATCTCGTGTTGGAAATTATAGATTGCAATTTTATCATTATTCATAAGCACTTATTAGAAAGTGATGATTTATTCAAAGGATACATTTGATTTCCCTGGGACATGTTTTTCTAAGAAGTATGTCAAATGGAAATCAAATATAAAGGGTTGTGACTCTTCAATAGTGTCCATTGAGTTTATATAAATAAAGAGACTATGGTGCTCACAAGTATTATTACAATAAATCAAATTTCAGAAATTAGAGTAAGAGTTAAGGAATTCCCTGATTTTACTAATCAAAAGAAATTCAAAAAAAGCTTTGTTGTAATTTGAGAGAACTTTTGTCTTAACCCTTTAACAACTTTGTGTGAGGGTAAATAGTTCTCTTTGAAAAGCGTCACCTACGCCTCAAAGCCTACTGTTTTAATTCATATAGTCTCTAAATCTATCGTCTTCACTTAAATTATCCAACATCTCGAACATGATTATTTTAGTAAAATATAGGTTATGGCAAAAAAATATATAGTACATGATAGAAAATAGAGAATTATTTTAATAGCCTCATTATATTTGGCTATTCTTGAACACAAAAGAGAAAAAGGCAAACTAATGATAATAATAAAAAAAAACCACTTAATGCCTTGAAAGTTTCACTTTATTAACTTATTCCTAACCTGAGTTTTGGGGATTACTTGTATGGTTAGTTATAGATTTTATCAAAATTATATTAAAATACGTGGGTAAATTTCCATGAAATAAAATAAAAAAGGTACACAAACAAAATTCAATAGTTTTTTGCAATAAAATATTAATTTTTTATACTGATATCAAATAATTATTCATAAGTAAAAATAGAACAAATCATAATTATTCAAAATGTTGAATAGACAAACAGCTATAAGCATAGGCGAATAAAGAGGAAGTGAGCATCTAAATTAAAAAGAGAAATGCAGACAAAGTAGGTCTCCCCATCTCAAACTTGAAGTAAAAAGATAATTTTGTTTATTATATTTTAATGATGTCCAAATTCCTACCTTAATTATGACTTCAACTTTGTCCTATATTAGTCATAACATTGAAGTAAGGCAGGCGCAACGCCACTTCCACTGACGACGGCTCAGACCTAGCAAGGCATGGTAGACGTGGACCAGGTTCACTTTCAACCGCCTTCTCATACCCATTCAACTTTGATTCTTATGCAAGCAAGTTAATGGTTCTTTTTTCCCAAAATAAATATTAGGAAATTTATTTAAGGAAATACCTCTATTTTATTGATTGGGCAATCAAAAGCAGAGCGCGTAACTAAATCTAAGATTGTTGGGAAAACGGGAAAAGCATTCCTGCACTATTTTATGGGTTGTATTTTAACTTTTAAATTAGTTAATGAATGAGAAAAATAATCCTAGTTAACCTTCAACCTTTATACATTTATTCAATTTAATTCCTATTTTTTTATTAAAAATAAATTAAAAAATTTTAAAACTGATAAAGCTAATGGATAATAAAAAAACATTAGTCACAATTATTTTTAAAAATCTATTAAGCCCTTTTAAATTTTTAAATTTTATTAAAATCATAAAATTATAATTAGAAAGTAACAATACCAACCCATTAAAATTTAATGGTCATAAGGTTTTAAAAAAATTTGACCCCTACGCTTTCATCAGGTTGGTATTTTTATTTTTAATAAATAATTTATAAACTTTTATTATTTTTTAATAGTTTTTAAATTAAAAAAGGTTTAATTGATTTTTTTTTAAAATTGTTGCTAAGGCCTTTTTGATCCTTTAGCGGTATTAGTTTCAAAATTTTCTAATTTACTTCTAATAAAAGAATAAGTGTCAAATTGAATAAATGTGTAAAGATTGAGGGCTAAATTTATTATTATACCTTGTATAAAATCACCAAAACAAACATTTAACATGCAATTTTAACATAAAGGTTGTTTTGCTTACTCATCTAACATATAGAGACTAATTTACTCATATTTACGATAGTTTACAAGACTAAATTTTGAAAATAAAAAAAAAAAGCAGTAAACGGTTGTATTTATATCCCAAATTTCTATGACATTCACATCTCATTCTCTATCAAAATTCTAAACTCTTTCATTTTTTTTTCTCTATTTTCTCTCTACTTTGTTTTTATTTTCATTAAGGAAATTTATTTTTCATTTAATTGTTATATATTATTAATATTGGAGTAATTCAATTCAAGGTTACTTTCACCAATTAGTTTAGTTAGATTAGAGTAATTGTACTGTTAGAAAAATAAGAATTTCTTTTTATAAATTACATTATTAGTTTTTTAACTTGTTACTTTATTAATTAGAAATTTATTTGTATGTTAATATTTTTAAACAAAAAAAATGCAGTTTTGCAAAAATGGCAACGTCATTTCTGCGACTGGATCAAAAATACAATTCGACATACATAGTACAATTGTTAATTTTTTAAGTTACTTAATATTATTATTAAATTGTGGAATTAATTAATATTAATAGGGGGATGATACCCATGTATGATTCTTACACGTGTTTTATATACTTGGTGGGAGTAATTTGGAGTTATAACCATTATTATTTCCGATTTCTATTTCTATATTTTAAATAAATGTTTAAAATAAAGCCCTAAGAATAATATAATTATTCTTAAATATCCTTAATCAACTATTATTGTGTCTTGGACAACAATAATACATTGAGACTAATGTCTAGTTGTATGAGATATTAAGTCAATGCATGAGTACATGTTCGAGAATTGTAACCTCCCCAACCCGGCCTAAATGTTAGACCCAAATTCGGAAGATTATATTAGCCATCGAGATTACATCAATAAGTTATTAGAGTTTATAAACTGTCATTTTAAAATATTTGTTTATTTTAGAAGAAAACTTAGTTAACTGTTGATTTATTTATTACTCAAAATTTTTAATCATAGTTTAGCAGCGAAAAAGTGATATCTATTTATGTGTTCAATAAAAAAAATAGGGTTCATGTACAACTAATTAATATTTATAATTTGATATCCTAAACTCAAATTAGACGTCATGCAAGCTATATATATATATATAAAAACCAAATTTCATGTCCCATGCCACAGTTCAAAATAAAGCAATACAGTCTCTGAATAATAAAAATATCAAATAATGAGCCTAAAATATTCCAATAAATAAAACTAAGCTGAGACCCTTCGGATGTCGTATTCACGTCTTAACCTGATGATGAGTTATCTGTAGAGACGAAAATAAAAGGGGGAGTGAGCTATGAAACTTAGTATGAGTTCAGTCACAAGAAAATCAGTGCAAATGATTAAGTATACGGAAACACAACACGTAGGAATAATACATAAAAGCAATTTTCAGAATATTAACATTTCAAATCACTTAACAATATATGTATATATCTATATATGTATCATCTCAGAAATCTCAGCTTTGTATGCACATGCTTTGTGAATGCCATACAGTTTCGGTTTAATAGAAAAAAATCCTACCCCACAACTACACACCACAATAGGAGTTTCCCTAAACTCCAAACACCAACACACCGGGTTGTGGTTTAACCACCAATGGTTTGCAGATAAACTGTCAATGGCTGTGGACACACAACAAAATCCCGCAGATGGAATCTGCCTCTGGTTGTGGGTACACAACAAAAATATTGCAAATGAAATCTACCTTTGACTATGGATTTCAGACCGAATAACCCGCAAATGGAATTTGCCTCTAATTGTGGATACATAGCAAATAACCTACAAATGGAAATTGCCTCTGCCTGTGGGTACATAGCAAAATTCTATTTGGGATTGAAAAAGAAAACAAAAATTCCAATGTAATTAGAAAACAAAAATCAAGATTATTTGCGTATATTTACCATAAAGCCAGATACCATTAACCTACACCAACAACTTGCAGTGAAAGAAGGCCCTAACATAGGGATTGAACGTCCAAAACAATCAGTGGAGAACTTGTTTCTTCCGGGCCATTGTACGACAGTGTTTGCAAATCAATCATGGTAACCGGAATATACTCCTACATCGCGACTATCCACTCTTAAGTTCGTTGTATGACGCTTGTTAGTCACCATACAATTGCTTCATTGCCATCTACTTCGCCCACCATGATTTTTTGTAGGATACTCTGTAGTTGATTCGAGCTTGCATATCCGCAATAAGGACTAATATAGGAATGGTGTGCATGTCTTTTACCAATGGCATGATGCAACAGTAGATTGTTTTCACATCCAATTTTTGGTGGTCTTACATCATATGTGCAGCCATGCATGTATGAGGCCCTTTTAATTTTTTGATTGTCCATATTTGAGTCCTCTGCATTAATGCAGCCCGAACCCTCCAGTTGCAACCGCTATCGGCCCTCCAACATTCCTTAACATATAAAGTTTGTGTAGACTTTAATACTTTGTAGTCCATCGACAACTTGATGTTGTATTACTTTATTGCATATACACAATCTTTCTTATTATCGAATTGTTGGCCTACGTACAACTCTCCAACCTCTGAATTAGTCTCCATCAGGTGAGTAGGTACTATATCTAAGTATTCGGGGAACTCGTATAGAAGCGCCATATCAGGTTCTATGCTCGACATGTGGGCCCCTAGATCATTCCATATAACTATATCAAATCTCGTTTTCCTAACCGATTGGGGGTGTACATCTTGACCCTCCATTGCCCCTTCATCGTTTATATCATCCGGGACCTCATCCAAATCGAGGTTACTAATTTCTTCAAAATCATGGTAGGACTGATCTTCATTATCGAACCCTTCATCACCATCTACTATGGTGCCCAACACCTCTGGATGTTTCTCAAAATGGGGACCCGAGATTGGGTTGTTATACGAACATCCACCATAGTTTGGATTTTCAGGTGCTTGCAATGTCCCTCCACAACTCGACGGATTTTCCCAGCAAACATTAAAATCAAAATCAAATCAGTAATGTTGACTTACTGGAGGGACAATTTGAACGAGTTTGGGTTCAGCTAACTCTACGAATAACTCAATCGATTGAGGATTCTCGATCTTAGGGGGGCAATAAATTGTGATCATTGTAGTCATAACATCATCATTTACAAGCTCCATATCCGAGAACTTCAACAGATCTGTTGAAATTGGAAATTTGTAAAAAAATCTTGACATCTACTTCCCACAACGAGTAGCTATCTTTGCATTGATCCTCCGTTTCATTTCCGCCAGCATTACACATTTATTGAATCTCATTCCTATTTTTTGGCGACTTTGAAATACACAACCTTCATTAGCTGTGTTTACCATTTCTCCATCGAAATGAACGTACACTAACATCTGGTTATTTATCTTCAACAAAATTTGTTTCCTCAACAAAACACTGATATTTCTTTGTTTTTTTTTCTCTTAAACTGTTAAAGCAAAAAAAAAAAACTCAACCAAAACATAGAAAAATTCAATATATAACCTATTTGGGTGTCGGTTATCTTGTTGCTGGCATATAAAAAATTATTTTTTTCGAACACGGGTATCAGCAAATGGAAGGTCGGCACCAAAAAAAATATGCAACTAATAATCGGTGCCGGCATAGGGAAGGCCGGAACCGAAAATAACATTTTTTTTACTTGGGTGTTGGCCACAACAAACACGGAATAAAACAAAAAAAAAAAACTTTTCTGAACATGGGTGTTGGCCACCACAATGCCAACACCAAAAAATACCGAAAAAATTAATAGTTTACTCGGTGCCGGCCACAAGAAACACGAGATAAAAAAATTACTTGACATGGTTGTTGGCCACCACAGTGCCGGCACCAAAAAATACTGAAAAAATTTTATTGGGGGTTGTTGGCCATGTGGACATCGATAGCTAATAAAAAATAGTTTTTGGACCGGAGAATACTCGTATTTTTCAAAATGTAGACGAGAAAATAAATACAGGTGCCTGCCATTACACTATCGGCACAAAAAAGAATTATTTTTTGAAGTTTAGTCATTCTTATAAATATTTGTTTTTTGGGTTAATGGGGTAAAAAAGCTTTAGTTTGATATTTTAGAATAGAGATAAATATTAAATATAATATAAAAGCCATTAGAATAAATAGGGGAATTGGAAAGATTTTCTTTAATCAAATTGATAACGAGGGGATGTCATTGTCAGCAATCAATTGCTTCTTTTATTACCGGTTTGGCTTTGTTTTCTTTTTTGATGAGGCTCAATATATTGTCTCATAAAATTGTAATTAGAAATGATTTTCACAAAAAGAGAAAGGAAAATTATGTAATTTTTTTTATTTTGTTTCTTTATTGTGTCCAGCTTTTGAAAAGAATTTTTTGGTTAAAAACCATGTATTTCAAGAGTCAAAAGATTTCCATATTTAATTATCAACAAATATTATTAAGAACTGAATGTAAATGCAATTCTAAAAATTTTAAGCTCTATGGTTCAATTCATTTTTATTAAGCTCTAATTTTTTTGGTATGTATTTCATAGCTATTAGTTCTTTTTCATGTCATGGTAGTGCATGTTATTTTGTTACGGGCATGTTCAATTTCTAAGAGTATTTTTTGGTAACTTAATTTAACTAAGAGTAATTATATATATAGGGAAGTGATTTATTTATACTAGTGTAAATTAAAGTGATTTTACATTCTTTTATTTTTTTTATACGATTGATATTTTAACAATCCAATAATTGAATTTATTAATATATTTGTACTTATCATACATGTAAAATTTTGAATCGATTCAATATTTCTTTTATGTCGATCTAAAATATTATCTATATTTAACGGTTGGAAGTTTTTTACACAAATTTTTTTTTATGAATTTTAAATTTATACCAAACTTGATATACATAATCTTCATGAATGGAGCATGCAATATGATGGTTGGATTGTTGCATAGATGGAAACTTTGAGTTCCCAAATATTTCCTTTTTCAGCTATATTAGTGCATTTAATTGTATTAAACAATTTTATTTATATTCACATCTGAATTTATGGTAATTAATGTTATATGGAAAAATATTTGGTACATTGTTAATGGAGTTTTTAGACTTCACAAGCAGAGTGGAGGGGTTGGACAAGTGTCCTATAAATGTATAGAATATTAGAACATAAAAATTTAAATTTTTAAGGTTACTTGTGAAATTAAAAATTTCACGGTCAGCATACCAAGTACTAACTCCAATATTAATTGTTGTTTATATTCACAATTGATTTCTAATATCTATGCTTAATGGAAATCAAAACTTTAACATTAACAACAATTCAAAATATAAAATTTAAAATTGATATATACAACCTAACTCGTATATTTGTTGTTATAAATGCATCTTTATAAAAATATAAAAAAAAATGTGTGAAAGAGTTAGATATGACTTGCAATTTAAAATGTTGCTTTTTATTGTAACTAAAATCAGAACTAGAGTGTTGTAGAGAGCCCAGTCCACTCTTTTTCAAAACAAAACAAGCTCTACTTTTTAAACTATAAACAATAATTTGATCTTTTTTGCATGTGCAATCATTTCCCATTTGCTTAATTATTTGGCAACCTCATTTTAGAATATTCTTTCATTTATGAATGGAGAGTTTAAAATATAATATAATCATCTAAAGCATAACCAAAATTACAAATTTGTTCTTGTTAGGAATCTCCATGGATGTATATTTTTCAACAATGAATCAATTTGGCATATTAGTGAAAAACTTATAAATAATGATATGAGACCCTTAATAGGAATGCTGTTTTCTAGGTGTTTATGCTCGGATGAGAGTGACCTCCTTTTAACAATTTTACATCAAAATTAAGTGAAGCTTTAGTTAAAAATTTTAAAATCTCAATTCAAATACCATCATAGTATTATTTTATTAAAAATATAGAAAGATAAAAACACCCTCCTATTAATATTTATTACTTTGTATATAAAAGATTTTTTAAATGATTTTTCAAATGAATTGGTGTATAATTGATTCGTAACACCAACTTAATATAAGTGTAAATAAAGATATAGATATACCTCCTTGTATATCTGCCATCTAACTACATTTTTGTTTTTATAAATCTAGACCGATATTAAAAAGGATAAATTACACCATTGGTCACTAAATTATGGGTAAGATTTTGTTTTGGTCACTTAACTAAAAATTACAATTTAGTCATTGAACTATTCAAAAGTTTTTATTTAAGTCATTGAGCTATTCAAAATTTTTTTAATTAAGTCACTGGGCTGTTAAGTTTTTTTTTAAAGAAAAAAAATTCCCCCAGCGAGCTCCAAGCGACGATTCGACGATTGATACAGTGGATTAGTACCCATTGAGAAGTAGAAGAACATACCTTAGATTCAAGTCGATATGGCAATTAATGTTAAAGATTAGATAAAAAAAACTTTTTGAATTTTAGTTCATAAATTCGTAACATCTAAAACTGTTTCATGAAAAACAAAATTGAACTGTAGAAGAGAAAGGGAAATAAAGTTTTTGATTGGTATAGGCTGCGTGACTATGAAATAACCAAGGGACTTAAATAGGAATTTTTAAATAGTCCAATGATGAAATTGTAACTCTTTTTTAGTTAAGTGATGAAAACAAAAATTTATTCATAATTTAGTGACTAATGGTATTAAAAACATAATCTAAATTTCAACAAGTAGAATATAAAACATAGAAAATTACATCATATGGGATATGGAAATGAAAATTTGAGTTTTAGTGGAGTCCGTTGCCATGAAACCAAGAATTAGCAGCACAACACTATGTGTAGAGAATGAAGAAGAAAAAATATTGAATGTGTTCTGCTTGTATAGAAGCAACAAATGTCTAGTGTAGGGTATCCAAGGTCCAAACTCTAAAAAGCTAGGGGGACATTGAATTATTGCTCATAATTCATCATAATGAGAAGAATGTTGAGAGAGGGTAGTAGGGGTCCCCATTAATAGTTCCTCAATCTTTTCTCTGTGTCTGAGAATCTTGACTTCACCACCCCCACTCTCTCTCTTCATCTGTTCATCCTACAAGCACCCTCTCCCTCCTTGTCTTGCTTTGATACCATCATTAACTAACCATTGTTATGTCTGATTCTTTCATCAAACACATTCATTTTGCTGTTAATTGGTTACTTAGCATTGGCAATCATAAGGTTTTGTTTTAAACGTAATGGTAGTGATTGCAGATGTAAAGTTGCTTCAGCATCCATTTTACAGTTTTACTTTTCTCAAATACAAACCCCCCTACATTGTTTTTTAAGCTTAAATAGAAATTAAAGCTTAAGAATGATACTGCCTCCTACAACCAAAACAAGCTTTATCAATCATCAGTAGCGCCGTTTGAGAATTAATTAAGTCAACGCCACGTCAAATCCAGGAGGGTTTAAATCTAATAACAGCATTTACCTTTCATTAATTCTCTTCAACTTTCCCTCTTTCTTGTCTTAAAATAAAACAAGACAAGACCAACGTCTACCTGGCTTGACATAACATTTTAATTTTATAAAGTGAAAGGATAGAATTCATGATTAAAAGAGATTTTAGTAAAATTATAGTGCTCCATCTAATATATAGAGCATCAGAGGCTTTTATTTATTCCCTTGGAGAGAAGGGTTTTCCAATTTAAGGGCTATACCACAGAAACTATTATGAAACAAAATCATCATTATGTAATGTCTCTTTCTAAACCCACAGTGACGCATGTGATTGATTTTCTTTACTTTCTGTTTTGAGTTTTGACTTACGGTAACGTGGGGGAATTTTAGGGTTTTTTCCCCTTTTTGCAATACTAACATATTAATGGCAGTAATAATAGTAAGCCAACTATCTTACATAATTACCACAATCTTTTTTGCAATTTGAGCTCCTCAAATCACACCCATAACTCTAACCATCTGCTTTTGTCTTTTCTTCTGAACCAAATTTTAAAAAAAGTTACCATCACTAATTCATTTGCCACCTCAATATATTTAACACAAAAAAAAACCTTGAATTTAACACATCATTCCCCTTTTTCTATTTGATACTATGAAACCCTCATCAAAATTTGAATAAATTATTATGTATGTATATATAGCTATAATTTCATTCGTATCTTACACATAATCTTGTCTACAATAAGTCCATAATTAAGGCTGATATATCTCAAGTACCTTTCTCCACATGTCTCCGATTCTTTGCTTCATCATACGATATTACTGTAAATGGTTTCTTTTTTGTTGTTATAAATTTTATTGCAACTGCTCATTAATTGATTTGCTCCACATTCCTATTTATTTTTAGATTTAATGTTATGTTTGGTAATCATGTGTTTTAGTATATGAGTTAGTAATAAATTAATTCAATGGATAATATTTTGCGACCTCTATGACTTATTTTTAACAAAGAGAAGGAAAAATTTTCGCTAATTTTAAAGAAGTTTTATTTTTTTTACAAGAGTTATCCCTCATCATTCTAATTTCAAGTTTAAATTTGTACTAACTATTTTTTTATTTTATATCTAACTATTGTAATACGTCTGTAATAAATAAGTTTTTCCTTCATGTTATTACACTAGTAAAGTAGTAACCAAATGTGACATTAAGTGTTTTGTTGAGTTAGTGTGACTCACCAATCAGATTCCAACTCATATAGTGGTTATGTCAAAATCTAGTTATAATAATATATTAAAAATCCTTAATACAACTCGACATCAATTCCATTGAGATATTATTAAAAATGCTTAATATAACATTTGTTACCTGAATTTGACAATTTTTTTTTGTAATATGGCATATGGATTATTTTTTAAGTCTAATGTGATATTTGAATTTGGAAAAAGTTATATATTTTGGTACCCGAAGTCAACGGTGTTAACTTTTTAGTGTTTAATTCGATTTTTATGGTTGATTTGATAAAAATTCATAATTAACTAATAATATTAGTAGTTAATTTTCATCAAATCAATCCTAACAGAAGAAAAAAATGCACAATCATTAAATTATATTTAACAAATTAAATACAAAATTAAATAAATTCACAATTAACATAAAATTTATTGTATTAACAAAATAACGAAAACTTTAAACCTAATAATATTAACAATTAACTTTAATCAAATCAATTCTAAATCCCAAATTATACACTGACAAGTCGATATTATTACATTTGGATACCAAAATGTATAACTTTTGTCAAATACAAGTATCACATTGAACCACAAAAAATACAAGTAGCATATTAGAAAAAAATGTCAAACTCGTGTACCAAATATTATAATAAGCCAATTAAAAACCCCTTTTATATATAAAAACAAATATTTATACGAGGGAGTTTTTGTCTTTTCATGTTTTTAATAAAAGGGTAGTTATAGTCACCTAACTATATTTTTTTTTCTTTTTCTTGTTATCCAACTATGAAAAGATACAAAATGGCCACTCAATTATTAGTAAATTTCTTTTTTTTTTGTCACCCAACCATGAAAGCTACAAAATGGTCATCTAACTATTTAAAATTATCTTTTTTTAATCACTAGTTGGCTAATGTAAAAATGAAAACACCCAAAACTCCGAGATAATTACGTGACCAAAAAAGACAAAATTGAATAGCTAAGTGACCATTTTGTAACTTTTCATAGTTAGGTGATCAAAAAGGAAAAAAGAAAAACATAGTTGACTGACTACTAATAGAGTTTATCTTTTTTTTATTAAAACCATGAAAAGACAAAAACTTTGTCATATTAATATTTATTTATTTTTATATAAAAGGGGTTTTTGATTGGATTATGTTAGGATCAACCTGATTAAGCAACAAAAATAATAGCAAAATAAATTGAGAAATTGAGCACACAAATTTAACATGGAAAAACCCCTCCAAAGAGGACAATAAACCACGAGCAAAGATAATTTTACTATAATGTCAAAAGAACGAATAGTACAAAAGATGGAGATAAAAAACTAAATCCCGGAAAATCCGAAAACAAAGAACCCTTAAAACGTAAACACAAAATTCTCTAAACGTGTTATGAGTTCTAATCTCTAATGGGTGTGTATTTCTAAGGTTGTAAAAGAGCCTATTTATAGGCTAAATTAGTAAGTCAAATAAACTATGCTAATAAATGCTAAATATATTATACTAATAAATACTAAATTTTCTAGAAAGAAAATATATTTTTGTTTAACTTGACTTGCAAGTAATCTCTTAGAATTTGGGTCACACAACTATAACAATCTCCACCTTGACATGAATTCTTTCAATGCCATCTTTGCCAAAGCCCACCATGGGCTTATCTTGAACTATTAGGGAATTAATTGAGTCGAATATGTGCTTAGAAGCTAGAAGACTTCTTGCCTTTGACTTGTGCACTGCCAAATCAAAACTAACCCGGGTTTGATTTTCACGAACACAGTGCCCTAACTTTTCAAAACCTACACCCAAAAGAGAACCTCTCTTCAACGAAACGGTCATACCTTTTTCCCTCCTATGACCAAGTTGCCTCCACTCCAAACAAGTTGACTTCAACTCCATAATGGACGAGGGACATCCAATTTCACCGGTCACTGTAGAACCTTCCAGAATATAAAGATTGCCGGTTCTTTTTTCTTTTAACATAATGAGAGATCCACGAGATACTTTAATGTTGCTCGACTCGATGTTGATTCTGCATCCTTTCAAGTTTAAAATACTCAAGGAGATGAGATTCTTTCATAAATCAGGTACATACCTGACATCTGAGAGTGTCCTAATCGTCCCATCGTGTATCCTAATTTTAACAGTACCAATACCAGTTACCTTAATAGATGAATCGTTTCCCATGCGCACAACTCCACCTTCAACCAAACTATATGTGGAGACCATTCTCTATTGGGACACATGTGGAAAGAACATCTCGAATCTAGGATCCACTCAGACGTAAACTTGGAGTTATCACTCGTTGACACTAATAAGAAATCATCACCGCCTTCATCGACCAAACTAGCACCAGCTACATCTTCCTCGTTACTCTCAGTAGCTCTTTTATTTCACAATTTATAACAATCTGCTTTGACGTTACCTAACTTTTTACAATAGCGACACATTTTGTCTCGTTTCTTTGATGCTACCAAAACGGAAGCTTACCTATCTGCCTTACTATCCAAACCAAACTCATTGTCGAGTTTGTCTCTACTCAACAAATGACCCTTTACATTTTTGAACGAGAGTTTGTCTCTGCCATAAATGAAGGTCTCCTTGAAAGACTTGTATGAAAGAGGTAAAGAGCACAATAATAGCATAGTCTAATCTTCATTGTCAATATGAACCTCAACGTTCTTTAAATCATTTAAAAAAGCAATGAATTGACTGATGTGATCTCTAAGAAGCTCACCTTTGTTCATGCGAAACGTAAATAGACGTTGTTTCAACACTAAATAGTTAGCCAAAGGCTTAGTTGCATAAAGAGTTTCTAACCTTTTCCACAAGGAAAATGAGATGTTCTCCATCAATACCTCATGCAATACCGTTTTCGCGAGGCACAACTAGATTGCAGACAAGGCCTTTTCATCAAGCTCTTCCCATTCTGTTTGATTTAGATTCTCAGGCTTTTCCCGGTAACAATCTTTTTCAAACCGGTTTGAACTAGAATTGCCATAATCCGAACGTGTCACAGATTGAAATTTGTCTCACCATCAAACTTTTTTCTAATACGCTACGCGTCTTTCTTTTTGATCCATTGTGATACCTAAAGATGATAATATTGACTTGTTAATAATTCACCCGAATTAGATAAGGATGGTTTTTTATAAGAAGGGTTTCAAGTCAAGGTGAGGTAGGTTTTCTATAAAGATTTTTAGGGACGACTTGGGGTCAACTTTAGATGAAATTTATCCCACCTCGCCTCACCCGTAATACTTTTATTGAACTGCTATTATATAAATTTTATAATTAATTATAATTTCTTAATTTTATAACCATTTATAACTTATATTTAATTTTATAAATACTTTTATTTATTTCATTATAATTTCGTACTTTTATACTATATATTTGATTTAATTTTATAAATATTAACTTTATATAAAATATAATATAAATTTTGGGCAGGATGGAATGGGATAAGGGATTGCGAAAGCAAGGTAGAGTTGAAATATCATATAAAATTTGGGGGAGATGAGCTTATAACAAGTGACGTTTACATTGACGTTATTAACCTTTCACTAGCAATGAATGGGATGGTAAAATGCTTTGAAAGGTAACGTTTAATATTGTGCATGAAAAATTTGACAATAGTCTGGAAAATAGAAGGACATTAATAAATAGATTTATATTTTGTAAGTAAATTAAATAATGATATAATATTGAAAATTTTAAAATTAAATTCAACAAACTTTGTTAATAACGTGTCATTATCTAATCTATTAATAACACATAAAATTACATTCTCATCAAATATTAAAATTTAAAAAGTTGATTTAGAAAACATTATGAATAACTAAGCCACGAAAAGGCATGTTACATTTTTGTGGAAAAGCTCTAATAAGTTACATTAAGTGTTTGAATAATTGATGTGATCTATTAATGAATCTCAATTTAATTGTGAAATTTTAAAAATTTATTATTTTTATAAAATAATAAAAATTTTGAAAGTAATGTATAAAATCTTAAAAAAATATAAACCTACATACATTCACTTTTTTAATATTACCATTTCAACCAAAATTATATTTAATTTTTTTTACAAATAAATTGAGTTAAGTACTCAAAAATACCAAAAAATTAAAAAAAATTTACATGAATAGGTTGATTATTAGAAAAATTACGTGAATATGCCACTTTACGAAAACACGACCAATTAGCTGGACACGTTTTCTAGAAAAACACTTTCAGCTGGAAGCATTTTGTCACATTAGTACTATAAGTAACAACATTAATAAATTTTTTTTATTTTTTGGTATCACCTATTAATGTGGAAATAAAACTTACAAAATAGATCTTTATGTAGACTCAAAGTCTCATTTCCCTTGTTTTCTTAAGCGATGTGGGATATGAGATATGAGTATATATAGACTCATAATTCATTTGTAACTTGTTCCTAGACAATATGGGTTTTTACTTATTCTTGTATCAACATTGTTTCCCATGTTTGGTGTTGTGAATAAAGGGAGAGAGAAGTGAAGATGTGTGTGAGAGAGATATAATTAAATAATAATTCAATTTTTAATATTATTAAACTCTTAATTAGTTGAAAGAATTTTTCTAACAAATATAATAATATAAACAATAATAGTTATGAAATTATAGTTTAGATCGTTTTTTGACAAAATAAATAAATTTAAATATCTAACCAAAAAATATATATAATTTAAAGGTTGTTTATTCCAAATTTTATTTTATACAATAATAGTATAAAAATATAATTCAAAAGATAATAATAATAATAATAATAATAATAATAATAATAATAAAAGAAACCAAACAAACATGACTATAGTGAAAATTACAGGATCATATGATATTTTTCATTAGTATTTACTCAAATACTAAAACTCCAAAGTAGGTTATGAATTAAGTGAAATGAACTCAACAAAAATTATTAAAAATAAAGAGTAGCTTTTTATTTTCAATTTAATATATATTCTAGAATACTCTCTATATTTCTATAGAGAAAACAAATTTGCATAACTTTTAATCTTATGTTGTTATTTGTACAAAAAGATAAAAAAATTTCAAGTGTAAATAATATTTTTAAATATAAATTAATACATGATTATAAAACGAAAAATAACACAAATGTGGTACGAATGTATAAATTTTTCATGATAAAAAAATGAAAGAAAAAAAAAATTATAAAATATATTGTAGCCTTTAATCTTATATCGTTAGTTAAAAGAGTAAGCAATCCTACATTGTCTAGGAACAAATTATAAATGAATTATGAATCTATATATATTCATATCTTATATCTCACGTTACTTAAGAAAATAAGGGAAATGAGACTCTTGGTCTATATAAAAATCTATTTTGTAAGTTTTATTTCCACATTAACAGGTGACACCAGTAAATAAAAAATATGTTTATGGGAATTATTCTGTAAATATGTATGGTAGTTTTTATGTACATCTCTTTCTTTTTAATTAGGAGATTAGATGCTAAAGTTTAGGAGATAATTTTGGTTTCTATCTTTGTATTTTACCGTGTATATATGTTCTTGATTTTGAGTGGAATGACACAGAGAAAATTCCCACAATTCTTGTGATTTTTTCATGGTATCATGAGCAGGTTCTGAACGTGTAAAGTTTTGCTAATGGCTGGTGGGAAAGCTGATTCCGGTCATAAATCCAGCGAAGGGACGGTTGTGCGGAAAACGATTTCTCCGTACGATATAACCTTGCTTGATAATCCCGAACTTACAATCACTCAAGTACGATTGAAGGGGGAAAACTATGAAGAATGGGCTCGCTCTTTCCGAACAGCGTTGCGTGCTAGAAAGAAGTTCGGATTTATTGATGGATTAATTAAAAAACTAGATGATACATCAGACGACATTGAAGATTGGTAGACCATTAACTCGTTGTTAGTTTCGTGGATTCGGAATACCATTGAACCAACTCTTCGATCCACCATATCTCATGTCGAGGTGGCTAAGGATTTGTGGAATGATATCCGAGAGAGATTTTCAATGGCCAATGGTCTAAGAATTCAACAACTCAGATCTGATCTTGCAGAATGCAAGCAAAAAAGGATTGACTATTGTCAATTATTTTGGAAAATTGAAACTAATATGGGATGAATTGGCAAATTTTGATCAATTGCCGACTTGTAAATGTGGGAATTGTACTTGTCAACTATCAGCCGAGTTGGAAAAGCAACGAGAAGAGGAAAAGGTTCACCACTTCTTGATGGGATTGGATGGGACATATAGCACGATTAGATCTAACATCTTGGCTAACGATCCGTTGCCATCCTTGAGCAAGGCCTATTCAATGGTTATTCAAGAGGAACGAGTGAAAACCATATCTCATGAGGTGGAAGATCGCCCCGATGTGATGGCTATGGCGGTGCAAAGTCGAGGCCGTGGAGAAAGTAATGAGAAAGGGGGGTTTGTTCCCATTGCAAACAACCCTGACATGATATTTATAATTGTTTTGCTATTATTGGGTATCCTGAATGGTGGGGAGATCGACCCCGAGGAACTGTGAATGGTGGAAGCCGTGGCAAGAATTTGGGCCAGCGTCAATCAAACAGTCGAAGACGAGGGGGGCAACGAGCTAATGCTGTCCAGACCCACACAAGGGGAGTATCGTCCTCAAATGCTAGCACTGATGAGACGGAAGCAAACACTTAGCCTAGGCTTAGCAATGAATAGTGGCAA
This sequence comes from Gossypium hirsutum, assembly GCF_007990345.1. Taxonomy (NCBI): domain Eukaryota; kingdom Viridiplantae; phylum Streptophyta; class Magnoliopsida; order Malvales; family Malvaceae; genus Gossypium; species Gossypium hirsutum. Next base: position 41,110,277 of record NC_053444.1, read on the forward strand.
GTTTTGCTCCAAGCCTTAAAGGGTAAGAGATCAACTACGACTGAGAAGATGACGGGTAAGAAATTGTCTTAGATTATTGACACAGGAGCGTCAAATCATATGACGGGTAATCTGAAATTTTTACATAATATTCATGAAATTCCTAGTTGTCTCGTTGGGTTACCGGATGGGAGTGAATCTGTGGCTACTTTGGAAGGATCTGTTGCTCTTAGAGGAGATTTATTGTTGCAAAATATTCTATTTGTGCCGAATTTGACATGCAATCTTATCTCTGTGTCACAACTTATGGAACATGATTCTTGTTTTATCCAGTTCACTGAAAAATTATGTGTTATATAGGACCATACCTCGAGGATGTTGATTGGAACGGGTGAACAAAGGGATGAACTCTACTACTTTCGGGAAATTCCAAGGATCAAGGCAATGAGGGTGACTATCGGCAACTCATTAGAAATGTGGCACAAGCGGTTAGGTCATCCATCTATGCAGATGACTAAACTTGTTTCGAAGGTAGATAGAGGTAGTAGGGATGAGATTTTGAATAAATGTTGTGATGTATGCCTTCGAGCAAAACAAACTAGAGAAGTTTTTCTTTTAAGTGAACATTGTGCAGTTGATATTTTTGAATTGATACATTGTGATTTATGGGGTCTTTATAACACTTTGTCTACTTGTGGTGCATCATATTTTATGACATTAGTTGATGATTTTTCAAGGAGTGTGTGGATTTTCTTGATCAATAATAAATCTGAAGTACTTTCAGTGTTCAAAAATTTCTTCACTATGATCAATCGACTATTTGATAAACAAGTAAAGATTGTACGAAGTGACAATGGGAAAGAATTTACTTGCATGGAGAATTATTTTGTGGAACATGGTATTATTTTCCAATCTTCATGTACCGGCACTCCACAACAAAATGGGAGAGTCGAAAGAAAACATAGGCACATCTTAAATGTTGCGCGTGCTCTTAGATTTCAAGGATCGCTTCCTATCAAGTTCTGGGGTGAGTGCATTTTGACTGCTGGTTACATAATTAATCGAACTCCCTGTTCGGGTTTAAATGGAAAGACGCCATATGAGGCTCTCTATGGTCGACAACCAGATTTTGGCCACCTAAGAATTTTTGGGTCTTTGTGTTACGCTCACTGTAAGACTAGGGATAAGTTTTCCAGCCGAAGTAGAAGATGTGTGTTCATGGGTTATCCTTATGGGAAGAAAGGTTGGCGTTTATATGACTTAACAAAAATGGAATTCTTTGTCTCTAGAGATGTTTTTTTCTTTGAAGATCAATTTCCTTTTGCTACAGCTCTTGCAAATCAGTCCATGATCGACACAATTGCACTCCCTCAAAGTGAAGGATTTGACGAGGCATGGAATGAGGTAGCGGTTTCAAATGATAGCCAAGCTACTGATGTAGATGAGCAGCGGCTGAAAATGATAATGAAAGTAGCGAAACTGATACTCGAAGTGGTGAGGAAGAGTTAGGATGTGGACAGCGTTTAAAGCAGTCCTTAGTTCGGTTGCGAGACTTTGTCATACACACCATTCAGAGAAAAAGTCCATCCCCAAAATTTTCCCCTCCATGGCATTCGCAAGGTAAGCCCTATCCTATAGCACATTATGTGAACTGTGATAAATTTTCTGTGCAACATCAGAATTTTCTTGCAGCCATTACCGCACAACGAGAGCCGAAATCTTATTCTGAAGCTGCTAGAAGCAAAGAATGGCGTGATGCCATGTCTAGTGAAATCGAGGCTTTAGAAAAGCAAGGAACTTGGGAGATTAAGGATCTTCCGAAAGGGAAAAAGGCACTCGGATGCAAATGGGTATATAAAATAAAACATCACTTTGATGGCTCCGTTGAACGATTCAAAGCTCGTCTTGTGATTCTTGGTAATCATCAAGTGGCTGGAATTGACTACACTGACACATTTGCACCGGTTGCAAAGATGGTTACTGTTCGAGTTTTTCTTGCTATTGCAGCAGCCAAGCAATGAGAATTACATAAAATGGATGTGCATAATGCTTTTCTACATGAGGATCTTCAGGAAGAAGTTTATATGACGATACCACCCAGATTTCGAGTAACACAACCGAGAAAAGTGTGTAAGCTTCGGAAATCTCTTTATGGGCTCAAGCAAGCGCCAAGATGCTAGTTTGCCAAGCTTTCGACAGCCTTAAAAGATTATGGATTCAAACAATCGCATTCGGATTACTCTCTTTTTACCTTGCAACGAGATACATCTCAAGTCAATGTTCTCATTTATGTTGATGATTTGATTATCTCAGGTAATAATCATGAAGCTATTGAGTCTTTTAAATCTTATCTCAGTGATTGTTTTCATATGAAGGATTTGAGACCCTTAAAATATTTTCTTGGGGTAGAAGTTGCGCGTTCTCTAGAGGGGATTGTTTTGAATCAACGCAAATACACTCTTGACATCATCTCGAAAGTTGGACTTTTAGGAGCCAAACCAGCAAGTATTCCTATTGAGCAGAATCATAAGTTAGTTCTTGCTACAAGTTCTTTTTTAAATGATCCGGAACCATATCGTCGTTTGGTTGGACGACTTATTTATTTATGCTTCACAAGACCGGAGCTTGCATACAGTGTTCATATTTTATCTCAATTCATGCAACAACCACGCATTGATCATTGGAATGCAGCGCTTCGAGTTGTTCGTTTCTTGAAAGGAACTCCGGGTCAAGGAGTGTTTTTGAGTAGCAAAAGTGATCTACGATTGTATGGTTGGTGCGATGCGGATTGGGCCGGTTGTCCGTTGACAAGAAGATCACTCACAGGATGGTTGATTTTCTTGGGCACTTCTCCAGTATCTTAGAAGACAAAGAAACAACACACGGTGTCTCGATCCTCTGCCGAAGCCGAATATCGATCCATGGCTGTGACCACATATGAACTCAAGTGGTTAAAGGGATTATTAAGTAGTCTTGGAATATCTCATCCGCACTCAATAACGCTTGCTTGTGATAGTCAAGTTGCTCTTCATATATCTCACAATCCGGTCTTTCATGAGCGCACCAAACATATCGAGGTGGATTGTCATTTTATTCGGAATGAAATTCTCCAAGGCAATGTGAAACCTACCTATGTTCCAACAACGTCACAGCTTGCGGATATATTTACCAAGGCTCTTGGTCAGGCATCATTCGTTCTCTCCTTTGCAAGTTGGGCATCCATGATCTTCATGCTCCAACTTGAGGGGGGTATTGGAATTATTCTGTAAATATGTATGGTAGTTTTTGTGCACTCTCTTTCCTTTTAATTATGAGATTAGATGCTAAAATTTAGGAGATAATTTTGGTTTCTATCTTTGTATTTTACCGTGTATATATGTTCTTGATTTTAAGTGAAATGACACAGAGAAAATTCCCACAATTCTTGTGATTTTTTCAATGTTGATGCTGTCACTTTTAGTACTAATGTGACAGAAAGTGCTTCTAGATGGAAGTAAAACTTACATCACGTTACTTATTTTCTTAAGCAATCCTACATTGTCTAGGAACAAATTATATATGAATTATGAGTCTATATATATTCATATCTTATATCTCACGTTACTTAAGAAAATAAAGGAAATGAGACTCTTGGTCTATATAAAAACCTATTTTGTAAGTTTTATTTCCAAATTAACAGGTGACACCAGTAAATAAAAAATATGCTGATGCTGTCACTTTTAGTACTGATGTGACAGAAAGTGCTTCTAGCTCGAAGTATTTTTCTTTCAATAGGCTAAAAATATATCTAGCGAAAAGCTTTTTTTTTTACATTTTAACTGAAAATACTTCTAAGAAACGTTTTCCCTAAATTAACTTATTCTCATAATTATTAAAAAATTCGGAAAAATTTGAAAAAAATTCGGCATTTATCAGTATTTAAGTCAAATAAATTACATAATTGTTTTCGTCAAATTTACCGTAACATAATAATATTATATACGTGGGTACTATGAGCAATCAATCCAGTGAGTCTGTTATAAACACCCACTCCCTTTTACCTGACTGCGGCTTTAGCAAAGCTTATTTGCAGTGCCATTAACACCCAATCTTTTTTTTCTTTTTAAAGGAACAACCAATCTTTTCCAAAATGTATCTTAAGTAATTATTTATATAGATATCTAGCATTTTTAAGCACAAGAAGGCTAAAGAATGGTAGCTATATTATTCATATTATTATGCTCAGTTAGGGCCGTCGGAAAAAATTTCTGGGTTCCAACTTATGATCATCGGAAGAAGTGAAATGGAGAAATGGTAATAGAAGTGAGCAGTGATGGACCACTTAGCTTTCAAGAGAAGAGATGAGAGAGTTTGTATTGTATCATTACTGGCACACTGCATGCAATTGCAGTCGAAATGTTTCACAAAAAGGCTTTTGAAGCTTGTACTTCCTTTACTTGTATGTTTAGCAACCACTATTGCAACTTTACAAACACTTTGTTCATGGCTTTGAAATATTTCAATCAAAAGCCATCTGTCAAAAATATCACCATTCAAACAACACACATACAAAAAGCTTACAAGGAATCTCACTCTCTCCTTCAATGGAAGCTAAAGCTGACAAGCGCAATGGAGTTTCCCCCCACTTAAAGCTTTTAGGGTTGTCCAGTAAAAGTGCTACAGCAATGCTAATCAAGCGCGCGGAGTCCTTCCTGCTGCCATAGGTTTCCATTTCCAGAGGAACAGATTACCACGTAAAATGTTTAGCTCAAGTTCATATCTCAAAATATTTGCAACTTAGTTCCCAGTTTCCGTAGGATATTATTATGTGCAAACAGTGTTATTAAAACAGATGGATTACATATTAAAAAGAAAGAGAAACAGATTCATTGTGCCTCCGCATAGCTGTCCACTATACCAAACTGGGAAAATAAAAAGCAGCTCTAACTATATGTGAAAAAAAAGCTAGTAAATTGTAATTTTGTAGCTAGGAAACAAATTAAATGAGGTCTAAATTTATCCTTTGTCAAGCAATACCATTTATTTTAATATCTACCACCAGTAACATTAACTAATCTTTCATTGAATGTTTTTCGAAGAGGTAAACGGTAGATTGTAAAATGTGCTCTATTCACATTAATGAAGATTAAACCCTTAATCATATGGTTAAAAATTCTGCAGGACAATGTAAATTTATGTTTGCAAACTTTACAAAAAAAATGATTTCACAACTTAATCATAATACCAACAATAATTTAATCACAATCAATTAAAAAAATATGCATATTTAGGATGAATCTCTCATTCAATCAACTTTTCTTATTGAAGGCTGTTAAAAACACTCACTCTAAACACAATAAATCCAAGTGTTTGTACTTAAAGAGAAATGTTGTTATAGATAAACTATATTGTGCTCCCTTAAGTTGATGTTGTTGGAAAATGAAGATTTTAATACATAAGCATTATGTACAACTTCAATCAATCTATCAACTCAGCCTCCTAGAATGGGTATAAGATAACTGTTGATTTATTCGATACTAACCCAATCGCGTTAGAAGTATTGCGGATCTTTTAATGTTTATTTTATTATTATTTATATTTATTTTATTATTCATGTTTGAGATTTATGAGCACCTTTTTAACAATGTCATTTTTAATATTTAAACTTATTATCTATATATATATATTTAAATAGTTATCTTAATTATGTGGCTATTTAAGATATGAATAAAAATAAAAAATTGCCAACTCTAATCATAATAAAGCATATACTATACTTGTTGGCAACATGTTGTTTGTATTGTTGCAACAAGTAGTACAACATGAAGCACACTTTCTTTATACCAAACCCTATCAATTCTAATAAAAAAGCAAAGCAAATGAGATGCATAAAAGATATCCATTGATAATTAGATTGAAATATCATTGCTTCTAAATTTAAAGTCCCATCTGTCACGCCTTGATATCAAAAAAGGAAAGAAAGAAGAAAAAAAAGAGAAGGGAAATATGATAAAAGAGAAGTTGACTGATGTATAGTGATTGATCATCAACTGCATGCATTCTGCAAGCTAACACCATTACAGAATGAACACAAAAAAGAAAAGAGGAAGCATTTATTAGCAAAAGCGAAAGAGTAATCAAGCATTAATAACCAATGATGAAAAGCAAATGGTCCTGTTACTGCAAGTCAAGCTGAGGCCCCACCTTTAAGGGTTGTTTTCGAGGTTCCCCAGAAAAACAAAAGTTCCCTCTTCTCTTCCCCCCTATTACAACATAAGCCAACATCACTCCCGACAATTATTTTCCAAACCCCTTGATTGAAAGTAAAACAAAAGACTACTGTCATCAGAGAATGTCTACCCTTCTTCGGAACAATCACCTGTCGCTTCACAGCTTGGATTCCCCTTCCTTGGAACCCTAAACTTTCACCCCCTTTTCCATGGGGGAATTCTTCATTATTACCTAAATCTATTTTACTTCTTAAGTTGCATCCTAAACTTATTTAGACCATATCCCAAAATTTTCATCAACTTAATTTAAACACATTGTCATTATCGCATTTTTTTCTTTAATTACATTTTAAGAAATTTGTGGTGTAAAAATTGTTCCTAATTCTCTTCATTATTAGGAATTTGGTATTTAAAATATTGTTTATTTGATAGGCAACAATATAAATGATTTGTTTTTCCTTTTCTTTAATGAAAAAAAAGCTAACTTAAAAGCTTGGATGAAAGTAGCTTTTAAAAAGAATTTACTATTTTTTTGGGGAAAACATTTAGTGGAATACCAACTTCTAAAATGGAGAGAGACAATAATTCTCTAGTTTGAACAGATCATCTTTTAAAAAATAGCACTTAATTCAAATAAAATTCTCTAATCATTCAATTATATATGTAGGTTTTAGTCTATGGATTGCATTAGCACTACCATAGTATGGTTTATATTCTCATTTTTTTAGTTTATAAACAAAAATTTGCCATTATAATATAAAATTATATTTAGGCATAATGATTTTTTTGTCCTCTAATTTTACAAAAATAATCATTTTACGTTTATTTAATTTTTTGCCTTTTTTTTAACTTTTGAATTTGTATTTTTTTTCAAATCACTCCAAAATAGATGAAAATGTTAACTTTGCTGATGTGACATATACATGGATTACCATGTGGATACCACGCTAGCAATTAATTAATTTTTTAGAATTAAAAATATTAAAAATACTTTTTATAATATTTTAAATAATTTTAATGATTTTTAAAAATAAATTTTTGAATTTTTAAATTTTTAAATTTTTAAATTTTAAATTTTAAATTTTAAATTTTTAAAAACTAATTAAATGTTTATTTTTCATCCACGTGGTAATCCACGTGCATGCAACGTCAACAAAGTTAAAGAAAGCGTTAACTTTTCCTTTCATCTTGGGGTGATTTGATAAAAAAAAAGATCAAGTTTAAGAGCTAAAAAAACGAAAAATTAAATAAAAGACTAAAATAACTTCTTTTCTTTTCTTTTTTTTTGTAAATTTGAAAGTCCAAATAAATTATTATAACTAATAATGAAATAATTAAATGTATAAGGAACATTTTTGTTTGAAGTTACAATTACAGAAAACAGTCAAACAATTTATAAAGAAATTTTTTTCAAAAAAAATTATAAAGAAAATTGATAACTTGATATATACCTTAAATAACAATAATAAGACTTAAGCCAAAAATTGATTTATAAATCATACCATTTTTATCATTTTGGTATTTAATTATTTTTGTCATAAGTGATACTTAAACTATTTTTTTCAAAGTTGGTCCTTTCGTTAGTTAAACTATTACCTTTATTTAAAAAAAAGACTTAATCCATAAATTAATATCTAAACAATACAATTTTTCTTAAATTAGTACCTAAAATTTTTGGGCAATAAGTGATACCTAAACTATTATTCCATTACTCATTTTACCCCAAAATGTTATATCGGTTTAAAAAGTATTAGCCAATAATAGTTTGCCATGTCATATAAACTTTTAAAAAATAATTTTTAATTCTTTTATTCTCTTTTACATTATTTCTTTCTCTTTTTCTCTTTTTTCTATTTTCCCCTTTCTTCTTCCTTTATAATGTTTGCTAGGGCCAACAATTCTCGATATTCACCCTCTTGAGTTCCAAACATTGACAATTAATTTTGTTTTTATACTTCACCGCTTGCTTGCTCGACTTGATGAGATTGAAAAAGTTTTTTCGTCGATCAAAATCAGTATTTTCAAAATCGAATTGAACCAATTGGTTGTATTGAAAATCAACCAAATATCAGTTCGGAAATAGGGGCTGAATGGATTTACCCACAAAATTATACAAATCGGTTGAACCAAGTTAAAAAAAAACTAATTGAAGTAGTTGAACTAATTTTTACTATTTTAAAATATTTTTATTTTTTATGAATTTTTAATAGTCTATCTGGTCGAACTAAATAAATCAAAAACTACAACTTGATCTATTCTAAAAAAACCTTAATCAAAATCATGAAACCAAAACATTTAAACTAAAAAGCTCAAGCTGAGAAAAAGAAGAAAAGGAAAAATATAAAGTAAAAAGAATATATATAAAAGAAAAAATTAATACTTTTTTTATTTTTGTTTTGCAGGATAACAATTTTTAATTGGTTATGTTTATACTGATTGAACTAATAATCACAAAGGTAGAAAGATAGGAAAATTGTATAATTTAAACTCCAATTTATGGTTTAATAATAATAAGAAGAATAGAATGATTTTAACTCAATTACCCAGTAAAGAAAAATCCAAGGTGGGAGAAGAGAAAACAATAATATATAGTAGCTAAGGGGAGGTATCGAAATTTGAGGTAGAGTTGTAGTGCCGGTGATAGAGGGGGCAAGTAGCCGGACGCCTCAGATGCTTTTCACCTGTCTGTCACTGCACTGCACTGCACTGCACTAGACTCCGACTCCAACTCTGCTTACTTCTGGAGAAAGGGGTTTTGGTGACCACCATCTGCACACCCCAAGGTGGTCCCATTTTCTTGTCATTTTGCCACATCACCCCCACCATGTTTTTGGGTGGAGTCTCATTCTCACTTCTCTTATGATGATGATATCATAATACGTCCACACACAGAGCATGAAACTTGGCATAGAAAAAATTTATGTAACTTGTAATATTGTGCATCTTTTTAGTATAATCGTAATTTTCTGACCTTTTCTTTTCTCCTTAATGTTGAAATCATTTTTTTTAAATTTGAAAAAAACGAGGATCGACTTTGAAAATAAAAATGGGAGCCGCTACCGATCTTTTGTTGAGGTGTGACCAGATCACCTTGAAAACAATTTTAGGTCTACGAATTTGAGAAAATAGGTTCGGGAGTTGATTACGCACGAGGAAGGGTTAGCACCCTCGTAACGCCCAAAATTGGTACCGAATCGATTGTTTAATGTCTCAGTGTCGAAAAATACGATCCTTTTAAAGTTTAAATTTGAATAATAAAACACACTCATTTCGGAGAAATAAATTGCCACACTCAGTAAGTTAAAGTGCAACGATTCAATCGTCAAAATTAAGTATGTCTTTTTAATTTTCAAATTTTAAAATTCATGCATTTTGAGAAGGTTGTTCGGTCATTTAAGTCAAATGAGAAATCAGAATCCAGTAAGTTAGGTTTCGATTTCTTGAAGTTATTAAACGTCAAACATTGTCTTTATTTTAAATTTGGGATAAAAAAATGTCACATCCAGTAAGTTAGGATCCAACATTTTAAAATCTTGAAAACTTTATTTTAAAAGTTGTGTGGTTTTAATACAATAAACACTTGGCTATTCAAATTCATCGAGAAGAATTGAAGCCCAGTAAGTTAGGGCACAATTCTCTTGAGAGCTATGAACATCATGCCTTTTTGAAAATTATGAAATAGAATGATTTGTTGTGCTTTAAAAATAATACAATTCTTACAAATGAAATATGATTGAATAGCAATACATAACGAAAAGGATAAATAACAACCCAAACATACATTAAGAAAACAAACAAATAATAGGTAAATGCAAATAACAATAATTATTTTAGTCATATCATACAAATACTAATATCAATAATTAAGCACCCCATAAATTAATAATCAATTTCAAAAAGATACTCAAGATAATAATAATAATAATAATAATAATAATAATAATAATAATAATAATAATAATAATAATATTATGAAGATTTGATACGATTTGATAATGAAAAAAAAAGGTTTAAATGAATTTAATGAAAAATTTATTAAAAAATGAAAAAAAATAAGATAAAAGTGAATAACTTAAAATTAATACCTGCGTTTTGATTTATAAAAAATAAAATCTAATGTAAATAATAGTATATATAGTAATAATATATAAAAAAAGGCAAAATGAAATAGTAAATATAAAAGGAATAAAGCTTCCGGGCATAAAAAATTCATCATTTGAAATTGCTAATATATTATTATATACATACATACGCATACTAAGAAAACAATATTATATATATATAAAAAATATGAGATATTATTATGAATTTTTTTATATTTAATTATACATATATACATAGATTAACACAAAAATATGTATAAATTATGCTAGGATAGTGTATAAAAACATATATATATATATAAATATTTATAAAATTAAATAATGAATACACAAAATAATATTATATAATAAGAGAGTTTATAGTAAAATTAGTTTGGTTGATATATAAAAAAATACTAATAATTATAATAACATCAAATGAAATTAATAATAATAAACCAATTAATTTAATAAAAATGGATCTATTGTGAATTTAAACAAAATTCTAAGGTTACATTTGAAATAAATAGATAAACATCCGAATTGAGATAGGCTTAATATTAAAGGGACCATTATAGCAATTTAACACGCAAATTCAGGAATTCAAATCTCAACAGCGAAATGACGTTGTCTAACCTGGGATCTAAATGAAATTAAAATAAAAGTGCGATAACAATTTAAAAGAATTGAAAGGAAATTGAATCGAAATGAAAGCCAATGCAAGGGGATTCAGTGCGCAAATTTCCCCTTGATTTAAAAAGGCGCGGATCCTCCCCGAATCAAATCGGATCACCGGGTCAAGGCACCAAACGGTGCCGTTTTTTTAAAGAATTTAAAAGCTAAAAAAAACCTAAATCTAAAAATTTTCATCTAAAATTGCTGAGGAAAGGGAGAGCGCCGTTTCCTGTTTCCCATCCTCCGTCGCCTGCTCAGCCCTTCAGAACCCCATTTGCTCTGATTGCGACGAGAGAAACAGGGATCCAACCGTCACATGATGAAGGTAAATCTCTATTGTTTTCTTATTTTGTATAGAAAATAGAAAAAAAAATCAAAGAAAACAGTAGAGAAACGCAAAAAGAAAAAAAAGTAAAAATAATTAATCAACTCCTTTCAACTGTTAATCGTTCTCTTTTTGTTATTTCTTTTTTTCAAATCGGGATCCCCGAAACAATACAGAAAATGGGGTTTTATAGCCCCAAAAATACATCAATCTTTCTTCTTTTTCTCCTATTTTCTCTTTGTGCTATTTTGTTATTTTCTTTTCTTCTTTTTTTGTTCTTTTGTGTGCTGCGTTGTCTTCGTTTCATTTGCAAGTACAGTGTACGGAGGCGCGTGGCGTGGAGGCGGTGGCGCACGTGCAAGGGCAGAGCCTGATTGCGGCGCGAGGGCTTGCTGCAAGCTGCTAGGGTTTTCTGATTTTGCTTTAGGCTAATTGAGCTAGGGTATTGGGCCATATTGATTTTGGGTTTGATTTTGGGTTGGTAATTTGGGTTATTGTAATTGGGTTATTTTTGGACTCGGGTTTGATATAATTTGGGTTATTGGGCTAGGGTGTATTGGGCTCGGTGAGTCTGATAGGTTTAGTATTTGGGTTAAGGACTGAATTGGGCTTTGAGTCTGTAAGTGGACATTTATTTAATTGAATTTTTGGTTTAATTTTAATATTTATAAAAAACTAGGCTGTTAATAGTGGATATTTTAATTTACTTTATTTTTTGGTATTTATTGGGCCGGGCAAAATGGGTTATTACACTTACCTTTGGTTGGGTTTTGCCCAATTCAGTAAGGGTTTTTTTGCCTCCCAACTTTAAGCCCATGGAATGAAGGAGATGAGCTTTTGGTTGATATTTTTCAATGTCCAACATGCTTTTGATTATGACTTTTGATGATGCAAAAAGTAGTCGGATAGACTTGGGACCCGCAAAAGATCATAGTCATAAGAAGCCTAGACCAATGCCATCCTCATGCAAATGATGTCTACACAATCAACTCTAGCTGTGCCCAAAACACCCATATGTTTTGAAATAATTGACCGTAGGGATGATAGGCATTGTAACCCGTCTCACACAATATAATTATCGAGCCACGAAACTAAAAATTTATTTTAGGTGGAGCCAAAATCCATTCATCATTTCAAACTTTTTAAATTGAAAATTCTAACTTATAATTTTAGAATTTTTTTTGAAAGGTTTAATATTAGATAAGTATAATATATATCCAAACAATTACAACTTAAAATGAAATCAGTATAAAGCACAACGAATGAGGAATAAAAAAAATATCATTTGTTGTAGTTAGAAACCCCATGTGTTCACCCACCTATGAATTTAGTTCCATTTTGATCATCTAACTATTAATTTTTTTAATTTAATTATTTCACTTTTTCAAATTAAATATTTTAATCACTCTTCCGTTCGTTGTCATTAGGCCAATGATGAAAAGCTAACGTGGGGCCTTTTTTTAGCCTAATATGAATTTAGCCTTCAACATTCACAAAACCTATCAATTTTGTTTTAATTCTAAAAATTTTAAAAAAAATAAATATATTTAAAAAATCATTTTTGGATAAATAAGTTATAAATAAAAAACCAAATCACATGTATTAAAAACAAAACCTAAACTCTCCCTAAAAAGAGCCATTGCTCAATCCTCTATAGTGGAAACCAAAATTTTCAATTTTCTAGATTCGAATTATAATAAGTTGATAATTGAAATTATACTTACTCCTGGTCTAGAATCCAAATTTGTTTTTTTTTAAAAAAAATTGATTATAAGAAAAATTACTCAAATAAAATATCACTAAGTTTATATAAAATTACCCAAATAAAATATCACTAATTTTATATAGAATTTTTCTTTAGTATTTGATACTTCATAATTTTTATTATAGAGGAACTTATGCAAGAGTTTAATTCCCATTCGAAGTTCTAAATTAATTAAAATAGAGGAGTTCCGATCCAATTAAGACTCAAGAGTGTATCGGCCGGCAACTCCCATGGAAAAAAAGTCAAGTCCCTATGCCGCAACCCCTTGTCTTAATTGGGCTGACCTTTATCTGGTCCAATTTATTCAACTTACCTCCCTTGGTTTAAATAAAAAATCAAGACCATGTATTTAATCAAATATTCCTTTAAATATTTTTCAATTAAAAATAACTAAAATTTTTAATTCTAATTATATAATTTAAAAAAATCAATTTTAATTTTGTTAAAATCATAACGACTTTATCATATTAGAATTTATATGTAAACTTATTTAATTATACGGATAAAATTAAATTAAATTACAATGACTACATAACTTAGTTTTCATTTTAAGTTCAATTATTTAATTTATTCAACCAATTAAATAATAATCCAAATAAATTAAATTATTCCTAAGTCGTCTCTTGCCTTCGGATGATATTTCATGCAATCTATTTATCTCCATCATTTTGTCTATTCACTCCAAATTCTTTCATGCAATTCATTTAGAGTTATAGCGAGTAAGCATCAAAATTAGGGATAAATAATTTGTAATTAAGTATATTGATTACAAATATATTTTAGCCATGGAGTTAATTCACTAAAAGTACCTTAACATAAAAATACCAAGAGGTGGGTGAAATGATATTAAAAAATTGCGAATGAAATAAAAATTGAACACAACTACCTTAGTTTTAATTTGTTATGAAAGATAATGATCTTTTCAATTTACTAACTTTAAATTGATACCTTTTAAAGATAATGTATAAGATAACACCACTAAAACCTCGAGTAATCTTGCAAACAAAGAAAGACTCTCAAAGATAATGTTTTGCACTATTTAAGCACTCAAAAACACAAACAAATACTTGAATGGAAAATAAAAACTCAACCCAGCAAGTGTTTACAAATAAAATTTGAATAAATGGAAGAGTCTTTTACTAAATAAAGTTTAGTATTATTGAGTTAAGTGATACTGGTTCAATTATGATTTATACTTAAAATTGGTGCCATTAAATAAATTCTTAGTTAATGTAATAGGAGCTTTGCTAAGAAATATATATAATAGGTATATTTACCTAGTTGTTAGTATATTTTAAATATTTGGATATAAAAATATGATTTCTAAAATTTCTTTAATCATATTTGCAAATATTATTTTGATAATACTTCAATTATTTTTGAGTGTTATAAACTCGTAAAACAAAGTTTTTAAATAAAAAATTTACAATTTTTTTAAATAACACAAGTTTTTTAAAAATGTTTTCAAGTCAAAATAATGATATTTTCTGTTATATCTCGAGATACATGATTATATCTCTCGAGACATCCAAGACAATTAGCAAAATTTTGCTTCAGTAGTGCAATGTCTCAAGACTTGTTATTGATGCCTCAGGACATCCCTTCAAATTCTCAATACACAATGTCTTCTAATAACTATATTTTTTAGTGATGTCTATAAGGGCGAGCATTTTATTGAATTGAGCCAAATTTAGTGAAAAAAATTTTAGGTTGACAAGTTCTATTTTATCATCCTATCTTAATTTGAAATTTTTTCAAATCGAGTCGAGTCGAGTTGAGTGAAATTATTCGAGTTAAATTAAAAAAAATTAAACATGTTAAATTAAAATATTGTTATAGTATAACTAATTCCATGTCAGAGCACATAAAATTAAAAACATTTTCAAAGAAAAATAATTTTAAAAAATAATATATTTTAGTATTACAAACTTGAATAATTAATTAACTTATTTACCTTCCATAATTATTATTTTAGAATAATTTTAAAATTTTAACTTTCTTTATATATTCTTTAATTTTTTTAATTTTTATATTTTATTAAAAATATAAATTTTAGAATTTTTATAAATATTTAGAATTTTGAAAATTAATTTGAAATTTTTTGTAGTTTTTGTTGAGAGATACCAATTTGCTCATTTTCAAAATTGATAGGAACCACATGAGTATTTACACTAATCTGTTATTCGAATTATTCGAATTGTAAAATTCAACTTGACTTAAACTTGAAACTCGAATTACTGACTCGAATAACTCGAACAATTCGTTTCATTAACCCAAAATTTAATTTTTTAAAATTTTTTTTCAAGTCAAATTTTGCTCATCCCTAAATGTGTTGAGACATATAGACACCTATTTTTGTCGGATGAAAATTTTGCAGCATTTCAGATTCAAATTCTTTAAAAAGGGTTGATAAATTGAATTTTGGATTAAATTGATTTTCACGACCAAATTGAGTTTTTTTTTTGTAAAAAAAAGTGTCTGAAACCAATTTTATTTTAGTTTAGTCATATATTTTATTATAGTTTGGTTTTATAAAATAAGAAGACTCGAATAAATTTTTGGGTGTTAATGATAGATGTCCAAATTCAATGCAGGCCCAACATAGGTCCAATTTCTAGAGCTAGTTTTGATATTTTATTTATTACCATTTATTTCGTTTATATGTTTTAGGATAAATTATAAAAATAGACACTTAATTATTAATTTTTTTTTGTTTTGGCTATTCAGGCTTAAAATTTTTTATTATAGTCACTAACGTTATCAAAATTTAATATTTTGATCACTCATCCATTAAATTACTAATGGAAGTCTTTTTTATTGGCATAATAACAACCTCGTACTGATTGAATGCATTATAGAATAAGTCTCACTATGCACATCCTTCACGTTTATGAATATCTTTTACGCATTTAGCGGAGTTGGATATTTATCCTATCACGTCACACTAGTGGATAATATGACCTCTCCTATAAATACCTTTCTAACGATGAAGAAGGGATCAACCTTTTTCAACCTTAAAGTTACTTTGAGCAAATCCCTCATTTCTCTCTCTCATTTAGCCTGTTATTTTGTTCCTTTTCGCATCTTTACCACTCTAGGTGAAACGACCTCTACAGAACCACCGCTACCTTCTCTTTACTCTCATCCTTTGTTGTACCTTATATCAACAATTGGTGTGGTGAAAGTGGGTCAAATTATGTCTCAAACCCAAAAAGATACAACTCTCAACTCCTCTAATCCCACCAACTTCGTCAACCCTGCCAACTCCTCTCAGGGGAATGACAAAGATCATGCCAACACTAATCTTCCTTCGAACCAAAATCTTTTTCCTAGCACTCAGACAACGAACAACCCAACTGCTACTCCCCTTGAGGCATTTACACAACTCATGGCCTCCTTCAACATCCCCCTCTCCACTCTTTTGGTTGATTATGCTATTACCATAGTTGTGCCCCTAGCTACTCTAGTACTTAGTTCTTGCTTGACATTTCTATTCGAAACTCCAAAAACCGAATCCTGTGCCAAATTTTTTTTTTCAATTTGGCAACTCTCCAATCTCAGCCCACTTTTTTCGATGTGCCCCCTGATCAGACCTCTCAGAAACAACAAGCATCCGCCCCCCAATTACAAGTCAATGAGAAGCAAGAGAAAATGCATCTCACGGAAGAGCAACTTTTGGCACAACAACGCCTATTTCAAGAACAACAGGAGCATCAATATATGTTGGACCTACAAAATGCCCACAACAAGTAATTGATCACAGAGCTATGCGTAACCAAGGAGGACAATTTGCTTGATCCTATCCACCTGAAGGATTCTGCCTAGTCAACTATCTGTAAAAATCAAAAGGATGGTAATGTCGATGAAATTATGAAATAGATTTGACATGTTAACCATCCAAACCAATGATGTGTAACTAACTGACTTGAAAACTAAAGAACTCTCAGATAACACACGATCGTGTCGCCAGGGTGTGTGCCTCACATGGCTGTGTTACACGCCCGTGCTATAAGCCGTGTGAACCCAAAATTTACCTAGAATCAAACCATTTCAATACCATTTCATGCATAACTTCTCAAACCATTTAAGCACCCATTCAAGGGTTTCAAACACCAATCAAGCATGCATAAATACGCCATTTCATATATCCTACATCACCTAACCAATATGCCATTCAAAGGCACCACAAAAACATTCAAATACCATTTACCAAAACATGTTAAGATTACTTCATTCTACGCATAAAGACCTAATTCCACTATGTGCCTAAAACACATCATAAATGACCATTTCCAAGCCAACATCAAATTACCAAAAGGCCATGTACATCAATTACCTAAAAGTGATTAAAGGGACTTAACTTAATAAGCATTACAAGTCCATCAACCATACATAAACTTTAAGCACAAACCTACCATATTACCATTTACAAAATAACCTATACATGTTCATAATGCCTTTTCCATATATAATAACCTAGTTCAAATGTGAATTAAAACATGTCACAAGTAACCATTTTCAAACCATCATCAACCTGCCAATAGAACCTTATAAACAAGCATTTTAAAGCACCCGAAACAACATAACTTGGTAAGACATCAAGTTGTACCAAACCAACATAGCTTTCTAAAGATTATACATGCCAAAACTCCATTAACACATACACCAAAATACCATTACAAGTCGCCCTATACATGCCATTATTAACCTTGGCCAAAATGCTTAAAAACTATTGAATTGACTGCTGGATAGTGTGATAGTTCTCCAACGAGCTTCCAACCAATCAAGCTTCCGATAATCTATAAAGCATAGGAAAGAAAATACGTAAGCAACAAGTGCTTAGTAAGCTCGTATAAACTTAAACTAAACTTATCACTATTAATACAATTCATAGATTAAGCATAAGTCATTACCAATGCCATAAACTTAGGCTTCGTTTGTTTGCTAGTAAAATATTTTCAGGAAAATGATTTTTGGAAAATGATTTACTTTTCTGGTGTTTGATAAATCTATGTAAAATATTTTCTGTTGTTTGACAGATTTCCTGAAAATATTTCATAAAAGTTGTTTTAAATGAAACAAATATATATTTGAGAATTTATTATCTTTTCATTGTTTAATTGAGTTTATTTTATATATTAATAAATTTACATTTTAAATTTTTTTACATATATTGCAATGATTTATTTATAAATAAATATATCAAATTAAATATATAATAATACTCAATTATTAAGCTAGAATATTAACCGTCATAAATTGAAAACAACCAAAGCAAATAAATTATTTCTAATTGTGTTATAAAAAAATAAAAAATAAAAATAGAATAATTATAAATTAGCTTCCAAACCACAATTAATACTAGAAATTAATAATATTATCCAAATGCATAATTAGTAGTACACCAAATGATAACAACAACATTGTCCAAGTGCATAACTAATATTATACCACATTAAAGTATCAATATCTTCAACCTTGAGAAAATTTTTGAAGCCATATTTTTCTATGCTTCTTACTTTTAACTAAAAAAACTTTGGCCTTGGATTCATGACCCACAAGATAATCAAACACACTACAAAGGAAGTCATCATCAAATCATTCTACCTCTATCGACATCACTTCTTCGTAAAAATGTGGTGTCTTATTCGCAGTAAATTGTTCCAAAGCATTGGCAATTTTGCCAAGTTCTTCACCCATAAATTTAATTTGTTCATCAACGACACTTTCTTGAGCATTTTTTCTTTTACGTTTAGATGTGCCAGATGAAGATACTTTTGTTCTTACCTCCTCAATCTCTTCATTGTCGTAGTTTATAGGCGCTAAATCTTGGTTACCATCATCCAAATCTATGTCAGCAAATGTTTTTGCAAAACTTCCTGTTGCCATATCTTTGCGAACAACTAAAGCCATTTCATCATAATGATCAATGCTTTTATTCAAAAATGGTTCATCCTTCTTGTGTGCCTGTTGGATATTGTACACAATTAGAATAACAAGTAAAAAACAATTGAAATATACTTAACATATATATACATATATTACCATCACTGCTACATCATATGTCGCTTTATCACATGTGATCATTTTCATGTCATCCCATACAAAACCACTTTTAGCCCGAATTGTGCATATAATCTGCCATTGGTTTTTTACAGTCCTCAAATGATTTTCCACATGTTTCGCATCACATTGGACTTGAAATCTTTCAGAAATAGCTACGGCAACTCGATTAATAGAAACTGCTTTGAAAGTGTTAGAAGGCTTATTTCCTTTTTGGGCCTCCTCTGCTAGAATTTCAAGAAAAAGATGTTCCATCGATTTTGTCCACCTGAATTGCTTGGATGTCCCTTATTTGTTACCCTTACCCATTCTATATTAATAATTGTCATTGTCAATCATTTCAATATTCAACAAGCTTAAAACATAATAAATTCAATATCTAACAAATTTAAGACATAATAATTTCAAAACCCAACAATCTAATTTCAATATCATTATCCAACCAACATTAAAAAAAATCAAATTTAATACTAAAACATACATAACATAGAAACAATAACCTTAAGCCCTAAACCTACCTAATATTTCTAGCCATATAATCAGTCCACATAGTTTGTCCAATTTCCTCTCTCTTAGTAGACCATTCTCTTGCTTCTTCTCTTTCTTCTCGCTCTGTAAGAGTTGGTATTATCAAATCAGACTCAGACTTCTTATATAATCCTTGATTCAGTAAATCACTAGGAACAACTCTCATTATATGATTATGAATGATACAACAAGCTAAAACTATATCTGCTTGAGTTTGAAAATTCCAAAATGGTTTAGCATCTAATACAGGAAACTATTTCTTCAAAATCCCAAAAACACGTTCAATAGTGATTTGCAATGATGAATGAAAAAGATTAAAGAATTCCTTTGCATTTTTTGGCTCTTGGGCACTAAGCTCTTTTAAATGACATCGGACACCACGATATGGGGTAATATATCCATTTCGGATGCCATATTCAGCATCAGCAAGATAATATTTACCTACAATTTTACAAAACATAATTATTACTAATAAATTATGAGCTTACTTGAGCTATTTGGTATGTAATGTTAATTTTTACCTTCCGACATTATTTATCCTCTTGTGTGTGAAAGTGCATCACTTAAAATACGAGAATCATGTGCACTACCTTCCCAACCAGCTAGAACATAGGAAAATTTCAAATCAAATGTAATGGCAACCAAAACATTTTGTGTCGTCCCTCATTTACGGCTACGAAATCTTTCTTGAATGCTAAGTGGAACGGATGCACGAATATGAGTTCCATCTAATGCTCTAATACAATCTTTAAAATAATGATAAAACCTTGGATTGTTTCTGATTTCACTAGGAGTTCACTTATCAAGTAATATAATAACTAGTTTATACAATTTCAAAATAGCTCTCAAGACAACCCTAAAGTAACGACGAATTGTCTTAATTGATCTATAATATCTAGATCCAATCACTCGAAACCTTACATTATGACAAATTATGTGTAAAAATATAACTACTTGCTCCCTAATATTTACCGATTTAGTTGATTGTAACAAATTATTCCTACTAAGAATATCACACAAATTAAAAAAGGCAATCTGGTCTCATCCTTATCACATCAATACAATACTGGTCACCACTATATAAAATACTATTGATATAATTTTCTCTTTCATATAATCTCGATTCACACGAGGGTGAGAAGCAATTTCCTTCCTAGTTTTTAATTTTTTAATCCAAAGAGCCTTAAAAGCGAAAACTAAAGCCACGACTCCGAGAATTGCATTTTGATCTTGATTATGATCCATCTACACAAAATAATGCCACACAAATATTTGATCACTACAAAAAAGATGCAAGCTTGCCATAAGATCACACAAAAATTTACAAATTAATATGCAATTATTACAAATCAATGTGCAATTTATTTGAAAATTGATAATAATCTAATCTAACTTAAAGAAATGGCATAACGATATCTGAATTTAAAGACTTATTAAGGATTTAAACTGGTTTTAAACTTAATTTTTAAATTTATTTTATGCTATGAGATTTGGATCTTTAACCCTTTGAAGCTATACTATATTATTAAGGAAAATTCATCTCTACAAAATATCTATTATATTTAATTCTTATTTAATATTGTAAATTATTATTTCCTAAATCATGTCATTTAACATTTATGGCAGTTATTAGGGATTATAATATCCAAATGACTTTTATTGACATGTGAGTACATCCACCATGGATGGAAGTGGCAAAATTTTTATGTGAGATGGAGAAAAAGTGAGTGTATTTATATAATATAAAAATCAAAATTACATGTATGTAATAAAGACGGGACTTTTTGCTCCCTTCGTCATTGAATCCAGCATCATCCATTTGCTTTTCTTTTTTCTTTGTCGAGGAATGACTTAAGTAATAGCAAAATATAAGAGAAATAAATAAGACCAAAATTGTCTTATTTTTATTTTTTTATTCAATTAAATATCTCTAAAAATTTAAAATTATTGTTATATTATAATGATGATAATTAATAAATTTCTTAGGTCAATAATATCTTTTGTTTTTTTTATCTATTATCTCTAACTAAAAAATTTAACATTATTTATATCTATCTATCTATCTATAACATAAACTAGCTTCTTACAACAGAATATTAAAATTTTAATGACTTTTATGTTTTTGGTATATTTGCTTTCATTGTTCATTTGGTGGTTTTGTTTTTTTGTTTGTTTGAATGGATTATAATTTGCTTTCATCCACCATGGATGAGTGCTTTTATTCTCATTTTAGAAAATAGTTAAAAAGCCCTTCACTTTTTTTTCTTTTTTTTCCCTTTCAAATCCCCCTGCAAAAAAGAAAAGAAAAGAAAAAGAACATCATGGTTATGGACAAGAAACCAAACAGATTGTCTCAAACAGTAGTTATCAAACAAATTTATAATTGTGAGCACTATATTAGAAAAAGTTACTTACCCTAGGTTTCCAAAGCACTATATTAAAAACCAAACAGATTGCCTCAAACCTATGTTGAATGCCTTCTCCAAGCGTCTAACTAGGGAAGTATATCGCAATGGTCTTTGCCTTATACAAATTCTAACATTATTTAGCTTTGAATTATCAACTCCTACTTTCTCGAAACACAACTTTGGAAAAATATTTGGAACTCCTAAGCTACCTGAAATAACAGCATTGCAACAAAATGTTCATATTGATTTTCTTCGATAAAACAAAAGGTTTTAAAACAAACGGAAAATGAAAAAACAATTGGAAACATACTATTAAATAACACTTAGACATGGATCATAAGTCTTGAATTTTGACAATATTTGGAACCAACAAGAACAATATTTACAGTTCAAGTAACAAAACAAAACAAAAGGATGCTTTTCTTGTCCAAAAGGCATGTGAATAAATGTCAGGATAGAGTCAAGGCATCAATATTAGTTCCTGAACACAATTGTAAGACAACTCAGTTATCTTCTTACACTTTGTTATGAGGGAGAAACAATGCAACTTCAGCTACAGTAGTCAACTCTTTCCTCAACTCATTTCAAATCAAACATTGATATTATCATTATGCCAAAGCCTCAAACTTAAATATGTATGAAGTAAACTATAGTTATATGACTCAGCTTTATTACTCGGAAAATTCGAAGACAATAACTGTATAACAAAGCATCATACTCTCCTGATTATCGACAAGAAAAGATAAAACTTTATTCAAAGTACTTATAGAACTTAATATGATAAATCTTCAAAGCTTTCCTTAACAACAATTTTACTTAATTTTCTGCTATAAATTCTTGAATGGGTGCTTATGATTTGAACATAAGCTTCAATAACAAAGATAACCCAAAGTCAGCTGAGACACCTTCACTAAAATCTCTAATAAAACATAGAGTTTGAAGGTTATTTATTACTGAACATACATACATACATACATACATACATACATACATACATGCATGCATACATGCATACATGCATACATGCATACATGCATACATGCATACATACATACATATATACATACATATATACATACATACATACATACATACATACATACATACATACATACATGCATACATACATGCATACATACATACATACATACATACATACATACATGCATGCATACATACATGCATACATGCATACATGCATACATACATACATACATACATACATACATACATACATACATACATACATACATACATGCATGCATACATGCATGCATGCATACATACATACATACATACATACATACATACATGCATACATACATACATGCATATATACATACATACATACATACATACATACATACATACATACATACATACATACATACATACATACATACATGCATGCATGCATACATACATGCATACATACATGCATACATACATGCATACATACATGCATACATACATGCATACATGCATACATGCATACATACATACATGCATACATGCACACATGCATACATGCACACATGCATACATACATACATACATACATACATGTATGCATACATACATACATACATACATACATACATACATACATACATACATACATACATACATACATACATACATGCATACATACATGCATACATACATACATACATACATACATACATACGTACATACATACATACATACATACATACATACATACATACATACATACATATATACATACATACATACATACATACATCTATCTGTATTTATAGACAAAACCAAAACTAAAGCAAAATATGCAAAAAAAAAAGGAAATTCAAGTATAATCCTTAACAAACAAAACTTGCCTACTAATCCTAATATGGTTACTTTTGTCATTTTGTTGCCTGTTTGTGGAAGGATTGGAGATAATGGCAAACAAGACTTATTCATTTGTCAAGTATAAAATACAAAAAAAATTTAAAAAGGCATTGTAGAATGCAGATTATAGGGAAAATGCACATAGAATTTACAGAGAATTATATAAAAAATTGGCTTCCACAACCATTAATCGGTAAATGTTGAAAGACTTTGAGTAACCATAGTAAATCCTCTATCAACAACCAAGTTTTGGCCGTTGATATAAGCAGACTCATTAGAAGCAAGAAATAACACTGTCTCTGCCATTAATCGGTAAATTGTTAAGGATGGGTTCAAACCCAAATCTTTCTCCATATCTCTCTCACTCTTTTCCATATCAATTTTCTGGAATAAATCACAGCCCTTCCCTAATAAGTACAAAAATAAACAAAAATAATCACATATTTCTTTTATTTTTGTTCTTACCTTTGATAGAGGAAGATGAACGCCGTCGCTGACTAGTGGTGCAGTGCAAATTTTGACAACGAAAGGTGAAGAAGGGGAAAATTAAAGATGAACGCCAACGTTTGGTGTTGAGAATGGTTGCTGGCTGACGGCAAGCAGAAGATCGGGGTGTCAAGGATGGGGGAAGGGGAAAGGAAAGAGGCTTATTTTCTTGAAAATGCCTTACCGAAATAAAAAAGGTAAGATATTTTCCTAAAATAAAGGCTTCTTTTCTCGTGTTTTGTAATACGTTTTACCTTAGGAAATTATTTTCAGCCAAACAAATATTGGAAAAGGCTGAAAAGCTTTTCAGGAAAATATTTTATTGGCAAACAAACGGAGCCTTAGTATAGGCCTATTGAAACACCATCAAACTCACAAATTAGTAAGTTCATCAACATCACATATAAATTCATTTATAACATAAATTGATTTCATAAGACGCATCACATATTCATCAACCTTTTCATGAGATTATGAACTATTCCGTTTACTTACTTACCATTCCATTCCAAATGCATACTATAAACCTAAACAACATCACCAATTCACAAGTTAGTACACTTGTACACTATTCAAATGCATTCATTCATAAAAGAAGTAGATTTATACATGTAATCACACCATTTAGTTCATAAATCATTTTCATAAGTTCATGATTCATTCCATTTGAATACTTATCATTTCGTTTCCTTTTCATTCCCGTTGAACCATCTAGAATTACATCAGATACTTGGGAAAGCTCACACAAAGTGTGCCTTTACATATAACCGTAACCTTTCATTTACATTGATGCTCACACGAGCTGTGAAATAGGCCTACTCACACGAGCCATGGGTTGAAATGTAAGTTACACGATGCTATTCACACGAGCTGTGGAGTATCCGCAACAAATGCAGGACCTCAGCCATCGGTAGGACATTCAAGACCAACACTCGAAACATGAAATCCCTAATGACATGTCATTTGGATCCTAAGAATTCCTAAGGTTCAACAGAGACTTAATAGCCGTCAATTTATTATAGCATTGATACATTTATATACTAATTCATTTACATTAAAATGACATAACAAATATTCACTTTATATAACAATAAAACAATTACAGTTTATATGAACTTACCTCGATAGTTAGGAGCGTAATGTATAGCCGAACTAGTCCGAAGCTTTAGCCTTTCCTCGATCTAAGTTTGAACATTGTTTATCTTAATCTAAATAGATAATTCCAGTCAATTAACTACAAAAATTCAATTTAGTCCATATTTCATATTTATAGAAAATTACCAATTTGCCCCTAACATTTTAACTTTTCACAATTTAATCCTTAAACTCATAACTTAAAATCTAACCATTTTAATCTAAATCCATGTTAACCATATATGCAAGGGACTTTGGAACAACTCATATTTATCCTCATTTTTTAATAAAACCCTAAAATTTATACTTTTAACAAATTAATCCCTATTTGCAAAATTCATCAAAAATCACTTAATAAAACTTGTTTATTTTTCAACAACGATTCATAATATATCAATTAACATAAAAAATTATTCAAAAACATTCATGGTATAACCCTCAACCTCTAACAATTTTACAGGTTAACCCCCGGGCTGTTAGATTAAGCTAAAATGGACTCAAAAACATAAAAATCATTAAAAACGGGGCATAAAATCATACCATGCAAGAATAAATTCAAACCAAATCTCTCCTCCTTCAACAATAGAGCATTTGGCCAACCAAGAAGAAATTGGAAAAGATGATAACCTTTAATGAGTTTATTTTTAGGTTTAATTTACCTATTTACCATTTTATCCTTAAAAAATTATCAAAATTTTAGTAAAACCTAGTCCATAATTATCCACTAACTTATTAAATGGTATACTTACCATTCAAGTCCATTTACTTACCTTTCTATAGCTATTTAGCCCTTTTAACTAATAGAACCAAACTTTTACACCTTTTATGATTTAGTCCTTTTTACTTAATTAACTATCTAAACATTAAAATTTCTTAACCAAATTTTAATATGACCTTAATTACACTCTTTAAATATTTAATAAAATATTTATGACTCAATTTATAGAAATGAGGTCTTGATACCTCATTTTCTAAAACCACTCGACTTTAGGATCATACCACTTAAATATAATTGTTCTTTCATTTAACATAAATTATTAAATCAAATTTTATTAATACACCATATATTACTCGTAAATATTAAATAATAATATTTATAAACTTGTACGTCAGAATTTTTGGCCCCGAAACCATTGTTTCGACACCATTGAGAATATGGGCTATTACAAAGATGGCTACCACCCTTTTGCCCTTAGAAAAAGAATTTTTGAGCTCTTTCTTGGTTGAACACAAAGATGTTTTTGCTTGGTTCGCTGCTAACATTTGTATTCACCCTTTTATCATCCAACACTCTTTTGAACAGATCCCATTGCTTAGCCAGTAAAACAGTAGAAGAGATGCTTCTCTCTAGAGACAGTCGTGTCAACATGGCAAGAAGTTAATAAGTCATTAATTTTTGGGTTCATCCGTGAGGTCACCTGTCCGAATTAGGTGTCAAATGTGGTGATGGTACCTAAACCCAAAAATATATGACAAATGTGTTTAGATTTCACGGATTTGAATAAAACCTGTCTGAAAGATGGCTTCCCATTACCTTCAATTGATTAGTTGGTTGATGCCTTGGCATGTCATGAATTCACGATCTTCATGAATGCCTTCTTTAGGTACAATCATATTTTCATGGATCTAGATGATCAAGAGAAAATGATGCTCATTACTGAAGATGGTTTGTTTAGTTACTAGATGATGCCTTTTTGTCTAAAGAATGTTAGGGCCATTTATTAGAGGATAGTAAACAAGTTGTTTAGCAACAAAATAGGGAGGTATATAAAGGTCTACATTGATGATATGCTGGTGAAAAGCACCACAATGGAATAACATGTGAATGATCTATATGAGATGTTCACGATTTTGAGGAGGTACAATATGAAACTCAATCCTGCGAAGTGCACATTTGGAGTCCGAGCTGGAAAATTCCTGGGATTCATTATTTCTAACAGGGAAATTGAAGCCAATCCCAATAAAATCAAGACTACCTTAGATATGACCCCTCTGCAAAATGCTAAGGAAGTTCAACGATTGACAGGTAAGGTTGTTGCATTGAACAGATTTGTTTTGAAGATGATAAATAAGTGCATGCCCTTTTTTGAATCCTTGAAAGCTTCCTTCGAATAGTTTGAGAATTGACAAAAGTCATTCAAGTAGTTGAAGCAATACCTTGGTATCGCTCATTGTTAGTATCTCCTTTTACGGGGGATACCTTGTATATATATTTGGCAACATCAGATGAGACGATTGCTATAACTTTAATAAAAGCAGTGGAAGGCCTAGTAGCATCTTGTATATTATGTGACTAGAGTCCTCTAGGACGAAAAATTAAACTACTCCAAAGTAGAAAAAATATTTTATTTTTTGGTAGTAGGCGCTCGGAAGCTTCATTTGTAATTCTAGGCTTATTTAACCATTATCTTATCAAACCTACTGCTGAGGGAGATCTTAGGAAAGATTGACATGTCGGGACGCATGATTAAAGTATTGTCTAGCTCTGTAAGTTTTGGTAGGATTTTTTACCTTGAAAAGTAATCAAAGCTCAAACTTTAACAGATTTTATTACAGAGTGCTCCTTTACCAGCCAGTCAAAACTAGGATCAATAGTGAACCCTCTAGAGGTCAAGACACCGCTGCTCAAACAATCGTAATAAAACCCATTAAAAGTAGTGCTACGTGGATTTTGCATATTGATGGCTCTTTAAATAAATTGGGTTCTAAAGTTAGAATTTTGTTGCTTGGTTTGAATGGTAATGAATGGGAATACAGTCTCTCACTTACTTTACTATATCCAATAATTCTACTAAATATGAAGCCATTGTTTCCTGGTTAAAGCTTGTGCAGAAGTTGGGAGCCCCAAAACACTATGTTTGCACTGACTCCCAATTGATGGCGAAGCAGATCCAAGGATAATATGAAGTTAAAGACCCCATTTTAACTAAGTATTACTTTACCGTGATGAAATTATCGCAAAGCGTTCCAGAGATTCAAGTTGAAAAATCCCTTGATCCGTAAATGCCTCAGTTGATTCCTCATTTAGGGTCACATTCGTGGTTGGTATCGAGCAAATAGGAAGATTTTATTGCAACATAAAGATGTCTCCAGTTATGAGTCAACAACACAAGTTTTCAACATTGACTCTGAGAACACATGGATGACTCTATTGTTAGAATTCTTATCTGGTGACTCAACTCTTTTCGACCCTAAGGAGCTTGATCGCATATCTTGCATGGCCTCCCAATACATGCTCAATGATAGGATTATAACAAAAAAAGGCTTCCTACAATCATTTTGAGATATCTGGGTCTTTTTGAAGTTGAATATGTGATGCGGGAGGTCCATGAAGGCATCTATAGGCACCACCCAAGCACAAATGCCCTAGCACAAAAAATCTTATGGTAAGGATATTATTTGCCCACCAAGCAAAAAGACAAGAAAAATTTTGTCCAAAAATGCGAACCCTGATAGAATTTTTCTTTTTGTCCTCACAAACTCAAAGAGCCCCTACAAATTATCTTTAGTCATTGACCTCCAGCAACATGGGGCATTGATATTATTGTCCTATTCCCACAAGTCACAACACAGAAATGTTAATTATGATTGCCATTGAGTATTTCACAAAATGGATGAAGGTGGAAGCCTTAGCCAAAATAACGAAGAGGCAGATAGAAAATTTTGTATGGAAGATTGTCGTGTGCAAGTAAGGCATTTCACGACCTATCATTGATGATAACGGGGCCTAATTCCAAGGGAAGTTCAAGGAGTTTTGTGATAATCTCCATATTTTTCCAACGTTTAGTTCAGTCATAATGCCCAAACCAATGGACAAGCAAAAGCCACCAATAAGAAAATTTTTCAATGCTTGAAGAGAAAGGTGAAAGATGGAAAAGGCCTCATGTGTGGCAGAAGCTATGATACCTACTGTGATTGACCTCAACACCTATCGGGTGATTCATTATCCAGATCAAGCTAATGAAGTTATGTTTTGAGAAAATTTAGATTTTTTAAAAGAGGAGTGAGATCAAACGTCATTTTGACTTGTAATCTGGGATATTTTGCTGAACTATTTTGCCATACTCCTCGTATAACTCTAGGCTATAAAAGCTTATGGTAATGCGCTTGACCTTATAACTTTTCATAAGTCTCCCTCCATACGTTTAGTAGTTGGTCTAAACATATCACCTTCCGTAAGACTCCCCCCATGTGTCTAGGACCAGTGTTATTTATTTACCTTCCATTAGCCTCCCGTTGAAAAAAAATTCAGGTTAAAATTGTAACACCCCACATCCGACCCGATCATTAGGTCCAAGCTATGGGATGTTACATTGGTTTCTGGAGAAACTACAGTAAATTAAATACATAATGATCATTGTAATATTTTTAAAAATATATTAGATGATTATAATATGATACATATTGATTTTCGAGTCTAATATGAGCTTATGAAAGCTCTATTGTTAACCTTAGGTCGAATTAGGACTAAATCATAAAGTTTACAAAGTAACAAGTTGTCCTCGTGACTTTGGGGGATCCTCGACATGATACAATTTACTGACTAGGTCTCGTCACGATGATAAGATTTTGACATTGCGACTTGAACGTCTCTTTGCAAATGGATTAAAATGACACCAACTTACAATTACCTAAAAAAAAGCAATTCAACATTTCTAATATACCTTTCTAGCCAAATACACATGTTCTAAAAGTTCAATTCTATACATTACTACCTTATTGATCTGCCACAACATATCATATTATTTATATCCCTTTTACATAATTTTAGCTCGTTTAATAGTTTAATCAAGTCATTTGAGTAATATTTTATGTTTTATAGTTCAAGTAGTTAATTTATGCTTTTTAATAAGTTTTTATAGTATTTGATAGCTAAATAAGGTTATGTGGTTATATAGGATGGACTGGGAGCTAAAGATGCAACTTCGAGCTAAAGCTGCTGCCAAAGTAGCGACCACAAAGTATGGGACTCATGACATAAAAAACAAACGCAAAAATAACCTCGGGAATGAAATGTTGCAAAATTGAATTAGGAAAGTCAAGACATTGAAGACAGACGCAATGAAATACCACAAACAAAGTCGAAGTTATGACAATAAAGGTGCTTCGCGACGTGACAAATCTCCAAGCACGACAGTTTAGATTTCAAGGGGCAGTTCTAGGTCTTTTTCAGATTCAAAGCCCTAATTTTTGTATTAAGTAGGGGGCATCTTAGTCTTTCAATTTTAGCCTATATAAGTAACAATATAATCAGAAATAGGGACAAATCTTTATACTTTTGGATTTCAATTTTCTTTAGTTAGGTTTTTTACTTTCATGTTTTCTTAAGCTGAATCCTTCTATTATGAAGTTGAGACGTTACAAGCGAAGAATGTTGCGAATGCGTGTTGTTAACTTGATTAATCCGTAAGCATTCTCTTTCTAATTCTCTTTATTTATCTCTTTCATTAATTTAATTAATTGAATGTTTGTATAAATATGAGAATAAAATATGTGCTTCATAAATATTTTGTATGAATTGATTGTTTAACTGATTAATTGAGTAAGTGAATAGTTATCGGAAATTGGTTATTTATTTGAGTTTGATAAATAACTTAGTATACTAGGATTGATGACCCTATTAGAACATCTAGACAGGTGAGACCGAAAGGGTATCTTGTTGAGTAAACATTTAATGAACTTGTGCTGAGTGGTGAGACCGAAAGGGTATTTGAGGTAGTAACTCTTAGTGAGGATGAGACCGAGAGGGTATTCTTAATTAAGGGTGGTAAATAACTCAATTAAGGGTAAATATTTGCTTAATTAATAATCAATAATTTAATCAATTCTAGGCTAAGTAGTTCGCATTGTTGAAACTAGAAATAGGAAGTTCTGATAGTTTAACTTAGATTTAGTTTAAGTTAATTAGTTTTATTTCCATCTTAACTTAGAATTTGCACTTTTAATTCAAAACTCAACTAGACTAGTAATTGGTTTTAGATAATTAATTTAGTAATAGTTTTCGCCAACTTAGCAATCCCTTGGGTATGATCCTCAGAATGCTTCCAAAGTATTTCGTTGTAACTATAGACTACATTACAATTTGAGTTGTACACTTGCAGACACCACACTTGACTTTTATATTTAATTCTAATATTTTTAAGTCTCAGTGCACGTACGCCGAGGCGCAATCACTTATTCACAAATGTACAAATACCATTCAACCATTTCACCATTACCATACAACATAAGCTAATTTCATGCCACAAACCATTCAATTTTTTTACATGTATACCATGTAACAACCCGAAAGCTAGTGGTACCATAAATGTGTGGTTTTGAAACCCCATTTTCGTAAAACAGACTAGTAAATATTTTTACTAAATATTTACGAAGTTATAATGGAAGTGAATTGAGTTTAGGTCAGGTAATTTTATTGAATTAGGGCTTAATTAATTTACAGGGACTAAATCGCGTAAGTGATAAAAGTGTGAATTGCTAAGGATTTTAATTTTTTTTACAAAAAGACCTAAAACGGTCAACCTTCGATTAATAACATCTTCAATTACAAGATTATGAATCACCGTAGGGTAATCCATACCAAAAACTAAATGACCCTCATTAGAAATGGCATAATTACTCAAAAAGTCTGCCACCTTATTACAATTACGATTGTCTTAATTTACAACTACATTATTAAACTTATCTATATTTTTAAGGAAATCATTAATGCGGTAACCCATGAGAGTAATGTCATCCCTACACTTCTTTATTCTATTTGCGAGGGTTGTACAATCTGTTTCGAAGGTGACTTTTGTAACATTAAACAATCTAACGATCTTGAGGCTCTCTTCGAAAGCATAGAGTTCGACCCAGTCACTCGTCATCTCCTCATTTTTTTGAAACCAAAACCCCCTCTAATAAAAAAGCCTTTAGAATCACATGCAATTACCCCAAAACCAGTTTTTGTGTTTGACACAGCAGCATTGAAGTTGATCTTCACAGTACCTCTTAAAGGCTTCTCCCACTTTTTTGAAGAAGGGGATAACGGCAGCATGGACTTGTTAACCATGTTATGAATACAAAAATCCTTGCTTAAGGTAATGGCCCTCTCCCAAATGACACGTGCATCTTCTTCCTTACCACGAAAGATGAAGTTGTTTCGGTTATTCCAACTATTCCATAATGTAGTGATAAAGTCAACAATGGCTTTCTTGTCCAAAAGCCGTATGGACACCTCAATCTAGTCAATACAGCAGTTTTAGTTATTGCTGATAAGCCTACCATCCAAGTCACATAATGTGAGAATGGCACGGGCCGTAGGACGATCCGTGAGGGTGTGAACTAAAGTTTCAGTGCAAGCCCTACATCGAGGGCATTCCTTGCTAACGTTCTGGCGAATAAAAGTGATCTTCGCATTCATTGGCAGTAGTTCATGTCCCAACTTCTAGGAAAACACCCAAATTTTTGGCAGGGTTTTCAGCTTCCAAATGGTCTTCCAAAAGAAACGGTAAGGACCATACTTACCTACTTAAGGAGAAGCCAAGAATACTCTGAATTCGACGTGTAAAAACTATGATAATTCTAGAACCACACCTTGCAGTCCTTCGGCCCATTTGGAATGATAGGCAGATTACAAATACGTTCCCCCATGCAGTTGCCATAAATTTCAATTACTCTGTTTTTGTTCCATCTCGTGCGATCAATTGTCCAAAGCTCATGCACTTTTCTCTCATGAATAAATGGACCATTACTGCTTATAGAATAACCACTTAACCCTTCGAGACCTTAATTGTCTTCACATATAACAACACTGTTACCATCACCCACCTACCAACCAAAGTCGTTTTTGAGAGTCCTGGCAGCAGTGGCAATGTTGCACCATGTGTAAGACGATTTGTCCACCTTTTTTGGGTGGAACAAGTCACAATCTGGGAAATATTTAGAACTTAATAAAGGGGACTTAGAAAGTAATTAAACCAATGGCTTAATGAAAGTGGATGGTAATGAATGAAATTATAAAAGAAAATGTAATAAAATTAATAAATAAAAACAAAACATAAACTAATAAAATAAATAAAACTAAAGTAGTGGAAACTAAAAACAAAGCATATTTTCTTTTTCTTTTTACAAAGTTTTGAAGCATAAGAAGAAAAGGGATAACGCACGGCTAGGGACTCACCCGTTCAAAATTTAATTTGGTTAGTGCAATTTAGTCATTTTCTTGTAATTTTTATTTTTGTAGAATCCCGGTACCTCGAGCTAGTCAACCCATGTTGTATTTTTTGTTATTATTAAAATTTGAGGATGTTACCTTAGTTGAATAGTTAAACTTTTAGGGACCAATTTGATAGATTTTTAGGTTCAAAGTGAAAAAGGGCTAAATTGTAAAGTTAATTGTTGATTTTGTGTAATAGGGACTAAAACGTATAAATTAGGAAATTTGGGGTATAATTGAAAAATAGGGAGTCCTATACTAACCCTTGTGAATTTGGCATAAAATTAGAGGGTTAAATGTGAAAGTTATGTTAGTCCTGGTTTTAGGAACTAAATTGAATAATATGCAAAAGTTGCATAATTTAGAAATTGAATTTGAAAATGGTTGTACATTGATGATTTTATGTGTTGTTTTTAATTAGCAGCTAACATTGACCTGAATTCCTTGAAAAATAGGGAAAAGACAAAGTTTTCGATGAATAGCTTGGAGTTTACGGTTTGTATTTCTATAATCCAAACTAAATTATAATTGTTGCATGTTGATTTGGTTATGCATGTAAGAATGTAAGGTGAAGTTCCTTGTTTAATTGAGATGATTTGAATTGATTGATGATTATAGGGACTAAATTGATTATATGTGAAAAACATGCGTATGCTTATATAAATTTGGAAATTGAATACAAAATGAGATATTTGATGTTGTCATATGTTTGAATGAATGAGTTCATGATAATAATTAATGTGAATTGAGATATTGATGATATTGAAAAATGAATTGAATACCCTATTAACTGTGCGAGCAAAGTCGAATATAGTTGGCATGCCATAGGATAGGAAGTGTTCAAGGTTATTTCGTTTACGAGTCTGGAACACTCCAAAATTGGGCCTAGAAGTTTTGAGGGTATTTTTGGGACTTTAGCTTTAGTGTGTTCGGGAATTTTGCGACATGGTTCATCAGCAATGTTTTTTACTATGGTTTTTAGAAAATTAAATCAATTTCTGAAAATGAGTTTTAAATATCTTTAATTTAAAAAGTGGATTGATTTGTAAAAGGGTCAAAACTTTGAGTTTTTAGAAAGTAATTTAACTAAATTTCAAAATTCACTCTATATCTTCCCCCACTTAGTTTTATTTTCACGTTAGTTTTTCTTCTCCCTGATTCTTGTGCTATCCCTTATTATCCCATTCGATTTTTTATTTCCAAACTCTAATCTTTTGATTCCTATTAACATCCAAGCCTTAAACTTTCATAAAATTCCAAGAACACCCAAAAACACCATAGATTCCTCCATTGTCAAACTTGTAGGGTTTTCAAGTTTTCAATCAAATGCTCAGTTTTTCGTCAACTAAGGTAACGATTCGATTCCTAATTAGTTTTAAATGATTTATGATCTTTTAAACACAATTTTTAGCCATTAAATCACATGTTTTAAATAAAAGCCAAAAATTGGGCCGTTAATGATGAATTTTGGGATTTTGGGTAAAAACGTGGTTTCAAAGTGCTTTTTATCTTGTTTTAACATGATTAGAATGTTTCTACACTTACTTTGAAGTTTCGTTAAAGATTTATTGAGTTTTAATGCATTTTTAAAAAATAGTCATAAACATGTCGAAAAATTTGATACCATGATCTGAGTAGAATTTGTTTCAGGTAAAAATATTAAGTATAAACTGATGTATTTGAATTTTAAGCTTTCTATGTCGAAGGTTTCTATCAAAAGAGAACCTAGCTTAGGCTTGTATTTTTGGATTTTTTGATGTGAGTTTTTGGCTGAATATTGATTGTGTTGTTGTGTGATTTACTTTATTAAAACGTTGGAATCGATAGGATCTTCTACGAGTAGAGATAAAGGTAAGGAAAAGTTAGTTTGAGCTTTTGGCTTTTCGTCAAAAGCGTAATTGGTGAGTGTTTGGAATAATTGCTCATGGACATGATTCAATGCGTTATTTGGGAATTTAGTCGTTGCCTAAACCCCTACTCTAAATTCTGAGTGTAAGTTTTCTCGTACTCATGTTTATCTTTTGAAATATGTGCTTGTGTTATTATAAAAATGTGAATTGAGATGAGATGCAATTACTTGTACATGTGCTCATGATTACTGTTGTGAAAGTATATATGTTGGCATGTCAAATATGCCAAGTGACAGTGATAATTATGTGCTTATGAAGTAAATATGCAATGATAGTGAATGGTAAATGTAAACTCTAAATTATAGAGGATTTTTCTAGCAATTTTTACCACCTTTTGACTTAATAATTATATTAATCTTGAGTAATTGTTAATAAATTAAGTGGATTTTGTTTAAATGTTAATATTGGACATGAATTTATAAAATATGTGAAATTATCCTTTTTTATATGATTTTTGTGCATAAATTATATTATTTTCATGTTAATTATTAATATGTTAATTTTTATTATGCAGTGGGTCCATGGAAGATGATATTATCATAATGTTGCATGGACATGAACACATCCACCTTACTTGGACAACAAAACCATACAAAATTGGGTCATAAGCATGTTAATTTTACCTAGCTAAAGTGTTGTTAAGAAGTGGACATGTCTAATTATTTATTCGATCATGAAACTGTACAACAAGAGGGAGTCAAGCCCAATTTTGGCAAAAGCATATGGCAAACCAAAAATCAGATTTGAGATATTTTATTGGAGGTCCCTGCAGTTTCAATTTAATCAAAAAAGGGCATTGGAAGATTGCCTTTGAAACCGTCCACTTTATGCCTAATTATAGCATGATTTTGTGCTCAAAATAAGCAACCAAATCACCTCTCTCTCCACATATTGTGGCCATCCAAGCAATGGAGAAGATCGAGGGATTCAAATCCCTATTTTTAGTAAACTTCACCCTCAACCTCACCTATAAATACAACACTACTCTCACCTCTCAAATCATCCCTCAAATCCCTTATCCTTCATTTTCACAAACATCATTCACTCTCTCATTCCCTCTCTTGCTCTCTTCTCCCCACACAGAGCCATTCCATTTTCCCTTCCATTTTAGCCAACAAAAGCCTTAAAAATATTACCTCTTGGCTGGCCACCTTGAGGAACCATTAGCAAAAGAGCAACGGGCAGATCAGTGGAACACTTTCAATCCAAATCCGGAAGGCTACTAAATTGAAATAGAGTCTACTCTTTCCTTACTAGTTATTTAATTTAATCATGTTTGTGATGTGTTTTATGATTTTTTTTATCAATAATGATAGCTTAATTCTGTTCAGTTAGGATGATTGCGTTAATTCAATAATATTTGTTTGAATCATGCTTAAAGTGTTTATGCCTCGGTCGATCATGTTTTCAATTAAAATCAAGATGTATTTCATTCATATGTGATTGGATGCATTCAGATTAGCTTAGCAATCCTAACTAGACGACGGCTAATAAAAGCAATAATTGAAAAGTGCATGCTTAATTTAGATCATTAGACCCGACTAAATTGAAGGTTCATAATAACTTTAATTAGCTCTATTATATTGCATAATTTTTAGGTTTATGTGATTAAACTGTTTCAAACTTAACCTGTCCTTGTTACCTCACATAAATGCTAAGAAACCCTTAATTTAACAGTAAAATTCATATTTCACTAAGTAAAAGATTCCAAAAGGACTTAATTTGGTTTCCAAACTCATGAAAGATCGAGTTGCCATGGAATGTTTTTTGAGCACTATTAAGCATGATGGAAATGAATTGATTTGATTAATGTAATTATCTTAGTCTATACATGTTATTGATTGTTGAGATTGTGTTTCAATTGCTAAAATTCATTCATACATTTAGATGATTTTTCATATTTAGTTTAAAATTGCATTAGGGATTTATCTTGCATTTAGTTAAATTAATCTAGTTTAATTATCATCACTCAAATTATTGTGTTTTATCACCAAATTGTTAACTTATAATTTTGCAAATAATTGATTAACATACACGATCCTTATGGAGACGATAACTCATTTTATTTCCTTATTACTTGAAACACTGTGTACAGTGGCACAAAAATTTTGTTATAGTAAATCGATAGGTAATATATGTGTGCTTAATAACATATATTTTGACTTTGTGATTCTTGAAACTATTTGATATAGTTGGCATGCCATAGGATTGTGAGTACTCACTTATATGTTATATGATTTGGGCGTTGAGGCCTTGAGACATGTTGGAGAGATAAGGGAATATGAGTTCAGCTTCATTCAAAGGGACATGTTTGGTGTGTTGGAGAGTGTTAGCTTTATATTTCACTTTTGGGACATATTTGACTTTATGAGTCTATTTGGTGTGTTGGAGATCTGTGTATCCGATGAGTGGTGATAGTGCCCACTTTTATGTTTCATAGCTCAAGTGCAAATTTATCTATAAACATGTTTTTGAGTATTGTGATATATGCTTGAATGTTATGTGATTATATGTGTAATGTGACATATGCTTAAAAGTGAAAATGATTACCATATAAATGAACTAGTAAATAATGCATTAGTAAGTATAATATGACACTAGAGTTGGAATTGTTGAGGTTGTGCTATATGGTTGTTTCGTTGATGCTTGATGAATTGTTTGCATGGTAGTTGTTCTAGGCATTTACTGAGCTTATTAAGCTCAGCCATTCCCTTATTATACCATTGCAGATTAGTTGTATGCCGGTGTGAGCGATGTGGTTTCGAAGGGTGATCCAAGCAAATCCATTTCACTTTTCGTAGGTGTTTATTGTTTATTCGGTTATGTTTTGGGAATAAGGCAATGTGGTAGACTTTATGCTAGAATTTGACATGATAATTGAGATGTTTCCATGATTCAATTGCTCTTAGGATTTTGAGTTTTGATTCGTATTATGTTGATAATTTCTCAGGCTTATTTACTATGGTTGAAACTATTATTATGGCCGTTTTGACGATTATTTGATAATGTAATAGTAGCATGATAAGTTGGTATGATCTATGTGCTTATATATGTTGAATTTTTCTGGTCTAAAACAAAGGTATCGATATTTGGGTTTTAAAAATGATACCTCTATGGTTATCAAATGTACAGGAAGTCAGGATCGTAATTTGGTATCGATACCACATCACAACTATCGATACTCAGGGTAAAATTACCAATACTTTTTTAGTGGTACCGATAATTTTCGTGACTTTGGTTCTTAAATGAGAAACAATAAGCAATTTTGGCATCGATTTTCCAATTGGTATCGATACCATCTAAAGGAAATATCGATACCTTTGTTTCAATATCGATAACTACGTGATTGTTTTGGGAAGATATGCTATGTGGTCCTTATACATGTCTAGCTATATTTATATGATCAATTTCAATGTGTGAATGTCATCGACATATAAAACGAGAAAGACCACATTTCTATCCCTTAAACGTTAATAAACACAAGGTTCATCCACATTTTGCTCAAATTCAAAAGTCTTGATCTCTTGATTAAATCTTTGATTCAATGAGCGTGATTCTTACTTAAGTCCATATATGGATCTAAGCAATTTGCAAACTTGGTGCTCGTTTCCTTTAGCTATATATTAGATGGGTTGTGTCATATAGATGCTTTCTTCAAGATAGTCTTTTAAAAATGCTATCTTGAAAACCATTTTCCAAATCTCATTATCAAGAGCTACCATAATGGATAACAATATGTGGATTAACTTGAGTATAGCGACCGGAGAGAAGGTTTCTTCGTAATTGATACCTTCTTTCTGGGTATAACCTTTTGCTACAATTTTGGCTTTATAAGTTTCCACTTTTCCATCTGCATTTCTTTTCCTCTTGTAGATCCACTTACACCCTATAGGTTTTATCCATTTCGGTAAGTCTACAAGTTCCCACACTGATTTGGAATACATAGAGTCTATCTCAACTTTAATAGCTATTTCCCAGAGCTTAGAATCAACACTCTGCATTACTTCTTCATACAAGAGTGGGCCATCATCTTCCTATTCAGCAGACTCAGTGTTAAAAACACTTTTGCTAGATTAAAAGAACTCAGGCCTACGAGGGACCCTCCCTTTGCGATGAAACACCCTATGTTGTTGATTATTTGTAGGTCTACTATTAGGAGTTGGTTCTAGAACTGCTGTTGTAGGGTTTTTTATATTTCCCAAAAGTTCCTCGATACCTTTTTGCTCTGAGGTTTGAAGTCATTCATGTAACTTTCTTCGAGAAAAGTGATCTATCGTAATTTGGGGTGGCAAATTAAACTAGTTTTCGCATTTAAGGAGCTTGAATACAAGCATTTTATTATGTTTTAGTTGAGTTTTTAGAATTTCATTTATATTCAATAAAAAGTGTAATTTGAGTCTTTTATTAACCTTAGAGGCCGAATGAGTCCTAAAAGTGAGCTAATATACTTTGTGAGTGTGCAATAGACCATTAGAAGGCATACCAACTCAATACTAGTCATTGTGTTGCCACACGGGGAGCTTGATGTTGCAACATAAGGAGTAGAAAGTAAGGATTCTAAGATTACCTTCAGTATCGCGACCCAACCAAGGGATGTCGCGACACACTCCTAAAGCTACCCTAAGTACAAGCATACTGCCTTCAATGTCGCGACATAGGCACTAGGGTGTCGCGACATCGATCCTATACGAGAAATACTTACAAGCCAAGGGTGTTTTAGTTTGCAAAATCAAATAAACATAAGATCATTAGCTGACCTAGGGTTGAGGACGACGGGAAGCCGAACTCTATAAATAGGCTCATTTAACACTTGTTATGGACAACTTTTCATACATTATATTTTTCTTTGTAATTTCAATTTTTAGTTTTTATTTTTCCTTAGGCTTTAGGTTATTTTCATTTTCTCATTTGTCGGGAGATCTGATTTGTGGAACTTAATCAACTCTTTATGGATTTTATGCTTCAGTTAATACAATTCAGGATTCTCTTAAACCTTCGTCTCTTTATTTGTTATTAATGTTCATCTTTTGCATGAAGTTTATTATGTTTTTAAGATCCATGAAGAACTAATCCTCATACGTGGGATTAGCGAGTGGAGGTATGATTAATTGATTATTGTGCAGGATTTTCTTAATGGATCAGATATTCGAGAGAGGAAGAACTGAAACGCAAGGCTTGACGACCCTAGGAAGTCATCTAGGTGGGAATAAACCCAAAATTGGTATGGCCTATCCGTGAACACCTTAGCCTCGGACCGGTTTGGACTTTAAGGTCAAGAGATAAGTAGTTTTTATCGACTCGTTAGTCTAGTGGAAGATCGAGAGATCCTACTAGGGTAACGGCTAGTTGATTGAACAGGGAACCTGAAGTGATAGTTAGTTATGATTACCGAAACGAACAATCACCCATGCTCAGATCTAATTCAGTTTCTATATAAAATTTCCCAATGTCTTTTCCTTTATATTATATTATTCTTTATTTATAAAAATACCAAAAATCTTTCTTTATGTTTATTCGTAATATAATTTATTTAAAGTACTAATTAGTTTTATTTGTGCTTAGGTTAAGATTAATTTATTGCTCGCCTCCCTTGTGTATGATCTTCGGAGTACTCACCTACTTCGTTGTAACTATATTAAAACCTGACTCGTATACTTGCGGACTTCTTTATTTGATATATTTTGTGCCAGGTTCTTACTCTAGACGTTGGTACGTCTAGAGGCAATTAGAAAGTAGAATGAGTTGACACTATAATAGTTTGCTCTTCCGGGTTATAAGAAAAACCACCATTTATTCCCTTTAAATAACCTACAAACATGTATAATTCTATCTGTAAGTCCAAATATCTCACATCTTTGTCCAATACGTGGGTCAGGCATCCCCAAATTCTTAAGTGATTAAGGTTTGCCTTCTTTTCATGCCATAATTCATATGGAGTTTTTAATGCTGTAACACCCCACACCCGGCCTAGACGTTATGACCGTATCAGGTGTGTCACATTGAAGTGTCTCTCAAAATTTGGCTTGTTGACAAACTTGTTTCTTAATTTTGGAAACCTCTTATTAATATCTAATGGAACACTTAATCATCTATTTCCCTTGTTAACTGCTTTTTGTTATATTAAATTGATTTAAAAACGTGAAAGCATTTTTAAAATTCTAACGTATAAAGCTCGTGTCTTTGAAAATAGTAATTGATTCAAAAATTCGTTTTCAACTAACTAGCAGTATAAAATATGAAAGTAAAAACCCAATTAAAATTTAAAACCAAATTAATGGCCTTATTACAAAAACAAAACCCAACCTATTATTTAAATCAAAATAAAAGCATATATGAAAAGCTGTGATTGTGTGGCCATCTTCGAGTCCCTCGTAGCACTGAATCGTCTATGGCTGAGGATTACCTGCACAGTTAAAGGAGAGGGTGAGTTTACGAGACTCAGTGTGTAATCCCTTCTAAACAATTACTATGAAAAATGCAGAATCAATCTGGGCTTAAGCCTTATACAGTGTCAGTACAGTGTGGGCCTTAGCCCATTACAGTATCAGCGTGGGCCTTAGCCTAATACAGTAACAATGTGGGCCTTAGCCCAGTACAGTAAACAGTACAATGCAGTGATGCAACCCATCCCAATCCAGCCAACACACCACTCCGTACCACCAACACACCATGTGGGGTTAAAATCGACCCACCCAGTTAACACACCAATATCGCAGCAAAGCTGCTAGTAATGATAATGCAGCAAAGCTGCCAGTAACAGTAGCACAGCAAAGCTGCCAGTAACAGTATTTGTGGTAAAACCACCAGTACAATATACTTCCCCTTTATCAGAATCGCAACCCCATGCAGAATGTCATGGCATAAATCAAACGTCTATACAATATGTCATATTCAGTAACAGTCATGTACATATATCATAGAGCAAAACAGTCATTCACATTTTCCAACTCCTAGGGTATATCAGTCCTTTTGCCCTATGGGGGTATTTTAGGTATTTTACCCTTCGGCCGTATTTTGGTCATTTTACCTTTCAAGGGTATTTCAAAAATTTTACCCTTCGAGTGTATTTCGGTAATTTTACCTTATGGGGGTATTTCGATAATTTTACCCTTTGAAGGTATTTCGATAATTTTACCCTTTGAGGGTATTTTAGTAATTTTACCCTTCAGGGGTATTTCGGTAATTTTATCCTTTGAGGGTATTTTGGTAATTTTATCCTATATGAGTATTTTGATAATTTTTTGGCCCAAGCCCATGGAAATGCCTATGGAGGCCTCTACAGTCCAACGCTCAGTTTTGTGGGCTTAGTTTTCTGCACGAGTGATCACACACTCATGTGGCCTCGATTGTTGTGTTTCAACTTTTCGGGTTTTACCGATTCGCGATAGAGGTGCTGTGGATACACACCGGATTGTGAAGACGCGTTAAATCCACGGATGCTAAACCTATATTTGGCAATCAAACTTCGTTAATTGACTACACAGTTATACAATTAATTAAACTTATGTTGTTACGATCGCTCACTTACTCAACTTCAATAGAGCGAAGAAGAACGATTCGCTTACCCAGGTATTCGCCAATCCTCATTCCTTCATGAGATTCGTAGGCACTAAAAGAAATTGGTAAGCACTTAACTTGACTTGTTATGGAGAATCACTTATTTTGCTATACTTACCTAATGAGCGAGAGTACGACGACGAGAAGTAGCCCAACGATTGGCCCCAAAAAGGAAGGGGAATTCGGTGATCAGAGAAAATAAGAGAGGGAGGAGTTGATTGGGGGAAACCGAATAGGTGAGAAGGAAAAATAAAAATAAAGGTGGGGGAGGATAGTTGTGAAATTCGGCCACAAGGAGAGAGAAGGGTTCGG
Organism: Gossypium hirsutum; assembly: GCF_007990345.1. Taxonomy (NCBI): domain Eukaryota; kingdom Viridiplantae; phylum Streptophyta; class Magnoliopsida; order Malvales; family Malvaceae; genus Gossypium; species Gossypium hirsutum. Next base: position 41,153,776 of record NC_053444.1, read on the forward strand.
CCAAAAAGGGAAGAAATAATCGAGTTGGGAAGGAAGGATGAGAGAAGAAGAACAACTAAATGAAGAGGGGAGGAGGAGAGGAGCTTTCAGCACCAGAAGAAGAGAAGAGAGGGTAGAGTTTCGGCTAAAAAAAAAGAAAAAGAGAAGATGAGTAGAAACGAGTTCTATACTTGCCGAAACGTACACTTAACGCGAAAAGAGAGTAAGCCGAAGTTGGCGAAAACTTTCACAGAAAAAGGCGAACACTCCCTAAAATCGAAAGCTTCTACTGCCTAGTGACTAATTCGGCACAAGCCTAGCCGAACCCTTGAGTACCAATGCTCCAAATCGGCACAACTCTCCCTCTCAACCATCCCTCGATTTCCTCCACAATTCTCTCCCCTTATCACTCCACCATTTTCTCCTCAACTTCCTCCATAACCAATTCAAGCTTCCTTCGACAGTATTTCACTCCAAATCTGCCACTTACACGACTCAAGCAGCAAAATAACAATTCATTGTGCACTCTAGGACTAGAACCCCAGACCTCAAGAATGTTGGAACGCCGGCACCCCTACGACGCAGCGGAAAATTAAAACATTCAGTGATCCTAACCATGAATCTATGTGTGAGGAACGAATCGGGGTGAAAGAAAGGTTTCAAAATTACCGAATATTTATTCTGACTAGACAGTAATGCCTCAGCAATGAGTAATCTAATCTACTATCGAACCAAGCCGTAATCTATCGTAACTCTGGCCTCTACGTAATCCACCCAGTTGACAATGAACGGAAGGAATCCCCAAAACTATTTTGGAAAAAAAACTTTGCTTTGACGGTTGCTAGACACCAAGCAAAGAAAAAACGAGATTTTTATATCTATTTTTAGGGTTTCTAGAAATTAAATAAATATAACTATGTTTTATATCGAAAATTATAATTACATTAATTATAATAATGATTTTGGTAAACTATATATTTATTTGAATTTATATACTAACCAAATTCATGTTCTCATTATGCGTACAACAACCTTGTACATAATGTGTTCGATATTTGATTATCCAATTAAATTAATTTAAGCGACAACCAAACACAATACCAACTATGTTTTATTCCGTTCATTTCAACTATAGGGTGTGACCCTGTAGGTTCTTGTAACGATAGCAGTAATACTAGAACGATTCCAATGTTACAAACAATGAGTGGCACCTAGCAATGCATCATTGCTACCTAAGTCACAAGAAATCATGATTCGACATAACCTTTTTATGAATAACCTTTCATGCAATAATCCTTAAGTCCTTTATCTCTGGATTGGACACAAGTCATGGAATAGTCACACTTGCATAGTCCATTCCATGTTCCTTGATATCTTAAGTAGACTATGATATACAAATAAGTATGACATCTCATATCAACTTATTTAAGCAGTATTTCTAGTCTCACTGAATCAAGTGGCCTAAGATATTACTCCCATTATGTAGGAGGGACTTATCCTATATCGATCAACCATATCCCTCTACATAGACCATGGTATATCCAAGATCAACCTTTATAGAACAACCAGTTACGGTGTACGTTTGACTGTATCAAAATATAATACTCACGATGTTGGGATTATGATGATCTCAAGTCTGAGAATCATATACATATTAATCACTATGAGTAATGTTGTGACAATTACATAATAATCCAAGAAACATACTCATAACGGGTCAGTCCAATATGTTGTTCTCTAACACACATATTCATGCATCGATTTTGACATTGCATATCAATGAAAACTCTTTATCATCAATCAACTACATGTTAGTCTTGATGCATTATTGTTGTCCTATCCAACAATAATACTTGACTAAGGACCTTTTAAGAACAATCATATTACTCTCAGGACATTATTATAAAACAGTTTATTTATACACACAGAAAAGAAACTGAAATAATGATGGTAACGCCTTATATTAATAAACATGATAAATCAAGTATGTTATTACAACCATCTCATGATTGATCTTTGGGCATACTCTAACAAAGAATACTTCACACGCAACCTACCACTAGACCACAAGCTCATTTTGTGTCATAAAGCAAACACTAATATTTTTAAAACCTATCTACTAGTGTCTAGGTTCATTTAAGAGAAAAATTAAAAATTCTGCAAAAGCTAAGACTTGAACCCAGGCTTCTCAAACACTCCCATACACACCAAAATCACTTAGCCATTAAAGCAAACAAGCAATTTGTATCATAACGTGCAGAAATTAAATTCTTATAACTTTAAGGCGTTACAATTCTACCCTCTTAACAAAATTTCGTCCGTGAAATTTACCTGGTCAAAAAAGATGAGGATATTGCCGATGTATCACCTCCTTTGGCTCTCACATGGCTTCTTCTGAACTGTGATCACACTAAAGCACTTTGACAAGAGGGATAGATTTGTCCTCAGCACTTTAATCTCACGGTCTACTATCTGCACTGGCTCCTCCTCGAAGGTCAGGTCTGGCCTAACCTCGATCTCCTCGACTGGTACTATATGTGTGGGATCAGAGAGATAACATCTCATTATGGAGACATGAAACACATCATGAATTCGATCTAACTCCGGAGGCAACTCAAGCTGATATGCAACCGGTCCCACACGCTTCAGAATACGATAAGGCCCAATAAACTTAGGGCTAAGCTTACCCTTCCGTCCAAACCTTACAGCTTGTTTAGTTTGGTGTATTGGCTAAGCCAATACACCCCTAATCGGTGGGCCCTACCTAATACCTCTCTAACACGTCGTTTGGTTTGATGTATTGGTAATACGCATCTAATCCATTACCTTCTTAATCGGTGAAAACCACCGATTTCTATTCCCCCCTCTTTGCCCAGATTAGCTACCGATTGAGCATCACCTCCCTGATTTGCCCTCCCCCATCCCCTTGTTTCTCTTCTGTTCCTTCATCCGATTTCCTTCCTTATTTCTTTGCTTTTGTTTTCTGCCGATTTCCTCCCAGTCCATTATGCCTCTTTGCTGCCGATTTGTTCCCTCCGTTTCATTTCTTTTCTTTTTCGCTCTGCCACTCTTTCGATTGCCTTCTCAACCAGTCGACCTTCTTCTTCTCAACCAGTGAAACCAAAAAAGCCGACGATATCCCCACTGTCACCGTAGCCATCGCTGGTTCTATCGTCGACAACGCTCAGTCTCTCGAGCTCGCCACTCGAGTAATGGAAAATCTCTCTGTTTCTCTTCACTCTTTCTACCCTATGTTACAAATTTTCATTTAATTTCTCCTTTTTCTTTCAGTTGGTGAGTCAAATTGCTCATGCTGCTACTATTTTTCGGATCAATGAGTTTTTTTTAACCTAATTTCTTATTTGTTTAATGGTCTAATTATTGTTTTAGGCCATCTATTATGCTGAAATTTGGGATGTTGCCTCCATTTGATGCTCCACATCATCTGCGTAAGCATGAGTGGGCTCCCTACTAGGAAGGTAAAGTTTGGCTGCTGCCTTTTGTGATTGTTATAGGTTTCTTACTAGGTCTATAATTCTTAAAAGGTGAATTGTAGGAAGGATAGATGCGGACAGATAAATTGGATTATTTTCACTTTTTTGTTGAATTATTTTCACTCTTGAATTATAAACTTCATCTTGTTTCCTTATTCTTGCTGGTAATTCACAATTAGTTCTTATGTAGCCCTGTATATGGTTGCTGTAGAAAGACAAAGACAGAACAGAGATCAAATGATGGCAGAAAGTTTAAAGGCCATGGAATCAGAAGGTAGTGGTGAGCGAGTTTGAGCATTGACATGTTTAAATGTTCATAGGTTACTTATAACAAACTTGCTAATGAGCTTCCCCAACACTTCCTTGTGTTCTTACCTTTTGTGTGGAAGTCTTATGATGTGTGGGTTGCAAAGATTTTTTTTTCACCTATGGTAAATGGTAATAATTTGTTTGTTGTTGAGTTTCGATGGATGAATATCTAAGACTGATGATGAATGTTCCGCTTTGAGAACGAAAAATAAATGATCATCCGCCCCCTTTGTTGGGCTATCGATCTTTTGCATCTTGGTATTGCATAGAATTGTTAGAAACTCTCAAAGAATACAAACTCGTAATGTGGCAATGAAAATAAAAACCAGTATCTTTTGAGATGATCCTATCTCACTGTCTGTATTCATTTGAGCTCGTTCTTAGCCACAGCCTCAAACCATTAGTAAATACCAGAACTGTGTCCTGCAGTCCCCCATGGATGAAGTTGTCTTCCTCCTAGGAGAGTTTAATATATTTACTATTTACCATTTTCATATGTTTGGAATGTAAGAAAATACAATGCAAGCTCATGCAAATATAATATTTATGCAATTAACAACCACAAATTAGGAGAATCAATTGTAATAAACTTCATGAAATCCTTTTCTTTGTTTACAATTCGTGCTACTACCTACATGGTAGAATCTATGAATCTGTGAACCTATGAATCTCGTTTCTTTGGTGAGGATGAACCAGAGGGGAATCCAAAGAAAACCGTGAGCTTATAAGGAATATAATTCAAGCACTTCGCATATGATTTCCTCATGCATTCAGTTATGCAAAGCCCAAATATTATTAATATTTCACTTTGTTGTTCTCTTCTCCGTATACCTGCAGTTATTATTAGACAATTACTGTGCTATTGTGTCATTCTCTTATAACAGACACAGTCACATAGATGATCTTTGTAAGTCATCCTTCTGAAATCTAGAGATAGTCAAATGGGAAAGAGTCGTAGGCAGTCTAAGAAGAGGTGTACAAAACCGACTCAGAGTTTCATTAGAAACTGCCAATGGTGCGTCTGGATTTAACCTTAGCTACTGGTTGCAACTCTATGTCATTGAATGTACTATTGCGGGGTTCATGCGTATCAATCAAATGGTGGTAATCTTCCTCGACTGATGTTATTGTGTTTGTATCTGTCATTATGATTGAGCATGTTTCTGTGTCTATGTTACCGTTGCAATGGGAACTAACCAAAACTTGGATTATGGTAATAAAATTGTTCTTATACTATTTCATGTTTCATGTTTCATTGTCATGTAATTGTTTTTCTGAATTGTTTTTCTGAATTTAGCTGATTGCATTGATTGTTTTAATTCATAGGATCAGTGATGGACATCATTCAGCTTCATTGTTTAGTTTCTGGCATTGGTGCTCATGACATAGGCAGAGTAAGTAGAGATTCCCTTCTGCTGAAAACGAGGAACAAGTAAGCTTTTGATTTCTTCTGCTGAATGCTTGCTTTATATTGTAGTTGAACTAAGATCTTGAGGCAGTACTGCAACTTGTCAACAAATATGTCTTCTGGTTTTTGGTGCTTTAGAGGAAACATGTGCTCTTGGCAATTTAGCCTTCCTGGAGAGGTAAATTACTTTTGATTCATTGTGATTTTTTAGCAACCTTACCTCATGGCCTTCTATTTCCTGATTTATCAATGCATCATATAAATCCAGAATTGGCAGAGATTGCTTTTTCCCTTAACTTGTGGAATGGACACATGAAGTTGGAGGTTATTTTCAATGGCAACTTTGGACAGTATTCATTTTCCTGCTAGATTGGTGAGCTATTTTGTTTGAAGTGAAGAATCGGTTTCATGGAAGGCCAATTGGAGTTGAGAGCAAGGTGAAAGAGATATTGTATCGGCTTGAATTTCTTCTATTGAATGCTTGCTTTATATTTTTAGTTGAAAGTGAGATATTGAGGCAGTACTTCCGTTTAATTCAGAATTGTTGTAAATTCAATCGAGTTCTTGATGATAATTCGATATGGTTATGTTTTTTTTTATTTTTTAGAGTTCAATTCTTACTTATTAAATTTTATTAGTTATAATTATTTTAAATTTTATTAAATCATATATTTTAATTAAAATATATTTAATATTAATTATTTCAAATTATCTTTTATAGTATCATATAATATATTATGATTTGAGTAAATTCATATAAGAATATTAATTATTAAGAATTTTATTAAATTATATATTTTAAGTATAATATATTTAATAATAATTATGTTTAAATATGATTAAATTATTTATTATTCATATTAATAATCTTATCAAAATTTAAATAACAATAACAATAATAATTTACCAAAACAAATTTCTAGTAATTATTAAGAATTTTATTAAATTATATATTTTAATTAAAATATGTTTAATAATAATTATGTTTAAATATGATTAAAATATTTATTATTGATAATAATAATCTTATTAAAATTTAAATAACAATAACAATAATCATTTACCAAAATAAATTTATGCTAAGGGTATTCTAGTCATTTTAGTTTTTTCCACTATGCTATTACACCTCTATTCCATTCAACCAAACACAAGATTACTATTACGCATCTATTCTATTACATTCAACCAAACAGTTGATTTGCTATTACACCTCTAATCCAATACACCTCTAATCCAATACACTTCTAATCCAATACATCTCTAATCCAATACAGTGAACCAAACGCACTCTTAGTATCTTTTTCCATGGAGAAACCTTAAAAAATACATAATCCCCCACAGAATACTCAATCTCTCGGCGTTTAAGATTTGCATAGGACTTCTGCCTATCAGATGCTTCCTTCAACCAATCTCGAATCAGTTTTACCTTTGCATATCAGAAACCAACTCTGGCCTCAAAATTCACCGTTCGCCTAATTCAGTCCAATAGGTGGGAGTACGACACCTACGACCATATAACGCCTCATACAGTGCCATTTGGATACTGGACTGGTAGCTATTATTATATGCAAACTCTACTAGCGGCAAATAATCTTCCCAATTGCCTCGAAAATCCACTACACAACACCTTAACATATCCTCCAGTATTTGAATCACCCTTTCAGATTGACCATCTGTTTGGGATGAAACGCAGTACTAAAGTTCAGTCTTGTACCCAAAGCCTCGTGTAACCTCGTCCAAAATTGAGACATAAAACGAGGATCTCTATATGAAATAATAGAAACCGGTACCCCATGCAGTCTAACAATCTCAGCTACATACAGCTTAGCCAACTTCTGTAAGGAGTAATCAGTACGAACTAGTATGAAATGGGCAGATTTAGTCAATCGATCAACGATGAACCATACCAAATCCTTCTTGGTAGGCGTTAAAGGCAGTCCACTCACAAAATCCATGGTTACTCTCTCCCACTTCCAATGTGGAATTATAATTGGCTGTAGTAACCCTGAAGGTAACTGATGTTCAGCCTTCACTTGCGGACAAGTTAAACACTTACCCACAAAATCAGTTACTTCATGTTTCAGACCTGACCATCAGTACAACTCACGTAGATCTCGATACATTTTATTCCCGCTTGGTTGTATATCATATGGACAACTATGCGCCTCCTACAGTATAGATTGCCTCAAATCATTATCCCTCAGTACACAGATTCTTTTACGGAAACACAATAATCCTTCATTATTCAACCCAAAATCTGAGGTTTCCCCATTCTCCACTTGTCAGAAACGAGAAACCAGTGACTCATCCATCAACTGTTTATCCTTAATCTGTTCAGTCAATGTCAGTCTAACTTGCAACTCAGCCAACAAGCTACCATCTTCAAATAGGCTGAGACGAGCAAACATCACTTTCACTTTAGATACAGCCCTACGACTCAAAGTGTCAGCTACCACGTTAGCCTTACCAAGATGGTATTCAATCAAGCAATCATAGTCTTTAAGCAGCTCTATCCATCTTCGTTGCCTAAGATTCAAATCTTTCTGAGTGAGGAGGTACTTAAGACTCTTATGATTTGTGTAGATAGTACACTTTTCACCGTAGAGATAGTACCTCCAAATTTTTAATGCGAATACCACCGTAGCTAACTCCAAGTCATGAATAGGGTAATTCACCTCGTGAGGCTTAAGCTGACGAGACGCATAAGCAACCACCTTACCCTCCTACATTAGCACACAACCCAAACGAACGTGTGATGCATCATTGTAGATAGTGAATTCCTTCCCAGACTCTGACTGTATTAAGATAGGGGCCTCAGTCAGAACTTTCTTCAATTTCTCAAAACTTTCTTGCTACTTATCAGTCCAGTTAAACGGTACCCCTTTACACAAGAACTTGGTTAGAGGTGCAGTAATTAAGGAAAACCCCTTAACAAAACGTCTGTAATACTCTGCCAGTCCCACAAAGCTTCGAATATCAGATACAGTCTTAGGTGGTTTCCATTCCAGTACAACTTCAATTTTTTGAGGATCTACCCTAATCCTCTCGGCAGATACCACATGACCCAGAAAAGTCACTTCTCGCATCCAGAACTTACACTTACTGAACTTAGTATACAGTTGTTTTCCCCTTAAAATCTGTAGACCAATTCGGAGATGTGCATCATGCTCATCCTCGATTCTCGAATACACCAAGATATCGTCTATGAATACCACCACGAATTGATCCAAGTAGGGTTGGAATACTCGATTCATTAAGTCCATGAAAGCAGCTGGTGCATTCGTCAGCCCAAACGGCATCACTAGGAACTCGTAATGACCATAACGAGTCCTAAACGCAGTCTTATACACATCAGCCCCCTTAACTCTCAACTGATGGTACCTAGAATGAAAATCTACTATGGAGAAAATCGAAGCTCCCAGCAACTCATCAAATAAATCATCTATCCTCGGCAAAGTATACTTATTCTTAATAATTAGTTTATTTAATTGCCGATAGTCGATACACATTCGCATGGTCCCATCCTTTTTCTTTAGGAACAATACTGGTGCTCCCCATAGAGACACACTAGGTTGAATGAATCCTCGATCCAATAGTTCTTAGATTTGAGCTTTTAACTCCACCAGCTCTTTCAGTGCCATCCTATAAGGGGCGATAGACACTGGAGCCATTCCTAGTAGAAGCTCAATTCCAAACTCAACTTCGCGGCTCAGAGGCAACCTAGGGAGCTCATCAGGAAAAATTTGAAAAATCCCTAACCGTTCTGATATCTCCAATAGAAGGACCCCTAGAATCAGATACACTAACAGAGGCTAGAAACACCTCACAACCCTTGTGAACTAGTTTTTCGGCCCTTAATGTAGAGATCACATTATACAAAAAATCCCTTCGCTCCCCAATCACAGCCACCTCCTCATCCTCATTAGTCTTTAATACAATTCGCTTAGCAGCACAATCCAAATTTGCACGGTGTTTAACCAACCAATCCATCCCCAAGACTAGGTCAAATTCACCAAACGGTAGCTCCATCAAATCCGCTAGAAAATAACTCATTGAACTTTTAGGGGCACATCCCTGAATAACTTGTCTACCCTTACTGATTGTCCCAGTGGACTTAACACATTCATCTTATTAACAGTGCTCTCAAACATGATACCCAAGGTGCTAGACACAGTACATGCAATGTATGAATGCGTAGACCCTATATCAATTAAAGCAGTGTAAGGAACATTATGAAATTGGAACGTACCAGTTACAACATCTGGAGCGTCACATCCTTACGGCAACGAGCAGCATAGACCAGTGCAGGTTGTCTTGCCTCACTATTACCAACCCTTCTACCATACCTTTTATGACCTCGTCCCACACCATTTCCACCTCTAACCTGCCCATGGCCCCTTGGTGGCTTCTGACCACCTCTCACTGGCTGAACAAAACCCTGACCTGCAGCTTGCATCTGAGTAGGCCTCTGAAGACAATCTTTAACTTGATGATCCTTAGACCCACATCTGAAACATGCCCCAATCTTCTTCCAACACTCACCCAGATGATGTCTCCTGCAATCAGCACAAAGTTGTGGTCTTGCAACAGAAACCCCAGCTCAAACAGGCCCATCAAACCTAGCCTTCTTTTTAGGCCTTCTAGAAGAGCTTGAAGGCTTTGAATCCCTCATAAACCTGCCCCTATCTTTCTCACGGTTTTGACGCTCAGAGCGCTTCACATCCTCGGTGATTTTTACATTTTCCGTAAGGGCAGCAAAGTCTCGCCCCCTCTACGGAGCTATTAAGACTCGCAACTCATCCCGGAGGCCATCCTCAAATCGCACAAAGCGTTCATATTCTGTCGCCACTATTCCATGAGCATAAGAACTCAATCGCAGAAACTCTGCCTCATATTCAGCCACGGTTTTATTCCCTTGAATCAAACTCAAGAATTCCTTTCTTCGAGCGTCCACATAACTTGCGCCATCATACTTTCCTTGAAAAGCTGATTTAAAGAAATCCCACGTTAATCGGTCAGCCTGAGTAACTTCTCTCACAGTAAGCCACCACTGATAGGCTTGATTTTGCAGTAAAGACACTACACCTTTTAGCTTTTGCTTAGAGGTACAGTCGAGGTCATCCATTATTCTTTCCGTGGCTTTCAACCAGTATTCAGCCACATTAGGGGCTACTCCAGAAATACCCCTAAATATTTCTACTCCATTCGACCAGAACCGTTCTAAAATTGACCCATGGCCTATAGCACCTGTACTGGTCCCTGCGACCCTTTCCAGAATACGCAGCATAGCTTGGGATACTGCATCATCCCCAACCGCTCGATCGTACGGTCTCGACTCAGTCACCGGTGAAGCTGGTGCCTCTCTAGCCTCAATATTAGGCATGTGGCCTGACGCCGAAGACCCAGCTCTAGCACTTTCTCAGCCTCTACCACGGCCTCGTGTACCCTTTCCGCGAGTACCCCTAGCGCTCATATCGAATAACGTATAATCTGTTTATGAAGTTTTATGCATTAGTTTACAATTCCAGTAATTATTAACAGATGTCTTATGAAAAAGCAGTAAACAGAATTTGTTTTCGTAATTCAAGAGTCTCCCTATAGTTTTCAGTTTTTTTACAGTCTCAGTTTTCTCTAATTTAAAAGTGTCAGTACAGTCCTACTCTCTATAGTAATCTCTCAATATATTTTAGTTTAAGCAGTCTATAGCTTATAGAAACTTACAGATTCGGTGCTGGAGACTCAGTGTGCCACACTTGTAACCTTCAAAAATAATTCAAAATAGTTTTCCCTAAATTTTAATTTTTTTTTAAAATTCATTCCACAGCCGAGTTTTGCAACCTAACTCTGATACCACTAAATGTAACACCCCACACCCAACCTAGACGTTATGGCCGTATCTGGTAGGTCACATTGAAGTGTCTCTCAAAATTTGGCTTGTTGACAAACTTGTTTCTTAATTTTGGAAACCTCTTATTAATATCTAACGGAACACTTAAACATCTGTTTGCCTTGTTAACTGCTTTTTGTTATATTAAATTGATTTAAAATGCTGAAGCATTTTGAAAATTCTAATGTATAAAGCTCGTGTCTTTGAAAATAGTAATTGTTTCAAAAATTCGTTTTCAACTAACTAGCAGTATAAAATATGAAAGTAAAAACCCAATTAAAATTTAAAACCAAATTAAAGGCCTTATTACAAAAACAAAACCCAACCTATTATTTAAATTAGAATAAAAACATATATGAAAAATAGTGATTGTGTAGCCATCTCTGAGTCCCTCGCAGCACCTAATCACTTATGGCTGAGGATTACCTGCACAGTTAAAGGAGAGGGTGAGTTTACGAAACTCAGTGTGTAATCCCCTTCTAAACAATCACTATGAAAAATGTAGAATTAATCTGGGCTTGAGCCCTATACAATATCAGTACAATGTGGGCCTTAGCCCATTACAGTAACAGCGTGGGCCTTAGCCAAATACAGTAACATGTGGGCCTTAGCCCAATACAGTAAAACGTACAATGCAGTGATGTAACCCATCCCAATCCAGCCAACACACCACTCCGTACCACCAACACACCATGTGCGGATAAAATTGACTCACTCAGCCAACACACCAATATCGCAGCAAAACTGCCAGTAATAATAATGCAAAGCTGCCAGTAACAGTATTTGTGGCAAAGGCACCACTACAATATACTTTCCCTTTATCAGAATCCCAACCCCATATAGAATGTCATGTCATAAATCATACGTGTATGCAGTATATCATATTCAGTAACAATTATTTACATATATCATAGAGCAAAACAATCATTCACATTTTCCAACTCTTAGGGTATATCATTCATTTTACCCTATGGGGGTATTTCGGTCATTTTATCATTCGAGGGTATTTTAGTTATTTTACCCTTTGAGGATATTTTGGTCATTTTACCCTTCGAGGATATTTTAGTAATTTTACCCTTCAAGGATATTTTGATAATTTTACCATATTGGGGTATTTCAGTAATTTTACCCTTCGAGGGTATTTCGATAATTTTACCCTTCGAGGGTTTTTCGATAATTTTACTCTTCGAGGTTATTTTGGTAATTTTACCTTTTATGGGTATTTTGGTAATTTTACCTTATGGGGGTATTTCGGTAATTTTACCCTATAAGGGTATTTCAGTAATTTTACCCTTTGAAGGTATTTTAGTACTTTTACCCTTCGAGGGTATTTCGATAATTTTACCCTTCAAGGGTAATTCGATAATTTTACCCTATGGGGGTATTTTGGTAATTTTCTGGCCCAAGCCCATGGAAATGCTCATGGAGGCCTCTACAGTCCAACGCTCAGTTTTCTGCACGAGCGATCGCATGCTCATGTGGCCTCAATTGTCGTGTTTTGACTTTTCGACTTTTTTCGATTCGCGGTAGAGGTGGTGTGGATATACACCTGAATGTGAAGATGCGTTAAATCCACGGATGCCAAACCTATATTTGGCAATCAAACTTCGTTAATCGACTGCATAGTTATACAATTAATTAAACTTATGTTGTTACGACCGCTCACTTCCCCAACTTCGATCGAGTGAAGAAGAACGGTTCGCTTAGTCAGGTATTCGCCAACCCTCGTCCCTTCACGAGATTCCTAGGCACCAACAGTAATTGGTAAGCACTTAAGTTGACTTGTTAAGGGGAATCACTTATTTTGCTATACTTACCCAACGAGCGAGAGTACGACGACGAGAAGTTGCCCAATGATTGGCCCTAAAAAGGAAGGGGAATTCGATGATCAGAGGAAATAAGAGGGGGAGGAGTTGATTAGGGAAAATCGAATAAGTGAGAAGGAAAAAGAAAAGGAAAGGTGGGGGAGGATAGTTGTGAAATTCGGCCACAAGGAGAGAGAAGGGTTCAGCCAAAAAGGGAAGAAAGAATCAAGTTGGGAAGGAAGGATGAGAAAAGAAGAACAACTAAATGAAGAGGGGAGAAGGAGAGGAGCTTTCGGCAGTAGAAGAAGAGAAGAGAGGGGAGAGTTTCGACCAAAAAAAGAAAAAGAGAAGATGAGCAGAAACAAGTTCAATACTTGCCAAAATGTACACTTAACGCGAAAAGAGAGTAACCCGAAGTTGGCAAAAATTTTTTTAGAAACTCCCCAAAACCGAAAGCTTCTACTGCTTAGTGACTAATTTAGCACAAGCCTAGCCGAAACCTTGAGTACCAGTGCCCCAAATCGGCACAGCTCTCCCTCTCAACCATCCCTCGATTTCCTCCACAATTCTCTCCCCTTAGTACTCCACCATTTTCTCTTCAACTTCCTTCATGACTAATTCAAACTTCCTTCGGCAGTATTTCACTCCAACTCTGCCACTTACGTGGCTTAAGCAACAAAATAACAATTCATTGCACACCCTAGGACTAGAACCCCAGACCTCAAGAATACTTCACACGCCACCTACCACTAGACCACAGGCTCATTTTGTGTCATAAAGCAAACACTAATATTTTTAAAACCTATCTACTAGCGTTTAGGTTCATTTAAGAGATAAATTAAAAATTCTGCAAAAGCCAAGACTTGAACCCAAGCTTCTCAAACACTCCCATACACACCCAAATCACTTAGCCATCAAAGCAGACAAGTAATTTGTGTCATAACATGCAGAAATTAAATTCTTATAATTTTAGGGCGTTACAGATGCTACCTTAGTTAGAACATCATTCAGAATATAGCAAGTCATTTGTACCACATATCTCCAAGAAGAGATTGACAACTTCAAATACCTTAACATCGACCGTACTATGTCTAATAATGTTCGATTCTTTCTCTCTACCACACCACTCTATTGTGGAGTTCCTGACACGATCAATTGGGATAAGATTCCATTCTCTATGAGGTACCTAAAAACTCATCTAATAAATACTCCCCACCTCGACCAGACCAAAGTACCTTTATGGGTAAACCTAGTTATTTCTCCATTTCGGCACAAAACTTTTTGAATTTATCAAAGGTTTCACTCTTGTGGTGCATTAGATACACATACCCATATTTGTAATAATCATCAATAAAATTACATTATATTTGTAACCCCTTCTTACATTGACATGCATGGGGCCACATATGTCAGTCTGCACAAGTTTTGGGGTTTTTATAGCCCTCGTTCTTTTGCATTCAAAGATCGCTTGTTCATTTTTCCTTTCAAGCAAGATTTACATTATGGAAGATCAAATTCTTTAAGCAAACTTAAGATGCCATCTTTCACAAGTCTAGGTGCTCTTTCTTGGTTAATATGACCAAGTCTCAAATGCCAAAGATACGCCTCATTAGAGTGAGAAGTTTTAAGTTTCTTATTCAATATTTTAGTCTCAATTAATGTGCACGCATGTGGTTAGATCAAATAGATATTATTTGACATCCATCTATTAAGATAAGATTGTGATTTCAAAATATTGCAATTCCATTATTAAAAGTCACGGTTAAGTCGTCTTTATATAAACATGCAACTGAAATTAAGTTTCTTTTGGAACTTGGTACATAAAAAACGTCTTTCAAAATAGCTTTCTAAAATCATCAAAATAAAGATGTACATCTTTCACTGATTTAACTGCCATAGTTGTCCCGTTTCCAGTTCGTAACAATATATTCTTATCTCTAAGGTATTTTTTCTCCTCAAACCCTTGTAGAGAAACACAAACATGATTAGTGGCTCCTGAATCAATGACCCAGTGGTCTATTGAATCATCCACTAAACAAGCTTCTATTATAAAGAGTTCCATACATTTGGTTTTGGTGGATTCCTTTCACTCTTTACAGTTTTTCTTAAAATGTCTTTTCTTACTACAGAAGAAACATTTAGACTTAGATAAGTCTTTAGGCTTTCTAGTTCTCTTCCTTTCCACTTGTGCTGGCTAAGAGACCTTAGTCTTACCTTTCTTAGCACGCTTTATCTTTCCTTTTGAAGAAGAAGTATTAGCTATATTTTCTTCTGCTCTTCAAACCATCTGACTACAATTCAACATCAACTCATAAGATTGTAACTCCTTTATGAGTTGTGTAAGTGTCAGGTTTTTTTTGCCAAGGTTACATGCAGCCTAAAAGCCAGCAAATTCCTTGGACAAACGCTTGAACACCATTTCAATTTGAGTGTTCTAGTCTAAATTAGCCTCATTGTCCATGGCCTTGGCAAAATATCCCACAAGAGTTATCATATGGTCTTTAACCAGAGTACCAGGCTTTTGTTGGGCATTAATCAAGCTAGTTATAGCAGACTATCGAGCCATGGTAGCTTGGCATTCAAACATGTCTTCTTGCTTATCTAGAATAGTTTTGGCAGTCTTACAGCTCTCAAGTTGCTTATATAAGGTGCTGGTCACGCTTGCCAGCATACAACATGATCTATCTCATTAGACTCCTCCCAACATTTTCTAGCCTTAACTTGAGTGGCCGGTAGGCATTTATTATCAAATTTTATTTTAATTTCTCACAGCTCAGGAAAATTATCAGGTTCTTTTTCTATTCCTTATAATAATTTCCTTCAGTTTCTTTTCAGTGAGTATGTTTAAGAAGGGAGTTGGTGTTGTTTTCAAATTGAAAACAAAACATTCATATATTAATATCTTTGTATTAAGAAAATGTTTGAAAATGTTTTCCAACATTATGATATGCATTAAGATGATGCATGCGCCTTACATTAAACCGTGAAAACATTTGTAAGCCATTGCAATGATAATTCCTACACCCATTGAATCAAGCCACCATGGGCTGATCATGATCAACTAGTAAGAATATGGATTTTCATCTAATTAGTGTATTAACCTAATTCTTTAGGCATTCACGTGTACTAATAATCGTGTAATGTTTGGCCATCATTCTAACTTAAGTCGACCTTCGTGGGGAGTTACTTAACTAGAAGATCTTGAGTGTATAACTATTAACTCAACACTTATTACATCATGCACTACAAATGAGTCATTGTGGGACAATCTCATCGAGTAACATGCTGTGACTAGTTGTCCTCTTTAAAGATAGAACTTCTTTAAATATCGTATAATAGTACCTACCACAAAGGCCAGTCCAACTATTATACGGTTATAAGAGAGTTCTACTTACTTTCAGGAAATCTCATCAGTGAGATCCACATGACAATCCTATAGTGGGGTAGTTAAATTTCCATGTCATCATAAGATACCATTGATGGAGGCTATAGGTATTATTTTAAGACCTCCTACTCAATATTTCAAAAAAAAAATACAAGGTTTTTAACATCTAGTTTCAATAATGAATGATCAATATATGCATGACAAGTACATGTGACATTCTCCCTTAATCTATATGGAATGCTTATCTTATATATGTGTGAATATACATTCATAGCTATATAATTATCATTATGC
This sequence comes from Gossypium hirsutum, assembly GCF_007990345.1. Lineage (NCBI taxonomy): Eukaryota > Viridiplantae > Streptophyta > Magnoliopsida > Malvales > Malvaceae > Gossypium > Gossypium hirsutum. The sequence goes on from NC_053444.1 coordinate 41,170,337, forward strand.
ATACCTCATAAAATTAAACGACTCTGACTAGCTAAATTTTCCATGATTCCATCATCGAAAAGAATTGCAAAATTAAAAAATTCACCCCAAAGCATACTTTGGTTATTCAATTTTGCATCCACGGGCTTTTGTTGCGGTACTAGTTCATGTTTTTGTCTTCGCCATCTTTCTGCTACCGGCCTTCGCTGGATCGTTGCCACCAGACCATCGTCGGCCTTCACTTGGTTTAGCTGGGTCGCGTCTACATCATCTTGATCAGTTTGAATGCGTATCGATTGTTTAGGTTTCTAAATAAATGATAAAATAAAACCTTACGTGAAGATGATAGTCCACGATCTAAAATATACATGCCCGAAATAATAAAAAATTACATTTAATTTTTTAAGGATCACAAGTTTGGCGTAATTACTTTATCATCCATAATAATAAAATAACAAAGTAATATCATACATTCATTCGCATACATTCCTTTAAACATGTATATAATTATGAGAATATCACATCTTATCAAATATAATCATACATGAAGAAGAGAGAGAATTTTGGTCTTAGTTTACACTATAAACATAGTACAACCAAAGCTCTAATACCAATTGTTGGAAAAAAATTTGGTTCGAAATGATTTTCTTGCATAGCAGAAAATAAAAATTTTGAAAATTGATCCGGTTTATGATATTTATACCAATAAACCTCAAATCAAAATCGTAATTGTGTTTTCGGATAGACGGATCTATGTCGTTCCCTGCTTTCAACCAAATGGTCTTCTTCACTATTCTCGTACCACAAATTACTTCAAGTGTGGGCTCGAACAAAACGAATCAAACACAAATAATAGAAATAGTTTTCTATTTTTTTTGTGAAAACAAAAATTCTCTCTTTAAAATAGAAACTGATAGAATCGTTATTCCAAAAAATATATTTAATTCTTAGAGAATAAAAGTCTATCTATTTTTGGGTAAAATAACAATATCTGAAAGTTGTGTGTTAATAGCCCTATTGGTGCCATCTATTTATAGGAAGAGAATGTAGAACCCTTGTTGAACTAGAGAAGTTTATTTCAATTATAAATACAAAATCCTAGTTCAACTAGGATGTAGGGGGAGACAACCCTAGTTAAATATACTAGGGTTTGCTGTCCCCCCTTATTACATAAATGGCTTTTGGGCCTCTTCCATATCAGGTCCAATTACAAGTACTTTTTGGGCTTTTAACCCAATAATTTGATCCAACCCAATATTTTTTTCTATTTCCCAAAAATAAACTTCAATATATTTATATTAAATAATTTTCTCATCTCAATTTTATCCTTGGTAAAATTATGAAAATTTTACCATTGATAAATTTTACGAGAAACTATATTTAATATTTCACCATTCAACTTATTCACTATGATTGTATGGTTTATTTTCATTTTTGGGCTTTAAAATAGCTCAAAAACATAAACTCAATCTTTCGATCACTTTTGAGAATTCCTTGTTCATTTCTAAATGAATTCATTTTTCATTTTCATTTTCATTCTCATTTCCATTTTGAGAAAATCACATTCATTTTCAAATGATTCCATTTTCTCTATTTTCATTTTGGAGAAAACCATAATAATTTCCTAAATATTTTCCATTTCTCCATTTCTACTCATTCTATTCATTTTGATTCAACACGCAATTCATTTCTAGTTTCAACGAGCTAATAGATGGACATATTGGACATATGCAATTGAGACTCAAATGATTTATAATTAAGTTCTAGGTTTTCGCTTATTAATTATAAACTCATTTAGCCATGAAGTCATTCTACTATAGTATTGTGATTGAGCTCTCCCCAATGACATACCATTACGAAAGTAACTCGATTAGTGATTATCCAATGACCTTGTCATAAGTGTGTTATCCTTATAGGATATATTTAATCTCTTTTAGACAATATCCATTCTCTCAATATGATCTTATTTTATCTCATAATAACCATTACATCTTCCTTCTTGAAAAGTCAATTACTATAAAATAGTAATCAAGTCATTCCTCTCAAAGACGAATGACCCTGACCACATTTACTTTTCATCAAACATGTAATGTTAATGAGAGGATATCATTTACCCATGTCTCGGGTTATGAATTCCACTGTTGTGAATGACGTTACATATTGTAGAAGTTGTACACCCAACGCACCAACTATTGGTTCATTATCTATTCGACCTTAGGTTTTTACTTATATCAAAGTGTACGAGTCATGCATATATAATCCGTTATCCACTCAAGATTTAGGTATGCCACACTATGAACGTCACAAGTGAATAAATCTATAAACAAATTCGAGATCTATTCTTCTTGGGTCTTGTCTAATGTACTGTCAGTCTAATCAGTCACACATGTCTCTATCTTCTGGGAGTCATCTGCTCCGATACCCAAGACAAAATATCTTCATAATTGAACTTGATAGACGACATATTAGTCTTTCAATCGGTTTGCTCGTTTTCGATTAGACTAAGAACATTTTTAGGTTTGTATACTAATACATGTTGTCTTTTTGTATTGCGATCTGATCACATAATACTACTTAGTATTAGTTAAACAGTAGCCAACTAGTGAGCAACATTTGCTTCCATTTTGATTTGCGTGCAAAAATCATATGAGGACATTATACAAAGTATTAATGTAATTCATGAATAATTTTATTAACTAATCTTTTCAAAAAAAAAAATACAAGTGTGCATTGACAAAAATACTACAGTTAGAGCACCAGGTCCAACATAATCACTGTCATCTGGGACCTTGAGTTACAATGCGATCCGACTTGTCAAGTGATGACTTCATACTCACATGGCAGATGGAATTTGTAGGTCACCGAGCTCCACAACATTACCTTTAATTCAAACATACTTAAAACTATAACAATGTCTATCACAAACAAAAACAAAAATAAACCTATAAACTCTAATTTCTGACCGCAAAAAAAAAAAAATCTAAGAAAGTACTCGTTTTCACTTTCTCTCTCAAAAAAAAAGAATTTTTCTCATAAATATAAAATAAAAGGGCCTAAATTCTTAAATTTCTTAAAAAAAAGGCATATACTTATAATTTAACCCAAGAATCAAACACATATTTAATTCACTTATAAATTATTTTTAAATAAATTCTTTGAAAAAAAGGTATAATTACTTATTCAACTCTCCAACTCTATAAAAAAAGTCATTTTAAAATAAATTTGTATATTTTTCTATTAAAATTTAATAATTTTTATTTTTTATAATTTTTTGTCACATGTCACGCCGAAATGACTTTAGTTGAAAAAAATTAAAAATATTTAACTTTAACTATAACTGATAAAGCTAATTGTCAAATAATATTGTTGATGTATTTTGACAGTTCAAATAGCTAATTTAATGTAAAAAAGAAAATCCAAGAGCTTAATTGTTATTTTTTTTAAGAAAAGAAGTTTGAAAACATTTTCATTTGCATTTTAAAAATGAAAAGGACGTGTGAGCGATTTTTACACGCTTAAGCCTATATTTATTAAAGAAAAATCCACGCATACTCCCCCAAATCTGTAGCGACCGCTTCGCAACAACGGAATTGGTGAAACCCGAATTCACTACCAACGAGCACAGCTTTCACCATTATCAATCCTTGAGTCACCCATCCGTTTGTTTGAGGAAGAAAGAGAAAGCCCAGAAGAGATATAACCAAAGTAAAAGATGTACGTGAGAGCTGTGCCACCCACAGATCTGAACAAGAACACTGAGTGGTTCACCTATCCAGGGGTTTGGACCGCTTATATCTTGATCGTTTTCTTTTCGTGGCTCATGGTTTTATCTGTATTTGGCACCTCTCCGGGAATCGCTTGGACCATTGTTCATCTCACCCATTTCTTTGTAAGCTTTCTCTCTCTCTCTCTCTCATCTCGATTCGTCAAAGTTGGGTTCTTTTTTTGTCGTAATCATAAAACTTGGGTGTTTTTTTTTGTTGCATTCCTTATCTGGTTTTTAATTTGATATTTGTGTTTATTTTCTTAGGGAGTGTGTTTTCTTGATAGATTTTTACGATTTATTGAAACTCCCTGCGTTTGTTAAAATTTTGGGATTATTTCCTTAAGAAATTTAGCAGGTACCTTGGTTGCTCGTTGTAGAGGAATAGTAGAAAGTTCGACTTTTGAATTTGCATGTTTACCTATGTCTATGAGTACAGCTTAGTATTAAATTGTTCTGTTTTTTTTTTCTTTTGGCTGAATAATTTGTTCTGTTCATTGTGTTCTTGAATTAATTGTGCATGTTCCATCAGTTTCTTGGCCTTTTTGCTGCATATATCTTCTAGACTGTTGCTGGTTTATTTAGATAATTGGGGGGGGGGTGAGTTTCAGCACCAACTGAACTAGTACTTGGAATGAGATGGCATGAGATAGTTTTCTTGGTATTAAATAAGTTAGGCTTGCTCAGCATGCTACTTATGGTTAGATAGAACTCTTGAGGCTCTTTTGTTTAAAAAAAGAAAAAAAAAAAACTTGGAACAAAGGTAACTAGTGCACTGAATTATCTATGGGAATTCGGTGCAATTTCAAGTTGGCTTGAATGGTATATCCATTCTAAATTGCAATCGTACAATAGATGGTTTTCTTAATCCTTTTCTTTTTCGCCGTATAGACTTGCATGGCTAATATGAGGAAGTATAGAATAATACCATACTTCATCAATCAGGATGCTTAGTTATCTTGTATTTCTAAACCCATTGTTTGTCATCCTCTTGAGATGGTTGTAAAGAGTTAATTGACTTCATAATTACATCTGTTTTCCTTTGTCATGACTTGTGCAATGCTTTTCTACTTATCTTGATACTTTTCTTGATGACTTGTTGTCTGAATGAAAGGAAATTTGAATTTTTAATTCGTAAGGGTATGCTCAGTAGCACCCACCTGTGGTTATCAACATCTTTGCACCTCTTCTGAATAGCTTTCTTTCCTGTCTCTGGAGGAGTGGAGGAAAGCATATAATGCAAATTTACCAAAAAACTCTTCCCTTTTCTCATCATGCTTGAGATTCATCTGAATAACCAACATTCCTTTTTTCCTTTTCTCTACGTGGCTAGACTTAAGTTCTTTCAAGTGCTGTTTATAAATGTGAATCAATTTGTTTGTTCCTTTTCAGGAAATAATAAATTATAAATCTATTTGGAGATTTGCTTGTCCTTATACCAAAATTATAGTCTTCACTATTTACTACAACAATCATAAATAATATAGTATTATCAACTTTGCAGTCTATGTTTCTTAACGAGTTTGTTGCGCATTATTCATGTCTTACCTTAGGTTACATATCACTTCTTTCACTGGAAAAAGGGAACACCATTTGCTGTTGACCAAGGTATTTACAATGGTTTGACTTGGTGGGAGCAAATAGATAACGGCAAGCAACTCACTCCGAACAGGAAGTTTTTGACTGTTGTACCTGTTGTGCTGTAAGTGTTCAATTTCCACTATATAAGCTTTTATCAGAAATGGAACTAAAAATGTGAAATATTTTTATTCATGGGTAGGATGATTTTTCTAAAAACTAAATGCCATTAAGGCTTCTCTTTTCACCTGATTAAGAAGCATCCCTTTCTTTTTGATGCCTAGTGAGTTATGGACTTGTGGTTAACATTGCCAAAACCATGAATATCTCATGTATGGTCTAGTATACTCCTATATAATCAATTTGCAATTGTTCAGAGGATAGTTTACATAAGTAAATTTAAGAGAGATGAAATTCATTCAAATGTCCTCACTAGCCATCCACTAGTGCAATGGCTTCCCTTTGGGAAGATGAATCTCCATTGATATCAAATTTCTACCTGGTGATGTTAAGTATGTTGCAGCTTACACTTGTCAGTATGGAAGAAAAAGAGTTGCTACTTTCTGTTTGCTGGATAACATTTGAATGAAAAGTTTCAGAAAGCATGATACCCTGCTTAGTCATTTAAATTTGAACTGTTTACTTTGAGTTAGACATGATTCTTCACTCAGTGTCATTATTTATCTTGAGTCTTGACATTTTGGCGTGCTTCTTTCCATTGTCCCTTTGAAGGATGACATTTAACAGTTGACTGAAAAAGCTCATATATCACTCACTCACTAGACACTATGCCATTCCATAATGTGTTCATCTCTTTTGTGCATATTAAACAACTGTTTACTGCTGTGATATTTTCTTTTATTATGGTTAATGCCATCCTTCTCTTACCCGTCAGTTTCCTTGCCAGGTATCTTATTGCCTCACACACAACAGGTTATCAGAACTCGCTGCTCTTCTTCAACACACTAGCTGTTTTTGTGCTGGTGGTCGCAAAGTTCCCTAACATGCACAAGGTCCGCATATTTGGAATCAATGCTGATCACTGAAATGCAAAGGAATCCACCACACGTTTCTCTGGTACTTGGTTTTTATTATTTGTCACTCCAAAGAAGAATCATTATAGCACTGTACAGATAATGAAACTGAAAAGGGGATTTATATTTCACTTGAATGAAGTGATCGAATACTTATACCTCCCTCCTATCCTTTATGGCAGGGAAAAATACAGTCATATAGAGTAATATCTGCCCTTGTAAGCCATTGAGATCTTGTCCTGTTATCAGCTTCAGCCAAAAATCTCTTCTATTGCCCTCGAACTAGTTGATATCTAGAGATCAATGCACTTTCTTTTGCCTTTAGGATTGACCCACATTTACATGACGTGAGTTCTGGATTGAATCATCAGTGTCCAGGGTATCTCTAATTTTCCCTATCATGAGCAAACCCAAGTACTTGTGCTAGTACTTGTGCACATGGACTATGTCCTTGATCAAAGATGACGTTGGACAAGTTCTCAGTTGTGCCCTATTATTTTTCCTTGCACATCTAAAACCGTACACTTTGACAATTGTGTTACTTGCCGATGAGTATTGTATGATTGCAAAATCTTATACAGTGGTTTGAACTTTGAAGCCTTCTATCAGATCATTTATTTATTCATATACCAAAAAAAAAAAAAAACAAAGAAAAAAACGGAGCTCCTATTGTAGTTTCGCCATTTTCCTGACAATGTTCCCAGAAATAGCTTCATTGGGAAAAGGAAAACATTTGAATCTATGCGCCCTTATTGTTTAAGGAAAACTGGTTTTGCCAGACATTCTTGACTTGTGGAGATGAGGCTAATGTACTGTGAGGTAAGTACGGAGCATATTTTGATTCGCTTAAATGAAGTAGTTATTAAATGGTAATGGAATACCAGCTTTATTAGTATTAAGTAACTTGGTTGATAGAATAGAATAAGTTAGCATTAAATCTATATGCAAATTAGTAGAACAGAGTAGTTATTAAATGGTAGTGTTGTGATAGCTTGTTATTTCTGCTCACAAACTGTTTTGAGTTTGCTTGACTGTGTTATTGGTCGAGCAAAAGTTGAGCTATGTAATACTCGATTCAAACACCTTACGAGTCAAAATTTAGCTTTTCAATATAATATGATTTTATAAGTACGAAGAGCTTAAGTATGAATGAGCTCGAGTTTGAATATGAACCAGCTTAGTTTAAGTAGTTTGATTATGTCTCAAGTTTAAAATTTGATGTTCGGCTGAACTTTAGTCAAGTATTGAACATTGAAGTTTGAATCAAGCTTGAGCTCTAGGTTACCATTATTCAAGTTTGGTTAGGTTCGATTACGCATCTAATTACTAACATAATACTAAAAATTGTTATTTCAATTACCGTTAAAATTAAAATTAAAGATTAAAATTTTGAAATTCAAAAATGATGAAATTGGAGAGTAATGATTAAATTTAAAATATATGCATACTATAGGACTAATAGTAAAATTAACTTGACGGGTTCAACTATATTTAGGGGTGAGCATTAGGTCGAATCGAAAATTTTTGAGTTAATCGAGTTTTCGAATCTTATTTTATTATCCTAACTTTATTTGAAATTTTCTCGAATCGAGTGAGATGGAATTCGAATCGAATCGAATATATTTGTTCGAGTTAAATTTAAAAAAATAATTTTGGGTCTTTGTAACCATTGTCACCCATCTTAATAAAATTTGTTCACATTAATCAAAATTTTTATTAACTTTCATCACTTCATAATTTATTTATTAATTTTTTATATATTGGTTAGCTTCTTTGATTGCTTAGTTGTTTCAATTATCTTCAGATTCTTGTCACTATATATTTTAGAACTAAAAAATATATTAAATGTAAAAATATGATTTTTTAATTAAAGTTATTTTAAAAATAAAATGTGAAATTAATACAAATATAAAATTTTAACACAAATATTTTATGGCATAATTAATAATTCAATTTTAATATAAATATTTAATGTGACTAAACAATTCAATAATATAAATAATATAAAATGTGAAATTTAATTTAATAATATAAATAGTAGATATAAATAAAATTATTACTATTTATGTTTAGTGATTTTTTTGGATAATTTTGATTTTTTATTTGAGAGTAAAGGGTGAGAAGTAAAAGTTTAGGGGAAAAATAAAAAGTTTTGGAGAATAAAATTTTGAGGGAAAGTAAATAAGGGGAGTAAAATTTTGGAGGGAAAATATTAAAAAAAAATTGGAGGGGGAGGGTTTGGGATAAATGGGAGGTGGGATGGGAAGGGAATAAAAGTTTTAGGGGAAAAGTGGGAGGGAGTAAAAATTTTGGGGGAAAAATAAAAGGTTTTGAGGGTTTTTGGGAGTAAAATTTTGAGAAAAAATAAATGGGAGAGTAAAATTTTGGTGGAAAATGGATTTTGGGTAGATTGGGGGGTTGGGAGGGGAGGGAAGTAAAAGTTTTAGGGGGAAAGTGGGAAGGAGTAAAAGTTTTGAGGGAAAAGTAAAAAGGTTTGGGAGTTTGGGATAAAAATGTAAAATATTATAGTTTGATATTCGAATTATTCGAATTATTCGAGTTATTCGAATTCGAAAACTCAACTCGATTCGAACTCGAAATTCGAAAAAAAAATTCGAGTTGATTCGAATAACTCGAATAACTCGAATAACTCGATTCGTTTAACTCGAAATTTGAATTTTTTTTCGATTTTTTCGAGTCGAATCGAGTTTTGCTCACCCCTAACTATACTTATGAGACTAATGGTAGAATTCGACTCAGAATATAACCACTAAAATTTGAGAACAAAATAAATAAAATTAACCGAATAAAAATTGATTTATTTTTCTTAAAAGTTAACATTTAATTTATGTTATATTTGCCTAAGAGTTAGGTGAAGGCAAAGTTAAGCTCATTAGGTCCAAAGTTACAGAGTGGTTCAAGCAGCCACATGTTTGGACTCAAAAATAAAATAAAAACAAAATCCTACGTAACGATGTTATCTTCTCAGCTATTCATCTTTTTACGTTTTTCTTTGTCAACTACCGTAACAACATTTGTAATATACTTTAGATTATATTTTGGTCTTTATAAATAAGATATCATCATAAATTTAATTTTTAATTTTTATACTTTTATTTAATTTGATCCTTACTTTTTTTTATTTTGAGTAAATTGATTTTATTATTTTGTTGTTAACATAACACTATTTTAATTTATGTCATTCAATGTTATATATAAGACATAATAATAAATTTAGCATTAATTTTGACTCTTTTATTTAATTTGCTCTCTACTCTTTTGTTTTGATCCAAGTGAGACTCAACCTTTTATTGCTAATGTAGCACTATTTTAACTTATATGTCATGTTGACAAAAGAGTTAAAATTTTTAAAAATTAAAAAAATTGTAAATAAAAATTATAGTTTTCAAAATTATGAATTTTTGAATAAATTTTTTTTGTTATGATTTATAATTTTTTTATAATTTTAAGTTATTTTTTGACGTGTAATATAAAATAAAATAGTGTCACATCAAGAAAATAGACAAAATTGAATAAAGGTGTAAAGATTAAGGGCTAAATTTATTATTATGGCTTATTAATAAACACTATAATAAACATTTAACATCACATATTTAATGAAAAAGACTATTTTACTCTTTCATCTAATATAATAAGACATGTTTGCCCATTGTCTAGTAGGGACTAAAATGCAATCTTTAGCATAATGCACGAACAGTATGATACCTTTACCCTCACTTTCTTTTTGAATATTTGCTAATCTGATGATCCAAAGTGTACAAAGAGTTCAAAATATAACATCGGTATGCACCACCACACATATTTTTCAAACCTTAAAAGGGAGCCTTTCAACCTCTAATTTAGTTTATTTTGTAGTATAATTTTTGGGCAAAATAAGGTATAAAGGCAGTTTTTTGATTAATTAGGCCTTTAGGCCAGTTTTAAAATTAATTAGGGAAATAAGCTGATTTTAAAAGAGAGAAAGGAAAGCACACCTGACTGGATGCACTTTTCATTTCTCTCTCCAAGGTTAGGGCTTTTTATTTTTATGGTTAAGGGTTTTATTTTATTAGGGTTAGGGTTAGGATTTAGGGTTTTTTAGGGTTTAAGGTATTTTGAAAGTATTCAGGGTTTTCGATTGAAACGTCGAAAGTTCTTAGGTACTTTTAAGGGGTCAGGGATGTGATAACGAGCATAAACACACATACATTTCATATGTCATGGCGGGATATGACCATCACCTTAAAAATCCATTATGGGAAAATCTAGTTTCGGGGTAATAATGCTTGATACGATCAGGGGCCGAAGTCTATATGAAGGTCCCAGTTGGCGGTCATGATGCGGTTACGGGTTCAAGTATAACCGGGGGGCCAGGTGACGGTCGTTACACAATCAAGAGTTCAAGCTTTTTCTATACCCCAAATAATGCCATATATACACCATACATAAGATTGATGCCATAATCATATGAAAAACTCTGGGAACTTCCGGTGTGATCAACGTAAAATTTTTCTCTATTTTCATGCAATTAGTATCTTGAACCTTTTATTCTTGTCCGAAGGTTGACATCGAGGTGGACAGAATAGGGCTTTCAGGAGGAGAGCAGATGTTCCGGCACAGAAAAGGTCAAACTCGGGTCGGTGCGACAATGGTTGTAGTTATTAATGGGTTGTGTAATAACGATAACCATCTTCGCCCCAAAAGGAGCATCAACTTTATTGCACCGCAACAGCTGCTCCCCGCTTGAGAGTCTTCTTGCGTCTACGATGATGCCAGCCTTCGAATAAGAATGAAGGTTAAAGGTATTGGTTTCCTAGAAATGGAGAAAAAAATTACACCGATTATAGCAAAACACTAGAGTTTTTCCATATGAATATGGCATCAACCTTTTGTATGGTATTTATAGGGCATCATTTTTGCTTATTTGAAAAGATTGAGCTCGTGGCCGCATAACGATCATCAATCGGCTCCCTTATTATACCTTTATCCATTAGCGCATAACAACTGTCGATTGAGACCTCTACATCGAATTTCACCCTTGATCGTAGAAAGAAAAATCACCCCATAACCGACTTCTCTTGGATAGGCTTTAGAGGTAATGATCCCTTCTCGGCATGAAATATGAAATTTGTACAGCTCAGAGCGATATCGTATCGCCGATGATGTAACACCCCTAACCCGTATCCGTCATTAGAATAGGGTTACGAAGCATTACCAGACTTATCACTTAAACAATCATACATTTCATGTTCATTTCTCATTCCCAAACAAAAATCATTCTAATTCAATCACATAGTCCGTTACTCGAGCCATCGAGGCCCAAAACAAGCATTAAAAATAATTCGGGACTAAATTGAGAACTCAAGGAAATTTTGGGAAAACATTGAAAATTTTCAAAGTGCAGGGGACACACGCCCGTGTGGCCAGGCTGTGTGTCTCACACAGCCAAGTGACATGCCCGTGTCTTAGGCCATGTGGGCATTTGAAATGGGATCACATGGCCGTGTCTCAGTCCGTGTCTGACCCCGTGTAACTCACTAACTTGGGTCACACGATCAACCACATGTCCTTGTGCTAGGCCATGTGAAAACTAGACGGTACACTAACTTGTGCCATACGGCCAAGCCACACGCCCGTGTGCTAGACTGTGTGAGATTACCTAAATGCTTGCTTTAGAAGTTACAAGGGACACAGGACCATGTCTCCTGACCATGTGTCACACACGGCTGAGGCACATGCCTGTGTCTTTACCCGTGTGGACAAAATTAGGGTATGTTTCAAGCCATATTTCTCACCCAAAAGTGGCCTCAACCTACTCACATCAAATAACATATGACCATATCATCAATAGGCATTCAAACAAACCAAAATCAAGCCTAAATCATGCAATATCATTACCCACAACCATGATGCTAATATGCATCATAATTGACCATTTAAAAACATGCCAATATCACATCCGAAAGCTACCTAAATGGTCAAATACATATATGCATTATCTTGCCTATAACATAGCATGCATATCATATCTCAATTTCAACCATTTGGTCCTCACAATACCAATTCACAACAAAGCAATCACATAGTAATATATCAACACATAACATAAGGCCAATTACACATATTTACATAATCAAGTAGACCAAAATAAGCCAAATCAAATGGCTAATTACAAGACCAACATATAGGCTACATTAGCCAAAACACCTATACATGCCATTTAACCAAAAACATAAAGTCCAAAAGTACCAAGATGAGAGTTTGATAGTGTGATGCAATCTCCGAAAACTTCCAAACCGAGCAAGCTTTCGAATCACTATAAAACACAGAAAAATAAACAGAGTAAGCAATTAAGCTTAGTAAGTTCGTATAACTGAAAATATAACTTACCAATCAACCACAATTTAGGCAAGTAAATTAAATCATAATGCAACTCAATTTGGCCTCATTAGCCTAACACACAATCACCAACAAAGTTAACTATGAAATCACAAGTCTCATAGATTCAATTACCACATGATTCACATACATACCTGTACTAGTTCATATCGAACTTATACACTCTCGTAACAACACTGTGCCCGTTGAACCATTTGGAATAATATCGAATACTTGGGTATCTCGCACACTAAGTGCCAATACATGGTCGAAACCATCTCTATTTCATATCTCATATAGATGCTCACTCTCGAGCCATCATTGGGTCTACTCATACAAGCTGACGGTCAAAACGTAGCTACACGGTGCTGCTCACACAAGATGTCGAGTAATCGTAACACATGCCGAAAACTCAGCCACCGGTAAGACATACAAGATTAGCATCCAAAATACAGTAACTCCTAATGACATGTCATTTGTATCCTATCTATTACTAAGGTTCAACCGGGATCCGTATGATTGCCAATATCTCATCGATAATTTTCGTAGTATCGTATCATCCAATTATATCAATTAAGAATGTAAACACATATATAATTTAAAACTTATTAACATATGAACTTACCTCGAACTCGTCGGAGGAAAACGATTGTTCAGTCCAAAACTTTATCTTTTCCCCAATCTAATTTTGTAGGTTGCTTTTCTTGATCTATATAATCAAATTTAACTACTTTAATTCATATTTTACTCAATTCAATCCAAATTTCATGTTATGATAAAACTACCATTTTGCCCCTAAACTTTTGACTTCTTTATAATTTAGTTCTAAACTCATAAAATGTAAATTTATGCAATTTAATCCACACCCATGCTAGTCGAATTTCATACAAGCTTATAGCAACCCACATATTTCATTAATTCATATATTTCACCGTATAAATTTCACTTTTCTTAATTTAATCCCTATTTAACATATTCAACCAAAATCACTTTACAAAACTTGTTTATCTAACAACCATTCATTTTCTACCATCAAACATCAAAACACATACACATTCATCAATGGTAAAACCTTAATACTTTAACAATTTCACAAATTAGTCTCCGGGCTAGCTAGATTAAGCTACAACGACCTTAAAAACATAAAAATCAATAAAAACGGGACGAAAAATACTCACATGCAAGCAAAGGGAGATGGCCGAAAGCTTAAAGTTCTCCCATGGATTTTTCTTAGGTTAATTTTTGATGGAAAATGAGTACAAAAGATGATACATTGATTTTTCTTTAGTTTAATTTACCTTAATTACTAAATTACACATTTAACCTTTGTTTTTAACTTAAAAATTCACCTATTTAATGTCCATCTTTGTCCACTCAAATAAAAATGATCTATTGACCATTCAAGTACTCACACATTTAAATTCTTTAGCTATTTAGTACTTTTATCTAATAGAACAAAACTTTTACATTTTACGCGATTTAGTCCTATTATCAAATTAAGCATGCAAATGATAAAATTTCTCAACGAAATTTTCATATGACTCTATTAACATGATATCTACATTAAAATAATAGTAAAATAAATGTTTCGACTTCATATTTGTGGTTCTAAAATCACTGTTTCAGTTTAACTGAAAACGGGCTGTTATAGATGACTCAAGAATACCTTGAATGTAAACCAAATATTTTTAGCGGTCGAAATTTTTAAGACTGGAAAATAGTTTATAGTGGAGAAACGGAGAGGATTGGAGAGAAATTATATGATGATTGAGGGATAATGAAGCTTGGTATGTGAGAGCCATTTTATAGCCATAGGGAAGGTTCTGTTTGCAAAGAAAAACCTTAAAATCGCGCTGGAATATATTCTAAACATGTTAAAGTGTTTAAAGCGTTCAAATTATTCAACGCGTTAGGCTTTTCTGCCTTGGGGAATAATAAATTTGTTAGAGAAAGCTCGTCCAGTTGGAGGGTTTCCTGCGGACATGGCAGGAAAGCACGCCTAGTTGGGCTAGCTTTCTCTAACAAATTTTATCTTCTGAGGGTGAAAGTAACTTTTCAAATGCTTGCTGCGCATGTTATGTAGCACAGAATCTCGATGAAATTATATAATTTCTGAATGCGTGATGAAAATTATTTGCACCATACACTATGCAATGAATATATGCATTCGTAAATAAAATTCATAGCACATATTCTCTTATAAAAAGGGCATAATTTTTATAGCATATATACGCATCAAGTTAATATCAAATAGAAGCATCTTACATCACGGGTGAGAGTTGTGTGTACTCCTTCAGACAACTCTGTACTTATTTTTTTTTGCGTTTATTCATCCAAATCATGATCGATATTGAAATGAGTCGACGAGTGAAATTTGTTATATACTACGATGGTTAAATCTGTAATACAAAGTTCATGGTGGTGTTTGTAAGAGCGAAGTCCGTGGAATTTGTGTTCAATAGTACAATTCAAATGCGTGAGACCATTTCGAAAGTTACACGGCCTGGCACACGGGTGTGTGGCTTGGTCGTGTGACCTAACTTAGAAAGTTACATAGGCACGGACACGGGCTGGGGCACGGAAACGGGCTGAGACACGATCGTGTGTTCCTATTTTGATTGTTAAACGGCCTGAGATATAGGTGTGTGTCTCAGCCGTGTGAGTCACATGGCTTAGCCACACAGGCGTGTGATCCTTGCAGCTCAATTTTTCTAACTTTTTTTAAAATGTTCCAAATGTTTCTGATTTAGTCCCGAATAATTTCTAAAGTGTTTCTAAAGCCTCGAGGGCTCGATTAAGGGATGATATGCATGTATATAAATGGATTATGATATGTTTATATTAAAGTTTGCAAATGTATGTTTTAAAGTTATGTTTTTGCAGTAATGCTTCGTAACCCTATTTTGACGACGGATACGGGTTAGGAGTGTTACATTATCGATCTTTTCGATGAGTATAGTGTTAGTGCCACTTTTAATGTTGCTGACCTTTCTCCTTCTAATATTGCAGATTCGAGGACAAATCTTTTTGTGGTAGGGGGAATGATATGAGCAACTTGGTCCAATTCAAAGGTCATAATAGAGATGAGATTAGTTTCTCTCAAGGCCCAATCACGAGATCCAAATCCAAACAACTAAAGTTAAACCTTAACTTATTCGTTTAAGACTTTATCACAAAAAAAATCGAGAAGAAGAGTTGAAGCTTCAAGACAATGAATTTTGGAGCAAGAATGAATTAGAATGGATTAATTTCGTTTATGGGCCTAAAGTCTCAATTTATGATGACAAGCCCATGTGGAGAATGTTAACAAGCTTAGGTTTTTCATATTAGATTCGGGTCCTAGGCTTAATTTTTATTATACATGAGTCCAATATTGTATTTATTATCTCTTATTATTTTATTATTACGAATTTTATATAATTATTAAGTATTTTAAGTTATTTAGGAGTTTTATGTTAACAAGAAAGTTTTGTTTAAAAATACTTATTGTTTAGATTAATTAAAGTTTTAGTATACTTTAGAGTTTTATTTGGATATACTTAGCTAACCTATATAAAGGCTTCTTCATTGTTCATTAAGCAGACAATTGTTTTCATTAATAAAATTTTCAACTCTGGGAGTTTGTTTCTTGTGCAAGAATTATTTCTTGTGGTTTTTAGAAGTAGTTCTCTTCTGGATTTTCTTTAAGGAGTCGTGAGAATCCATTCTTCACCCTTCAATTTGCCAAGGATTATTTCTTGGAGGGTTGATTAGAGCCATTAATTGAGTTTGTTGGGATTTATATCTCAAAGGGTTCAATTGGACATTTATCTTTCTATCTCTAATAACCATCGATTTATTCAATCCATCTTCCACTTTAAATTTAATCTATTTCTTTATTTTTATATTTTTATTATTTGTTATTTGTTCTCAAATTTCTTCTTTTACTGTTTTCGACTTCTTTATTACTAAATTTGTTTAATTTATTTTTTCAGATTAGATCAGATCTAAATCTTTCCTTTTCGAGTCGAACAACTTGAATTCGATCCTTCTTCTACTTCTTCCATTCATTCCATTTCACTTATTCATTGATGTAAACGTCTATCTATAAGTATAACAAAATCTCTTATGGCATACATTGTATGGTTACATTTACATTTCGCCTATGTACAAACTACTATCTATGGCTACTACAGAGTTTCTTGTAAAAATACAATGTGTGGTTATTATTTTGACTCAGTAAAAATTCAAACTTTCCTACTTTATCTCTTAGTCTACTGGATATACTTTGGGACACTACTTAATGAACTTCAGCGCAGACTCAGACACACCGTTTGACTTTCTCAGTATACATAACAACCCAGCGCACTGCTCCCTTGGCATAGCCTTGGCATTGTCTATTGGCACATATTCCTTTGCAGACTTGAAAACAGAAACAACTTTTATAAGTTCATAAGAACTTAGTGACTTAAACCGTAGAATACCTTTTTCATTCATTCTACATTGCATATGTTATTTTGCACATCCTTGAAGTATTTCTTGACCTTTCTACCTTATTTGGTAGTTACAATATTGAGGCTACCATCTTTCTTTCTTCAAAACCATTTTCCCCTCTCATGAGTGTACTACACTTAACATCTCTTTACTTTCTATATCCTTTCTTAAATCTTACCTTATTATCAAACTTAATATCTTTTTTCATACTTACTAGTCTTATCATTTTTTTGGACAGGGTAGACTTTGCCTAATACTTAACTCAAAATTTACCTAGATCTTCCTTACTTCAGTGCACTTTTTATACATATTTTCAACACATAAATTTGCCTCACCATGTACTATGGGGCACACTAGCCTAATCCATTGTAACTATACGGGGTTTACCATTTATTTGATGTCCACCCAGAGGCATCTTCAGATGGTCATCACAAGATCCATTCTTCATATTTCGCCACAAAGGCATTCCTTTCCAAAGATAGCCACAGAGGCTTTCTTTTCAAAGTCTTGCCATGAAGGCATCCTTTTAATAGAGTTTGCCATAATGCATTCATTTAACTAAGATAGCCATAAAGATATCCTTTTAACAGAGATAGCCATAAAGGCTTCCTTTAACAGATACTGCCACAAAGGCTTCCTTTAGTAGAGTTAGCCACAAAGGCTCCCTTTTAACAAAACCAGCCACTAAGGCTTACTTTTATGGAAATTGGATTTCTTGACGATAAGGATTCGCCTAAACTCACAATCGTGAGGTTTTCCCTTCATCGCATGGTACTCACTCAATCGTCCTTTAAAAATTTTCTATATAACTCGATTTCAAGGTCATATTCTTTCAGTAGCTCCATCCACCGTCGTTGGCGTAGATTCAAATCCTTCTGTGTCATCAAGTACCTTAAGCTCTTTGATAATACTCTAAAATTACACACTTTTATGAGTTAATTACATATATATTTTGAGAATGATCCTACTAATTTAGGCTGTTTATGATTTTTTATCTTGTAGGGACTAAATTGAAGGCAACAGGAAATTTAGGGGAAAAAACATGAATTTAAAGATAAAATGGGTTAGCATGCAAAATAGAGAAGAAATGGTGCCGAAAATACAAAGTATGGAAGACTTGGAGAAAATTTTCAAAGAAGAGATTTATGGACATAAAACTTTGTTTAAATTTGAATTTTATTTTTAGGATTATTGTTAGGATTATTATTATATTGTTTAGTTTTAATTACAAATTGTATGTCTTCAACATTATCATCTAGAGTTTAAATAGGAACCAACTAGGTTTTTCATGTATTATAAATAGGGGATTGAGTGACATGAATGCTCAATCATGTCTTTTGTAAAAAACTCCTTCCCCCTAAGGCTCTTAGCCTTTTGTTTCTTTTCTTTTCCAATAAAATTTCATTCCATTAAACTTGTGTTTTTTTTTCTCGAAAAGCATGAGTCACAAAACTCATCTAGCCAAAGGTTATCAAGACTCCTCCAAAAGAGTTCATGAGGCTTAAAACCTGCACTTAGCTATTCCTAACCAGTATTCATAAGTTCTCTACATTACAGGACTGACGTTTCGTCCATGTCCTTCCAAAACTAATATTTTCAACTTGTGCAAAGAATAACCGCTTTGTATGTTTTGGGAAGGTTGCATAGTCAGTTCGCTAACTTACTGCGTCAGAGGTTGTCGAGCCCAAAAGATGAAATGGCGTGACATTCGCCATTGAGAAATGATGATTTAGTGTAAGATGGTCCCATAAAAGTGACAGTTGGCTAGAGTCATGTTCCTCTAGATCGTAAGGCTATAACCTAAGTGGAGCTGGTGATTGTAGGCGTCCTATTCCACTATAACTTTCTTATTCAGTTATGAGAAGGATCACTTAAAAACCTATGATTGAACCAAAAGAGGATCGAGATAACGGGAGCTAGAATCCCTCAAATTTAAAAACCCCTTCCCTCAACTCTTTTTTTGTTGCAACTGAAACTTCAATTTATTTAATTTCAACTCGTCCATATTCTTAATTCTATTATTTATTTATTTATTTTTCCAGGTGAGGTGTTTTTCTTGGGTACGACTGCGCCCAGGATTTTGAGAAACAAGAAGCTATAGCGATCTAGTCCCTGAGGATTTGACCCTACTTCCCTTATACTATTCTTTTCGTTATTTCTTAGGGATAGGTTATTTTTTTTGCTTTCAATGACACACCAAAATTTGGCACCGTTGTTGGGGATTGGCAACGCACTAATCTTGTTTCTTTTTCTTATGACCAGGTCTGCTCTAGGGAATCTTACGTTCGATTCAGAAATAGAAAAGACTGCACGAGCAAATTACAAGGAGTCAGAGGTGGTAGAAACTTAGAGTAACCCACCATCGAAAATAGAAGAAGGCAACGAAGTTGAGTCTAGGATTAACAAAAACCCTACTCAAACACTAGAGAACGAAAAAATAAAAGTCGATCCACTGCAAGAAGTGGCTAACACTAGGGTTAATGTAAACTCGAATCCAACACAACAACCTATGGCTTAAACGATTCAGTAAATGACCGAATCTCCTGTAGAACAACAACCGTTATGCATTGTGTATCCTACTATGGATACTAATTTTGAACTTAAGTCAGGATTAATCCAGTTGTTGTCGACTTTTCATGGATTAAAAAATTGAAAATCCACACAAACATTTAAAAGAGTTTCATATGGTTTGTCTTAGTATGAAACCTCAGGAGTAATTGAGGATCAAGTCAAATTACGTGCTTCCCCTTTTTTGCTAGCAGACTTTGCTAAGGAATGGTTATTTTATTTACCTCCTGGATCTATCACAACCTAGACTGATCTTTCCCGTTTGTTTCTCAACAAATTTTTTCCAGCATCACACGTAGCTAAATTAAGGAGGGAGATTGTTGGGATAGGGCAAAAGGAAGTGGTGTCTCTTTATGACTATTGGAAGCGATTTAAGAAGTTGTACGAGTGTTTCCCGTAACATGGGATAGTAGAACAATCTTTTTTCCAATACTTCTATGAAGGCTTGAAGCCCATGGAAATGAACATGATAGATGTTGCCACTGAAGGGGTATTGGTCAATATGACCCCAACAGGCAAGGGACTTGATATCCACGATGGCTGCAAATACTCAGCAATTCTGAGGCAATCCTGAACCCACTAGAATAGTTCACTAGCTAAGTATTTTAACTTTAAAAGATAAAGTCGAAAAACTTCCTAATATCATAAATTCTCTTTTTGTTGTAAAAACAAGACTAGCCCGACTGTGGGGATTTTGTTCAGTAGTCAAACATACAACTGATGCATGCCTTAGTTTTGTGACAATACTATGACCCATTTAGATGCTGTGGGGAACTTTCTTAGGCCGCCCCAAAGGTGACATGACCCTTACGATAATACATATAACCTAGGATGGAAAGACCATACTAACTTGAGTTATGGGGCTAACCCATGGTATAACCAGCCATACCAAAATTGGTTTCCACAACAGACACAAGATTCAGGTACCTTCCTAAAAACCATGGTAAATAAATTAGCAACTAATGTGCTTGATTTAAAACAATAAATACAACAGCAAACTGTTGATTTTCAAAAGAAAATAGAGGAATTCAAAAAGATAACAGAGGATTTTTAACAAAAAATAGAGGCATCTATAAAAGAATTGACCACGTTAATTGAGAAAATAAACTCACAAGGAAAGTTTCCGTCACAAATGGAACCTAACCCAAGACAACATGAAAATGCAGTGACGTTGCAAAGTGGAAAAATACTGAAACCAAATCCTGGCAAGAATCTTGATTAAGATTCTGCCCAGAAAAAGTATGAGAACGATGAACAGGTCCGAGCGAAACCTCCATTACCCACAATTCAACCTTCATTTCTAGGACGGTTGAACCAACATCAGAAATGTAAAGAGGAAAATGAGATCCTCAAAATATTCAAAAACGTCGAGATCAACATACCATTGTTGGATGCCATCAAACAAATTCTACGATATGCCAAGTTCTTTAAGGAACTTTACACCAACAAACGAAAATTGACTGGAAATGAAAGAGTAAGTGTTGGTGAAAATGCATCTACGGTGTTGTAGGGGAGGATGCCAATAAAATGTAAAGATAGGGACATGTTTGCAATACATACAAAATAGGCCACTTAGGAATTAAAAAAGCTATACGTGATTTAAGGGCCTCTATAAATGTAATGCCTTTTTATATATATGAGTCACTTAACGTGGGTTTTTATTTTGAAGAAAAAAATGTTATCATTCAATTGGCGGATAGATCTATTGTGCATACCAAAAGAGTCCTTAAGGATGTATTGGTGAAAGTCAACGGACTTATCTTTCCTGCGGACTTTTATGTGGTAAAAATGCAAGAGGATAATGCTCCTAGGTCTTAAGAAAACTTGTTGGGACGACCTTTCCTTAGTATTGCAAGTACTAAGATTGATGTGCGTAGCGGAACCCTCACGATAGAGTTTGACGGGGAGATCGTGGAGTTTAAAGTTTATGACGCTATTAGTCACCCTAGTGAAATTTTGAACGTAAATCGTGTTGACATAATTGACTCCTTAGTAGAAGAAAATTTTGAGTCACTTCATGAAAGTGAACTGGAAACATTTTTTGATGATAATTTCGATTCAGAACCAATTTTCGAATATGTTAATGAATTATTGCCTCCTATGAACACTAAACTTCTACCTTCTATTGTGCAGGCACCAAATTTCCAAGACCATACAATTGGAAAAATTCATCTGGAACAACCCCAATACAAGTTGGACCGTCAAGCTAACGACGTTAAACAAATGCTTGTTGGGAGGTAACCTAATCTTATTTTTTTTTATTTTCTCACATGTTAATAAATTTTATTCTCTCTTCTTATATCTAGGAGAATCGAGGAAACAAAAAATTAAATTATGAAACAGGTGGCGAAAACAGTAATCAAAACGACATGGGGAGTGTTCCAAACCCTTTCTTTTTCATCATATTTGTTAATATTATTTTCACATTGAGGGCAATGTGATTTAAGTAGGGGGAGACATTTTGCATTATTTCTGTTATTTTATCTTTTGTTTCTTCTAGTGTGTTACTGTTGCTACTGCCTTGTGTTTGTTTTTGCCCACATTTATTTATTTTAGTATATCGTGCCCCTTTTTATGCCCAAGATTTTGACTAAGAATTACCCACTGTTTGACCTGTGAGCATGATTCTTGTCTACTGAGTTAGTTATGATTTTGCTATATTGATTTCATCTCCACTGTTTTATTTTTATTAAGTTAAAGTAATTATGATTAATGAAGTTAATCCTATCTTGTTTATAGTAAAATCAATTAAGTCTAAATGCAAAGAGGACACTTAATACGAATGTATGCTAAATTTATTTTCATGACTGTTAGGTAGTTGCGAAAACTTATTTTTGACACTTGATTGTTTTTCATAGTCCTCCAAAATTAAAATTCCATTTCTAAATAAAAAAAGAGAGAAAAAATCTGATGATTCCGTGGTTATGAGCACAAGCTTACAACGTGATTGACTAAGTAACCGTGGAAGGGTGTTTGGGTTGCCATCCTACTTCGTGGAAAAATGTTGTGTGACGTGTTAGATAAAATTTTGCTAACTAGAATTAAACAAAAAAATTAAGAATGTGTTGGGCTGAGTAACCGCGGTGGGGTGCTTGGGTTGTCATTCCACTTCGCGTCAAAAGGGCCAAAACATTCTTAAACAAAAATATATATAATATAATAAATTAAGAGTATGTTGGGCTGAGTAACTGGGGTGGGGTGCTTGGTTGTCACTCCACTTCGCGTCAAAATGGCCAATACATTTTTAAGCATTAAAAAAAATAAAATGAAAATAAATAAATAAGTAAAACGAAGGAAAAAAGAGAATTACATTTTGGGACGAAGGGTGGAACAAATAGGGTGTCTTGGTAAGTTTAATAAGTTACCCTACTTTCATGAAATAATCCAAGTCGATTTAATTTTTATGTGTTTAAGTTGGAGTACTTTTTCGATTTTAGTTAAAGCAAGCTAAAGGTTCTCTTAATTTTCGTATGCATTATGCCTAATTTTTATAAAAATTTGGAGTGATACTTCTTTCATTGTAAAATCTAAAATTACATAGGGGAATAGGAACCATACTTGAGGGAAAACATGGGCTAAGTAGGGGGAATATGATAATACTGTAAAATGACACACTTTTAAGTTAATCACATATATATTTTGACTACGATCCTAATAATTTGGGTTGTTTATGGTTTTTTGTCTTGTAGGGACTAAATTGAAGGCAAAAGGAAATTTGGAGGCAAAAAGTGTGAATTTAAAGAAAAAACAGGCCAGCATGCGAAATAGAGAAGAAGTGGTGCCGAAAATACGAAGTGTGAAAGATTTGGGGAAAATTTTCAAAAAAGAGATTTATGGACATAAAACTTTGTTTAAATTTGAATTCTATTTTTAGGATTATTGTTAGGATTATTATTATATTGTTTAGATTTAATTTCAAATTATATCTCTTAAACATTATCCTCTAGAGTTTAAATAAGAACCAACTAGATTCTTCATGGACTATAAATAGGGGATGGAGTGACATTAATACTCACTCATCACTTCTGTAAAAAAAATCCTTCCCCCTAAGGCTCTTAGCCTTTTGTTTCTTTTCTTTTTCAATAAAATTTCATTCCATTAAACTTGTGTTTTTTTCCCCGAAAAGCATGAGTTACTAAACTCATCTAGCCAAAGGATATGAAGACTCTTCCAAAAGAGTTCATGAGGCTTAGAACCCGCAGTTAGCCCTTCTCAACTAGTATTCATAATTTCTCTGCATTACAGGACCGACATTTCCGTCCATGTCCTTTCAAAACTAATATTTTCAACTTGTGCAAAGAATGATCGCTTTGTATGTTTTGGGAAGGTTGCATAGTCAGTTTGCTAACTTACTGCGTCAGAGGTTGTCGAGCCCAAAAGACGAAATGGCGTGGCATTCGCCATTGAGAAATGATGATCTAGTGTATGACGGTCCCATAAAAGTGACAATTGGCTAGAGTCATGGTCCTTTTGATCATAAGGCTATAACCTAAGTGGAGCTGGTGATTGTAGGCATCCCATTCCACTATAACTGGCTTATTTGGTCATGAGAAGGATCACCTAAAAGCCTATGATTGAACAAAGGAGGATTGAGATAACGGGAGCTAGAATCCCTCAAATTGAAAAACCCCTTCCCTCAACTCTGTTTTTTGTTGCAATTGAAATTTCTATTTATTTAATTTCAACTCGTCTATATTCTTAATTCTATTTTATTTATTTATTTATTTTCCAGTTTAGGCATTTTTCTTGGGTACGACTGTGCCCAGGATTTTGAGAAACAAGAAGCTGTAGCAATCTAGTCCATGAGGATTTGACCTTACTTCCCTTATACTATTCTTTTCGTTATTTTTTAGGGATAGGTTATTTTCGGTGCTTTCAACAACACACCACTCTTATAGTCTAAGAACACATGACACTGCTCCTCATAGAGATAGTGTCTCTAGATTTTTAGTGCTAGCACCATGGCTACTAGTTGCAAGTCATGTGTTGGATAGTTGTTCTTATACGGCTTGAGCTAGCGAGATGTGTACGCTACAAATTTCCCTCTTCATATGAGCACACATCCTAGTCCATTTAGGAATGTGTTAGTAAACACAGTGTACTCCATGCCAGACTTTAGTTGAGCTAAAATCGAGGCCTCAGTTAAAATTGCCTTCAGCTTGTCAAAGTTCCACTGACATGGCTCTGTCCATTCAAACTTTTCTTTCTTTCTTAACAGTCGCGTGAGAGATGTCACCAACATGGCAAACCCTTTTTTGAACTGCCTCTAGTGGCCTGCCAAACCCAAGAAATTACGTACCTCAATGACGTTTCTTGACAGATTCTACAAATATAATGTCACCCAAGAAATGGAATTCTCTTAGCCAAAATTTGCACTTATTGAATTTGGTGTACAATTGGTTTATCGTAGAGTTCTTGGCACAATCTCTAGGTGTACTTCATGATATGCCACACTTTTTGTAACACCTTCTACTCGACCTAATTCACCGAGTTTTAATATCATAGATTACCACCTAAAAAAACTTAGAAAAATTTTAAAACAATTGGCGTATAAATCTTTTGAAACATATTTTTCATTATCTTTTTCAGTGTATTCAAAACAAAACGGAAATGAAGAAAATCTCTAAAAATACATCAGGCCTTTGAGAGTAATATAAGACATTAAAACTTAAAAGTTTGCTACATAATATCCCATAGAGGATTATATGCCATATTCCTTAGATGTCCTCTGTATGCATAATATCCCAATTTGCTACTACCTTGATGCATTCCTTACTTGGTCCCTCTTGATGTTCCCACTCTTACTGCGAAACTTGAAACATGAACAAGCACCTGTAAGTTGAAACGAACTTAGTGAGCTTTTATTCCATATTCACAAGTCACTCCTTGAACTGATTCCAGACTTTAACACTCAATGTAGACCTTACTTCCTTACTTGGTGAATGAATGTACTCCTCATAAGAATGTCCAAATATAACCTCATTTTTTGGATTCTCATTCAGACGGACACTGAATACTTTACCTAGGATGGTGTTCTTATAGATATTATTTTTGTGGATACTTTTACTAAGTGATCTCTCATTTGGCAGATTCTCATACTGGTTCTAGTAACAATTAGAATACCAATCAGATTGTATCTCATATCAGCCCAAAGATCATGACTTATACTGATAATGAAATGTTCTAAATCATTTAAGAGAATTCCAAACAGCTGTGCTAAAAATCACGAGAATGCCCAACTTGGCAAAACAACTTAGATTCCAGATGTCCTCTATACATGACGTGAAATTCAGCCAGATGTGGTGGTTACTAGATAACTCAGAATAGTGTAGTTAAATTCAGGTCCAGTAACACTTAAACTTTTTATAACTACAAATAGACTAATTTCCTGTACTAACAAACTAATAGAGCGAATACACCCGTCAGATAATACCGCTAGAGACTTTTTCAAAAGTTTCCCTAGATCATATTCAAACTTTTCCATAAGACTAACCAAGTAGATGTATCATTAAACTTACTAATTCTCTATCATCACATTAGTTAGCAAAAGAGTCTCGAAGTTTACCCAGATCAAGACGTCGAAGCGTTGAACCAAACTTCGCCACAATGGCGTTACATATTACGTAACAGAAATAACACAAAATAAGCCACATAGGCTTCATCAAATACACCATAAGGGCCTAAAAGAACACGTCAGGAAGGCATCATAAAGAATTACATTTTTATTGTCCAGTCAGACTATCTTAGAGGTTGCTATGGGGTTTCTCCCATATGGCCTTATACATAACTTCATGTCGTGATCTGCCAGTCCAGTCTACATCTCACTAGAGGTATCGCCATGAGTGTTCTCATTGACATACAATGCCATGGGTTTCAGCCTCATGAATTGATATATCCTCATGTCGTGTTTTTCCAGTCTGATTTACATCTCACTAGAGGCTACACCATGAAGGTCTTTCTGGTCAATGTGATCTACCTATCCGATAAACAATGTATCTTCCCTATCAAAGGCATCACAAATGGAAGATTTACTTACTTAACACCACATGTACTTACCTAGATTTGTGCAATCATGTTATTGATTAACTCTTCTTATTCATGCAGTAACAAATATATTTCATTCATAACATGCAGTAACTTGATGATACTTCTCACACACTAACGAGACATTTGATATGACATCTACATAAGTACTTCCCTTGTAAATTTAACATGCATGAGTTAAGATAAGGACACACCTGATATTCACCTATACTATAGCTTGGAGTTCTAAACTTGAACGTCCTTCTCAAACCGCCAGCATTAACTACTTAAAGAACATGGAACCATCATTAAAAACCCATTAATAGGCAATTTGCTTTTATCTCAACTAGGGGTGAGCATTCGATCGAATTGAATCGAATCGAATCAAAAATTTTTGAGTTAATCGAGTTTTCGAATCTCATTTTATCATCTTAACTTTATTTGAAGTTTTCTCGAATCGAGTCGAGTGAGATGGAATTCGAATCGAATCGAATCGAATATATTTGTTCGAGTTAAACTTTAAAAAATAATTTTGGGTCCTTGTAACCATCGTCAATCATCCTAATAAAATTTATCCACCTTAATCAAATTTTTTATTAACTTTCATCGCCTCATAATTTATTTATTAATTTTTTATATACTGGTTAGCTTCTTTGCTTGCTTAGTTGTTTCAATTATCTTTAGATTCTTGTCACTATGTATTTTGGGATTAAAAATATATTAAATGTAAAAATATGATTTTTTTAATAAAATTTATTTTAAAAATAAAATGTAAAATTGATACCAATATAAAATTTTAACACGAATATTTTATGGCGTAATTAATAATTCAATTTTAATATAAATAATATAAAATGTGAAATTTAATTTAATAATATAAATAGTAGATATAAATAAAATTATTACTATTTATGTTG
Source organism: Gossypium hirsutum (assembly GCF_007990345.1). NCBI lineage: Eukaryota > Viridiplantae > Streptophyta > Magnoliopsida > Malvales > Malvaceae > Gossypium > Gossypium hirsutum. The sequence goes on from NC_053444.1 coordinate 41,198,050, forward strand.
AGTGATTTTTTTTTTGGATAATTTTGATTTTTTATTTGAGAGTAAAGGGTGAGAAGTAAAAGTTTAGGGGGAAAATAAAAAGTTTTGAGGAATAAAAGTTTGAGGGAAAGTAAATAGAGGGAGTAAAATTTTGGAGAGAAAATATAAAAAAAAATTAGAGGGGGGAGGGGTTGGGGTAGATGGGAGGTGGGATGGGAAGGGAATAAAAGTTTTAGGGGAAAAGTGGGAGGGAGTAAAAATTTTGGGGGAAAATAAAAGGTTTTGAGGGTTTTGGGGAGTAAAATTTTGAGAAAAAAAGTAAATGGAGATTAAAATTTTGGTGGGAAATGGATTTTTGGTAGATTGGGGGGTTGGGAGGGGAGGGGAGTAAAAGTTTTAGGGGGAAAATGGGAAGGAGTAAAAGTTTTGAGGGAAAAGCAAAAAGGCTTGAGAGTTTAGGGTAAAAATGTAAAGTATTATAGTTTTATATTCGAATTATTCGAATTTGAAAACTCAACTCGATTCGAACTCGAAATTCGAAAAAAAATTGAGTTGATTCGAATAATTCGATTAACTCAAATAACTCGATTCGTTTAACTCGAAATTCAAATTTTTTTTTCGAATTTTTTGAGTTGAATCGAGTTTTGCTCACCCCTAATCTCAACTACATACAACCCCCATGCAAGGCCTTTTATTAATAACTTACTATTTATATGCTTCTTAACATTCTTACTCTTTTAAAAACTAAACATGCAGGGCTATCAGACTTACCAAGAGGTGGAACATACACTGATGAATTCAAAAACCTTAGCTTCTAGCTTAGTAAAGGAGAAGGTAACATATAAGTTTAAGAAGAAAAATCATCTAGATGATCCCTGTTCACCATATATACACACCTACTACCTCTTAATGAACCTTGACAAGTGTAAAATGCATGAAAAATTTGTCCCTTTAATGTCCTACAAAAATCAAAGAAAATATAAAAGAAAATATGATGTCAGTGCTATTTGACCGATTAAACCATTTAGTTGACCCTCAACCAATCACATTACAAAATCCCACATACACATCATCCGAACAAACTGAACGTACCATAACTATGGTGATAACTCATATATGGTGTGGCCTTACAAACACTTTAGCCACTTACAGCTTTAACATACACTTGGTAGGCACATCATGCTTAAGCAACATTCCAAGGTGTACTCTTCTCTTGTCGTACTATTTCTTCAAGTGAAGAATGCTACGAGAATAAATCCTTAGATACTTCTACAAGTGGATATTTTATGTGTCAAATATTAGTTTGCTTATAAATTAGCGGAGTAACTTCAAAAGTGCGCCAAAATATAAAACTTTACATCTACGTGCCTTATACTTGGATATGCCAAATTTGGGGTGTGACACTTTTAAAGTAGAGCAATATGTTGTGAATAAAGACGACTACAAAATGGTCTAGGTAGGGTTGAAAGACTCTGTCGAAACCACTTTTTTGAAATTTTGAAAAATGGGGATCGACTTTGAAAATAAAATGGGAGTCGCCACCGATCCTTTATTGAGGTGTGATAGGCTCACCTTGAAAATGATCTTGGTCTGCGAAATTTGAGAAAACAGATTCGGGAGTGAGTTACGTACGAGGAAGGGTTAGCACCCTCGTGACGCCCAAAATTGGTACCGAATTGATTAATTAATGTCTTAATAGCGAAAATTTGAAAAGATTTTAAAATACGATCCTTTTGAGTAAAATGAATTGGATGATGAGATTTATTTATTTCAATGAAATAAATCGTCACACTCAGTAAGTTAGAGTGCAATATTTTAAATCCTTAAAATTAAATTTATCTTTTGACTTTTAAAATCTATGCATTTGAGAAGGATATCCGACTATTTGGGTCAAATGAGAAAATCAAAACTCTGTAAGTTAGGGCTCGATTTCACAAAATTCCTAAATATCGAATATTGCCTTTATTTTCATTTATTAGAAAAATCCTTGTCTCGAGAGCACAATATGTCATATCCAATGCGTTAGGACACAACATATCGAATTCTTGAGAATGAGCTTTTTATTTATGCTTTAATTAAAAGGGATATTCGGTTTCTTAAATCTTGAGAAAGATTGAAATCCAGTAAGTTAGGACACAATTTTTCTGAGGATATTCCAAATTTCGAGTGTTGCGTTATTTTGAAAGACTTGTATAAAATAATTTTGATATTTAAATCTTTTGAATGAATAAAAAAAAGATTGTATAATAATGTACAATGCACAATGATAAATAGTAAACTAAAGCATACACTAAGGAATAATGAATAATCAATAAATACAAGCAAACAAACATAACAACAATAATCTGTATTGTACATCATGCTAATATCACTATCTACATTCAAAAACTAAAAGAAAACGAGCCAATTAATGCAAATACGAACCAAATGTACAAGTTTTGAAATAACTAAAAAATATGAAAGAAAGGAAATTATATATAATTTTAAAATAAATAATATATAAATGAAAATTTGAAATAAATTAAAAATATGGTTAAAGATAAATACTACATAAAATAATAGTGTCCAAATAAGTTTTAAAGTAAATATTATGTAAAGAATAAGTCAAAGTACATTAAATAATATATATATATATGCACATATATACATAATGAAGATTAAACAATAATACATAATAAATTTTGAAACAAATGTATAATAAACCCAAAGTGGTAATACAATTTTATTTATAATATAAAATAATACTACATGAAAAATACGTAATGAAATTAACCATTAATATATGACAATAATTCAAAACTTAAAGTAATAATATAAATAACAAAATAATAATACATGTACATAGATAAATAAACATATAAATAATAATACTAATAATAACAATAGTAAAGATAACAAACTAAACAAAATTAGCAATAATAATGAAACAGAGGATTAAATTGGCACTAAAGCAGTAATTCAGGGGAAAAATCTAAAATAAATAAAAAGAAAGGTCCGAATTACAAAGCGCGAATGACATAGGGGACTGAAAGGGTAATATTTCCCACCCTCCAAAACGCAGCGTTGCGGCAAGGACTAAAATAAAACGGACATCAAATTAAAGGGGCGAAAATTAAAAAGAAAAAAAATCGATTTAAACACGCTATAAAAGAGGGAGGACCATCTGCGCAAATTTCCCAAAAGAGGCCAAAACGCGCGGATCCTTCCCCGGGTTGGGTCACCGCGCGGGTCGCAAGCCTCTAAATGGCTTTGTTTTAAAGCCACTTAAGCAGTCCCAAAACGGTGTCGTTTCTTTGGTTATAAAACAAAACTAACTAAACCCTGACAGTAGCTATCAGCCTTAAACAAACTTAAAAAAAAACTAAACATCAGCCCCCAAATGCTGTGTCGTCCTACAACAAAGGCATACAAACGGTTTCCCAACCTAGCCCATACTCCGATGACGACAGAGAGGGCAAGGATTCTGTTATCAGGTACGTTTCCCTTTCTTTTACTGCTTATAGACTAAAATGAACAAAAAAAACCTATCATTTTCATTAACCCTCAAACCTAAACTAAAACCTTGCACCGTTCAACGCCTCTGCTTCTTGAACCCCGATCCCCTCTCAACTCTGATAAAGACGGAGAGAACGAGGATACGGTCACCAGGTTCGTCCCTCTCCCTTCTTTTTTTTCTATATTTCTCTTCTTTGTATATAAAAAAAAGAAAACAATCAGAAACACAGAGAAAAAAAGAAAATAGCAAATCACCTTTCAAAGTTTTTTTTGCATTCGATCTGTGTGTGTTTAAAAAAAAGGGAAAAGCCCCTCTCACAATACAGAAAATGGGGTTTTATAGCCCCTGAAAATACAAAATGTCAAAAAGAAAATAATCCAAATCCTCTCTGCTATTTCTGCTATTTCTTTGCCATCTCTGCTTTTGCGTTCGTTTGCTTGTCCTTTGCAGGTACGGGTACGGAGGTGCGCGGGCGCGCATGTACGGAGGCTCGCGTGGCACAGTGCATGTGAGGAGAGAGGCGCACGTGAGGGGAGCGGTCGAAGGGCGCGGTTCGTGCGAGGGCAAAGCCTGCGGCGTCTAAATCTCTAGAAACCCTAGGGGTTTTCCATTTCTGATTTTGGTTTTTTGGTGTTGGGCCATTTGGGCCGATTTGGTTTTGGGTTGGAATTTTGGGTTAATTTTGTTAGATTTTGATGAGCCTTAGTGGGCATTTAGGCTAGTCTAGCTTAGGCTAAAATGATTTGGGCCACGTTGGGCCCATGTATTTGGACTGTGGACTTTGTTTTACTTTTATTTTTATTTATTTGTGGTTTTGGGCCCGGACAAATTGGGCTTATTACATACTCTATTCATCAAATCCATAAATTTTGCGGGAGAATTCGTTAATCCAAACGGCATCACTAGAAACTCATAATGTCCATAGCATGACCGAAATGCGATTTTTAGAACATCATCACCCTTAATCTTTACATGGTCATTGCTAGACTGCAAGTCAATTTTGGAGAAAATATTAGCTCCACTTAGTTGGTCAAATAAGTCTTCTATCCAAGGTAGTGTGTACTTGTTCTTCACAGTCACCTTCCTTAGTTGGCGGTAATCGATGCATAAGTAGAGAGTCCCACCTTTCTTTTTCATGAACAAGATTGGCGTGCACATTCTATCGAATAAATCCTTTGGCCAAAAGATCTTGCAATTGTTTTTTTAGATTTTTTAGCTCTATTAGTGTCATCCTGTATGGGGCACAAGATATGGGTGCAGTACCAAGTGCTACCTCAACCGAAAATTCTACCTCTCTATCTGGTGGCATGCTTGGAAGTTTTTCTAGAAACACATCGAAAAACTTCTTCACAATTGAAACTTGGTTGATGTCCTTGTTCAACTCAGGTGAATCCATGATATAAGTCGGGTAGGCATTTGCGCCTTTAACTAATAACTTTCTGGTGGATATTGCCAAAATTATACTACCCGCTGCACTGATCTGTATGCAAGGTAGTAAGATTTCTCTACCTTCTGCAGTTAATAGCCGTACGCCTCTAGCTCGATACTCTACCATGATGTTATGTCTGGTTCACAAGTCCAGCCTAAGAATAGCATCGAATTCATGAAAACTTAGCAGCAATAACTTCACCTAAAAGATGTGTTCATCGAAGGACAGCAAACAGTTTTTTGTTAGTTTTCTGACCACCGTACTTTGACCAAGGGGGTTGGTTACCAACACATTTGTCTTAGAAGAAATGAATTCTAGACTTTTACCTTCTACGACCTTTGTGTAGATGTATGAATGAATTGACCCAGGGTCTATTAATGCATGAATACTACTTCCTAAAAAAGAAATTTTACCTGTGATAACCTCTGGTAAGTCAGTATCTTCTTTGTCCTTCATTACATAGATTCTGGTGGACACCCTTTAGTTGGGCTTGGTATAATTCTTCTTTGGAGTCCCCTAAATTGATCCCAATTTTATAGCTATTCTGGACTTCGTCTCCTGTTGTGTGCTTTTTCCTCACGCAGAGATTGTTCCGAAAGGGCTTCAGCTTTTGAGCGACAATCTCTAAGCAGATGATCCAAAGATCCGCATGCATAACAAGCTCATACATGTCTCGAACATTTTCTACCATGGTTCTTTCTATATTTTTCACATACGGGATCCCTTGTCATCTTGTTCCCACCTGTATTCGCTATTGAGGTAGCTTGTTGCCATGGAACAACCGATTTTTAGTGAAATCAGAATAGTGGTTTTGGGACCACAAATCTGACGTCAAAATAATCATTTTATTAATATTTTAATGTCTACAGCATGTTATTAGTATCGTATAAAAATTTTGTTAAGAAATTTTATCATTTGTATGCTTAATTTGATAAAAATGACTAAATTGCATAAGGTGTAAAATTTAAGTTCTATAAGCAAAAAGTGTCAAATTGCTATGAATTTTGAATGTGGTTGGCCTTAAATGGTAATTAGACCATTAAAATTAATAGTGGACAAATATGGACATCTTTTAAGTAATTTTTGAAGGTTTAATTAAAGGTTATATATGTAGTTTAATAAATAAAATAAAAATAAGTAAAAACAAAACCATTTTTTAGTCCATCTTCTTCTTCTTGCTGATTTTCCTAAGGAGAAACATAACCATTTTAGGGTTTGAGCATTCGACAAGTTCATCCTTGTGCATATAAGAGATTTTTGTCCCGTTTTTAATGATTTCTATGTTTTTTGAGTCGTTGTAGCTTAATCTAGCTAGCCCATGGACTAATTTGCAAAATTTTTGAATGTTTAGGGTTTTACCATGAATACATTTTAGTTTTTTGTGATGTTTAATGGAAGAAAATGAATCCTTGTTGTTAGATAAATAACTTTTGTTAAGTGATTTTTGATAAATTTGTCAATTGGGGGTTAAATTGAAAAATATGAAATATTTATGGTGTAATTTATGAATTAATGAAATGTGTGGGCTGCTATAAGCTTGTATGATATTCGACTAGGCTTGGGTAGGGTCAAATTGTATGAATTTCATTTAACGAGCCTAAAGACTAAATTGTAAACAAATTAAAAATATAGGGGCAAAATTGTAATTTTTCTAAAATGTGAATTTGAGTTAAATTGACTAGAACGATTGTTGAATTGAGCCGATTTTATTCATTTAGATTAAGATAAACAACGTACGACTATAGATCAAGGCAAAGGAAAAGGTTTGGATTAGTCAACTTCATTTTTCTACGTTTATTGTCGAGGTAAGTTCGTACATTTAAGTTTAATTTTTATTTTATGAATTGAATGATATTATTGTATAATATTAAATTAAGTGTTGATGGAAAAATCCAACGGCGTAACGTCGATTATCAACAATTGAAAAGGGATAGCTTCGGGTATCAAATTATGAAAAGGGATGGTAACAACCATCAAACAATGAAAAGGGATGGTGACGACCATTAAATTATGAAAAGGGATTGCTTCGATTGTTGAACTATGAAAAGGGATAACTTTGGTTATCGAATTACGAAAAAGGGTGTGTCAACAATCATATTATTACCTCGTGTGAAATTCGATAAGAGCTTTGAATTTAAATTACAATAGTTTGATAAAAGGTGGGTAATGTGTACCTTGTGAAAATTAAGAGTATAAATGTGCATATATAAGTTTTTGAATTAGTTATTCTCATGTTGGGTTGGGTTTACACACTTTGTGGTTGTATATTGTATTGGCAAGGTGAGACTATATATGTTACAAACTTACTAAGCATGACATGCTTATTTTGTGTTATTTTTTTCTGTGTTTTGTAGTTGTTGGAAGCTCGTTCGAGCTGAAAATTTGTCAGAGACATACCACACTACCTATCAGCACTTTCGGTACTCAAGGATGTTTAATTTTGGTTATAATGGCATGTATAGGTATTTTGGCTGATGTTGGCCATGTATTTTGGTTGTTGAAATGGTCATCTGGTTTGGCTTGTATCATGGCATTTTAGTGGTGTAATAGATATAGTTTTGGCATGTAAATATTAGCTTTAGAACAGTTGATGTTTAGCTTGTTATATTTGAAAGATGGATGAAGGTAGGATAGGGTAAATATGCATATGGTAGGTGTTTCTTGGTGCATTAGTTATAAGTGAATTATATGACTACTTGGAGCTAATTCTTGAATGGTATATTTAGTAACTTTTTGGTATTTTTTTATTGGTAAAACAAATATTACAATATCGTATCAACTTGGTTAAGCCTTAGTTGAACAACTGATCAATTTGTGTTTATATTGGTACATGTTTTAAATGTTGTTATTTGAGGTGCCATTGGGCATATTGGTTGTATGATATTATACCATATGTATATAGCTAAATGATGCATGATTTTGGTGCCTTGTTATGGCTTGTGTATATGTGCAAATCTTGATTGTAAGTACATGCCTGCTTGGGTGAGAAAAATGGCTTATAAAATGACCTATTTTCGTCCACATGGGTAGAGACATCTAGCATGTGTCTCAGTCGTGTGTGACACATGGCCAGGTGACACGACCATGTGCCCCTTGTAGTTTTCAAAAGGTTGCAAGTCAGGCTATTTCACGGCCTAGCACATGGCCTGAAACAGGGGCGTGTGAGGTTATTTCGAAGGGTACACGGCTTGGCACAAGAGTATGTGGCTTGGCCGTGTGACCCAAGTCAGTGAGTTACACGGGCATGGGCACAGGCTGGGACATTGTCGTATGTCCCTACTTCGAATGCCCACATGGCCTGTGATACGGGAGTTTCTCTTGGTCGTGTGAGTCACAATGTGACCCTGCAATGTTGAAAATTTTCATTGTTTTTTAAAAAATTCTCTTAGTTTTCGATTTAGTCCCAACTTGTTTATAAAGCATATTTATGGCCTCGAGGGGTCTTTTAAGGGACACTATGTATATTTTGAATTGGTTTTAATGTGCTTATTGATATGATTTGAAAAGTTTAAAATTTATGTCCGTTTGATTTGAAAATTTTAGTAATGCTCCGTAACCCTATTTCGACAACAGATATGGGTTAAATGTGTTACATTTATCGGTATCAGAACTACGAAATTGTCAATTCTCAAACTAAACGTAGCGTGTATGAGTCTAGCTATATATGCCATTATATAACCTGTGATAGTGTGTTATCTCCTGATCATTTGAAAATATGTTTTCATAGAGCAATAACATCCAACCGAGCCGATTCTAATAAACTTGAAAGTAACGTGCAAGCCTCCGTTCACAGAGCAGCGTCAAGTGTTTTGAGGCTCGTATCTGAGGGCCAGGGAGGGGAAGCTAAAGAAACTTCTTTCAAATGATGTGTGAGTGGTTTACCGAGTTCATACGAATGAACCCGATGACTCAATGACCTTCACCCCCACTTGTTCCCCAATTGATTCCTGTTGTTCCCTTAAGTGTAGAAAGAGTACGAGCTAATAAATCGCCAGTCAACAAAAGTCGCAAATATGGGGCTGAAGAATTTTGAGTTACAGTTGATGATGATCTTGAGAGAGCTGAGTTTTGGTTAGAAAATACTATTCGAGTCTTCGATGAGTTATCTTGTACACCAGCTGAATGTGTAAAACGTGCAATATGTCTACTAAAAGATTTGGTATATCAGTGGTGGAATACCCTGATTTCAGTTGAGCTGAGAGAGCGTATCGACTGGGAATTCTTCCAAACGAGTTTAGAAAGAAATATATAAGTCAAATATTCTTCGATCAGAAGCGTAAAGAATTTATTGAGCTTAAGCAGGGCCGTATGATAGTGTCAGAGTATGAACGGGAATTTGTTCGATTGAGTAAAAATGCCAGGGAGTGCATTCCGACCAATACTGTAATATGTAAATGGTTGGAAGACGAATTAAACGAGGATATAAAGCTTCTAGTTGAGATCCTCGAGCTGCAAGAATTCGTTGTTTTAGGTGACAGAGCACAGAAAGCCGAGGAGCTTAGCAAAGAGAAAAGAAAAGCCGACCTAAAAGTCGTATCAGTCATAGCCGAAGGGATCAAAGGCATACCATAATTGCTCAATTGCTTCAGTAGGTTACCTTGATAGAGACCGAGGCAAACATTATGTCGGTTCTAAGACGCAAGCTATGTCTGTGGCTAGCATAGGTAGTGTTAAAGATAATAAACCTGATTGTCAATGGTGTGGACGTTGACATTTTGGCAAGTGCAGAGTGAAAGATGGGGCATGTTTCAAGTTTGGTTTGCTTAAGCATTTTATTCATGATTGCCCGAAAATATCTAAGAAAGAAAAAGTTTAGAATGTTCGACCTAGCAACACTGCCACAAGGGGTAGACCACCTTGTAACCCTGGAAATGTGAGTGGTAGTAGTGGTGTAACAAAGGACTCTACTATGAGATCTGAGGCACAAGCACGAGCTAGGGCTTACGCTATTTGCGCACTAGAGGAAGCTTCTGTGCTAGATGTTATTACGAGTACATTCTCTATCTTTGACACTGATGTAATTGCTTTGATTGATCCGGGATTAACTCATTCATATGTGTGCAGAAATTTAGTGTCTAGTAAGAATTTACCTATTAAGTCCACTGAAATTATAGTTAAAGTGTCGAACCCCCTAGGTCATCATGTATTAGTTGATAAAGTTTGCAAGAACTGTCCATTGATGACTCGGGGTTACAGTTTTTCGACTGATTTGATGCTGTTGCCATTTAACGAGTTTGATGTGATTTTGGGCATGGATTGGTGAACTCTACATGACATTTTTTGTAAACTGTAGATGAAAGCTTATTGTATTAAAATGTCAAAATACTGAGACGCTTCGTATTGAATCAGATAGTGTGAGTGGGTTGCCTTTGGTTATTTCAGCTATGTTAGCGCAAAAATATGTGAGAAAAGGGTTGCAATGCTTACCTAGCATATGTGTTGGATACTAAAGTGTCTGAACCGAAGCTTGAATCAATGTCAGTGGTTTGTGAGTATCCTGATGTGTTTCTAGAGGAGTTACCTGGATTACCGCCAATCAGAGAAGTTGAGTTTTCTATTGAACTAGTACCGAGAACATCATTGATCTCAATAGCATCATACAGAATGACTTCTACTGAGTTGAAAGAGTTGAAAGCACAGTTGCAAGAATTGGGAGATAGAGGTTTTGCTCGACCCAACTTTTCACCTTGGGGTGCATCGATTCTGTTTGTTAAGTAAAAGGATGAATCAATGAGATTGTGTATTGACTGTTGTCAGCTCAACAAGGTTACAATCAAGAAAAAATATCCATAGTCTCAAATTTACGATCTATTTGATTAGTTGAAAGGTGCCATAGTATTTTTGAAAATTGATCTTCGTTCTGGCTATTATCAGTTGCGAGTGAAAGATTCGGATATGCCGAAAACTAGGACACTATGAATTTGTTGTGATGTCGTTTGGTTTAACTAATGCACCTGCAGTATTTATGCATTTGATGAACAAAATCTTTAGACCGTATTTAGACAGATTTTTTATGGTATTTATTGATGACATTCTGATATATTCACGAGACGAGTCCGAGCATGCTAAACATTGAAGAATTATGTTGCAAACCCTGCGAGATAAACAACTTTATGCTAAATTTAGCAAATGTGAGTTTTGGCATCGAGAAGTTGGTTTTCTGGGACATATAGTATCACCTTATGGCATCAAAGTTGATCTGAGTAAAATTTAAGCAGTTGTTGACTTGAAACCACTAAGAAACATATATGAAGTTAGAAGTTTCCTGGAATTAGCTGGTTATTACAGAAGATCTGTAAAAGGGTTTTCGATGATAACTACACCGATGGCACGACTATTACAGAAAGATGTAAAGTTTGAATGGTCTGAGAAATTTTAACAAAGTTTTAATCAGTTGAAAGTAGTGTTAACCGAGGCACCAATTCTGGTTCAGCCTGAACCAGGTAAAGAATTTGTGATTTTCAGCGATGCATCTTTAAATGGTTTAGGTTGTGTTTTGTTGCAGGAAGGAAAAGTAATAGTTTATGCTTCTAGACAGTTAAAGCCACATGAAAAAAATTATCCTACAATTGACCTAGAGTTGGTAGCTATTGTGTTTACGTTAAAAATTTGGCGACACCATTTGTTATAAGATTTGAATCTGAGACAGTGCAGATGGCTCGAGCTGTTAAAAGATTATGAGTTGATCATTGATTAGCATCCGAGAAAAGAAAATGTAGTTGCGGATGTTTTGAGTAGAAAGTCCTTGTTTATTTTGCGAGCAATGAATACGCAACTGACATTATCAAGCAATGGCTCAATCTTAGCCGAGTTGAAAGCTAGATGGTTGTTTTTACAGTAGATCTGTGAAGGTCAAAAGTGTAATGACAAGTGTCTAGCTAAACGAGCATAGAGTGAGTCGACTTCTGATTCAGAGTTTCAGATAGGACTTGATGATTGTTTATTGTTTAGAGCTAGAATTTGTGTACAGAAAAATCCAGAGCTTATTCATAGAATTTTACATCAAGCTCATAGTGGTAGTTTGTCTATTCATCCTAGGAAGTAAAAAGATGTATAGTGATTTGAAACAGATGTACTAGTGGTCGAGAATGAAACGCGAGATTTTTCACTTTGTATCTAGATGTTTAGTATGTCAGCAAGTAAAACCTGAACATTAGGTAGGTACCTTCGGGATTATTGCAGCCAGTGATGATACCTGAGTTGAAATGGGACCGGGTTACAATGGATTTCTTATCAGGTTTACCCCTATCTCTAAGGAAGAAAGATGCTATTTGGGTTATCATTTATCGTTTGATGAAGTCTGCACATTTTATTCCGGTACGGACAGATTACTCCATTGAAAAATTAGCTGAGTTATTTGTTTTTGAGATTGTAGGATTACACGGGGTGCCAATTTCCATCATTTCAGATAAAGATCTGTAGTTTAGATCATGATTTTAGAGAAAGTTACACGAAGCTCGAGGTACGCGATTGCATTTTAACACTGTATTTCACCCTTAGATCGATGGTTAGTTCGAGCGAGTAATTCAGATTCTTGAGGATATGCTTCGTTGATGTGTATTAAAGAGTGAAGGCAACTGGGAGAAATATTTACCGTTGGTTAAGTTTGCATACAACAATAGTTTTCAATTGAGCATAAAGATGCCACCATATAAGGCTTTGTATGGTCGTAAGTGCTGAACTCCATTATACTGGACCGAGCTCAGTGAGCAAAAGATACATGGGGTTGATTTGATTCGTGATCTTAAACGTCAGTGAATCTTAAACGTAAAGACATTAAATTTCAATTCAGCAACAAAGTATTCTTAGAAGTATCGCCCTAGAAGAAAGTTCTACAGTTCAGTTGCAAAGGAAGGCTAAGTCCGCGATTTATCGGGTCGTATGAGATTACTGAAAGAATCGGACCTGTTGCATATCGATTAGATTTACCGTTAGAACTAGAAAAGAATAATAATGTCTTTCACATGTCTATGTTATGACAGTACCGATCTAACCCCTTCACAAGTTATCTCCCAGCCGGATGTTGAGATTCAACCTGATATGCCATACAGTGAGGAACCAATCAAAATTCTTGCACGAGAGGTGAAAGAATTAAGAAACAAGAACAAATTTTTTTTCAAATTTCTTTGGCAACGACACGAGAAAGAGGAAGCCACCTGGGAACTCGAGGAAGCTATGAGAAAGCAATATTCGAACATTTTTTTGGTAAGATTTTCGGGGATGAAAATCCCTTTAGGGGGAGAGTTGTAAAAGCCCATTTTCTGTTAAATCAGAATAATAGTTTCAAGACTACAAATATGACGTCAAAATAATTATTTTGTTAATATTTTAATGTCTACAGCATGTTATTAGTGAAAATTAAGTGTATTAATGTACATATATAAGTTTTTGAATTAGTTATTCTCATGTTGGATTGGGTTTAAATACTTTGTGGTTGTATATTGTATTGGCAAGGTTAGACTGTATGTGTTACGAACTTACGAAGAATGACATGCTTACTTTGTTTATTTTTTTCTGTGTTTTGTAGTTGTCGAAAGCTCGTTCGAGTTGGAAAGTCGTCGGAGATCTATCACACTATCTATCAGCTCTTTTCGGTACTTATAGATGTTCAATTTTGGTTATAATGGCATGTATAGCTATTTTGGCTAATATTGGCCATGTATTTTGGTTGTTGAAATAGTCATTTGGTTTGGCTTGTATCATGGCATTTTGGTGGTGTAATAGATATAGTTTTGGCATGTAAATATTAGCTTTAGAATGGTTGATGTTTTTCTTGTTATGTTTGAAAGATGGATGAAGCTATGATAGGGTAAATATGCATATGGTAGGTGTTTTTATGAGATATGTGAATGTAGTGACTTGGTGCATTAGTTATAAGTGAATTATATGACTACTTGGAGCTAATTCTTGAATGGTATATTTAGTACCTTTTTGGTATGTTTTTTATTGGTAAAACAAATATTACAATATGGTATCAACTTGGTTAAACCTTAGTTGAACAATTGATCAATTTGTGTTTATATTGGTACATGTTTTAAATGTTGTCATTTGAGGTGCCATTGGGAATATTGGTTGTATGATATTATACCATATGTATATAGCTTAAGTATGCATGATTTTGGTGCCTTGTTATGGCATGTGCATATGTGCAAATCTTGGTTGTAAGTACATGCCTAGTTAGGTGAGAAAAATGGCTTGGAAAATGGCATATTTTCGTCCACACAGGTAGAGACATGGACATGTGTCTTAGTCGTGTGTGACACATGGCCAGGTGACACGGTCGTGTGTCCCCTGTAGCTTTCAAAGGGTTACACTTTAGGCTGTTACACAACCTAGCACATGGCCTAACACACAGGTGTGTGAGATTATTTCGAAGGGTATACGGCCTGGCACGCGGGTGTGTGGCTTGGCCGTGTGACCCAAGTCATTGAGTTACACGGGCACGGACACGGGCTGGGACATGGTTGTGTGTTCCTACTTCGAATGCCCATACGGCCTAAGACACGGGCAATGTTGAAAATTTTCATTTTTTTCTGAAAAATTCTCTGAGTTTCTGATTTAGTCTTGACTTGTTTCTAATGCATATTTAGGATCTCGAGGGCTCGTTTAAGGGACACTATATATGTTTTGAATTAGTTTTAATGTGTTTATTGATATGATTTGTAAATTTTGAAATTTATGTTTGTTTAATTTGAAAACTCTGTTAATGCTCTGTAGCCCTGTTTCGGCGACGGACACGGGTTAGGGGTGTTACAGCCCACCTCTATCTCGTCGAAAACTCATGGGCTAAAAATCTCTCCTTCGTGCAGAGAAGCTTCTATCTTTTTGTTTCTTACAATTCGTTGATGGTGGTGGAATAGAGATCTCACGCTTCATTCTTTCCCTATCTTGCCCTCTACTTTTCTTCTGCATAATCATTTCCATCTTTTGGGCTTTAACTGTCATGGCCGCTAGAGTCTGAACTTCTAATGCTGCCACCAGGGCGCATAATTCATCCCTTAAGCCACACTTAAACTTTACATACAAAGCCTTTTTAGTCTGAAAAATGCCTCTCACGTAACGACTAAGTTTGATGAATTCTCGCTCATATTCTGTTACTGACATTCGTCCCCGTTTAAGATATAAAAACTCTTTCTTCATTTGCTCGACATACATTTGATTAACATCTTTTTCTCTAAATTTTGTTAAAAAAATTCTGATGTATCATCTCTTCTGGGGTCACACTTATCAGCATCTCCCACCATTGATACGCTTCCCCTTCCAACAAGGAAATAATGCATAAGAGGTTATCAGTCGGAGTGCACTTCAGCTCTGAAATTACTGTACGTACACGAGGTAACCATTGTTCTGCTATTGCGGGGTCATCACCCTTATCCCCCAGAAACTCTTTAGCACCTCCTTTGCATATCTCTCTCATAGGGTCTCCTCTAAATTGGGTTGCAACCGGTACATTATATGTAGGATGTACTAACTATACCACTTTAGGTTGAGGTTGCTATGGTGGTTGAGATGTTTGGGTTGTTCCTATGAACTGGTCAAACCATTGACTCATCATTCTGATGAAAACATTGCTAAAATTATTTTCGCCTGTGCCCAAATCAGCTGTATTACCCTGTCCTTGTGCCGGAGGTACAACACTTTCAATTTCCTCGCCTGTTGCTTCTATTTAGCTTTGAAACATTACTTTTAGCTACAACACAACTTAAGTTAATCAACACTACAGGGACTAAGCCATAAATATATAATATATGGTGAGGCGTAACTTAGCATTTGGTTTTTCGAGAACAAACTCACCTTAGGCTCTGATACCAAAACTTGAAATATCCCTTAGCCTGCCAAGAATACATGGCATATATCATTTAGCCAAACATTTCGCCTGACAGATTGGGGCATTAATAGCGGATACATACCCTTTGAATAAAGTTAAATTTTTGAGAAAACAATTATAAAGGTTTCATTTATTATAAAAAACCATTCTTCTTCTTTCTTTTTGGTAATACATCTTGAATGACATAATAGGAGTTATAAAAGATAAATATGTTGTCCAACTACTGACTAGTTATGGCGTATATATTTAAAACACAAAAATTTATAATAAGCAAATTAAGAGAGTTTCGTGTACACTTTAAAAGTAAGGACAATTCTCTTTTAAGATAAAATAATATAAACACCGTAATTAATTGCAAAAGTTAAATACAAAACATAGGTATATGTTTTACAAGAATAAACAAGTGGCTCACTCGCAACTGCAACTTTAGCTAAGTCCCTTTTGATAGATCCTTTTTCTACTATCAAAATGCCTGAGGAATGAAAACTGACGGAGCAAGTTCAATTAAACTTAGTGAGTTCCAAAAATAAACACAATTAGTTTTACAAGAATTCTGATAATTATCAAGCATCAGTACTCGTAAAGAAAGAACAATAGACTTTTTCATGAGACTCTGTCATACAGACATAACACGCTAATTGCCATCCACAATTTTCTGGCAGCAAAACCTCTATAATTTAAACATAACACACACAGTACTCGGGCAAACACATTCTGCCAATTGACACACTTCGCTTACAACCTAGCATTGTTATCAACGATCCATTCTTATGCCAACATCGGACCCATATCTTAGAAATCAGAATCACATAATTTTCATAATCATATTCTTGTTAAATTGAACATGTGTTCTCCCACAAGGTCCGGCCATGATCTTCCAATCTGGTTTGCAATATAGCTGCCTTATTGGAGGCATCACATATAGATCTTATTTCCACAATTTTCATATATCATAAATTGTTTGGTAGGCTCGTGCAACAAAGATGGCATTTTTACATTGAAAGTGATCATACTCGTACAAACTTCACTGGTTTATTACACACGTCCAGAAACAACACATCGACTCATTTACAGTAAGAGTAACTAACTGAACACAACTCGCATATCATGAAAGTTTCATAACTCAAAGGAAATAAGAAAGAAATCACTAGCAAACTTCAGAACAGAATCTATTGTACTGGTCTTTTAACTCGATTGCTCTGACTTTCACTAGCTTCTTGGGCTAAATAAGATACCGTTATAACCATTAGACCATTTATCTAATCTAATCATGGATGCACTAATGCAAAATCGTAAATTCCCTTGACAACAACCTAATGGTTTTCCAGATATTACCAGTAAGCTGGTACTTAACAATAGCATTTTAAGTTGGTACTGGAACCTCATTCGCCTTCTCTAATGAAGATACCTTAAAATTTCTCAGAGGCTCAAAAAAGAATGCAGAGAAAAACAAAGGTAAAACATTGCTTATACACTAAAACAAGTCATTCCTACCTAAACACATCAAACTGTCATCTACAGTACTCTAGTTCAATTCCAATTAGGTCTCAACTAAACTCTAACAATACCGACCGAGCCATCATTTTCACACTAAAACACAAAAAATAAGTTTATTGATCCGCGAACTAATGAGTTCACCCCAAGTATTTGGGGTTTTCAGATTGCCACAAAAAAGAATCTGCCAAACCCTAGAGTTCGTGAAATGATGAATTCCGACAAAGTATCCCTCAATTAGGTGTACTGTCGATTCCTCGCAATACGCCACCCAGACACTTAATGAATAATTCTCCCATTTTCAACCCTGGCTTACTCAACTATATGCCAAACAACATATAGATACGATTTGCGTCGGGCAGGCTATTACAATTGAATTAAAAAATTTCAAAATATTAGAGTTGATATCGATACTTAATTGCTTAGTATCAATACTAAATAAAGCATCGATAGGGTATTGATACCAAATCGTGAATCCATTTGTTTTACAAAAACAAGGGTATCGATATTAATTTTTTGGTATCTATACTTTTTGAAAATTATCGATACTTATTTAAGAAAACCAATACCATTTTGGCATTCTACCAATTTAAAAATCATAAAACAAAATATTTTTATCGATACCACTTTGAAGGTATAATTCCTTACTCAATCAGTATCGATATTTTTTATTATTATTGATGCCAATTTGGCATTCTATTTGTTTGAGAAAATTGTTAATATTGTCAAGTATTGATACTTAATGCCAGAATATCGGTTCTTTTTGCCAAAATTGGTCAAAAGCTACCTTTGTAATGCCTATTTCATGCCCAAATCACTTTACATTCATTTGGTACCCTTAAACATTTTGATAGACCTGTAAAACATCAACCAAAAACATACCAATTCATATACCAACCACATAGTTACAAATTCACAATCAACCAAAATTACAAACTAACCTAAATGATCAATTTCCAAGTAAAGTTTCTCTAAATTTAAGCATTCATTTTCCAAACCAAATTAAAATATTCTAAGTACATATTCATTTCATCCACAAATGACTATTTCATGGCTATTATATTTCTTACCAACTCATGCTTATCATTAGCAAGCTATTTACTTACTCATTTCACATACATTCTCAACATTAGTCTACTAACCTCATCAAGTTACTTACCTACTTAATATATATCAACTCACACCTATTTTATCATATCAAACACATAATTTCAACTATTACCAAGATTTTATCATCATGTAAATATATATACTTATATAATTCAAATTAATCCATTCATTCATCATTCAATTTATCACTTAAGGCATATCTAAATAAATAAAAATGACGCACTTAGGTACATGTCCTACACTTAAACAAAATAGATTCATTGAAGTCGATGAGTTCGAGATTTTTGGAAGATGGTAAAAGTCAATGTTTGCTAGAACAGATCACCTAACCTGCGCATGAAAAAAAATCTTACACTAAGTATAAACTCAGTGGTATTTCAATAATCCGATTATTAAAGCATAATATAATTCATAAAAAACATAAATGTAAGATCATAAGGTTATATGCTACTCAAGAAATCATTTATATCATTTCATCAAATCTATTACAACTTCTATGCTTTTCATGTCATAATGGTTATATCAACAATATTTCATCACATTTCTATTTAAATTTTGATTTTCAATATCTGTGAACATTATCAATATCTATACCAATTCATTTCATAGTTTGGTAATCCAATTTACGCTTTTAACCCTCTGTTAACCTGACTCGGACTCGAATGGATACATAGATCCAACCAATTACACCAGTTTGACACTTAATGCTTATCGGATAAATTTGAAATAATAAGTTATACCCAATGCTGGTTGATATAGCTGACAAATAGGTGTGCCCAGCACTAGCCGGTATAACCAAAAAATGGGTGTGCCTAGCACTCCCCAACACGAAGTCGTATAACCCTAAACTCTTTCTATCCTATGGCATGCCAATTATAGCCGACCCTTCTCAAACAGATAATAGGGTAAAAAATTTCTCACATTTTTCAATCAATTCTCAATTTCTATATTATAATCTCAATCAACCAATCAACAGTTCTCATATATATAACAACATAACTTATCACAACATTTATACAATTAATATTCCAAACAACATTTATATTTTTGAATATAATCATTTTAGTCCTAAACACAGACAACCAATTCATATCGAATCTTTTTAACCCATTTTATCAATTGTAACTCACCTTCTGATCTTACCATACAACGCAATTCATAAATGCAATAATGGAGATAGTTCAAATTATAGAGACACAAACCGTAAACTCCGATCTATTCGTTGATTTCTTTTCCTTTTCCTTTTCATTTTGAGGTTGATGTTAGCTACAAGTTAACACACATAACCAAATACCAATACACAAACAATTTCACATTCAATTGAAAATTTATGCAACCTTTTCATTTTATTCAAATTAGTCCCTAAAATCGAGACTAATATCACTTTCAATTTAAACCCTAAATTTTTTAACCAATTTCACTAAAGTCCTTTTTGGACCTGTTGTTCCTCGTTTTTATTTTTTTAAAAATTTGTGCATTTTAGTCCCTATTTAACAAAACTATCAATTGACTTCACAATTTATTCCTTTTTCACTTACTCTTAAAATTTATCAATTTAGCACCTAAAAATTCAAGAATCTATAAGTGCCATCTTCCAGAACTTTAACAGTTTCAAAATTAACACACGAGTTAGCTAGATTAAGCTCCCGGGAATCCAAAAACATAAAAATTACAAAAAGACTAAACTGAACTAACCAATTGTTGAATATAAACTTCAAAACCCTAGCAATGGCATAGAGAGTTTTTTCTTCTTCACATTCGGTTCTTTTGCATGAAGAAGATGGAGTGTTCTCTTTCCCTCCACCATTTATTTTTTATCACATGTTTTTATTTTATGAACTAATTAAATTAAAAATTTTATAACATATAAACATACATATTAGCTCACTTATCGTCCACTACAAAATGTATAGTGGTTTAATTACCATAAACCCCTTGTCCAATTCCTAATTAAAGATTCTTACAAAATTGAACTTTTTTCACTTTTACAAATAAGCCATCGTACCTTAATTAAAAACTAATTCGATAAAATTATCTAACCAAAATTTAATTCACCTATAAAATAACACCATAAATATTTAATAAAAACATTTACAATATCATTTTATGGAAATGGAGTCCCAAAACCAGATTTTCCGATGCCACTAACTTTTAGGTCGTTACATGAAATATTGGGATTTTAAAATTATTTAGGTTTGAAGTAGTGTGTCACAAAATAAGGGTGTTTGTGTCGCGACATGCACTAGGTGATGTAAAATGACATTTTTCAAACGTGTTGGACTCCGTGGTTTGTGCCTAATCACTTTAAAACACTTCTAGGGTCACCTGAGCTCTATGCTAACCTAATTCTTATCCTTAAAATTAAAAATCCAAATTACAATCCTAGAAATCCAAATACATGAAATTAAAATATTTACAAGCATAATAAAATGTGACGACTAAAAATCCAATATGGCTACCGACTCGTCCGGTAACCCGTTACTGTCCATCATCGTCTTTTTCTGCCTCTTTAAATCATTACAACTAGTCCATTGAAAGTTTATCAACTCTGGATCTTCGGTCAATAGGGCTTTCAACTGATCAAAACTTTTCTGGCACCTTTCTGACCACTCGAACTTAACATCTTTCTGTAATAGCTTCGTCATCGAGGTCGCAATCATAGAGAAACATTTCACAAACCGTGTATAGTAGTCAGCAAGGCCCAGAAAACTTCGGCCTTCTGAAACATTTCTCGGAGGTTTCCAATCTTCTATAGCCGATATCTTACTCGAATCAACCCGAATACCTGATGCTGATACAACATGTCCTAAAAAACTAACTTCGCGTAACCAAAACTCACATTTACTAAACTTTGAATACAATTTTTTATCTCGCAAAGTCTGTAACACAAGTCGCAAATGTTCTGCATGTTCGGTTTCATCACAAAAGTAGATCAAAATATCATGTATGAACACAACTACAAACCGATCCAAATACTGTCTGAAGATCCGGTTCATCAAATCCATAAAAGTGGCAGGTTCATTAGTAACTCCAAAAGGCATAACCAGAAACTCAGAGTGTCCGTACCTCGTTCAGAAAGCAGTCTTTGGTACATCGGAGTCTTTAACTCGCAACTGATAGTAGCCGAATCTCAAATCTATCTTCGAGAACACTGTAGCCCCTTTCAACTGATCAAACAGGTCATCAATCTATGGTAATGGATATTTATTCTTTATGGTCACCCTATTGAGTAGTCGATAGTCGATGCACATTCTCATTGTTCCATCTTTCTTTTTCAAAAAACAAAACTGGTGCTCCCCAAGGCGAGGAACTCGGTCGCGCGAAACCCTTATCTATCAACTCTTGCAACTGAGCTTTCAATTCTTTTAATTCAGTTGGCACCATTCTGTACAGAGATATCGAAATCGGAGTCGTCCCCAGCGCTAACTCAATCCCAGACTCTACCTTTTGAATCGGTGGCAATCCCGTCAATTGTTCAGGAAACACATCCAGATATTCGCATACAACTGGTACTGATTCAATCTTCTTTTCGATCACTTTACTATCAAGTACATATGCAATGTAAGCTTCACAACCCTTTCTCACATACTTTTGTGCTAACATCGAGGATATCACTGCCGGTAACCCATTTAGATCTTTAGATTCAATTCGAATAATCTCATCATTTTAGCATCGCAAATCAATATTCTTTCATTTATAGTTTACAACAACATCGTGCACAATTAACCAATCTATACCCAGAATTATATCAAACTCGTCGAAGGGTATTAGCATCAAATCAGTCAGAAAACACGAATCTCAAATCATCAACAGACAATTCTTACAAACTTTGTCAACTAGAACACACCGGCCCAAGGAGTTCGATACTCTAATCACAAACTCAGTAGACTCAACAGGCAAAGTCTTACTAGATACTAAAGTTTCACACACATATGAATGAGTCAAACTAGGATCAATCAATGCAATTACACTAGTATCATAGAGAGTAAATGTACTTGTAATAACATTTAGAGATGAAGCCTCCTCTCGGTGCGTATAGCATAGGCTCTGGCAGGTGCGTGAGCCTCAGATCTGACTGCTGTATCTGTAGTTCCTCTCTAACTACCACTCGTATTACACGTATGTCTGGGTGGTCTACCTTGCCCTGGTGCACTACTCGGTCTTGCAGTCTGCACTGTATTTTGCTCGACTAACAGCGGACACTCGCGGATGAAATGATCCATTGATCCACATTTGAAACAAGACTGATAACGTGGTTTACAGTCTCCGGGATGTTGTCTACCACATTGCTTACACTTGGGCCTATTTGGCTAAACATTGCCAACAGTAGCAATAGAAGTAGCTTGTGAACTTACTGGAGGTCGATCTCGATCACATCTAGAGACGCCTGCAGTAGCTTTAAATCGGCTACAAACATCCTTAAATTTCTTCGATACTGACTGAAAGGTCTTACTCAATGATCTTTTACGGAAATCTCTAGCTTCAAAATCAGTTTTTCTTTTCTCTTTCCCGAGCTCTTCGGCTTTGTAAGCTCGCTCAACAAGTACTACAAACTCTTCAGCTTATATTCTGTTACAGTCATACGAACCTGTTTTAACTTGAGGAATTCTTTGCGTTCCTAGTCGATAAATCTCTAATTGATATATTTCTTGCGAAACTCTATCTGAAAGAATTCCCAGGTCACTCGTTCTTTCAGAACTATCGATACTAGTGTATTCCACCAGTGACATGCGGCGCCTCGTAGCAACGAGACAACACATTTTATACACTCATCACGTGTACAGAATAGTTCATCAAACACAAGAATGGTATTGCCGAGCCAAAATTCTGCCCGCTCAGCATCATCATCGACTGTGGCTTTAAACTCTGTAGCCCCGTATTTTCTTATTTTATCAACAGAGGGTTTATATAATCTCATCGGATCAATTATCTGAGGTACCACAGGTATCAGAGGTGGATTAGTCAGGGGTGGAGGTTGTTGTGCAGCCGGATTAGTCCGGATATACTGAGTAAACCAATCGTTCATCATTTGATAAAAGGCTTGTTTAGCCTCACCCTCAGAAGTACTCGAAGTCGGTTAAAAATCAACCAGCGCTGTCCTTTGCACGGGAGTAGGAGCTATACTCTCGACATCATCAGCTACGGCTTGATCGAGATCAAGATCCATTTACTATATAAAAAAACACATTTTCAATGTCAGGAATCATCACTATCACAGTATAAAATATGACATGTATAGCTAGACTCATACGCACTATGTTAGTCTGAGAATCGACTAAACCATAGCTCTGATACTAATCAAATGTAACACCCCTAACCCATATTTGTTGCCAGCTATTTGGCCAAATATAAGTATGCACTTAAACTACTCATTATCAATAATTAACATGTTACTATTCATTTGGTTATTTTCCAAAGTTTGAGCCAAATGCAAGTGTATTTAATATTTATGATTTAACAATGTCCACTATCAACTTACTCCAAACATTTAACAAATGAAAACATTTCAAAGACCCAAACCTATATATCAAACATAATTTGCCTATATCATTAACTCATCACAAATATACATATATGCATAATACGTAACAACCATTTTGACTGACAGTTCAACTAACCAAAATCGAATCCATACATGATAATATTACCTATCATGAAATATATAACAAGGTCATAAACAAGATTATACCATGCTAAAAACGAACCAACTAACAAACCATTTATCAAACTCATAAGTACATATGCCGAATTACAAATAGCTCATAACCATCACTCATAAATTATTTATACCAGTCGAACATACATCTATAAAATTTTTGGTTATTTCTAATGCAATTTACCAAAGTGATTATACCATGACAAACCAATTTCATTTAACCAAAATTCCATATTAAAATTCTAAATTCATAGTATAAACCATACATACCAATTACAACCATAATGATCATTAACATAAACTAAACAAATGAATTCATATTTTAATCACCATTTCCACACAACAATTAGATCAAAACCATCACTTATACTTACCTCTTATGAACTGAATTTAACTATTATTTCATCTATAATACATCGCACAATATTACCTATTTACCCAATCTTATAACCCAAGATTCACAACATCAAGCATAATCCAAGTATCGCATATACAAATAAATGCACATTACTGTCGAAGCAAGCTTAAACCATGATCAAATTCGCACAACTATTATCATAGTATACCAAGGTCATCACACACATATATATACCATGATCAAAATTATATACTTAATCACCATCTTTAGCCATTTTCGCATGGCTCATATATACAATACCAAACTTATCAAAACATTAGCTAACCTATATATGCCATACGTTCAAGTTCAAACTTCTAAAATATCAAAAATAGCCGATAGTGTGATAGACTTCACTGACAATACCCGAGCCCGTAACTAGCTTCCAAAATCTATAAAATATAGGCAAACATTATATACATAGTAAGATACCTTAGCTTAGTAAGTCATAAGCAAATAAACATCTCAATTATATAAACAATTTAATTAACCAAACCAATTTATACTATTTTAATCACATTTAAATTCAAGCTTATAGTTTCATAATCCACATATTTCATTCATAAGTAAACTTTAACTTGTCCAATATTCCTATATACTTTATCAATTTATCATCAAATTCTCAAAGTCATAATATCATAAATATATATATCCGAATATACAAATGCCTTCATATACCCATACCCATTAATCAAACTTAATCTCACATATTTATACATATCATAAAGCTGAATATACTTCTCATAAACATTTACATTTTCAATAGCATCGTGAATAATATTTATCACATATTAAGAAAGTAATTACCTTATTACCAATTAGGTAAACCACCATCACATACCTGATCATTTTAGCTCGTTTAACATATTCGATCACAACCTATCATTGCCTGTTGAATCATTCGAAATTAAATAGAGTGCTTGAACAATCACATTTATCGTACAATGCTAACGTCCCACATGTGGTCTTACATGTATTCACGTAACGATGTCACTGTCCCACATAGGGTCTTATTCGCAATTACAAATCAATTGCCATTGTCCAACACAGGGTCTTACTCGAAAACACTTATCGAAATTCCATTGGTTCGCACAGGACTTACAGACATCGTAATTCGATCAAATCAAATTTGAACAGATTATTTCTATGCATAATTATATTAAACTATCATAATTATAAACTCATAAAATTCAAACCAGCATATTAAATTTACATATAATTAAAGTTAATAACTTTTAATTTCCTATAGACTTACCTCGGGTATCGACGGATGATATAAAATGACTATTCAACTATTTTTGTTTTCCCCCGATCCATGTCTGATTTCTTTGGTTCTTGATCTAAATGTATTCAAAATAAAATAATTCAAATATAATTCCGTTCAATTTAGTCCAAAAACACATAAATGGAAAAATTACCATTTTGCCCCTGAAATTTAACATTTTTACAATTTAGTCCAAATTGCACAAAACACAAACATGTAAAATTTGCACACACCATGCTTAGGCCGAATATTACCCATGCTCATACAAGTCCATGAATTTCATTTATTTCATATTTTAGTCCCTTAATTTATTATTTTTATAATTTAGCCCTAATTACTCAAATTCATCAAAAATCCCAAGACAAAACATATTAATCTGTCACATATCTTTCATTTTTCATCATTGAACATCACAAAACACAATTATTCATCAATGGCATAACTCAAAATATTCATCAAAATCAGAATTCAAGCATAACTCAAAATATTCATCAAAAATTCAAACTACGATATCAAAAACGTAGAAATTATCAAAAACCGAACAAATTACATACCTTAATTAGCCCTAGAACTGGACGAACCTTGTTTTTCTCTTTTTTTTTTTCTTTTCTATATTCGGCTAAAGATGAACACTAATGCATGGGTTTTTAATTTATGTTTTATTATAATACATAATAATATGCATTTTACAACTTTAACCTTAGTAATTTTATAGAAAACCATATATAATAAACCCTTAACCGTCCATCACTATTTATCATGGTATAATTGCAACATAAACACCTCCCATTAAAAGAACAAATCAATTTAGCACTTTAACAAATAATTAGCAACTTTTACTTTTTACACGATTAAGTACTTTTATTAAATCGGACACTCAAACGATAAAAGTAAATCACGAAAATTTCACAGATATCAATTCACACTGTATAAACACAGATAAATAATATTTAAATATTTTTTGAATCAAATTTGTGGTTCTGAAACCACTATTTCAATTAGGGTCGAAACTAGACTATTACACTATGAAATTCCACACTTTAAGCAACACGCCCTCAAGTACATGTTTTGGGCGTACTAAGGACTTGTCAGCTAATTGTAGTGTTATCAAGGTGTTTTTCAAGTCTCTTAATCTGAGTTTTCTATAGACCGATAGAGGCATTAAATTAATGTTGGCCCCTAAATCACGAATGGCCTTACTAAAATATATGTCCCTATCTCTATTGAGATTGTAAAACTACTTGGATCTTTCAATTTCGAGGGTATTTTCTTAGAAATGATAGCACTAGTATTGTTAAGGATTTTACCTGACTATAGAGCAATTGCATTCACATGCTCTTTTCCATTCTTATGGGGATTATTTTCTGTGTTACTGGGGATTCCAATACCAAATTGCCTTTGCATGTTGCTCATCATCTTCATTAACTATCCATTTGGTTTTGGATGCTCTCTTTGAAGTCCATCAATGTGTTTCGAGTTAAAGTACATTCAAACTATACTTGTCGTATATCCGTCTTTATTGATTGGGATTCTCCCTCTATTCGATCAAGTCGTTGACAACATACAGTTTGGTCACTCCCCATTGATCTGTCTTGAGATCTTTGCAGATGTGGGGGTTGGTACGAAAGATTTGGACAATTTTGCAATGTGTTTCCACTTCCTCGATTACCTCTCCACCTTAGATTTGGGTGATCCTTCCAACCAGGGTTATACGTATACGAATAAGGATTGCCACCACTAAAACGTACATGATTCACTTCGTCTGGTTGGTGCTCCGATTTTTGTCCACAATTTTACACAAGCCCAATTATGGTTGGTTTGGAGGCTACTTCCAAACAGTTTAACTTCTCCAAAATTATCTAATAAGTATCCACCTTTTAAGTTGCTTTAGTCGGTGTTGGTTTTAGATTGTAAGTGAACCTTTCATTCGACCACGTATATGAACTCATAGCCATATCATCAATTATTTGACAAGCTCGCTAGTATGTCTGGTACGTCAATGCTCCTCCAGATGCACCATCTAGTGTAGACCTCAAATTGTTATCTAAACCATTGTAAAATATTTGCATTTAGAGCTACTATTGCATTTCGTGATGGGGACACTTCCTCAATAGTGACTTAAATCGATCTCAAGCTTCGTATAAAATTTCACATTTGTGTAAAATCTCACGATGAAACTGAATGGATTTTCTTATCGAAAAAATTTTGTGTAGAAATTATCCCACTAATTCGTGTCATGTAGTTATGGAACTAGGTTCTAATGAATCCCGCCAATTAGTAGCGTGGTCACATAAAGAAAAGGGAAATAACCGAAGACAAACAATGTCATCAGTTACCTTGTTGTATTTGAAAATGTCACACAACTGGAAAAACCGCTTTAAGTGTTTATTTGGATCTTCCATCATGTCCCTTCAAAATTGCAATGTATTTTGGATCATTTGGATTGTAGCCATCTTAATCTCAAAATTATTGGTGTTGATCACTGGTCTTTAAATACTACCTCACACAACATCTAGTGTTGGTAGTGCGTACTCATGCAATGTCCTTTGAGCCATTAGTAACTCTCCACGAATTTTTGCTTGTGGTTCAGATAGATCACCAAATATTGGATTTTCTCGAGGTGAATAAGCTACCATGGGTGGATCTTTTTGTAGCAACTGGAGATTATGTCTCAAAATCTACTTTATGTCAGGATATTGCTCGATTGGAACGCTTCCACCTTGGGTTATAAACTGAAATCAGAGAAAAAAGTGAAAATTAGTAACTAAAACTAAATCTTAATCAGTAAAATAAAATGAAATACGAAAATCGTATCTATAATTTTTTAATTTCCTTTTTATCATACTAAATGCAGAAAATAAAATAAAATTTAATGTCGAAACCTCCCCGACAATGGCACCAACAACTTGACCTTCTCCAAATATGCAAACAGTTTGAGCAAAAAAAAGTGCAAATAAAATATATAGAATGAAGTGCGGTATTTGCAAGCGAACATGTCATATTGTAACATAGTTTTAGTGTTACAGTGGAACACATGGAAGTATTCTAAGGATTGTACCCAAGGGAGGTTGAATTATATCTAAATGTATTTTCTATGCTAGCAGATCTAAAGAGTAATCAGCAAAAATCATATTACAATAAATAAAAGTTGGGATTAAGATTGTAAAATAAAAACTAACTACTAAAACAAAGTTTACAATCGAAAATTTCTCAGTTAACAAAGAGAATATTAACTCGCTTCAGTGGTTGCAATTAACTCTAGAATTTAGGCTTTATTAGGGAATTAGTTATTACTTAAATAGTATTACCCCTCGGCCTCACTTCTCAACTAATCAGCCAATACATGCTTATCTCTCGATTTCACTCTCCTAACCGGGATAAATCCACGATTTACTTGATAAACTTATCTCTCGGCCTCGTTTATCCTAGATTACTTCTTAGGGTCATCAATCCTAGGGTTTAAACGCACATGAATTTATACCAACTAACTCTATTAGAAACCCTAATTCTTTCGTTAGTCACTTCCACATCCGCTTGTTAATCTCACTACGGATCTAACCACTCATAAGCACAACTTACATATTCTCTAAGATCAATTTAATCATACACAAACACATAAATAAATTAAGATAAGAGAAGGATGGAAATTGCTCCGTTTGATGAACTTGATGTGCTCAAAATCGCAAAATCCTTTGACAGTGATTGAGATATCATCGATTGCAAACAAGAAATGAAATAAAAGTACAAAATACTTAATAATGAAGACTTGGATTCAAAAAACAAGAAAAGAAACTGTCATTTAAAATAAGCTAAAACAAAACAGAAAAAAAAACCTAAAACTACTAATTAAAACCCTAAAACGACTTGGCAAAAACTCCCTAAGCTTGCCTCTTCTTAACTATTTATAGATTGAGTTTACCAACCCTAATTAAGTCAGATATAAGCCTTAATTACATAAAAATATGATCCGTGCAGACGAAAACACCCTTGCTCAATTTCTACCCATTGTCGCCCTTGTGTTGTGACACAACCTTATATGTGTCGTGACACTCAACTTCAAATATGAAATTCTGCATTGGCTCGATTATGTTGTGACTCTGAAAGCTTGTGTTACAATCTAGATATTATTCCTAATGCTTTTGGGCTTTCAAAGGGATATCTTACACACTCAATTAAATCATTAAAACCACTTTAAGGCTGGTATTGGCCTAATAGGTCAACTAACTCGAAATAATGCGTAAAAACACTTATTGTACAATATTTTAGATCTAAGCTAAGAAATACAAAAATACAATAAAATATATTAAAATGCCTAGAAAAAAAGCTCATTAAGTGCCAAAAAGTACTTAATCTACCACTACAATTTGTGGCAGATCAGTTCTGTAGGTATACATGTCAAGTTGTAATATAGATGTGTTTACAATGGAACACTTGGGAAGGATCCCAAGGATCATACCCAAGGGAGGTATAATTAAACTAAATCATAAACTTTCGCACAACCAAGTTTAAACAGTAATAATCAAAACATTATAGTACGACATGCAAATAATGAAAATTGAAATAAATAACATAAAATAAAAGCTAACAAAACTAATTGAAATCAATCCATTAAGCAATTAGGAGATCAACTCGCTTTCGTGTACATAATTAACTTCATATTTAGGTGTTACTGAATTAGCTAGCAAATAACTTAATTATTACCTTTTGGCCTCTAACTAAATTAATTGGTTAGCTTAATTTACTTATCTTTTGACCTCATAGCTTAAACTAGGATAGATTAAGAGGTGCTCGGTAGACTATTCTTTCGACCTCATCTACCTCATTTACTTCCTAAGGTCGTCAATCCTAGGGTTTTATCACACTTAACCCAATCCAACTAATTCTGGGTAAACCCTAAACCTTCAGTTTTGCTCATGCTTAGTTCAGGCCCATTCTAAATACAATTTCCCCTAACTTTATTTCAGATATTCAATTGAAGTGAAAATCAAAAGAGGGAAAAGAAAAATAGATCCATTGATTGTTTGTTGACGTGCGATTCGAAAAACCCATGAAGAATGTGTTGGTTGGAAGTTGATCAAAACAGAAAGAAAGAAAATGAAGATTTTCTAAAATAAGACTGAAAATCTATTTCAATTCAAAGTAACAAACTAAAGACCAAAAAATTCCCTCAATCCAAACCCTAATTTGATAACAAGAAATTAAACTAAGGAAAAGTCCCCTTTATTAGGTCTGAGCATTAATATTTATACTAGTGTTGTTAGATGATGAAATTAGGTCAACTACAAGTGACTAATAATGAAAATTAGGTTTTGCGGATGAAAAACTCCTTAAGCAGATGGATGGGCCTCATCAAGCCGATATCGTGACATTCAAGAACTGTTATCACGACATTTGGATTTCAAATATAATTTCCTTGGCTCATTACACCAAAACAGGGTTTTAGCGGCACTTTTAGTGGCTTTTTGACAAAAAACATCGATAAAAATCAGGAATTAGCGGTGCTTCTGAGAAAGCGCAGCTAAAAACACCGCAAAAAAAATCCCAACGGCGTCGTTTGGTAGTCTTCGGAGGGCTTTAGTGGCGTTTTTGTATTAGCGCCACTAATACTGTGACTTTTAGCGGCGTTTTTAAGTATTCGCCGCTAATGGTCGGGGGTTTTAGTGGCGTTTTTAATCAACCGCCGCTAACGTTAAGGTATTGAACGGCGTTTTCTTTGAAGCGCCGCTAATGTTTGGTCTTTTAGCGGCGTTTTTAAGTAAGCGCCGCTAAAGTTAAGATTTTTAGCGGAGTTTTTTTTGAGAAGAGCCGCTAATGTTAGGGGTTTTAGCGGCATTTTTGTTGAAGCGCCGCAAAAAACATTTTATCTTAATTGGTTTATTATTTAGATTAATTAAATAAAATTCAACTTAAATCTAATTAAATATTTAAAATATTTAGAAAAAATAACACATAGAAATAATTTGAAATAAATCACATGGAAAAATTAAAATACTATTATTTAAAATAATTTTTAAGATTTTTGGGTACATGATTAATACTGATTATTTTTATATTATATATAGTAAATTTTTTTATATAATCGTAAAACAGATAGTATGATTTTAAATTTAAAATATTGAATTAATTAATTATCAGTATAGTTAATTTAGGGTTTTAGGTTTAAAGTATATATATGATTATTAATTTAATATAGTATTAATTTAAATTCAAATTCTGGTTATTGTGGATATGAATATCCAGAAAAAGGTTAAAATTTTAAAATTATGTTTTTTATTAGGATTAAAAATTTTGATAGATAATATTATTTAATTTAAATTCAAGTTTGGAATAGTAATACTTAAATAAATTTATGAATTTGAATTGAAATCATTCAAATTAAAATATATGCATATACCTAACTCGCTATCATTCCTTTTGTTCTCACTTCAATATTAAAAAAATGCCATATATATATATAGTTGTTCGTCCTTCTTGTTTTCATTTATCTATTTGAGAAATTAAGAATATAATAAATTTGTTAATTAGAGAAATTTATTCATTTATCAGTAAAATAAAATATTAAAAAGTCCATACTTTATATAAAAAATAAATTTTATAATGATTAATATTGTTTATTGCTACTTTATACAAAATTTTTAACTATTAATTATTGTTTAATCGATTTTAACTATATTTTATGATTATTAAAGATTTAGGGAATTTTTTGGAAGGTATTTTAAGGTGTAGGGGTATGGATCAGGGTTTGCGGTTAACGTTTAGGGGTTAGGGGCTAGGGGTTAGGGTTAGGGATTTAGGGGTTAGTGGGATTTAGGGGTAGGGGTTAGGGATTTAGGGTTTAGGGTGTCAAGGGTACTCAAGTTAGGGATGGTTGCTTAGATTAATTAGTTTTATTAATTTATATATTAAATATGTTCTTATATGTTTGTAAAATATATAATAAATTTAATATTAAGTAGTGACCGCCCGGTTTTGTTTCTCCAAATTTTTGTTACTACTCTACTAAATCTGGTTCAGCCTTCTAATTTATAGTAGAAAGGATTGTTCTAAAAATATTTATTGATAAACGACGGGATTTGGAGTGTTGGAAGCTAGAAGCCCCCTTTCGGTATTTTGGCAATGTTCCTAGGGCACCGATAGCACATGTCAAGAATCCTACAATTGGTGGAGGTTCAGTGATCATTTAAGATGTTTCAAAGATGTATAGTTTATATTATTAAATTAAGAGATATAATATATATATATATAGATCACTTTATATATGCATGTATACTGAATGGTTAAATTAAGGTTTAAGGTTTATTTGAGACTTGTTAAATGATACATTTAATTAATACTTTTATATTTAAAAATATTTAACCTTAACAATTCGATTTATATGGATATATATATATAAGTAATTACTTATTTAATTTGGATAGGATCGAAATATAAGAAAAAATATAAAAAATATAAAAATGAAATAAAAAACTAAAATTTATAATTTTATCAAATACTTTTAAATATTACTTAAATTTTAATAATTAATTAATTAAAATTCTAATGAAACATTGAAGAAAGAAAGAAATAAATAAATAAATAAAAGATGTGAGATTTAAAAAGTTATTAATAATTTGGTGAAAACGGTGTAGTTTTTGGCTGGGAATTTAACGGTGTTCTCGGCCCAAGGGCAAAAATGCCACTAAAGTTGGGCATTAGCGGCGCTAGGAAGAAAACGCTGCAAAGTTGCTCTGTAGTTTAATCAAAATGTTGTCGTTTTCTGTGGCATATTAATGGTATTAGCGGCGCTGCGTTGAAAACACCACAATTTGTAATTACATATTGTCTTTTTTAAAGATTAATTAAAAAAATGTTTTAAAATTTCTAAAAAACAGTGCCGTTTCAATAAAAAAATTTAATTTATTAGTGGCGTTTTTGTAAAAAACGCCAGGAAAATGGGCATTAGCGGCGTTTTATTCATAAACGTCGCAAAAAATTATTAATAGTTTGGGGAAAATGATGTAGTTTTTGTTCGGGAATTTACTGGCTTTTGCGGCGCAATTGTGAAAACGCCATTAAAGGTGTGTTTTAGCAGCGCTATGCTGAAAACGCCGGAAATTTTCTTTCTAGTTTTAAAAAAATGCTGTCGTTTTTCTGCCACATTAACGGCATTAGTGGCGCTATATTACAAATGTCGCAATTGTTCATTCTGGTTAGACGCTGTCGTTTTATAGTGTCTGTATTTCATCCCAATTACTCCCAACACTTAGCCGAAAAAGCTATTTTCTCCCCAAAAATTCCCCCCAATTTTTTTCCCCAAAAATCCCCCAAATCTAGAACCCTAATCTGCTGTGCCCCAACCATCTCTACTACATTGCCGTAGACTGACCCTTCTATTTTCGCTCGTCGACCGTCACAGTCCTGTACCGCCGCACTCCTCTGTCGTCGCTAGGGTAAATTGATCGGTAAGGTTTTCCTCTTTCTCTCCTGCATTCAAATAGTTTTGCTCTTGGTTCCGTCTGTCTTACAACCCCACATACATTGTTTCACACCTTCATAGATAACTAAATGCGCAAATTGTTGATGGGTTTTAGACAATTTTTCACTATCCTGTTTGGGACAGAAAAGATCGAGAAATTGTTATTAGAATTTTATCTATACCCATTGCATAATTTAGTTCATTATTTGTTTATTTCCTGTTTGTAGTTTAAAATAGTTTGAAACTGTTCATAATTTTGTTCATAATTTTCACTATCCTGTTTGTATTATAGAAAACGATAAAATGTTATTAGAATAATAATGTTATATGAATAATATTATGAAAGTGTCAAAAAAAATGATGGTGACCGTGACTGATCCATATAGTCTACAAATTTTATGTTATGTAGCCAATTGTGGATGAGGTGGAAAACATCTTATTTTGTATCTGTTTCTAAAGGGAAAAATAAAAGGTTATATGATCAATGACGCCATTGATAGTGTTGGAAAAGATCTTATTTTGTATATAAATCTAAAGGTGT
This sequence comes from Gossypium hirsutum, assembly GCF_007990345.1. Lineage (NCBI taxonomy): Eukaryota > Viridiplantae > Streptophyta > Magnoliopsida > Malvales > Malvaceae > Gossypium > Gossypium hirsutum. The sequence goes on from NC_053444.1 coordinate 41,232,699, forward strand.
TTTCTACCCTATAATTCTTACTGTATACCTTATCAAATAATTGTTGTATTTGGTCCCATAGGTTGTCAAGTAATTAAATTGTAATAACAATTCTCATTGCATAATAATTCTTACTCTATAGCTTATCAAATAATTCTTACTCTGTAGCTTATAAAATAATATAAATCTAATAACATTTCTCGTTGCAAAATTTTGTTCATAATTTGTTTATATCCTGTTCATAGTTTAAAGTAGTTTGTAACCGTTCATAATTCCTATTTGCGTTGTTGTGCTTAGCTTGCTGGGTTGGAAGGATAACGCTATTCTTTGGTGTGGAAGGTCAATTTTTTGCCGCTAGCTTGCTGCGTATTTCGCTGCCGAACTTGTCTACTTTTTGGCGTTGAAGGTAAATTTTTATTCTTCTGTTGTAATGTATCAGCCTTAGTTTGATTGAATGAACGGAATTTTTTGAAGGTAAATTTTCTGTTGCAAACAAAAGGTTTTGTAGTTAATCATCTTGCTCTTCGAGGTACTGATATAGCCGTTGCATTTACTCACCGTTTTGAAATGTATTATGCAAATTCCCAAATGGTTTTAAGCAAGTTGACTTTGTTTATGTGCTAATAGTTCTTTTAGCCAATGCAATTTTTATTATTTAATACTAGTTCTTTTTAAAATGAATTTATAACATATGAATATTAATATAAAATTAAGTTAATATTTTTTAAACATAATGTCTTATTGCTCACGAAATTTTATTTTTGAAATTCCTAATGAAGATGGTTGCTATATGGTTTCATAAACAATACAATTTCGCTATCTTTGAAATACATAAACAAATTTTAAAATATAATTATTGTTGTTCATAACAATATATATGATTTATAATTGTAATTAGACTTTGAAAATCAATGATTAGTTATAAAATAAAGAAATGGTAGTATGAAACTGATATATAATATTTATAGTTTGAAGATAAATAAGTTTAAAATTGATGAAAAGACCTTACTGCTAAACTTGTAGAAATAAAAAAGAAAAGCATGCAACTTTAGAATCCACGGTTTTTATGCTTTTATATTAGTTTTTCTTTTATCTTTCCCTGCAAATGTAAATCAGCAAACATATTCTACAGAAAGTAATGTTTATTTTGTTGTCAAATCAGTAACACATATACCTTTCCACCCTTAATTCAGTGGAAGATTAGTTTAAAAGCAAAGATTGCTTGTAATCTTATATTTTAACCCCTAATATGCCGACTGATCTCATTCTTTTTGGCTTAATCCTATTTTATTTTTTACATATATAATCTTGTAATGCAAATATTGTTAAGTTATGTTGCATTTGTTTTTTTAATATATACTGCGTTCCTAACTAAGTGATTTATTTTTTAGGAAAAACTAAATGATAAAAAGACGGAGTATGAAGCGATTGCTTGCAGTGTTAGTTCTGTTCATATTGACAACATTGATAACCGGATTATCACTGAAGTTTTGGGTCCTGAAAGGTATGGTCGGGTTCGATTTCAAGGATCTTTTGTTAACCCATCCCAATATTTTGGATCCAACTCGCAACAATACATGCCTTCGGGGAGTCAGGCTCAAGCTGAAGTTCAGATGTTAAGAGACCAGATGGCTCAGATGCAAGCGACAACAGTTCAGCAAATTACACAACTTAAAGCGGAGGCAGCATCGAGAGAAGCTGAGGTTCAAAAAAGATATGAAGAACTCCAGCTATAACTTAAAGCAAATGCGGCAGCGAAAGAAGCAGAGGCTGCAGCGTGGGAAGCAGAGCAGCGTAGAAAGTACAATGAACTCCAACAACAGCTTCAGAATATGATGAAGATGTTTCGGCAGTCGCAACAGCCGCCGACTTAGACTATCTTGTAAATATACTTCAATTTTGACTTTTAATTATCATTTAACTTTTAACATTTTTGTAAGAATAATACGAGTTTTATTTTATTTATTAATATTTATTATATATTATTCGTTTAATTTTAAATATTATATAGATTTATTGCTTTCAGTTGGTTTAGATTTGGTTTCTTCTGATTTGTTTTTACAGGAGGGCTGAAAATATAAAAAAATATCTTTTACAAATCTGCCAAAATTAGTGGCATTTAAAAAAAAACACCACTAAAGGTCATGGTCTTTTGCGGCGTTTGTGGGAAAAGCGCCGCTAAAGATCGGGGTCTTTAGCGGCGTTTGTGGAAAAAACGCCGCTAAAGGTTGTCGAAACCATTTTTAATTTTGAAAAACGGGGATCGACTTTTGAAAATAAAATGGGAGTCGCCACCGATCTTTTATTGAGATGTGATCGGATCACCTTGAAAATAATTTTAGGTCTGCGAATTTTGAGAAAACAGGTTCGGGGGCCGGTTACGCACGAGGAAGGGTTAGCACCCTCGTGACGCCCAAAATTGGTACCAAATTGATTGTTTAATGTCTTAATGTCGTAACTTTGAAAAGATTTTAAAATACGATCCTTTGGTGAGCAAACTTGAATAAACTAAATTGAATGATAAGACGCACTTATTTCGCAGAAATAAATTGCCACCTTCAGTGAGTTAGGGTGCAACAATTCAATCTTCGAAATTAGATTTGTCTCTTTCAATTAAGAAAATCATGTGTTTTAAGAAGGTTATTCGATTATTTAAGTCAATCAAGAAATTAAAATCCAGTAAGTTAGAGTTTAATTTCTCGAAATTCCTAAACATCAAACATTGCCTTTATTTTAAAATCGAGATAACAAAATGTTGTATCCAGTAAGTTAGGATCCATCACCTTGAAGTCTCAAAAGCTTTATTTTAAAGTTGCATGGTTTTACCAAAATAAACATTTGGCTATTCAAATTCATCGAGAAGAATTGAAGCCCAGTAAGTTAGGGCACAATTCTCTCGAGAGCTATGAACACCAAGCATTTTTTAAAAATCATGAAATAAAATGGTTTTGGTACTCTAATGAAATCGAATATTAAAAAAAATGCGATGGGATGCTAATGTACAACATGAAACAATAATTAATAGGCTAAAGTATACTAATAATCATCTGTAATCAAGAAATACGAATAAACAATATAAAATCTATGCGGGCAATAATATCCAACACACATCATGCAAATACAAATATCAACATTCAACAACTAAATGAATTAATAGTCAATTTTAAAAGAAATGCCAAGTGAAATAACATAAATAAAATATAATAAGTTTTCAACTAAAACAAAATGAATATTGAAATATATCAAAAAGGTTAAAAAGGAATACTATATGAAATAATAATATAAAAATAAATTTTAAAATAAGTATTGTACGAAAAGAAACTCAAAATAATATATATGCTAATTTAAATAAACGATACATACAAAATAAATTTTTTTATAATAGTATATGTATGGTAATATATGTACAAAAATTGAAGTAAGTAAAGTATATAAGGGAGTATTTTAAAAGAAATAAATTGTATATAAGATTTAAAACATATATACAAATATATATTTCAAAATAAGTTAAAATTACATACATGAAAGTATCAACACATAACTTTTTATATTTGGATGGAAAAGAAAAGAATGTTCGAAAAATATTATAAAGTTATAGAATGTACAAACTATATTAGATAAATATAAAAAGAAATATTAATTATAAAACCTAAGTAGAAATTCATAATACATTTAAAGTTATAATTAAAATAACTATGTGTGGTACGTTTAGATAATATTAGTTTAAAATAATAGTATATTATATTTTAAATAATTCTAATGATAAATTTTAAAACAATATTAAAACTTAAATATTCAAATAATGCTAGGTTTATAACTAAATATATACTAAAGACAACAAAATCAAAATAAAATTTTAGAAAATGAATAAATTAAATTATGGATTAAATCAGATTCAAAACCAAAATCAAAAGGAAAATCAAAAAATAAAATAAAATTAAAGAACCAAAATGCAATGTGCGTATTTCATAGGGGACCAAATAGGCAATAGTCCCTATTCCTCAAAACGCATTGCAACAGTATGGGCCAGAACGAAACAACATTGAAAATATGGAGGGAATTTTGAAAAATAAATAAAATAAAAGAGCACCGATTTGAAATTTGTTTGAAATTAAAGGGACTAATGCAACAATTAAGCGTACCAGTCTAGGAAGCCAAGTCAGATCATTGAAAACAACGTCGTTTTGGACGTATGTCTCCTCAACTGATGAGTGGATGAAATTAAAAACAAAATAAACCTATATGGCCAAAATTAAAAGAACTGAAAGGGATTAGATCAAAACAAATTGAGAGAACAGGAGGACTCAATGCGAAAATAAACCATCAGTATAAAACATGCGGATCCTCCTTCTTGAATCGGGTCGGGTCATTGGGTCTAGGCACCAAACGGTGCCATTTTTGAAAACGTTTAAAAACTAAAAAAAGAAACCCTAAATCTAAAGGTTTTCATTTGAAATGGTAGGAGGAAGGCAGAGCGCCGCTTGGTTTTTTAGTTTCTGTCGCAGCTCCACCCTTCAGATCCCTATCTGCTCCGATTGTAACGAGAGAAACAGGGATCCGACCGTCACACTCTGAAGGTAAATTCTCATCCTTAAGCCTCTATTTTTCTTTGTTTAGTGTATTCGTAAAGAAACAAAAGAGAAAGTAAACAATAAAGAAAAACCAAAAAAGAAAAAAATCAATATACCTCTTAAATCTGCTCTTTTTCTCTTTTTCTTTTAATCTTTTTTATTCCATATCCCTCTCTGTAAAAAAGGAAGAGATCGAGTACATCCATGGGGGTTTTTATAACCAGAAAATAAAAATAAAAAAGAATACAAATTTCTTTTTTCTTTTTGTTTTTGTTTTTTCTTCTTTTCTTTTGTTTGTTTGTGTGTTGCGCAGGTACGGTCGTACGAGGGTGGACGTGGCACGTGCGGAGGCTCGCGTGAGTGCTGCTACGTGCGTGGGGAGTGGCTCAACGCGTACGGAGGCAGAGGCTGGCATGGAGCGGCTCGGAGGCGTGGTTCGTGGGGCCGAGGGAAAACCCTAGTGGCTGCAGCGCTGGAGGCATTCTGGAAACCCTAGGGGTATCTAAAAATTATTCAAATCAGGCCATAGTGTATTGGGCCTGGGGTTTTGGGTATTTTAGGCTAAATTAGGTTTGGGTTAATCTGTATTGGGCCTAGAGTCTGTAAATGGACAGTTAAAATGGACTATTTTTATTGTTATTATTATTATTTTTATATATGTTTATTTATTTCCAATTTGGGCCAGGCAAATTTGGGTTATTATAGCTGCCCCTCTTTGCTCATTTTCGTGTAACGGGAATGATGCAAAGACATTAATAAGGCCAAATTTTCCTGGTCATGCGGGATCTTGGTGCTTTTCTCCAAGTAGCCTCATTCCATCCTACTGCATCTTCAGAGGTATAGGAGTTGTTTCGATTCACTCCACCGCAACGTCGGTGAGATAGGATTCGTAACTCGCAACTTTAATTTGCTTAAATGTGATGTCGGGGAAGTAAGATTCACTGTTGTAGCTTCAATCTGTTCCACTACACCGCTTGGGAAGTAAAATTTGCTATTCTCGGTCTGCCCCACTGCAACTTCAGGGAGATAAGACTTGCTTTCTCAGTCTGCCCCACTGCAACCTTAAGGAGATAAGACCTGATGCGATCTACCCTACTGCAACTTCAGAGAGATAAGATCTATTATTTTAATCCGCTCTACTGCAACTTTAGGGAGATGGGATTATCAACTTCAATCTGCACCACTGCAACCTAAGGGAGATAAGATTGTCATCTTCGATTTGCCCCACTACAACTTCAGGTGGATAAGACCTGATGCGATCCACTCCACTGCAACTTCGGAGAGATCAGATCTATTATTTTAATCTGCTCCACTGCAACTTCAGGGAGATGGGATTATCAACTTCAATCTGCTCTACTGCAACCTCAAGGAGATAAGATTTGCCATCTTCGATCTGCCCTACTGCAACTTCAGGGGGATAAGACCTAATGCTATCCACTCTACTGCAACTTAAGAGACATAAGATATATTACTTTAATCCGCTCCACTACAACTTCAGGGAGATGGGATTATCAACATCAATCTGCTCCACTGCAACCTCAGGGAGATAAGATTTGCCATCTTCAATCTGCCGACTACAACTTCAGGGGGATAAGACCTGATGCGATCCACTCTACTGCAACTTCGGAGAGATAAGATCTATTACTTTAATCTGCTCCACTGCAACTTCAGGGACTTCAATCTGCTCCACTGTAACCTCAGAGAGATAAGATTTTCCATCTTCGATCTGCCCCACTGCAACTTCAGAGGAATAAGACTTGCTTACTAAGTCTGCTCTACTGCAACTTCAGGGAGATAAGACCTGATGGGATCCACTCTACTGCAACTTCAGAGAGATAAGATCTATTACTTTAATCTGCTCCACTGTAACTTCAGGGAGATAGGATTATTGACCTCAATCTGCTCCCTTGCAACCTCAGGGAGGTAAGTTTTGCCATCTTCGATCTGCCCCATGCAACTTCAGCAGGATAAGACCTGCTTTCTCAGTCTGCTCCGCTGCAACTTCAGGGAGATAAGACCTGATGCGATCTACTCTATTGCAACTTTAGAGAGATAAGATCTATTATTTTAATCCGCTCCACTGCAACTTCAGGGAGATAGGATTAGTGGCTTCACCGATCTGTTCTCTGGGGAACATGACCTGTATGATGAACTTAATTATGCCTAATGATTAGGATGGTATGATCGCAATGAATCAAATGCTCCTAACTAGACATGTGTGTATGGTGTTTCCATGAATGTAGAATTTTAATTTTTTGAGAATGATCCTTCTTTATCACTTAGGTTATCATTGCTCGAAGTTTATTAAGGCTTTATCAATTGAAGTGCTATAACACCTTCCTTCTCAGCTGGCGTTTTCTGAAGAAACATTTAGCCAGATTGCCCTCCACTGTAAACCTCAAAGTTATATCCACTGGGGCACAAAATCTGTACCATTATTCTCCCACTGTAACCCAAGGGTAGAAATATATGGCTTTTCCTCAATCCTTTCTTATCACAACTCAAGGATACAAGACCTAAATCTTTCTGGTCCCTTACACCATTCCCAAGGTGTCATACCAAAGACTCATGTGCAAATGAAGGCTCTCTCCTCCGAGGTAACCTCTTCCTATTGCCTGATGATTATTGCTTGCTTGTTTATTTAAGCTTTTTTCATTAACCCGTCAACTTATCATTTTGTTCAATCAATGCATTCGACAACAAAATCCAAAGAGAAAGTCCAAATTTAGACTCTTCCTTCTCAAATTTCCAACCTTTAAACTTGTTGCATTCTAAACAATAGTCCTATTTCAAGTTCCCGTATTATTTAGAAGCTTCTAGAGTAATATGCAAAACTTCCCTTGTGAAAGTTTTTTTAGTCCATTAATCATTATTCCAATGCAACATGCTTGCAAAAAAAGGTCATAACAATGGATAAGAATAAAGTTGGCTCTGAGCATAGCTCGAAAGGAATAAATTATCAAAAATAGTAAAGAAGGATAATAAAGAAATTAATAGGGAATATGTATCTTGGAAAAGAATGAAGTAAGAAAAAATTCAATATAAATAGTATGAAAATTGGGTGCCCCAGATATCGCAGCTTGAACTTCTCTATACAAACTTTCTGAAGACCATTCTGAGTTTGACATGTGTTTAGGAGATCTGCAGTGCTTTGTCGATGCCTCAAGATGCCGCCTACCATTTTCTGTTGATTCAGGCATAACAAGATCACCACATGCCCCAATCTGACCAAAATTTGAACTGCTCTGATCACCTCAGGCCCCATTCTGATCAATAGTTGAGCCACCCTTTTTGGGTTTTCAACTCAAATCCCCTTTGGTCTCAAGGCGCCCTTTGTGGGTTTTCACCTTGGCCTCACCATTTCTTTTTTCATTTTTCGTTTTTTATTTTCATTATTTTTATTTTTTTTGACTCAAAGTACCCTTTGCGAGTTTTCACCTTGGCCCTTTCTTCTTCTTTAAACGAAATATTTCTTGGCTGGATCCGAGTTTATAGGATTAGCAATCTCACTCAGGATCAGTGCTCCTCTGAAAAAGGTCTTCTTTACAACATAGGGACATTCCCCGTTTGGCATTCATTTCCCTCTAAAATCCTTTTGTAGAGGAATGATCTTTTCCGACATCCAGCCCTCTCGTGAAATTCTCTGAGATGACCCTGTTTATTATGGGCTCGTATCATTTGTTTCTGGTACCTCCAACCCTGATGAGTAGCTATTAACCCTTTTCCTAGGTTCAACTGATCACATTGCGATTGGATCCATTCTACTTCATCCAACTCTAGCTCAGTTAATACCCGGAGAGAGTGGATTTCAATAAGTAAAACTATCTCAATCTCGTAAACGAAAAGAGAGGTGTTGCCCCAGTACAGATGTTCGACAAGCAATGAGGGAAAATGGTAATTTCTCATGCCAGTCCTTGCAAGTCTCAGTCATTTTTTGCAATTCAATACAGTGATGAACTATGGTGTGTGATTTTGAATTGATCACAGACCTCAGCTACCATGCTAACATTCATGATATCATCTTTTCTGTAATTCTATACCGGCATATGATAACATTGACGCATGAAGCGACCTCTACCCGTTTGACGAAGTAGCTAATGATCTAAAAAATAAAGCAATGCTCATTAGAAGTCTTCGATAATGGTGATGTCCATGCCCCAATTCGCCCAAAATTTGAGTTGCCCTTTTCGGGTTTTCAACTCAAGACCACCTTTGGTCACAAGGCGCCCTTTGCGAGTTTTCGCCTTGGCCTCTCCTTTTTCTTTTTCTTTTTTTCTCCTCATTTTCATTTTCATTTTTTGACTTTGATTTTGATTTTTTTCTTTTTGCTTTTCATTTTTATTTTTATTTTGATTTTGATTTTGATTTTTTTCTTCTCCCTTTTATTTTTGAATTGGATCTGAACTCATAGGATTAGGCAAGTCTTTGTTATCCCTTTCGAAGAATCTTATTTCCTTCAGAGAGCTTTTTGGGGCGCAACTACGACAGGGAACTTTGGATCTTCCTCTTTAATCAGGATAAAATCCCACAACTTTGAAGAGATGAAAACTCGACTTCAAATTGGCAAAGCTATGCTGAGTCAACGAGAGAGGCATTGCCCCGACAAAGAATTGCATCGTTCATACTGCAAATTTCTGACATCGCGCTGTTGTACAGATTTCATTATCAGCGGTTAACCCAGGCATATCCTAGTATGACCATACAAAGACATCTTTGAACTCTAGAATAACTTAATGAGGTCTCACTTCATCTTTGTGGTCATGTCAATTCCAATCTTTACCCAGCTCACAATTTCTACTAGTTCCTCGTGAGGTAGGATCTGTCTATCTTCTTTTTCTACCATCGTCAACAAGTACGGCGATAAGCTACGATCTATGTCATTTTCAAAGTCATAAGATCCCTCTAAACACATGCCTCGCTCAAAAGGAAAATCTGAATTTGTAACAGTGTCATTCATGTCATTGATATCTGGGGATCCATAAAGAATGCATTTATGAATGATTATTTGTACAATATGATTATGAATGAATGATGTGGAAGAAAATCCAAAAGAATGAAATAATCAAAAATAATTATTCAAAAGAATGGAAGAACATTGGTTCAAAATGGTCATAAAGATGTATTTCATTAGAATAATAACATTTAGACATGAGACTATTTCACAAAGAAGTTCTTATTGCTCCTAGGCTAAAAGCAACGAGTACGTTCTGAATATTACTCTAAATAAGCTTTAAATGCTATAGGGATTTCTTTCGCAATCCAATTGCTTAGAACACTCCGAAGGTTATAAGGGCGGATATCTAACAAAGTCCATTTTTCAGTTGCTTTTCGTTGATGTGAACATTTCCCACTCTTCTTCATGCGTTGCATTCACTCCATTATCAATTATAATTGGGTAACGGATTTTCCGCACTAGATGAGTCATCAAGCTTGACAATACCCATGTTGATGAGTCTTTCAACTTGGTTTTTGAAGGCAGTGTAATTCTCTATTGTGTGCCCCGTAATTCCCACATGGTAGTCACATTGTACGTTCGCATCATACCATTTGGGGTACGGAGGTTGTAGAGGTTTCACATAAAAAGTGGAGACAACATGTGCATCAAACAAATTTTGATACAGTTCCCTATACGATATTGGGATTGGCGTAAATTGGAACTTCTCAGTCTTCATGCCAGAATCTTGCCTTGATGAATTTTGTTGATTATCAGCCACCTTTCCTGGTTGACTTACAGTAACTGATTTAGAGTAACCTGTGTTGTTCACCTCATTTTCTCTTCTACTTGGGGCTGACCTCTTATTACTCTCTTCTGCCTTAATTTTTTCGGTTCTCATAGCATTCTCAATCAGTTCACCATTCATAAATATGTCAGAAAAGCTTTTTGTTGCACTTCCCAACATATGCGTGATGAACGGGGCCTTCAGTGTATTGATGAAGAGCATTGTCGTCTCTTTCTCCAAAAGGGATGGCTGAACCTAGACTGCAACCTCCCTCCACCTCTGTGCATACTGCCTAAAACTTTCGCTTGGCTTATTTTCCATGTTTTGCAAAGTGATTCTATCGGGAACCATATCTGTCATATGACTGTATTGCCTTATGAATGCTTGAGCTAGGTCCCTCCATGAACCAATCTTGGTACGGCTCAATTGATTGTACCATTTGGACGCTGCCCTTACCAAACTGTCTTGGAAGCAGTGTATTAGCAGTTGACTGTCGTTAATGTAGCCAGTCATCCTTCTACAGAACATGGTGATATGGGCTTCGGGGCAGCTAGTTCCATTATATTTTTCAAATTCAGGCATTTTGAATTTGGGAGGAAGTACTAAGTCTGGGACTAATCTTAGATCCTTAGCGTCAATTCCTTGATTACTATCAGCACTTTCTAAGGCTTAGAATTTTTCCTCCAACCATTTATACCTATCTTCCCACTGTTTTGGCAATTTCGCGTTCGCCTTTCCTTCTTCAGTTGTTTCATCAAAATCCAGAATAATAGGATTAATTGGGTTTTCTCCCGGGCTTAAACTTGATCGTCCCTGGAAAATTATGGGGATCGTGACACCAGTTTGTAATTATTACGGCCTAATTGTGACAGACGGTCCTTTTGGGTATATTTCAGTTTGTACATTTGGTGGAGTAAAACCTGGAGGATATAACGGATCCTCATTTCCTTCCCTAAGATTGGCCATAGGGCCCTTTCCCTTATCTACTCCTTCCGTCAGTAGATGGGTCAATTCAGCCATTGCATCTTTTTGAGCTTTGATCAACTTTTCCGTCATGTTTTCTTGGATTTTATCTAGCCGCTATTGCATTTGCACCTGTAACCGTTCTTGCATATCTTTTTGTATTTGCTCCAGTTTCTCTAATCTTTGATCCATTTCCTTAGTCTTGCGATGAGTACCGTAAGGGTGTTTGGTTGGTTGGCTTTCTAGATTAGCTAAAATAAATTTACTCAATTAGACTATTTCAATGGATTTTAATGCATATGATGCAGATGTATGAAATGCATGCCCAAAGAGACGTTGATTCTGATTCAACTACATTTAGAAAACTTTTCTAGAAGACAAATTTCTTTATATAAAGCAGATGCATGTACGGCCTCTCCCTTATATTCCAAGAGACAACATCGATCTTTTTCTTCATCCGTATGCTTGAGATAATCTCGCCGATAGATGCCATTGCTAGCTCCTTTTCTTGATCTTGGTCGCGATCCATCATCTGCCCATCTTTATAAGGCTCGTCAACTTCTTTAAGGGAGTTGAAACGTCAAAGGCTCTTAAATAGTCATCTTGAATCTTCGGGCCACGAAGTAATGGTCACAAGCTCTTCCATCGCTCTTATTGTGTTTCTCAGAATATATTCAGACAGTCCTATTGTTTTCCACTTTATCAAGGAATCCGTATTCCATGACAAGCTTTCTAATTTAGTAATTGGATTTGAATCAATATCTCTTTCCTAAGATGCAAATACAATGCAATCATAATCAAAACAAAACAAGATAGGTTAGTACAAAACATAAGCAAACAAGGAAAGCAAAAGTACCAAGTTGGGTACCACTAGGGGTTTGGAGTGGCTCTACCTAAGATGGGTTCCTTAGGTCTCCTATATGTGGTTTGGCTCTAAAGTCAAGGTACCCGAACCAGCAGATTCATTGATCTTCACCCATTATAGGCTCATCGAGTTCGGTTTAGGGGAATACATTTCCCTATGGCTACACGGAGATGAAGATCTCACGAAGACATAGGTACGGATGTATCCCGAAAGTGATCCACTATCTTGCACGAAGGTGAAAACCTCACGAAGGAGTAGCTTCTCACTCCCACTTAAAAGGGTAAGACTAAACAATCTTTATGCAATATGATGCCAAAATATAGAGCTCCATTTACAGCATTCATAGAAGCAAGTGCAAAAGAGGATCGTAACTTTTCAAATAAAATTTTCAATTTTTGATAATAAGACAGAAAACAATCAATTTTACGGCTTGACTCTCTAAGTGTCCCCAGCGGAGTCGACAAGCTATCGAAACCATTTTTAATTTTGAAAAACGGCGATCGACTTTTGAAAATAAAATGGGAGTCGCCACCGATCTTTTATTGAGATGTGATTGGATCACCTTGAAAAATAATTTTAGGTCTGCGAATTTTGAGAAAACAGGTTCGGGGGTCGGTTACGTACGAGGAAGGGTTAGCACCCTCGTGATGCCCAAAATTGTACCGAATTGATTGTTTAATGTCTTAATGACGTAACTTTGAAAAGATTTTAAAATACAATCCTTTGGTGAGCAAACTTGAATAAACTAAATTGAATGATAAGACGCACTTATTTCGCAGAAATAAATTGCCACCCTCAGCAAGTTTGGGTGCAACAATTCAATCTTCAAAATTAGATTTGTCTCTTTTAATTAAGAAAATCATGTGTTTTAAGAAGGTTATTCGATTATTTAAGTCAATCAAGAAATTAAAATCCAGTAAGTTAGGGTTTAATTTCTCGAAAGTCCTAAACATCAAACATTGCCTTTATTTTAAAATCGAGATAACAAAATGTTGTATCCAGTAAGTTAGGATCCATCACCTTGAAGTCTCAAAAGCTTTATTTTAAAGTTGTATGGTTTTACCAAAATAAACACTTGGCTATTCAAATTCATCGAGAAGAATTGAAGCCCAATAAGTTAGGGCACAATTCTCTCGAGAGCTATGAACACTAAGCATTTTTTGAAAATCATGAAATAAAATGGTTTTGGTACTCTAATGAAACCAAATATTAAAAAAAATGCGATGGGATGCTAATGTACAACATGAAACAATAATTAATAGGCTAAAGTATACTAATAATCATCTGTAATCAAGAAATACGAATAAACAATATAAAATCTATGCGGGCAATAATATCCAACATACATCATGCAAATACAAATATCAACATTCAACAACTAAATGAATTAATAGTCAATTTTAAAAGAAATGCCAAGTGAAATAACATAAATAAAATATAATAAGTTTTCAACTAAAACAAAATGAATATTGAAATATATCAAAAAGGTTAAAAAGGAATACTATATGAAATAATAATATAAAAATAAATTTTAAAATAAGTATTGTACGAAAAGAAACTCAAAATAATATATATGCTAATTTAAATAAACGATACATACAAAATAAATTTTTTATAATAGTATATGTATGGTAATATATGTACAAAAATTGAAGTAAGTAAAGTATATAAGGGAGTATTTTAAAAGAAATAAATTGTATATAAGATTTAAAACATATATACAAATATATATTTCAAAATAAGTTAAAATTACATACATGAAAGTATCAACACATAACTTTTTATATTTGGATGGAAAAGAAAAGAATGTTCGAAAAATATTATAAAGTTATAGAATGTACAAACTATATTAGATAAATATAAAAAGAAATATTAATTATAAAACCTAAGTAGAAATTCATAATACATTTAAAGTTATAATTAAAATAACTATGTGTGGTACGTTTAGATAATATTAGTTTAAAATAATAGTATATTATATTTTAAATAATTCTAATGATAAATTTTAAAACAATATTAAAACTTAAATATTCAAATAATGCTAGGTTTATAATTAAATATATACTAAAGACAAAAAAATCAAAATAAAATTTTAGAAAATGAATAAATTAAATTATGAATTAAATCAGATTCAAAACCAAAATCAAAAGGAAAATCAAAAAATAAAATAAAATTAAAGAACCAAAATGGAATGTGCGTATTTCATAGGGACCAAATAGGCAATAGTCCCTATTCCTTAAAACGCATTGCAACAGTATGGGCCAGAACGAAACAACATTGAAAATGTGGAGGGAATTTTGAAAAATAAATAAAATAAAAGAGCACCGATTTGAAATTTGTTTGAAATTAAAGGGACTAATGCAACAATTAAGCGCACCAGTCTAGGAAACCAAGTCAGATCATTGAAAACAACGTCGTTTTGGACGTATGTCTCCTCAACTGATGAGTGGATGAAATTGAAAACAAAATAAACCTATATGGCCAAAATTAAAAGAACTGAAAGGGATTAGATCAAAACAAATTGAGAGAACAGGAGGACTCAATGCGAAAATAAACCATCAGTATAAAACACGCGGATCCTCCTTCTTGAATCGGGTCGGGTCATTGGGTCTAGGCACCAAACGGTGCCATTTTTGAAAACGTTTAAAAACTAAAAAAAGAAACCCTAAATCTAAAGGTTTTCATTTGAAATGGTAGGAGGAAGGCGGAGCGCCGCTTGGTTTTTCAGTTTCTGTTGCAGCTCCACCCTTCAGATCCCTATCTGCTCCGATTGCAACGAGAGAAACAGGGATCCGACCGTCACACTCTGAAGGTAAACTCTCATCCTTAAGCCTCTCTTTTTCTTTGTTTAGTGTATTCGTAAAGAAGCAAAAGAGGAAGTAAACAATGAAGAAAAACCAAAAAAGCAAAAAAAATCAATATACCTCTTAAATCTGCTCTTTTTCTCTTTTTCTTTTAATCTTTTTTATTCCATATCTCTCTCTGTAAAAAAGGAAGAGATCGAGTACATCCATGGGGGTTTTTATAACCCGAAAATAAAAATAAAAAAGAATACAAATTTCTTTTTTCTTTTTGTTTTTTATTTTTTCTGCTTTTCTCTTGTTTGTTTGTGTGTTGCGCAGGTACGGTCGTACGAGGGTGGACGTGGCACGTACGGATGTGCGTGGGTGCGTGCGTACGGAGGCTCGCGTGAGTGCTGCTACGTGCATGGGGAGTGGCTCGACGCGTACGGAGGCGTGGCTCGTGGGGCCGAGGGAAAGCCCTGGTGGCTACGACGCTGGAGGCATTCTGGAAACCTTAGGGGTTTCTGAAAATTATTCAAATCGGCCATAGTGTATTGGGCCTGGGGTTTTGGGTATTTTAGGTTGAATTAGGTTTGGGTTAATCTCTATTGGGCCTAGAGTCTATAAATGGACATTTAAAATGGACTATTATTATTATTTATATATGTTTATTTATTTCCGATTTGGGCCGGGCAAATTTGAGTTATTACAAAGGGTATTGTCTTTAGCGGCGTTTCTCGGATAAGCGCCGCTAAAGGTTATGGTCTTTAGCATCATTTGTTGGAAAAGCGCCACTAAAGGTCATTGTCTTTAGCGGCGTTTGTCGGATAAGCGCCGCTAAAGGTCATGGTCTTCAGCGGTGTTTGTTGGAAAAGCGCCGCTAAAGGTCATAGTCTTTAGCGGCGTTTGTGGGAAAGCGCCGCTAAAGACCATGACCTTTAGCGGCGTTTTTGGTGAAAGAGCTGCGAAAGGTCTTGGTCTTTAGCAGCATTTATTTCTAAAAGCGACGCTAAAGTTAGCAACGTAGTCATTAGCGACGTTTTTCGCGGCGCTTCTCAAAGCGCCGCTAAAAGCCTGTTTTGGTGTAGTGGCTCCGAAGTTGGATGTCATGACAGTGGGGTTTGGCTGTCGCAACATCGCTACCTTAATATTTCGAAGTAGCCTTGAAGTTGGGTGTTGCGACATCCTGGGTAGTCCATTAACTCATTGGCCTAAAGCGATGTCCTGCACACTCAATCAACACGTTAGTCTTACCTTAGGCCCGAATTGGCCTAATAGGTCATTTAACACACTAAAATGTTCATTTTATTAACTTTAAACATAAACATACTAAATCAAAAAACTAAATAAATGATAACAAATTACTCAAATACAAGCTCATTAATTGCTGAAAAGAGCTCAATTTGCTACAACAAATTGTGGCAGATCATGAATTAATCATTATTGTTCGTTAAATTGAGTATATATGTTATGTAATGTGATTGAATGCCACTATTATTGTTGGAATCAATTGAAATAGTTTGAAATATTGCTTTAACAACGTAATGTAAAGTCACGTATTTGACCCGACAATAAAATCAAATATGGGGTGTCACAGCATCTCCAATGCTCTTACTCAAAAACTCCAAAAATAGAGTGAGAAAATAACTAGTTATTTGAAATAAGAATATAACAAACACTTGATGGAGAGAAATATGCAAGAAACTTGTTACTGCCCAATGCAGTTTATTTATAATCGAAGGTGCCTTTAGGCTTACATGACAATTAAAATACTGAAATAATACAGAAAATATTGTAATAAAAATAAAGTTGGACTAAATTAAGATATAAGTAAAAATAAAATATTGCAATCAATTAGAATCACGTTTTCATCCATTTTTGCCTTACATGTTAATATAAAAAAATATTTTTTCAATAGTTAGTTAAAAGCTTTATATTTGATGTACTATGTGTTAGAGCTATAGTCTGTTAGTTAGTTAGCCAATGAATAACCACTGCTTGTGTTGGTTAAAGTTAGTTAGATCAGTTTAACTTCTACTGCTATAAATAAGCAATAGTTGTTGTACTGAAGCTCAAGTTAATTTTCTAATAACAATTCAGTATTGTTGATATCTTAACATGGTATCAGAAGTTTTCTTGGCTCTTGTATTCTTGTGAGTTCTATGGCTTTGCCATCCAGTCCTTCTGCTGTGCAATCCACTGTTCCTACAATGGCATCGAATCTTGCTGATGGGGTTGTTGATAGTTGTTTTTTTCAACCAAGAAGATTAGTGTGCTATTAGATGATGGTAACTATTTGTTATGGAGACAACAGATTCTTTTGGCGCTCAAAACTCACAGACTTCAGCATTTTCTTGATTTGTGCACAACTACTGCTCCACGTCAGATTGTGGATCCAAGTGGTGTTCTTTAGGAGAATCTAGAGTTTGTCAGGTTTGAGCAACAAGATTGTGCTTTAGCCTCATGGCTCTTATCCTCTGTAAGTACGGGTGTTTTACCTCATCTTATTGGTTTGGATTCCAGTGCTCAAATCTGGAATGCCATTGTTGCTCTATATGGCAGTAAGACTACATCTCAACTGATGTCTTATAGACGAGCCTTACATTCACAACGGAAGGGAGATCTTTCTATGAAAGACTTTCTCATGAAGATCAAGACCTATTGTGATGGTCTTGCCAGTTGTGGGGAGATTATTACTGATCTTGAGCATGTCACTGCCATTCTTAATGGCTTACCACATGAATATGAATCTGTCATCTCTATCGTTACTGCTAGCTAAGTCCCATATATGGTTCAAGGAGTGACAACCATTCTCCTTGATGCTGAAATGAGACAAAATGTTGTGGTATGCGAGGCTCCTAGTTCAACAAATTTGGTCTCTAGTCAAGAACCAAATACTGTCAATGAGAATGTAACCACATCAGTTTATCGTCCCTCAAATAACCGAGGGCGTGGACGTGGCCGTTCATATGGATCGAGGATTCAGTGTCAGTTGTGTGGAAAGTCTGGACACCTTGTTGATCGGTGTTACCATCGCTTTGATGCTTCATATAAAAGTATTGGTTACAGGCCTCCTCCGGTTCTTCAAGCGAATCTGAGTTTGTTTGGAGCTGGATATCCGACTGCACCTTGGATGGCTCCAGCACCTACTGTCAATCAGACTGTTTCTCCAGGTTGGTATTGTCCATCTTCTCAAATTCCTAACTGGACTAATCTGTTTCTTGCTGGTTCTCCACAGCATGGTAGCATGCCTGCCTTTGCTTCTTCTCCAACTTCACAGTCCTAAGCTTTTGTTACAACTCCTGCGACGGTGGCAGATAATGCCTGATATCCTGACTCTGGAGCCACGCACCACCTGACAAATTCGGGGTCATCAATCAGTGAAACTCTACCTTACAATGGTCCAGGTAAAGTTTATGTGGGTAATAGCTCAGCTCTTTCTGTTATGTCCATGGGACAGTCTTCCTTAATTACTCGATCACGTCCTTTGCTTATGAAGTCGTTGCTGCACGCTTCTGGCATAACTAAAAATCTTCTGTCTGTCTCAAAATTTACAAAGGATAATAATGTGATGTTTGAGTTTTCCCCCACACAGTGCAAAGTTCGTGATCTACAGACTAGAGAGGTTCTCCTTGCTGGCTCTATAAGTGACGGGTTATACAAACTGCACTCCAGTGCTCCTGGCTCATCCATGTTCCCTGCTCAATGTCTGACTGCCAGTACTATGATTCCTTTTGATGTTTGGCATTGTAGACTAGGGCATCCTTGTAATGCCACACTTAAGAAAGCATTGTATCACTGTAATGTTCCTTTTGCTACAAATAAACATACTACTTGCTGTACTGCTTGCCATTTAGGAAAAGAGCAAAAGCAACCTTTTTCTCATTCAGCCTCTGAATATACTGCTCAATTGCAACTTGTGTCTGCCGATGTATGGGGACCTGCCCCAGTTGCATCCAATGGCTTTCGATACTACGTTGCATTTACAGATGCTTAGTCGAGATACACATGGCTTTATTTCTTACACAAAAAGTCTGATGTTCTTAGCATGTTTCCTGTGTTTCATAGACAGGCTAAAAGGCTTTTAGGGTGCAAGTTAAAAATTTTGCAAATAGATGGTGGAGGAGAATTTCAAGATTTGAATAGTTACCTGTTACAGCATGGGATTGTCCGACGTGTCACGCGTCCATATACGTCGCAACAAAATGGTTTGGTGGAGCGAAACACAGGCAAATCGTAGAAGCTGGTCTTTCCATGATGGCACATGCTGGTCTACCCATCACTTACTGGAATGATGTGTTCTGTAGTGCTGTTTTCTTGGTGAACAGGTTACCTTCTTCTCCATTGGGAGTGTCACCCTATGAAAATTTGTTCTGTGAGCGTCCCAACTACTCGTTTCTACGGGTGTTTGGCTGTTTATGTTTTACTAATCTTCGGCCGTTTAACATTTCAAAGCTACAGTTTAGGTTCAGTCCCTACACGTTCCTCGGGTATTCTCCTTATCATAAGGGCTACTGATGTCAGGTAGCTGATGGTAGGGTGTATATCTCACGGCATGTTACATTCCATGAAGACGAGTTTCCATTCAAGAAGCTTTCCTCCAAGTTGACAGTCTCGCAACCACCTGTTGCTTCTTCTAGCTCTAAGCTGTTAGTACTACATTCGGAACCGAATGCAGCAGTCTCACCACTACTGTGTCGTAATTCAGCTCCCATGACCAGCTCAGTGAACTCTTTGCTTAATGGTTCACCTCCTGGTAGTCTCAATCCAGCTCAGGATTCTCCCTTAACCACCAGCTCGCAACAGTCTCCTTCAACTAGGTCCTCAGTGCCTACTGCATCTCCTATGCTGCTTGTTAATTCACATGCAATGATTACCAGAAGCAAAGCTGGTGTTTTCAAACCAAAAGTGTATTTGAGCGGGGTCAGTCATGAGCTCACTGAACCTCCTACTGATATTCATGATGCCATGCAACATGCCTGTTGGGAAACGGCTATTCGAGATGAGTTGCAGGCTCTTTTGCGCAACAAGACGTGGGAGCTTTGCCCTCTGCCTACAAATAGAAAGATCATCGGGTGCAAATGGCTTTTTAAAGTCAAAAAGCGAGCTGATGGCACTATGGAAAGGTACAAGGCACGTTTAGTGGCAAAGGGGTTTTCTCAACACCCTGGTTTTGATTTTAGAGACACATTTAGCCCAGTTGTCAAGGCAGCAACAATAAGAATTGTTCTAGCTTTTGCGGTTATGCAGGGGTGGTCTCTGAGGCAAGTTGACGTGAACAACGTGTTTCTCAATGGGGATCTGACAGAAGAAATATATATGGCTCAACCACCTGGTTTTGAAGTTGAAGGACCTAATGGGCAGCCACTTGTGTGTAAGTTGACCAAAGCTCTCTATGGGCTAAAACAAGCACCTCGTGCATGGTTTCAGACGCTCAAGAAACATCTTGTGCATCACCTTGGTTTTCGTGCTTCAAAAGCAGACCCGTCCTTATTCGTTCGAACCTCTGTTGGACATCAACTATTGCTTATGGCATATGTTGATGATATTGTACTTACAGGAAGTTCTGCTGAAGAAATAGACACAGTCGTTCGTCTACTTCATGTAGATTTGCACTCAAAGATATGGGTCAACTTAGCTATTTCTTGGGGATTGAAGTACAACACACGTCTCAAGGGTTGTACCTCAATCAAAGAAAGTATATTTCAGAGATTCTACAGAGAACTGGAATGATTGGGGCTGCACCCACGCCAACACCTATGGTGAGTACCCCAAAACTAGTTGCCTCTGATGGACATTCACTATTTGCTGATGGTTAGTTATATCGAAGCACAGTTGGTATGCTTCAGTACCTATGCATTACACGTCCTAACGTGGCTTTTTGTGTCAACAAATTAAGTCAATATATGAATTCTCCCAGTGATGATCATTGGAAAGCTGTAAAACGTGTTCTAAGGTACCTCGTCGGGACTATGGATTATGGTTTAATTTTCTCCAAAGGGCAGCTCAAGTTGATAGGTTATTCAGATGCTGACTGGGCTGCATCGGTTGGAGACAGGCATTCCACCACGGGGTATGTGATTTATCTTGGCTCCAATCCAGTTGTATGGTGCTCCAAAAAGCAATCGGTTGTGTCCAGGTCATCCTCTGAAGCTGAGTATCGCAGTTTAGCTAATTGTGTTGCTGAACTGTTATGGATCAAACAGCTACTAGATGAAGTCGGGGTGTCAATGTGTCAAACACCAGTTGTTTGGTGTGACAACACTTCTACAGTGTCTATGGCTGCCAATCCAACCCATCATGCTCGCATGAAGCACGTAGAAATTGATAATCATTTCATACGAGAAAAAGTGGCTGCAGGTGCCTTACAAGTTAATTTTGTACCCTCTGCTAAGCAGATTGCTGATGTTCTTACAAAACCTATACCTCCAAAGCAGTTTGCTGGCTTTCGACTGGATTTACAAGTTCAATTACATGACAAGAGTTGTAAAATTCAAACGAAACCAGGAGAATGTTAGAGCTATAGTCTGTTAGTTAGTTAGCTAATGAATAACCACTGCTTGTGTTGGTTAAAGTTAGTTAGATCAGTTTAACTTCTACTGCTATAAATAAGCAATAGTTGCTGTACTGAAGCTCAAGTTAATTTTCTAATAACAATTCAGTATTGTTGATATCTTAACACTATGACTGTATAGAGCAAATCAAATTGTGCAACATGTAAAAAATAATTATTATATTTATTTTTTAATGTCAGTATATAAAGTTATACATTTAAAATTTTTATTTAATTAATAAAACTGTTAACTATTATATGATGATGCGTATGATATAATAGAATCTGATGTGATCTGAAACAAATATTATATAAACATAATTTTGAGTTGGGGCACGATTATAGTTGGAAAAGATTACTAGTTTATTTATAAAAAAATCAAATGAGATGAATAAGTAGAAAGAAATATCCCCAATTGTGTTACCAACTCCAAAGACTGTAGTTAGTGGGATAGCAAAGAAATGTTAAATTAAATGTTTCTTATGAAACACACTGGGGATCTGATTTGAGTTTGAAAAGAGTAAATGGGGCAGTTAAATTGATGGTCAATGAGATGGAAATAGAGTGGGACAGTGACACAGGGGGTATATTATTTATACACTATGCAAACCAATTTGTTTGTTAGTTTAAAGATTTGATGCACGCAATTTGTGTGCGCCAAAATATATAGATTCCAGGGTCCTGCACGTGGAGGAAACTAGCTAGTTCAAAGTAGAAGGGCAGATCAATAAGAAGGGTTGTTGAACATATGCCCTCTTTCATCTCCTCTTAACCACATTTTTTCCAACCCAATCAAATCTCTTCTTCTCAAATTATTCCATCATTGGATGCATGCATTTTTTATTTACCGTGTTTTTGTTCCCATGTCTATGCAAACTGTAGTGCAGGAATGCCACATGGTATGAGATGAGTTGTTTTTTCTCCCAACCAATCTCTATTTATATATATTCTAAATTTTATTACATACTTACAACATTTAAAATAATATATAAAAAGTGTGGCTTGAAAGCAGTTAATAGTAACACCTTTTTTATTTTTTATTTTTTATTTAAATAAAAACACTATGTTATTCAATAATTAAAAAACTATTTATGTACTTTAGTCTTTTTATTTTTTAGAAAACCTAATAAAAAATTTCATGCGGTTGAATTTGAATCCATACAATTTACACTAATAAATCAACTTTACCACTAAAGTAAAGCTTTATTTTAATATAATATTATATTTTAATTGTATTATTAATTAATTTCAAACCGTACATTTTATTATTTATCATATGTTATTTTATACGCACTTCTATGTTCTAAATATATGGTTTTCACATACATTTTCATGTGACAGGATTTTTAATTATATTTAAGAAGCTTATTAAGTTGATATCACCCTTTGATCAAGTCCAACTCAATTGAATATAAATTCTTCCCCTCAAACTCTATTTAATGTTTTAACTCTTAATTCAATCCTAAAATGAAAATTTTTTTATTTAGTTTTAATCTACTGTAATATTTTACATAATTTTTATTTTTATTAATCTAAACTAAATCTATGTTATAAAATCTCATGAAAATAAGAAATTATTATCGAAATATGTAAAAATGATTATAAAAAATAAAATATTTTTTTAAACTCTTAAATAGTTAAAAATACTAAAATAGTGTGTTTTTAAAGGAAATATACTAAAATCGTTATAAATTCTAAAGAGGGGTATTTTAATAGTATAACAAAGCCAGGCGGGTGAATTTTACCTGCTTGGTTGCCACTCTTTCTTATTCTTTTTCCTAGGCTCTGTAAAAAACAAATGAGTTAAAAAGCAAAGGTATTTTTTAAAATATATATGTACTCTTTAGAAATGTAGTTTCTATATTTTACTAGTAGGAATTAATTTTTTTTTAATTTTAAAATTTAGATTAAATTGTTAATAATTTTAAAATTATTATTATTTAGTTAAATAGATATTAAATGATTTTTTTAATATTTTATATCAATAAATTTAACAGCAAAAAATGTAACAGTATCAATAATTCAACCTAAATTTTTAAACTAAAAAAAATAAATTCTTTAAAATAAAAATTTTTAAATTTGTGAATACCACTAATTATTGTATATTTTAACGGTTAAAAAAATAAGGATGGCGCATGTGGCTATTTCTAGATCATTAACGTTCCCCCTTTCATGGCTTTAAAAAGGAGGCGACGGCTTTGTAGTGTCATGTGCTCATTTTAGCGCACACATACACGCACTCTCTCTCTCTCTCTCTCTCGAGTTTACATCACCTCTTTTCTGGTTTTTGTGATCATTTCAGATTGTGCGGCTGGAATCGTAGAAGAAAGAAAAAAAAAATGGGAAGAGCCCCATGTTGTTCTAAGGTAGGTTTGAACCGAGGTCCTTGGACAGCCAGAGAAGACACATTGCTGATTAATTATATACAGGCTCATGGAGAAGGTCATTGGAGATCTTTGCCTAAAATGGCTGGTAATTTTCTACATCTGTCTTAATAAGCAGCTACAATTTTATTTCTTGCTCTAGTTGTAATTTCATTGATTTTGGGTTTGGTGGGCACTGTTCAGGGTTGCTTAGGTGCGGAAAAAGCTGCCGACTAAGATGGATTAACTATCTCCGACCTGATATCAAGCGAGGAAACATTACTCCCGACGAGGACGACCTCATTATCAGGCTTCATTCTCTTCTGGGAAATCGTTGGTCTCTCATTGCTAAAAGACTTCCAGGCAGGACCGACAATGAAATCAAGAACTACTGGAATTCTCACCTCAGCAAAAGGGTGCTCAATAATTCACAAACTAATTCAACTACAAGAAGCAGCCGTAAAGCCAAGAAAGCCACTGAAAAGAAGCAAAAGGCCAATGTGGAGGAGAAAGAAGAGATAAAGGTGCTGCATCAACCAAAAGCCAGCAGGGTTTCGCCATTCTCAGTAATATCAAGGAGCAGCAGTTTTGACAGCCTCATAAGTGGGTCATCTAGCAGCGGTGAAGGGAGCAAAGGAACCAATGATGCCTATGTTTTTTATATTCCTAGCTATTGGTCCGACTTTGCAGCTGATACTAACCTAGAATTTCCTGACGCTGAGGCGTTTTCAGATGCCACACCCGTAGGAGATAGTAATTTGCTTGACGACATTTTTGAAGAATACCAGAAACTTCTTGATGGCGATGACCCTGGCGAAAGAGATTCCATATTTGATGTTCTCTCTTGTTTTTGAGTATTTTCTGCTACAAGATTCTCCACTGTATAATTCAATCTCAATGAACTACTAATTAAAATCCTAAAAACACTCTCAAAAACAGTATCTGGAACTGAATCTTCCTTAGGATCGAATTAAGAAATACGAGAAACGATAGTAAGGAAGAAAACAACCGAAAAACATGTTGCCGTTGCTCTTTCGTTCTACATCACCTTTCAAGGCACTTCCTTATTAACAAAGCCACCTCAGTCATTTTGATTTAGATTTGTACTAAAATTATTAAATAACAAAATGATAATACCTAACACATTTAATCTATTTATAATATATACAGAAGTAAAAACGGTAAGGATCCGATTTTCGGTAAGGTTAGAAAATGTGGATTTGGAATTTCGTATCTGTTAATCGAGCCTATAAATATAAAATAAGAATATTTACGGAGTTATTATGAAAATATAATAAATCTTGGTTAAATAATTTAATGGAGAAAATAGTTAATTAAGTTTAGGGACTAAATTGTGAAAGTCCAATCGCTATAAAGATTTAATTTAGAAAAATGTAACATCCCACGTGGCGAAGTCCTAGTATTCAATTATTGTTTGTCGATGTATGGTATTTAGAGTAAATTTTGAGTGGGTAAGGTGTTAGATTTGACTAAGTATATAAATTCTATGAATGCGCCTTTGGACGAAGTTTGTGTTTGGCGAGCTTGCTGGTTTGGCACGAATATGTTACGTCCTTAGTTTCAAAGAGCTATTTATTATTTTATTATTATATTATTATTTTGCATGAACAATTTAGTTACAAAAATAAGAATTGGTTCAAAGAGAACTAAGTTATTGTAGTCGATAAGACTCACATTTATGATGAGAAAGAAAGTGCTTAGTCATAGGAATCTGACTTATCCACTAAACCTAGCTTTCGTGTTTATCTGTATAAAGTTAGTAATGGCTTTTTGAGCAAGTTTTACGTTTTCTCTTGCACCCATATTTTCTTCTCAAATTTTATCTTCACCTTTTCTCTCAAAAAACTTAATACTTGAGGCTTGCTTGAAGATTGGGTTCGATGTACTCAGCCAACTCTTTTGTTGTTTAGTACCTGGTAAATATTAATGAACTTTAGGTTATTTTCATGGTTATTTACGTGACCTTAGAGTTGTATGCTTTAGGGCCGGTTTAGAGTGTAAGAAAGGAAATTTCCTGATTCCGAGTTTTTTGCTAATGTTTCCTACAAGCTTGTTTAGTTTTTTGGTATAGTGATCTGATAAGTTTAACTATCTTTATTAAAGCTCAAGAAACTCCTGAAGCTTCTTCTGATAAGTGCAAAGGTCTTGTTATTTAAACTTGTTGCATTTTTTGACGAGTTCCTTCTTCGTTCCATATGTGTGTAATGCCTTTGTTTATATTTTGTTCAAGGTAAATATTTACATTCTGTAAAGATGATATGTTTGCACATGAGTGATGGATGTTCGTTGTTATTAGTCTAAGTTGGTTTATCTGTGTAAATGGAGTAATGGCCTTTCTTCGTGTTTTAGTCGTTACCCTTTTCTTTTACAATGAACAATATAGATTGAAAAAGGAAAATGAATTCATGGCATTACCTTTAATGAAACTCGATTGAACTGGCAAGTCGTGATACATGAAAATGGTCGTGTAGCCTCTGGTAGGGAAAATGTTGTTACAAAACAAACTGACAAATCAGGACAAAAGAAAACAAATGATACAGCTTGATTATGGACTTGGTGTGGCTAATGCGAAGAAGGTTGTTTGTATGATTGTATAGGCGTAGCCAAAGGAACAGTGTCTGTCATATAGTCTATATGTGTTTAGTACTCGCCAACTGGCGAGCTGAGTAATTGTGTTGAGTTGGAAAGGTTATGCTTGAATCATATATGACTATTGTAATGCTTTCCTCTGGAACTCACTAAGTTCTTTTAACTTAGTTACCTTTCCTTCTTAAGTCTGTTGACAAAGTAAAGGAATTGCACAGACTACGCTAGAGGACAATTGTCGTTGTGAGACTTCTAATATTTTGTATTATGCATGGCATGATGTGGTATCAAGATGCTCATATTTTGAAAAATGAAATTTTTGTATTTAAACTTGTGTTTACAAAACTATGCTTTCCATGAAATTCCAGTGGAGTCTTATTGGTTTTAAGTGTACCATTTTTACCTAACCTTGAATGACAAACTGTTTATATTTTGTATTAACTTAAATTGTAGTTTAATTTGGTTTATGCCAGATACGGTTTTAAAGATAATGATTTTCTGATAGTAACTCGACATTCTCAAATCCTCTTTAAGGATTGGGTTTAGAGTGCTACAAGTTTTGGTATCAGAGGAAAGGTTTAGCCAATCCTCGAAGAAACCAAAGACATTGTCATTCCCCTATTATGCATAGTACACTTTTGGCTTAGTCTTCAATGTTTTGTGTTATGAAAACACTTCTTTGTAGTGAGAAAAAAATATGTTTGCTTGTTCTAGAGAAAGCACTAGTAAGGAGATGGAAAGTCATGTCCCCGCCCAAGAACAGGCTACCACTGCCAACAACAACATGGGAAATGCATGAAATGCATTTAGAAGTATGTTCTTTGTAATGAGACTCAGTTGTTTGATCAATTCATGGGAAATAAACAAGCACAACAGCCTTAACAACCAAAGCACCCTCCTCAACCACAGCCTAAAGTGGTTCGCCCGGCTGAGCATGCTTCACATGTACCTACTATGACTCCCCCTAATGTTGATCTTGTCTGAGATATTTGGAAAAGGGGCGCCAATGAATTCCTTAGTGATAAAAGAGATGACCCTACTATAGTTGAGCAATGATTATCTTGGTTGTGTAGGGTTATTAAGGACCTAAAATGTAACCATGAAGATTGTCTTTGATATGCTATATCGTTGTTGGAAGGAGAAGTTTACCAATGGTGGGAAACCTTGGTTAGTGTTACCCTAAAGCCAATAATTGATTGAGATTTCTTTCTAGAAAAGTTTAGAGAGAGATATGTCAAATGTTTGTTGAGCAAATGAATAAAGAGTTTTTGTACCTGAATTAAGGCAAAATTTCTATTATGGAGTATGAGTGTGATTTCTTTCGGCTTTGTCATTATGCCAAAAATATGTTTTAGGCAGAAAAATGATGTACGATAAGTTTGAGTGGAGACTCAGGGATGAAATCTGTGCCTTAGTGGTAGCCTCAGAATTTAAAACTTTGCTAGAAAAGACAACCAAAGCTCACAAGATGGAATCAACTATCAAGGATAGAAGTAAGAACTTTGAGAGGGAAAGAATGAAAAGAGGCAGATCAAGTCCTCCACATTTATCTAGTTTTAAAAAATTGAAGGAAGACACCTTTTCAGCTTCAAGGAAAGATTCACAGTTCACAGGCTACAAACATGAAGGATTCTGCAATCCATCAACGTCTATGGATAGTTTTGGTGGTTCCAGAATGGTAAAAAGTGAATGTGATTACTGTGGACGGAGTCACGGTGGTGAGTGCAGGAAGAAATTAGGAGCTTGCTTTGGTTATGGGTCCAAGAGCCACTTGGTTAAAGATTGCCCATCTAAGTTTGAATTTAGCACTGAGTAATCAGTTAGAAACCCACAAAAGTTTCAACAGGAGAATAAATCTGAGATGGCAGCTAAATCTAGATCAGATCAGTACATGGATCACAGAGGAAGAATTTTAGTTGGATGAGTTCTGGCATATCAGCTCGAGCCTATGTGATGAAGTCTAAGGAAGATGTGAATCTACTTAAGGTTATAGCTGGTAATTTTTATTTTGATGGGAATAATATTTATTCTTTGATTGATCCTGGTTTTACTCCTTACATCTATACTAAGGTTATAGAAGGTCTTAGCCTTAAGACAGAATACTCTGAAACGAATGTATAGGTAACGAATCTTTTAGGTCAAAGGCTTGATAATTGAGGATTTTTTTTCGAAAAAATGCAAATATGAGTTTCTAAGGCTTAAGTTGGTTTTGATATGTACCTAAACACATAATTAAGTATTTAGAATGATTCTTAAATGATTAGAATAGACTCAAATGAAAAAATTTGAGTTTCAACTTAAATCGACTAAGTTTGTGGCTCGATTTATTAAGGTCACAATGTGAGATTTTATTGGATTTTTTTATGTTTTTGGATGTCTATTAATATGTATGTATGTTATGTATGGTGTTGGTGAAGTATTAGATGGACCAGAGGCTTCTTCAAGAAAGTTGAAAGGGAAGCAGAAAGTTGGTTGAGCTTCTGACAAGGCAAGTGGTAGTGTCGAGGTGAGTGTTCGAATTAATGCTACTGGTAAGCATGGTTTTGGTGGTTAAAAATAGGCTTGAGTAGCCTTAAATCAAATTTAAATTCTAAGCTAAAATTAACCATGAATTAGTAACCAGATTAAGCTAAAATTTTTTAGGAATGGTTTTGACTAGTCACTAGAACTAGATTATCTGATTACATGTTTTGAGTGAATTGACTGTTTTACCCCTAAGTACCTATTGTATGTTTTATGTTAGAAATGCATGAAATTAGGTTTTATTTGAATTTGTATGACTGAATATAATTAAAATGTATGCTAAATGTTGATTAGACGTAGAGAAAAAATAGCTACGCTCGAATTCTATTTGTGTTTAATTTCGCCACTTCGGTGATTAATGTGTCATTTTGGATTCTGGTTGGACCGTCCTGATTGAGTTTGGGGCCCATATCGGTTTTGCTGATGAGGTGCAGAGCGCATTATTACTTTGCACATCCAATGAGGTGCGAAGCACATTTTACTTTGATTATACCGATGAGGTACAAAGTGCTATATTTACTTCGGAAGTTTCAATGAGGCACTAGGTGTTGTATTGGTGTGTTGGTTGGATGATTTGTGTATTCGTCTTGAGTCTAAGTCAGGTTAATAGGGAATAATGCATAAATTGGAAAAATGATATTTGAATTGATTTGATGATATGGATTGATAATATAAAAACTTATAAGTGAATTGCAATTATAGATAGCATGTGAAAGATCATGCGAGCCGATTTATACGAGCTTGGAGGTCCGATATGGAAACATAGAGAATCAATAGATTCGATATGGAAATGGGATAATGATGTGTTTAAATGGTTTAAATTGAAATGAAATCGAATGTATTAAAGCTAATAGGAAGTAAAGTATGATATGTTACATTGATATGGTTAATTTGTTAAATTAAAAATATGTTGGATTGTTTAGGTGATATGAATTGAAATGGTATATTGATAATTGAAAGTATATCATTACATGTTCTATGGAATTATTAAATTTGAGAATATATTATTAATATATTTGTATATATATGTGTGTGGATAGATGATAGTGGAATAGTTGCAACTTAAACATGCTTGTTCTCATTCTTATCATGTTAATGTTTTCGATTATATGACTTGAATCATGAAAGTATCATTAAGCTTGAATCATGTTAATTGTTAGTGTAAAGTTGTTATCTAGTTGTATTATAAGTTGCAACTAAAGATACAACTAAAACTGGAGAAGTAAAACAATGAATACATGAATTGGTTGCATAATTCAGAACATTTTCCTACATCTACTATGCTTTGCTTAAAGAGTAATTCACTATGATTCAACAATATAAGATTAATTTAAGGTTAACTCACTCGATTTGTTACAAAATTTTACTCTTGTACAATTTATCTAGATTCACTCTCCCATTAAATGTTTCTCCTTTGAAAGTTTAGTCACAAATTGATAAAACAATTTGTTTACAACACAATATGCAATCAAGCTAGTTCCTTTAATGAACAAATTAATCCTCCCATGTACGTAAAAATAGCGAACAATCCTCAAAATATAGACATTTTTTAGACTTTTGAATACCAGGTAGTATGATCGAAATAATCTATTAACTTGATATGGCAAGAAAAAAACAATAGATCTTCACCATTAAACTTCTACCATTTGTAAGTCTCTTTAAACAAGGTAAGTGAATCATGCTAAAACTCTTCAACAATATGCTTATTTTGAATAGAAAAAGTCCGATAAATATAAATTACACTTAATATTCGTCGTGAATTCCATTTTAAATTTAAACTATCAAAATTTATAGGTAAACAATATTCTTATTATAAAATATTTTTATTATTTTATTATACATTAAATAAAACTATATTACTAATAAAACAAAAATATATAATTAATTTAATTAAATTAAAATAGTTTAACACGTAAAATTATACTTGCAATGCCTGTGACATAATAACTAATATGTATATATATAAATGTAATAATATATTATTATCAGGTAAAATTTTATATTGATATTTACTATTTTAAATATAATTATAATAAAATATAATACCGACAGAAGTGGAATTTAAAAACTTTCTAGCAAGTTTTTCCTTCTCTTTTTAATTTCTTAGAAATCCGTGTCATTTGTGCATACGGATGGAGTATGGATCCATCTAATTTAACAAGACTCTAACAAATTATTATTCTATTTATTTTTTATCTCTTGTCTTTATATTCATTAATTTTTTATTAAAAATCTAATTAGTTATAAAAAATATTTTAGTTATTATTTAATTAAATTATAAGTTGCATGATTTTATAATATAATAATATATTAAATATAATGTAATTTTTAAGTAATATATGTAAGGTTTTTTTCAAGTTAAAGCACAATTATAGTTGCGATTATACAAAGAGTACACCTGAATGGCTAGAATTAGATTTTTTTTTTTTTTGCAAAATTCAATTAACCTAATAACTATAATATCTCTACACCTATATCAAAATTAATCTAGATTGGTTCCATGAATGATTTACATGGGCTCGAACCTAGGATTTTAAAGTTTGCTTAACATGGTCATTATACTAAAACTTCATTAGTTGTAAGTTTATTTTTATAACATTGTTATCAATGGCAATTATATTTTGTCTTTTATTCTCGTCTTTTTTTAAAAAAAATATTTTTATGCAAATGAAGTTAAATATTGAATTTTTTATTTGATTAAAACTATTAACTTGACATGAATTCAGTTTTTCTTTTTCCATTTATTTTTTTAGTTTTATATTTTAATCAATTTCTTTTCTAGTAGTACATTCTAAATAATGCTAATTAATTAATTTATGATAAAAATAAATTGATTAACTTATCTCAAGGTTATTAAATATCTGAATTAAATATAAATTTAGAATACTTAATTTTAATTAAAATCAAATATATTTTTTTGTGAAAGATGTATAATATATTTAGTTTTATACAATTTCAATGTTTGATTAAATTTCATTATTTTTGTAATTGAAAATAGAGAAATGAACAAACTAAATAAAAATAAATAGATAAAAATGGTATAATTGTCTTTTTATTTAAAATTTATTTAATAAATAGACTTCAATAAAATATTTGAGATTTTCTTCAAATCGGAAAAAAAAAAGCATACTCTTTAATGTCATAGAGATAAATGTATTTTACATTAAGCATGATGAACGTGTTTTATTTTTATTTTTATTTTTATTTTAAAAAAAAAAGGAAAGCTCGAAGATAATTAATGAGACTTAGAAGTAGAAAACTATAGGACTTTGGGGATACAATTTGATCCGAGAATCTCGGATCATATTTGCTACAAGGTTGCGATATTAGGTGAGAATTCAGATGAGTTGGTTATGGTTTTTCATGACAATAGTTGTACTTTTTCTAATATCAGTAAAATATTTGTTTCGCTGAAAAAATAGAAAAATAAAGTAGAAAGTAATCAGAATACAAGCATCATGCCAAACAAACAAAAACAGCACCACACAGCTCATGTGCACAAATTACCTCACGTCAGCGGTTTTGAATAGGACAAATTTAATTTTAGTGGTAAATTTTTTTATAAAATTTGGATATTTGTGTTTGTGCTCGGAACTTTGGGAGGAATTTTCACATGAAGGGTATGTGAAGTGTTTTGTTTTTCCTCTTTTTTTTTAATCGTTATTTTCCTTCTAATCTATCAGTTATATGATTATTTAATTTATCTTCGCTTTACCGTTTATATCAAATAAAAAATTATAATTTTAAAAAGTTGAGAATTACATGCATTATAATAACCACATATATTAAATTGTCCAATTATAATTTAAAATTTATTTGTAAAATACCTTAGAAATTTAATAATTTATGACTTTATTACTTAGAAATTTATTTGTATGTTAATTATTTGCATGTTATTTTATTACTTTATATATTAATTGTATGTTAAATATTTGTATATTAATATATTTAATTTAACGAGAATCCCGTGTATTGGCCTGATGATCAGGGAGTTCATCACTCAAAATGTAGCTTGGATTCGAGTCGTGTTACATTTAGGATTTACTCTCCCCTTATAATTCACCACAAATATATATATATTTAATTTAACGAAAGTTGTAATTTTAAATTATTAATATTAATTGTATGTTATTTAACAAAAGTTGTGTAAGGCGACAAATCCAAATCATGTTGAAATTAGCTGATGTTTGCTCCTTCTGCAATCATGAGGGTGGCATCGTCGAGTAATAACTTTCCTTTCAAATTCCCCCTTAATAAGGTAAGAATAATTTATTAATATTATTATTTTTTAACAGGTGGAATAATGATCAGAATCATACAAGCAATCCAAATCAGCATGTATACATTTGATTACTAATAGATCAACAAGCAAAAGTAGAGGTAATAATTGCCAGTTCCATTAGAATGATGTAAGTACCGATAGTTTATAAGTTTCTTATTCCTAATCAAATGTAAAAAGAAATATAGTTTGAATGGTTGTTGTACGTAAATTCTAACATACAATAATGCAGTGTAACAGCTCGAATTATTGAAAGATGCGATTTTGGAATTCTATATTTATAGATCAAGTTCGTAAATATAAAATAAGAATATTTATGATTTTATTATAAAAATATATGAAAGATCAATTAAGTAATTTAACCGAAAAGTAGTTAAATAAAATTCAGGGACTAAATTGTAAAAGTTTAATTGTTATTGAGTTTTAATTATGAAAAAGCTTGGGGACATAGTGTAACAGCCCGTTTTCCAGTGGTGTTCGAAACGATAATTTCGGGACCACAATTTCGACGTGTCAGTCCTTAAATATTAAATATTAAATATTTACGAGATCATTAGTGTCGTATTGAAATTTAGTTAAGAAATTTTAACATTTAGGTAGTTAATTAATTAAAAAAAGACTAAATTGTAAAAATTACAAAAGTTAATTTTTATTAGTTATAGAGTTAAGTGGCTATGGAAATATAAATGGAGGGATTCAAGTGAAAATTACACCATATGGTTTATTAGTGGGATGGTTCATGCATGTTAGAATTGAAATATTAAGTTTAAAAAGAAAATTTGGTTAATAATGAAATAAACCGAAAGAACATAAAATATCATTATCTTCTGTAGTACACCCACCGAAAATTCAAGCCAAGAAACTCCATTAGAGGAGCTTTAAATTTTGCAAAACAAAAGCTAATGCATGTAAGTGTTTTCTTAACTTATTTTTTCTAAATTTTATATTTTTGTGATTGTTGTCTTCAGTTCTAGCTAAATTAAGGGTTAAATTGTGAAACCGTCGAATGCTTAAAAATTTACCATTGATAATTTTGAATTTTTTTTATGTTAATTGGTTTTGTTGGGAGCTTGGTTGTTAGATATGATTATATTGTAAAGTGATTTTTAGTAATTTTGAGGTTAATGATTAAATAGATTAAATGTGAAATTGGAAGGAGTTTATTGAAAAATTTATGAATCTAGGGGCTGTTTATATAGACTAATTATTTGACAAAAATTGGGTATATGAAGTAATTGAGAAATAATATTGTTTCAGTTTTAGGGACTAAATCGAATAATGTGTAAAAGTTTGGAGCAGAGGTGAAAAGTTGTAAATAGGAATAAATGTGTATTAAATTGAATATTATATGAAATTGAGATTAATAATTGAAATAAACTATTTTGTAGATCAAGAACAAGTTGATAACCGAGAAAAAGGGAAAGTTGTCGAATAGTCCCTGAACTTTCATTGTCTTCACAATTTAGCCTTGGTTGTTCGGTTTAGTTTAGTATATTTTGTAATGTATTGAATTAGAAATTAGTTGTTGAATGTTGAATTAATTGTTCAATGTTAATTAGTATGAATTGAAGTAGTAAATTGCTTGGAACATTTTTTATTGATAAAATCTCTTGAGTCGGATGAACGTAGGATTGAGTCCGATTAGCATGCCAATAGGTTATAGTGTGCACTGTAAAGGATTGAATTGTGGTGAAACGATAATTCCTAATTTGTGTTTATACACTGATTCTAACGTGTTACCGAGGGTGGAAGTAAAGCCATTAGGATTGGCACTTGGTGCCCAGGCGTGTTTTCGAAGGGATGTTAGCCTACGGGCTAGGCACTTGGTGCCAAGGCGTGTTTTCGGTTGGATTGGCTCATTTGAGCTTTTGGCATTTTTTGGATGAATAACTGAGTACTCATATTCATATATCGTTCATCGGGCAGTATTCTCTAATGTTAAATGATTTGTCATTGAATTGTTTGAAGATTATTCATGAATTCCCTGAAAACATTGTTGCTACTATTGAATGATCCCATATGATTGTATCAACATGTAACTCGTACATGACTACATATATATACTCACCTGTTAATGATTGTGGTTGATAGGAAACACTGTTTATTACTCTTGTAATTATAATTGCTACATTTATTTCAATAAGCTTTATCATTTAAACTGCCAAACTTACTAAGCTTTGTAGAAGCTTACTCGCGTTATTTTCTAGTAGATAACATTTTGTGAAATCAGGCGATTGGATCAACTTGAAGATCACACTATCCAGATATATTTTGGTAGACTATGATATGTTTATTTTGAGTGACATGGCATGTAATAAGTGTCTTGTACATGTTTTGGATGCTTATTTCTTATGATACATCTTATAGTTGGATAATGAAATCTTAAGTAGATATTGGCTCACATGTATATATCTATCTTTTGGCTTTTGGTTTGTACAGGTCTATATAATTGTGTTTTGGTCATTGGGTATAAGTTTTATATAAGTGTTTGAAAATATAATATGAATGTATACGTTTGAATGAGAAAATTAATGGTAAGTTTTAGAATGAGATGATATATGATTTGAGAGTTTGAATGAATACTTGTTAATGTGTTTGGTGTAGGAATGTGAATTGAGGTGACAATTGATGGCATATCGATAAGACATTATAACAGCCCATTTTCAGTGAAATCGGATCAGTGGTTTCGGGACCACAAACCCGAAGTTGAAAATTTTATTTTATTATTATTTTATTTCCTATAGCATGATAGTAATACCGTATAAAAAGTTCGTTACGAAATTTTACCGTTTACATGCTTAATTTGATAAAAAGGACTAAGTTGCATAAAGTGCAAAAGTTGAGTTCTTGTAGCTAAAGGTATTAAATAGCTATAGAACCTTAAAGTGAGAGTCCTTCTATGATAATTAGACCACTAATGAAGATAGTGGAATGTCATGGTTTGGCATTATTGAAATTTTGATTAATTTTTAAGGTTAATTAAGTAATTAGTAAATCAAAGATAAAATTAAATAAAACAAATCAAAGTATCATCTTTTTCTTCTTTCTCCAATCGGAAGTTCAAATAAGAGAAGCCATTAAAGCTTGCTAGGTTCGACCAACTTAATTCCTTGTGCATATGAGTAATTTTTGTCCCGTTTTTAATTATTTCTATGTTTTTGGGATCGTTGTAGCTTAATCTAGCTAGCCCGAGGACTAATTTGCAAAATTTTTAAACAATTAGGGTTTTTCCATTAATGAATATGCATGATTTTTGATGATTTATGGAAGAAAATGGATAGTTGTTGTTAAATAAACAACTTTTCTTAAGTGATTTTTGATAAAATTGTCAAATAGGGATTAAAATGAAAAATAAAAAACTTTACATGGTGAATTTGTGAAATAAATGAAATATGGGGCTTTATAGGGACTTATTTGATATTCGGTCATAGTCGGTTGTGGTGAAATTTTGTAAATTTCCATTTTTATGACCTAGGGACTAAATTGCAAAGAAATTAAAAGTATAGGGGCAAAATGATAATTTTTACAAAATATGATTTTGGGTTAAATTTCATGAAATATATATTGAATTGAGTTAAATTTATCTATATAGATCAAGACAGACCTCACACGGCTTTATATCGAGGCAAAGAGAAAGTATCGGATTAATCGTCTCTATATCTACGTATACTCGTCGAGGTAAGTTTATGTAATTAAATCGAGTTTATATGTTTTTAATTGAATTATATATGTGTTGTGAAATGTCATACATATATACCAATTGCATATCCAAGACGTACGACAATTACAGAGTCCCATTTGAACCTTAAGAATTCGTATGATACAAATGACATGTTATTAGAGTTTACATGATCCGGATGTTGGTCCTAAACGTCCTATCAATGGCTGAGGTCCGACATGTGATGCGGATACTCCACAGCTCGTGTGAGTAGCATCATGTAGCTACGTCTTGACCCACAGCTCGTGTGAGCATACCGATTTACAGCTCGTGTGAGCATATTGATTCACAGCTCGTGTGAGCATACATGTACAAGATTTGATGGATTATAATTATATGCTTTAGCACACTATGTGTGAGCTATCCCATGTATCCAACGATATTCTAAATGGTTCAACGGACATTATTCTGGTATGAAATGGTAAGGGTTCATTACGGACTATTACAGGGGTACATATGAATTATATGGAAATGTTCTTACATGATATATGGAAAATTGAATTGGATGATACATGTATATAAAACTTAATCAATTATTGTGCTCATCCATGATTATTGGTTTGTATATGTATTTACATGGCTAACATGGTTGGTGTATATGTGCTTTGGCATTTGGCCAAATTATGTTCGAATATGCTATGTTTATCTTACCAATTTTGTGATTAAATGATAAGTTATGTTTTAAGTTATACGAACTTACTAAGCTTAAATGCTTACTCTATGTCATTTTCTGTGTTTTATAGTGTATCAAAGGTTCGTTCGGGTTGGAAGCTTGTTGGAGCTATATCACACTATCCATCAGCTCTATCGGTATTTTTGGATGGTTTAGTTTTGGTTATAATGGCATGTATAGATATTTTGACTAATGTTGGCCTATTTGTTTTGGTTGTTGATATGGCCATTGGACTTGACTTGTGTTTTGGCATGTATATAAGTAGCCTTAAAATGGTTGATGTTTGGTTTGATATATTTGAATAATGGATGATGAAATGATAGTAGTGAATATGCATATTATATATGTCATGTGACTTGTTAGGAATGTGGTGAATTGGTACTTGATTATGAATGACATATATGAATATTGATGCTAGTAGTTGAGTGGTATATTTAGTACCATTTGGTATATTTTGGTAAGTGAAACCAATGGTATGAATTGATGCAAATATAGTTGGAAGTTAGTTGATCATTTTGACCAAAATGAGTACATAGTTAGACATGTTTACATATTGTCATTTAAGGTGCCTATGGGCATATTAGTTGTATGATATTATACAATATATATATGACTTGTTTATGCATGATTTTGATGCCTTGTTATGGCTTGTGTATATGAAAATTTTTGGTTGTAGGTATATGCCAAGTTAGGTGAGAAAAATGGCTTGTAAAATAGCCTATTTTTGTCCATACAGGTAGAGACATGGGTGTGTGTCTTAGCAATGTGTGACACACGACCAGGTGACACGGCCATGTGTCCCCTGTAGCTTTCAAAGGGTTACAGGTTAGGCTGTTACACGGCCTAGCACACGGCCTGGCACACGGCGTGTGAGGTTATTTCGAAGGGTACACAACCTGACAAACGAGCGTGTGGTTTGGCCGTGTGACCTAAGTCAGTGAATTACATGGGCAGAAACACGGGCTGGGATATGGCCTTGTGTCTCTACTTCAAATACCCACACGACCGTATGACTCCTACAGTTTTGAAAATTTTCCTTGTTTCCTTAAAAATTCTCTGAGTTTTCGTTTTAGTCTCGACTTGTTTCTAATGCGTATTTTGGGCCTTAAGGGCTCGTGTAAGGGACAATATGTATGTTTTTGACTTGATTTAAATATGTTTAATGGTATGATATGAAATGTTTATAAATATGAGTTCGTATGATTTGAAAACTCCGGTAATGACATCCAACCAAGCTGACTTCGATGAAGTTGAAAGTAACGCTCAAGCCTCCGTTCACAGAGTAGCATCGATCGATACAAGGCCCGTATCTGAGTGCCGAGGAGGAGAGGCTAAGGAAGCTTTCTTCTAGATGATGAGTGAATGGTTCACTGAGTTCATACGGACGAACCCGGCTACTCAACAACTCCACCCTCTCCTGCTCCCTAACCGATTCCGTTTTTCCTCAAGGTTTGAAACCTATACAAGTTAGTAAGCCACTTGTTGATTGATTTCGTAAATACAGGGTTGAGGAATTTAGAGCCACTACCGAAGATAATCCCGAGAGAGTAGAATTCTTAGGTTTTCGATAAATTGTCTTGTTCACTGACTGAGTGTGTCAAGTGTGCGGTATCGTTATTGAAAGATTCAGGTTACCAGTGGCGGAACACGTTGATTTCTGTAGTGTGGAGAGAGAGGATCACCTGGGAATTCTTCCAAATCGATTTTCGAGAGAAATACATTAGTTAGAGATTTCTGGATCAGAAATGTAAAGAATTTCTCGAGCTTAAACATAGTCGTATGATTGTGTCAGAGTACGAACGGGAATTTGTTAGATTGAGAAAATATGCTCGAAAGTGTATTCCGACCGAGACTGCTATGTGCAAAAGGTTTAAAGAAGGGCTGAATGAGGGCATAATGCTTCTAGTCAGAATTCTTGAACTGAAAGAATTCGTTGTCTTAGTTGATCGAGCACACAAAGCTGAAGAGTTGAGTAAAGAGAAAAGACATGTTGATTTTCAAGCTAGAGACATGAGTAAGAGATCGACTGGGAAGTCATATCAGTTGGCGTCAAAGAGATCAAAAGAACATCACAACTGTTCCACAGCTTCTGTGGGATATTCTAGAAGAGATAGAGGTAACCGACGCTGCAATCCAAAACCTCAGACTACGTTTGTAGCAAGTGTGGGTAGTATTAAAGATGTCAGACCCGAGTCTAAGTACTGTAAAAGACCAGATTATGGTGAGTGTCGATTGAATAATGGAGCGTGCTTCAGATGTGGTTCCTTCGACCACTATTTTAAAGATTTCCCAGAGAAATCTGAAAAAGAGAAAGTTTAGACTACAAGGTTGAGCAACACAACTACGAGAGGTAGACCACCTCGTAATCCCGAAAATATGAGTGGTAGCCGTGGTGTAATGAAAGATTCCACAGTGAGATCTGAGGCACGAGCACTAGCCAGGGCTTATGCTCTTCGCGCATGATAGGATGCTTCTACACCATATGTTATTACCAGTACTTTCTCTATTTTTTATACTAATGTTACTGCTTTAATTGATACAGGATCAACCCATTCTTATGTATGCACGAATTTAGTAACTAGTAAGAATTTACCTGTTGAGTCCACTGAATTCGTGGTTAAAGTTTCGAACCCCATAGGTCAGTATGTGCTAGTTGATAAAGTATGCAAGAATTTTCCTTTAATGACTTGAGCTTACAGTTTTTCAGCTGATCTGATGCTATTATTGTTTGATGAATCTGACGTGATTTTGGGCATGGATTGGCTAACTCTACATGATGCTATTGTAAAATGTAGATGAAAGCTTATTGTATTGAAATGTTAGAACGGCGAGACGCTTTGTATTGAATTAGATTGTTTGAGTGGTATGCTTATTGTTATATCAGCTATGTTAGCGCAGAAATATGTGAGAAAAGGTTGTGATGCTTACCTTGTATATGTACTGGATTCTAAATTATTTGAATCGAAGCTTGAATCAGTGCTAGTGGTTTGTGGGTATCCTGATGTGTTTCTAGAGGAGTTACCTAGATTACCGCCAATCAGAGAGGTTAAGTTTTCTATTAAACTTGTACCGAGGACATCCCCAATATCAATAGCACCTTACAAAATGACTCCTACCGAGTTGAAAGAGTTGAAATCATAGTTGCAAGAATTAACAGATAGGGGTTTTGCTCGACCTAGCTTTTCACCTTGGGATGCACCAGTTCTGTTCGTTAAGAAAAAGGATGGACCGATGAGATTGTGTATTGATTACCATCAGCTCAACAAGGTTACAATCAAAAATAAATATCCATTGCCTTGAATTGACGATTTGTTTGATCAGCTGAAAGGTGCCACAGTATTTTCGAAGATTGATATTCGTTTCGGCTATTACCAGTTACGAGTTAAAGATTTGGATGTGCCAAAAATTACATTTAGTACTAGGTCTGGACACTATGAATTTCTTGTGATTTCGTTTGGTTTAACTAATGCACTTGTAGCATTTATAGATTTGATGAACAGAATCTTCAGACCGTATTTAGACAGATTTGTTGTGGTATTTATTGACGATATTCTGATATATTCACGAGAAAAGTTTGAGCATGCTGAGCACTTGAGAATTGTGTTACAAACCTTGCATGATAAACAACTTTTTGCTAAATTTACCAAATGTGAGTTTTGGCTCCGAGAAGTCCATTTTTTGGGACATGTAGTATTGGCTAAAGGCACTAGAGTTGATCCAAATAAAATTTTAGTAGTTGTTGATTGGAAAACACAGAGGAATGTACCCAAAGTTAGAAGTTTTCTGGGATTATTTGGTTATTGCCAAAGATTCGTCAAAGGGTTCTCGATGATAGCTACACCGATGTCGCAATTATTACAGAAAGATGTGAAATTTGAATGGTCTGAGAAATGTCAACAAAGTTTTAATTAGTTGAAAGCACTGTTAACCGAAGCGTCAATTCTGGTTCAACCTGAACCGGGTAAAGAATTTATGATTTTCATTGATGCATCTTTAACTGGTTTAGGCTGAATTTTGATGCAAGAAGGTAAAGTGATAGCTTATGCTTCTAGATAGTTAAAGTTGTACGAAAAGAATTTTTTGGCACATGATTTAGAGTTGGCAGCTATTATGTTTGCGTTGAAAATTTGGCGACAACATTTGTTCGGCAAAAAATGTCACATATTTACCGATTTGAATCTGAGATAGCGCAGATGGCTCGAACTGTTAAAAGATTATGAGTTGATCATTGATTATCATTTTGGAAAAGCGAATGTAGTTGCTGATGCTCTGAGTAGAAAGTCTTTATTTGCTCTACAAGTGATGAATACGCGATTGACATTATTTGATGATGGTTCGATCTTAGCTGAGTTGAAAGCTAGACCGATGTTTTTACAACAAATCTGCGAAGCTCAAAATTGTGATGTTGAGTTGTTAGGTAAATGACCACAGTGTGAGTCGACTTTTGATTTAGAATTTTAGATAGGACTCGATGATTGCATATTGCTCAGAGGTAGAATTTTTGTACTGAAGAATCTAGAGCTTATTCAGAGAATCTTACATGAAGCTCATAGTGGTAGCTTGTCTGTTCATCTGAGAAGTAATAAGATGTACAGTAATTTGAAATAGATGTATTAGTGGCCGGGAATGAAATCGAGATTTTTGAATTTGTATCTAAATGTTTAGTATGTCAACAAGTTAAAGCTGAACATCAGGTACCTTCTGGATTATTACAGCCAATGATGATACCGTAGTGGAAATGGGATCGAGTTACTATGGACTTTGTATCATGTTTACCCCTATCTTTGAGAAAAAAAGATATCATTTGGGTTATTTTTGATCGTTTGACGAAGTTTGCACATTTTATTCCGATACGTACAGATTTCTCCCTTGACAAGTTAGTTGAGTTGTATATTTCTAAGATTGTCCGATTACACAGGGTGAAAGTTTCCATCATCTCTGATAGAGATCCGCGGTTTACATCACAATTTTTTGGAAAAACTTACAGGAAGCTCTAGGTACACGGTTGCATTTTAGCACTGCATTTCATCCTCAGACTGATGGTCAGTCCGATCGAGTGATTCAAATACTTGAGGATATACTTCATTATTGCGTATTAGAGTTTGAAGGCAACTGAGAAAAATATCTATCGTTGGTTGAATTCGCATATAATAACAGTTTTTAGTTGAGCATAAATATGACAACGTTTGAAGCTTTATATGGTCGCAAACGCAGAACTTCATTATACTAGACTGAGCTCAATGAGAAAAAGATACACGAGATTGATTTGATTCATGAGAATGAAGAAAAAGTAAAAGTGATCCGAGATAGTTTGAAAACAGCTTTAGATCGTCAGAAATTATATGCGAACCTTCAACGTAAAGACATAGAATTTCAAGTCGGTGACAGAGTGTTCTTGAAAGTATCACCCTGGAAGAAAGTTCTTTGGTTTGGTCACAAAGGAAAACTAAGTCCCCGATTTATCAGGCCATATCAGATTACTGAAAGAATTGGACCTATTGCATATCGATTAGCTTTACCATCAGAATTAGAAACGATTCATAATGTTTTTCACTTGTCTATGTTACGATGGTACCGTTCTGACCCTTCACATGTTATCTCTCCAACGGATGTTGAGATTCAACCTAATATGTCGTATAGTGAGGAACCGATCAAAATTTTGGCACAAGAGGTAAAAGAGTTAAGAAGGAACAACATAACTTCAGTAAAAGTTCTCTAGCAATGACATGGATTAGAAGAAGCCACCTGGGAACCAGAGGAAGTTATGAGAAAGCAACATTCGACCCTTTTTTCTGGTAAGATTTTCGGGAACAAAAATCACTTCAGGAGGGAGAGTTGTAATAGTCCGTTTCAGTGAAATTGGAACAGTGGTTTCGGGACCACAAATTCGAAGTTGAAAATTTTATTTTATTTCCTATAGCATGATAGTAATACCGTATAAAAATTTCATTAACAAATTTTTCCGTTTACATGCTCAATTTTATAAAAAGGACTAAATCGCGTAAAGTGCAAAACTTGAGTTCTTGTAGCTAGAGCTATTAAATAGCTATAGAACCTTAAAGTGAGAGTCCTTATATGGTAATTAAACCACTAATGAAGATAGTGGAATGTGATGGTTTGGCATTATTGAAATTTTGATTAATTTTTAAGGTTAATTAAGTAATTAGTAAATCAAAGATAAAATTAAATAAAACAAATCAAAGTATCATCTTTTTCTTCTTTCTCCAATCGAAATTTCAAAGAAGAGGAAGCCATTAAAGCTTGCTAGGTTCGACCAACTTAATTCCTTGTGGATGTGAGTAAATTTTGTCCCATTTTTAATTATTTCTATGTTTTCAGGATCATTGTAGCTTAATCTAGCTAGCCCGAGGACTAATTTTCAAAAATGTTAAACTATTAGGGTTTTTCCATTAATGAATATGCATGATTTTTGATGAGTTATGGAACAAAATGAATTGTTGTTGTTTGATAAACAACTTTTGGTAAGTGATTTTTGATAAAATTGTTAAATAGGGATTAAAATGAAAAATAAAAAAAATTACATGGTGAATTTGTGAAATAAATGAAATATGGGGTTTTTAAGGACCTAGTTGATATTCGGCCATAGTCGGTTGTGGTGAAATTTCATAAATTTCCATTTTTATGAGCTAGGGACTAATTTCTAAAGAAATTACAAGTATAGGGGTAAAATGATAATTTTTCTAAAAATATGATTTTGGGTTAAATTGAATGATATATATATTGAATTGAGTTAAATTTATCCTTATAGATGAAGGCAGACCTCGTACGGCTTTAGATCGTGGCAAAGAGAAAGTTTGGGATTAATCGTCTATGTATCTACGTATACTCATCGAGGTAAGGTCGTGAAATTAAATCAAGTTTATGTGTTTTTAATTGAATTTTACTTATGTTGTGAAATGTTATACATATATACCGATTGCATATCCAACAATGTACAACAATTATCGAGTCCCATTTGAACCTTAAGAATTCGTAGGATACGAATGACATGTCATTAGGTTTTACATGATTCGAATGCTAGTCTTGAACGTCCTACTAATGGCTGAGGTCCGACAT
Source organism: Gossypium hirsutum (assembly GCF_007990345.1). Classification (NCBI taxonomy): domain Eukaryota; kingdom Viridiplantae; phylum Streptophyta; class Magnoliopsida; order Malvales; family Malvaceae; genus Gossypium; species Gossypium hirsutum. Next base: position 41,277,373 of record NC_053444.1, read on the forward strand.
GTGTTGCGGATACTCCACAGCTCGTGTGAGCAGCATCGTGTAGCTACGTTCCAACCCATAGCTTGTTTGAGCAGACCCATTTTCACAGCTCGTGTGAGCATACCAATTTACAACTCGTGTGGGCATACCGATTTACAGCTCATGTGAGGATACCGATTTACAGCTCATGTGAGCATATCGATTTATAGCTCATGTGAGCATACATGTCCAGGATTTGACGGATCACAATTATATGATTTTGCACACTATGTGTGAGCTATCCCGGGTATCTAACGATATGAAATGGTAAGGGTTCATTACGGGCTATTTCACGGGTACTTATGAATTATATGGAAATTTTTTTACATGATATATAGAAAATTGAATTGGATGATACATGTATATGAAACTTAAGCAATTGTTGTGCTCATCCATGATTATTGGTTTGTATATGTATTTACATGGCTAACATGATTGGTGTATATGTGCTTAGGCATTTGGGAAAATTATGTTCGGATATGCTATGTTTGTCTTACCAATTTTGTGATTAAATGCTAAGTTATGTTTTAAGTTATACGAACTTATTAAGCTTAACGCTTACTCTATGTCATTTTTCGTGTCTTATAGTGTATCGAAAGCTCGTTTGGGTTGGAAGCTTATCGGAGCTATATCACACTATCTATCGGCTCTACTGGTATTTTTGGCTGTTTCAATTTTGGTTATAATGGCATGTATAGATATTTTGGCTAATGTTGGCCTATGTGTTTTGGTTGTGGATATGGCCATTTGACTTGGCTTGTGTTTTGGCATTTTGTTGGTGTAATGGCATGGTGCAAACCAGGTTGTTACACGGCCTAGTACACGGTTTGACACATGGGTGTGTGAGGTTATCTCAAAAGGTACATGGCCTGACACTTGGGTGTGATGTTTTGCTGTGTGACCCAAATCAGTGAGTTACACAGGCACGGGCACGAGCTGGGACACGATCGTGTGTCCCTACTTCGAATGCCCATACGGCCTGAGACACGGGGATGTCTCTTGGCTGTGTGAGTCACTCGGCCTGCCTACACGGCCATGTGACCTTTACAATTTTGAAAATTTTCCTTGCTTCCTAAAAAATTCTCTGAGTTTCTGTTTTAGTCCCAACTTGTTTCTAACGCGTATTTTAGGCCTCTAAGACTCGTGTAAGGGACAATATGTATGTTTTGACTTGGTTTTAATATGTTTAATGATATGATATGATACATTTATAAATATGTGTTCATATGAATTGAAAACTACGGTAAGGCTTCGTAACCTTGTTTAGGTGATGGATACGGGTTAGAGGTGTTACAGACATAGGTTGAGTAAATGTGACATGTTTTTGGGTGTGATTGAATGTGTTTGAGCATCAAATTGTAGCTGAAAATAACTTGGCTTGGTGTTTAAGTTTTGGCAGAAACATGACTTGAAATGTAAGCTTTTTTAAGGTGTACACGGCCTGGGACACAGGCTATCACATAGCCGTGTGCCACACACAACCACCCTACACGGCCGTGTGTCATTATTGTTTTGGGTGTAAGCTTCACACCGCCTGGCAGTGACACAGCCGTGTGATTATATTTAAAAAATACACACTGCCACATCGAATACTCACACAACCTAGGCTATGTCACATGGCCGTGCGACCCTTGTTTTCAAAAATTGTCAATTTTTGTGAACTTTTCTATTTGTTTTCAAAATGATCCGCGAACATTCCCAAACTATTTTTAGGGTCCCGTAGGTTCAGTTTAAGGCCCATAGTTTATTTCTACCTTGATTAAAATGAGTTATTGAATGTTATTATTTAATTTGCATAATTGTTTCTATTTGAAGTTAAATTTTTGGAATTGTACTATAATAATCCATAACCCTAATTCGAAGATAGTGATAGGATAGTGGTGTTACACATAGATAGAAATTATCGAAAGGATAAAAGTGGTAAATAAATCAAATGTTAACATGATATAGTGAATGTTGATGATGATTACATTTAGTTTAATTAATTATTAGATTAAATTAATTAAACTTTAATTAAAGTAAATAAGCAAGTTTAATTAAAGTTAAACTTAGTATAAATAGAAATGTTAGTGGGATGACAACAAATTTGTCATCTTTCCCAAGCCATCAACAATTAGTAAAGAAGAAAAAAAGGGAGAAGAAAATGCTATAGCTAGTACACTCAACCATTGAAGATTCTTAAGGTAAATTAAGGTAATTTTATATAATTTTTAATAGATTTATGATCATGAGAGCTTGATTTAGCTAGCCCATGTATCAATTTGTTTAATTTTTAAGTTTTTATAAAGTTTCCATTCTAGAGAAATTGTTAAATTAGACTTGAATTTGATGAATATTAAGCTTAAATCATGAAAAGGACTAAATTGTAAAGCTAAATAAGCTTGTTAGTTAACTTTGCAACAAAAGGGACCAAATTGAATAAAGTGAAAACCTATCATCAAATTATGTTAGGAGTATAAATTATAGGGTCCCTAATGAAAGAATGTGAAATTGGATTTTGATCCAAAGCTAAATATCAAAATATACGCATATCCCAAGTATAGGGACTAAATTGAATAAAATAAAAATTATGTATGGCTTTTTATTTGAATGTGAATTGAGTGAAATATGATATTTTCACATTATTGAATTATCGTATGTAGCTATAGTCGACGTTGGGCCGTCGAGAGGGAAAGGAAAAGCGAGAGTCGTCGATGAGTAACTAGAGGATTTAGTTTGTACTTTTATGATTTGAGATCAATATATTTGTTTACTTATTCATGTTACTTGCATGATTGAGTGTCGATGTGAGTATATAATTGTCATATAAATTGATTCATTGTGATTGTCATTGAATATCGAGATATTGAACCGAATTGAACAAAATAGAAAGTAGCATGATTTAATTGATACTTGATATGTGATATCAAAATGGATTTAAACATGTTATTTGCTATGAGAAAATTGTGAGTTGATGATGAATTGAAATGTGATTATGAAATTGAATGAGAAATTATATATGGATTGGATTGTATAATGAAAATTGGATCATTGGTACCTTATTAACTGTTTAGGCAAAGTCAGATATAGGTAACATGATATCAGATAGATTGAGTACGATTTACTTAGACTATATGTCGATGAGCATCGGACAATTTTTCTTTAGACGTTTCAATGAGTGTTGGGCACACCTTTTACTTTGATTATATCGATGAGCGCTGGACACAATTTATATACTTCAGATGTTCCGATCAGAAACTAGGTGCCAGATTAGTGTTGGTTGGAATCTGTGTATTCGTTCGATTTTGAGTCATAGTCCAAGTTAGGTTAATAAGGAATAAAAAATTGTGAATAATTAAAATGATGCGTATATTGATTTGAGAATAAGGAATGATTCTATAATTTCATATATGCGATATACGAATATCAATAGCATGTGAAAGACCATGTAGACCGCTTATATGAGCTAGACGTTCAATATGGAAACATGACAAATCAATAGATTCGATACAAAAATGGGATAATGATATGCTTATATAGTTTGAACTGAATTGAAATTGAATGTATTGTTGTTAACTAGAAAGAAAGGTATGACATGTTAAATTGATTGCTATAAATGCTTGTTCATGGATTTGTATTTAAATGTGAATGTGTAAAATCCTGATTTTGACATATGAATGGTAACTATTTTGGTTGAAAATTAGATGTTAAGAGGGATATGTTATACATGATGGTAATAACATTTACGAGGGATATGTTCAACATACGGTTTGTTTATTCCGTGTGTAGGTATAGGTGAATCTTAAGGTTGCGAGCAGTGATCCAATATCCAGAGCATGACAGTCGACTAAAAAATGTTTGTATAGTTCCTTTTGTTTCGAAAAATGGCATTTACCTAGGTTTTGAGTTGGTTTTGCGTAGTATGAGATCTTGTTGATAATTAAAGCTAGAAATGGTAAATTTTGGTAAGAGGCTGTTGGTTATATAACTGAGATTGGCACATATATATGAATTGACTTAGATGATGTATAACTTGTGGCATATATGTGTATTTCTATCAAGTTGTTAAATGGTTAGTATCATGGAAATTGGCATATGTTTTAGTTGAAATGTTGAATTTGATGTAATGTATATGTATATAAGTTATTAATGTTTAAAAGTAAACATATTTGAAAGATGAATCCTTATTGAAATGGTTAAATTGGTTCATATGTTGATTTTTTAAGTGTTGCAAATTTTGTACCATTTGGACCATCTTGAATTAGGTGGTCACGTCGTGACATCGGGGTCCTTAATGTTACAATGAGATCAAGCTAGTGAGGTGGTGTAATAGCTTATTTTTAGTGAAATCAGAACAATGGTTTCGGGACCACAAATTTGAAGTTAAAAAATTTATTTTTTATTTTTTTATGGTCTACATCATGATAGAAATATTGTATAAAAATTTTGTTAAGAAATTTAATCGTTTACATGCTTAATTTGATAAAAAAGACTTAATCGCGTAAAGCACAAAAGTTGAGTTATAATAGCTAAAGGTATTAAATAGCTATAGGAATTTAAAGTGGAGGTCCTTATATGGTAATTAGACCATTAGTTTGTTAGTGGATGATAATGGCTTGGCATTTTGTGTAATTATTAAAGTTTAGAAAGGTTAATTAGGTAATTAAGTAAATAAATGATAATTAAAATAAAACCAAATTAGTACCATCTTTTCTGTCATCTTTGTCAACTGAATATCAAGGAGAAGAAACCATTTTCCTTGAAGCAAGGTTCGGCCAAGCTTATTTTGCTCAATTGGTAAGTGATTTTTGTCCTGTTTTGAATGATTTTTATGTTTCCAGGATCGTTGTAGCTTAATCTAGCTAGCCCGGGGAATAATTTGTGAAACTGTTAAACTATTAGGATTTTACCATTAATGAACTTGCTTGAGTTTTGAAGTTTGATGTTATGAAATGAATGGTTGTTGTTAGATAAACAACTTTTGTAAAGGAATTTTTGATGAAATTATCAATTAAGGGCTAAATTGAAAAATGTGATAAATTCATGGTAAAATTTGTGAATTTTTGAAATATTTGGGCTTCTATTAATATGTATAAAAATCAATTAGGCTTGGGTAAGGGTTAAATTGCATGAATTTCATTTTTTGAGCCTAAGGACTAAATTACAAAGAAATTAAAAATACAACGGCAAAATGGTAATTTTTCCAAAAATATGTTTTGGACTAAATTGATTGATAAATATATTAAATTGAGTTAAATTTATCCGTATAGATCTAGTTAGACCTCATACGGAGTTAGATCGAGGGAAAGAGAAAATACTCATCGAGGTAAGTTTGTGTAATTAAATTGAGCGTTTATATGTTTTAATTGAATTATATGTATGTGATTTGCATAATTGCCGTGTATAAATACCAATTGCATATCCGATGACGTACAACAATTACTGAGTCCCATTTGAACCTTAAGAATACGTAGGATACAAATTACATGTCATTAGGGTTACCAATTTGGTTGTGGTCTTGCATGTATTGCAGACACACCACAGCTCGTATGAGCTTACCGATTTCAGCTCCTGAGAGGTTACCGATTCTCAGCTCGTATGAGCTTACCGATTATTAGCTCGTATAAGCTTACCGTTTATTAGCTCGTATGAGCTTACCGATTGTTAGCTCGTATGAGCTTACCGATTGTTAGCTCGTATGAGCTTACCAATTTCCAGCTTGTGAGAGCATATCGAATCATAGCTCGTATAAGCATACATGTAAATGAATTGACGAATTACAGTTTAGCACACTATGTGTGAGCTATCCCGCGTATCCAATGATATTCTAAATGGTTCAACGGGAAATGTTCTATACGATGTAACATGAGTTCGATACGAACTATTATAGGTATATATATGAATTACATGGAAAATGATATTACATGGTATATAGGTATATGAAATGGATGATACATGTATATGGAATTTGATTAATTGTTGAGCTTATCCATGACTTGTTTTATATATGTGTTTACAAGATTGATGGTAGATGCTTCCGCAAATGGTGAAATTTTTTTCTAAATCTTATAATGAGGCTTATGAGATCATCGAGAGGATCGTGAGTAATAACTATCAATGACCAACAAATCGAACAGCTTCAAGAAGACGCGTAGCTGGAGTTTATGAAGTTGAATCCCTCACTTCGTTATCAGCTTAGGTATCGTCTGTTTCTTCTATGTTAAAACAATTAACCACTAATAGTACTAATAATTTTTTAGCTCAGCCATCAAGTCCGTTTGAAACAGTTTCCTGTGTGTACTGTGGGGAAGGTCATTCTTTTGAGAATTGTCCATCAAATCCTGAGTCAGTGTACTATGTGGGAACCAATATCAAAATAGGAGTGGACAAGGACCCCAGTCCAACTTCTACAATCCTTTATGGCGTAATCATCCTAATTTTTCTTGGAGCAATCAAGGAAATGGACCGAACAACAACTTCTTACAGCAAAAACCCAACCAATCTCAAGGGTTTAACCATAAACCTCTAAAACCACTTGAAGTTGCGGCATCAAATAGTTTGGAGAACTTGTTGAAAGCATACATGGCAAAGAATGACACTTTTATCCAAAGCCAAGCAGCAACACTAAAAAATTTGGAAAACCAAATGGGTCATTTAGCTACAGAGCTACGTAATAGACCGCAAGGAACCTTGCTGAGCGATATTGAAAATCTAAGAAATTTGGGTAAAGAATATATCAAGACTGTGGCATTGTGAAAGTGGTAAAATTCTAAAACCCCAATTTATTGATGTCAATGATAAGCCCGTTGAGAAGAATCAACCAGCTGTTGAAGTTCTTACACCAAAGGAATCAGAATCTGCAAAGTCTGAAAAGGTAAACCCTGACTTAGTGAATTCAGATATTTTAACATCTTTGGATGCAGATTTACCTACTCAGAAAACTTGTCTAGTTCAACTGAAAGTTCCAACACCTCCATATCTGCAAAGGTTGCAGCAACATAAGCAGAAACATGAGGTGCAATTCAAGAAGTTTTTGGATGTTCTGAAGCAGTTACACATCAATATTCCGTTGGTAGAGGCTTTAGAATAAATGCCAAATTATGTGAAGTTTAGGAAGGATATATTGTCCAAGAAGAAATGACTGCCTGAGTATAAGACTGTTGCCTTGACAAAGGAGTGCAGTGCGTTCCTACAGAACAAATTGCCACCAAAATTGAAAGACCTAGGAAGCTTTACTACACTCTGTAACATTGGTGAATCTTACTGTGGTAAAGCTTTGTGTGACTTAGGAGCGAGTATGAGCTTCATGCCTAAGTCTATTTTCAATATGTTAGGGATAGGTGAAATAAGACCTACAACTGTGACGCTTGAACTAGCGGATCGATCTTTAGCATATCCTGAAGGAAAGGTCGAGGATGTTTTGGTAAGAGTCGATAAATTTATTTTTCCTACTGATTTCATTGTCTTAGATTTTGAAGCAGACAAGGAAGTGTCGATCATCATTGGGAGACCTTTCTTGGCCACGGAAAGAACGTTAATTGATGTGCAGAAAGGAGAACTCACCATGCAAGTTCAAAACGATCAGGTAACCTTTAACATTCTTAAAGCGATGAAATTTCCTGATCCAACAGAGGAGTGTTCAGTTATGGAACAGATAGAAACCTTGGTTCTATGGAAAGAAATTCTGAAGAAGATCCATTGGAGAAAGTCTTAGATTTTGACCCTTTGGAGGATGAAGAAGGTGAAGAAAACATGGCTTTGATTGAAGCCAATCTGGGAAATTTTATTCAATCCACACGGTTTGAACCATTGGAGTTGGAAGTCAGAGAATTTATGCAACCCAAGTTGTCAATTGAAGAACCACCTAAACTCGAACTAAAGGTACTTCCTTGCCATTTGAAATACATTTATTCAGGTGATTGTTCTTCTTTGCCTGTGATTATTTCAGCGGAATTGACGAAAGATCAAAAGAAACAAGTAATTGCTGTTCTAAAGAAATTTAAGAAAGCAATTGGTTGGACCATAGCTGATATTCAAGGTATAAGCCCTTCTTTTTACATGCATAAAATCATTTTAGAAGAAGGTGAAAAAGCTCGAATTGATGGGCAAAAGAGGCTCAATCCTATTATGAAAGAAGTTGTGAGAAAGGAAGTGATCAAATGGTTAGATACAGAAATCATCTATCCTATTTCAGATAGTTTGTGGGTAAGTCCGGTGCAATGTATGCCGAAGAAAGGTGGAATCACGATTGTTGAAAATGAGCGTAACGAGTTAATTCCAACTAGAACTGTTACCGGTAGGAGAATCTGTATTGATTACAGAAAGTTGAACAAAGCCACTCGGAAGGACCATTTTCCGTTGTCTTTTATGGATAAGATGTTAGATCGACTGGCAGGTAATAAATTTTATTATTTTTTAGATGGCTATTCGGGATATAAACAAATAGTTGTAGCCCCAGAAGACGAACATAAAACAATCTTTACTTGTCCATACAGTACGTTTGCTTTTAGGTGAATGCCATTTGGTTTATGCAATGCACCTGCAACTTTTCAACGATGCATGATGGCAATATTTACTGATACGGTTAAAAATTTTGTTGAGGTTTTCATGGATGATTTTTCTATTTTTGGTAACAATTATGATATCTGTTTGAGTAATTTGGCTAAGCTACTGAAGAGATGCGAAGTGACGAATCTTATCCTTAATTGAGAAAAATGTCATTTTATGGTCAAGGAAGGGATTGTCTTAGGTCATAAGATTTCAAAGAAAGGAATTGAAGTTGATAAATCAAAGGTGGACGTAATTGAAAGATTACCGGCCCCAATGAATGTGAAAGGAGTCAGAAGTTTCTTAGGCCATGCTTGCTGATAGAGAAAGATACAGTGTTTTATTTTAACAAAGCCTGTTTGGAAGCTTTTGAAGAGCTAAAGAAGCGGTTAATTTCAGACCCAATAATCGTAACACCTGATTGGAACTCACCTTTTGAGTTGATGTCTGATGCAAGTGACTATGTCATTGGAGCTGTGATGGGTCAAAGAAGAAATAAAGTGTTTCGCCCTATTTACTATGCAAGTTGAACTTTGACGGGAGCCCAATGCAATTATACCGTAACCGAAAAAGAACTCTTTGCTATAGTTCTTACTTATGACAAATTCCGCTCATATCTTATAGGTACCAAAGTTACAGTATTTACTAACCATGCGATCATTAAATGCTTGCTCACGTAGAAAGATACAAAACCAAGGCTAATTCGTTGGATACTTTTACTCTAAGAATTTGACCTTGAGATCCTAGACAAAAAAGGTGTCGAAAATCAAATAACTGATCATCTATCGAGGTTGGAGCAAGATGAGGTAATTCAGTCATGTGTACCTATCAACGAGAATTTCCCAAATGAACACATATTTGAGGTAAATCGAATTCATGAAATACCATGGTTTGCTGATTTTGCCAATTATCTTGCATGTGGAATAATTCCTCGAGAAATGACATACCAACAAAGGAAAAACTTCCTTCATGATAGTCGGTATTATCTTTGGGAGGATCCATTTTTGTTTAAACAATGTGCAGATAATATAATCCAAAAGTGTGTAGCTGAAAGCGAGATTGCTGAGAGCTTGTATCATTGCCATTCATCTCCAAGTGAAGGACACTTTGGTGGTTCACGTACTGCAACAAAGATTTTGCAAACAGGTTTCTTTTGGCCTACACTATTTAAATATACTTATTCTTATGTGAAGAATTGTGATAAATGCCAAAGGACTGGAAATATATCAAGAAGGAATGAGATGCCCTTGACAAACATTTTAGAGATTGAATTGTTTGCGTATGAGGCATTGACTTCTTAGGTTTGTTTCCTTCTTCTTAGGCCCACTTCCTTCTTTGTATGGGAACAAATACATCATAGTTGCTGAATCATACCCTACAAATGATGCTAAGGTAGTCATGTGATTCCTACATAAGCACGTGTTTACACAATTTGGGACACCAAGAGCTATTATTAGTGATGAAGGTTCTCACTTTGTGAACAAGTGGCTTAAGTGGTTGCTTGACAAATATGATGTGAAGCATAAGATTGCTACTGCCTATCACCCCCAGTCTAATGGGCAAGTTGAAAAAGTGAATAGCGAAATCAAAGGTATCCTTGAAAAGGTAGTACGCCCTAGTAGAAAATATTGGTCTCGAAGGCTCGATGATGCATTATGGGCCTATCGAATAGCATTTAAGACTCTGTTAGGAATGAATCCTTATCGGTTAGTCTTTGGAAAAGCATGTCATTTGCCATTAGAGTTGGAGAATAAAGCTCACTGGGCTTTGAAGCAGTTGAACTTTGATCTTAAACAAGCCGGTGAGATAAGGATGTTACAACTTGATGAGCTGGAGGAGCTGAGGTTCTTTTCCTATAAGAATGCCAAAATATGTAAAGAAAGATCAAAGAGATGGCAAGATAGTCATATACAACCTCGCGAGTTTAAATAAGGTCAAAAGGTTTTGTTGTTTAATTCAAGGTTGAAGTTATTTCCTGGGAAGCTTAAATCCCGATGGAAAGGACCTTATACCATCTACCAAGTTTATCCTTATGGAGCTATTGAATTATACGACAATTACAGAGGTACGTTTAAAGTTAATGGTCAATGTCTCAAAGACTACTGGGATGGTGAAGTTGAGCGAATTGAATCCTTGCTCAAATTAGCAGACCCTTAATTTTTCATGAACTCATTTTGTAAATAAATAAATAATTAGAACTTATTTTCTTAACTTATTACATTTAATTAATTCTTTCTAAGGAGATTTGAACTTAAGCGGGACCGCTGTGACCCCTCCAACCTTTCCTGGGAATTAATCTAATGTAACCTATTAAGAAGAAATTTTCTAATTAAGACTTAAAATTTTTAAATTTCATTTGTTCTATTTAAAATTTAAATTTTTATGTTAATAAAAGGGGGTCAAATTTGGCCCAAGTACTAATCAATTTTTTTAGTAAGATACAGTCTGAGTTTGAGGCCTAAGGTAGCAAAAAGGAGGGAAAAATCCATGCCTTGCCGTTACACCTTACTTGCAGCCCAAGTAACCCTAATCTAGCTAAATTTTTGCTACATGTTGCCCTAATTTTTCCCTATATAAACCCCTTTCTATTTTAATAATTTTTATAACCCTCAACGCAATTTGCTTACACCCTAAAAAATTCCAAAATCTCCCTTTTGTGCCGTCAATCTCAAATTCCGAAAGAAACTCTAATTCTCTTCCCATTTTTCCAGAATTCCCTATTGCCGCTGCAAAGAGATTGCCAAAGCACTGCCATTGCTGTCGCACATCGTCATCGTCGTCTCACCATTCTTGTTGCCGCAAGTTTTTTGTCATAGCAAGTTCTACCCACTTTGTCGATTTCTCTTTTTTCTTTTATGCAGAAACTTTCCTGAATTTTTGGGAAAAGATACCATGTCTCGTAAAAGAACCAAATCTTCAAAGACTACTCCTAAAAACCCGATTTTGATCGATGAAGAAGTGAAAGAGAGATTTGATTCAATCTTCAAGTATCAACCTATGATGTCGAAAAAAGGTTTGATGGTTGTTCCTATATCGATTAGAAAGAAAATCAATGCTCTCAAGTGGGAACGATTTTGTGATGCTCGTTCACTTCCCAATGATGAACTAGTTCGAGAATTCTATGCTAGTTTGAATACGCAAGATACTACTGAAGTCATCATTCGAAAGAAAAAGGTACCTCTTACTTCTAAGTCCATCAATGATTTTTTTAATTTACCTGATGTTGAAGAAGATGAGTACTACCCTATGATGAACAATATCAATTGGGATTTTCTTCAACAAGTGCTTGATGTTGTGACAAATCTAGGATCCTAATGGATTATAAGAAAGTATGAGAGTTGTAACACCCTTAACCCATATCTGTCGCCGGATCAGGGTTAAGAGGCATTACTAATCAAAACACAACTCAGAATAGACATTTATTAAAGTTCCATAATTATAACAGTTACATATGATAAGCTAGGTCTAATATTAAACATGCAAAATTTTAAGCTTCACTTTTGACCATTTGAAACAAAACAAAGACATTACAAACTATCAAATCCATAAGGAAATAAACCATTTTCGTATGGCTATTAAATTCATATACAATATAACTACTTACGACCTTCAAAACATTTATCTAGTATGTACATGCCATAGTTAGAATTTAAACATTTTAATACTGAGACAGTAGATAGAGTGATGATCTTGTTGATGATCCCCGAGCTTGAAACTTAATTTTTAAGTTTATAAAATGGAAAGACATAAACAAAAAAAAGTAAGCTTTTATAGCTTAGTAAGTCTATAGCATAACTAAACATATATATAATATAACTTTTAAATTTAATTCACTGAGATTGCAATTAACACATATAACTAATATTTATACATTTGTTGTACTCAGAGCATTTTATTTATAGTCAAATATGTGTACCTATCGAATGCGTTCAACTGAATATATGTATATTTATACCAAACAACATTACAATCGAATGTATATAACCGAGCATATATATATGTTAAATACATATCATATCCGATTGTGTATGTATACTCATGATAAACTTATAACCAAATACAAATATAATACATATGACCGAATGCATTCATCTCCATCAAATACTCATAAACAAAGGTATATACATCTCAATTTCATATGTAGATACTTATCAAATACATATATCGAATATTTATACGTATACATTTATCAACTGCATAAACCGAAAGCATATATGTATATTTTACAAATGCATAGATCGAATATATACATATTCATTAAACACTCTTAACCGAATGTATATATGCTCATCAATTAAAGATAGCCAAAATCATATAAATGTACACTTAATAACATACTTTAAACAGATTCACTGGCACTTAGCTTGCTAGGCTTAAAGCATAATTCAGTACACCGACACTTAGCCTGCTAGACATATAATCTGAAATATTTCACTGGCATTAAGCCTACTAGACGTAAAGTCTGATATTGTTTCACCGGAATTAAGCTTGCTAGACGTAAAGTCTCAAATTATTTCACCGGCATTAAGCCTGCTAGACGTAAAGTCTGATATTGTTTCACTGTCAATAAGCCAGCTAGGCGCTAAGCCTGAAATCTCAATTTCACATACACAAAATAATTCCTCGAAAAATTCTTAATAGCAAACACATGTTCGTTGTAGTACAAGTTCAATCATAAAAGAGTTTACAAATCATAATTTCAATTCAATTCAAGTATTTATAAATTTATAAACATTTTTATATAATCAAACCTCACATATAAAAATATAAGATTTTATATCTTTAATTCAATCCAAGAACCTATATACGAATATACATATAGACATACTCGAACTCCCATGTACGTATTTAACATTTATACCTTTAGCTAAAATCATAAACTCATACATGTATATACATTTATATTCGAATCTATATGTATATATATACACACATTCTTGTCTTTATCTAAGTTCATAATTTATTCATGTATATATATAATTACTTAACTAAATTCAATACAAGAAATTTACATGTATATATACACGCTTATTCGAAAATAACATATATATATATATATTTAATTTCAGACCTAAGTTCAACATAAAAACATATACATGTATATTCATACATATTCAAAAGTCCACATGCATACTTAACATTCATACCTTAAAAAATATTCAAGATTTATTCAACTATTTTCATATACATTCCAACCCACATATGCATGCTTATTCGAAATTACCTATACAATTACAATATACATACCTTTAATTAAACCAAGAATTTATACATGTATATACATATATGTATTCAAACCTTGTGTATACATATATAACCCTCACACAATCAACTAAATTTAAGAACATATACATATAGATACCTATATAAATATTCGAACATTATATATATATATCTATATACCATTCATACTTTAACTTAATTCAAATATTTATATAAGTATATACATATACATTCGAACATGGTATATACATATATACCATTTATACTTCAATTTATTCAATAAAAATACTTTTATTTTTAACTCAACAAAAATACTATAGACATACATACATACATACTGATTTAATAACATTAAATAGCTAATAGACTTACCTCGGACGGTAAAAATCGAAACTGGACAATTAGTCGACGACTTTAGCTTTTCCCCGATCCAATTCCGATTTCTTTGGTTCTTGATCTAAATATATTCAAAATGAGCTATTTTAAATATTATTACATTCAATTTAGTCCAAAAACACAAAAATGGGAAAATTACCATTTTGCCCTAAAATTTACTTTTTTTGCAATTTAGTCCCTATTGCATAAAACACAAAATACAAAAAATTTGCCCACACTATATAAGGGCCAAATATTCCTAGTACTCCTACAAGTCCACACATTTCATTTATTTCACATTTTAGTCCCCCAAAAATTTAATTTCATAATTTAGTCCTAATTACTCAATTTCACATATCTTTCATATTTCATCATTATCTAACAAAAAGCTCAAGCATTCATCAATGGCATAACACAAAATCAACACCAAATTCTAAAATTAAAGCATGGGTCTTATAGTACACAAAGCAACGATCTCAAAAACGTAAAAAATTCAAAAACTGAACAAAAATGAACCTCTAATTTTGGATGAACATAGCCGAACCTTTCAAAGCTTCCATGGATTTTTCTTCTCCTATTTTTGACTAAAGAATATGAAGGCTAATGTAATTGTTATGTTTTAATTAACATATATATTAATATTTAGCCATTTACTTAATTAACCTTGGTTTCTAAATATATAATATATAAACATTAAGGTTAATTTAGTCCATAACCATCCACTATCTATATAGTGGGTTAATTTCACTTTTAAGCCTCCTAATTAAAAAGACAACCATAAATAGATGCTTTTAAATTAAAACCCTAAATTTTTATTTTACGCGATTAAGCCCTTTTTATTAAATTTAGCACTCAAACAATCAAATTTTCATACGAAATTTTCACACATAGTAATTCAGATACTGCAAATACCATAAATAATTTTAAAATATTTTTTAGACTCAAATTTGTGGTCCCAAAACCACTTTGTCCGGTTAGGGTCAAAATCGGGTTGTTACAGGAGCTATTCTTGTCGAAGAGAATACTTAAAATCAGCACCAAAGGTATGGTTTTATTTCGCTCGCTACAGTTTTATGCCTATCTCACATAGCTCCATCATCTCGATGGAACGGATGCTTTTGTTATATGCAATTTTGGCAGAAAAGTTCATTAATGTTGGGAAAATTATCCTCAAGGAGATTCACGATTGTGCTAAAAAGAAGGCAGTAAGTGCTTATTTCCCATCATTAACCACTTCACTTTGCTTAAAGGACCGTGTTAAAACACAAGCAAAATTGAAGGGACGATATGTTCAAGGATGCATTACAAATTATGATCTTGAAAGATTAGTAGAGAGGGTGCATGAACTGAATCAAGGTGAGCAAGAAGAGCCAACTGAGCCGGATATAGAAGAGTCAACAGATAGAACTGAAACTGAAGCTAATTCAGTCACAGACACTGAAGAGGAAGAATCTGATAAGGAACCGAACATTCCTAAACCAAGGGTTGAGCTAGAAGAAGAACCAGTCAAGCTAAGTGATAAACCTGAATATACAACTCCTATGCCGAATTCTGCAAGTACTGTAAGGAAATCGGAGTTTTCAATTTTAATGGATATGTGCAAGTTCATACACAATCAACAAAAAACTTACTAGAAATGTGAAAAAATTAGAGATGACTCAATTCGAAATAATTTTAAGAATATCTCTAATACTTTTGTTCCTGAGTCTCCAGGTGCTATCTTTGAGACATGGACGGAAGATACTGACGATGGAAGCGGAGATGGAGCTAAAGAAGACAAGGGGAATAAGTCAAAAAAATAAAAGGGGGGATTCTTGTCCTATTATTTATTTAATTATTTTTGCAAAATAAAACATAGCAAGCATGAACAAACTTAGCACTTCTTTAGAAAGAATAAGACTAAGTGATGTGGTGATGGGAATGAACATGTCTAGGATTGGGTTATTAGGAAAGACTTGGCACTTAAGTAGTCTTAATGAGTCACCTCTCTTTCTTTATAACCCTACCTGGTGTTCAGTTTTCATTCATTACTTTGTTCTTGCAATGAGGACATTGCTTGTTTTTAAAGGGGGTAAGGCAAATAAATTGCTCAAACTTTTAAATTTTTCAGGTATGTTTTAATCATTTCTTCCATAAGTATGTTTTAATCATTTCTTTCATAAGTTTGTTTTAATAAATGAATGTTTAGAGATATTCTTGTTACTGAGATAGTTTGTATGCAAGTATGAATGATGATTTTATCTAAGTGAAAGTATGTTATCATGAAGAATGGAATGCTTGTATGATCTTAGCCTTAGTAATGCTTTCCATGAAAACTTAGTTCTTTTGAGATTAAACATGCATGAAGGTTTATATCTTTAGAATTGACTTAGTAACATTCTTGATGCAAAATTCTAGGGGACATAAATATCTTAAATGATATAGGCACTATTTCTTTGGATCATTTGAGCCTTTTCAAGCCAAACCTATGATATTAGACCCTTAAAACTGTAATTTTGAGCTTAAAGGCCTTTTTTTCTTTTTTGCAATAAGCCTATATTATAACCCAATTATCATCTTTTTAAAGCTATCCTAAATTTGTGCACCTATCTTAACTAAAGTTGTCTTGGGAATCAACATATGAGGAAATTTTCATAAAGATGTATGTGCTCATGCTTAAAAAAAAGCGAAGAAAAGTTCACTCAGTCTTCGAAAAAAAAGAAAAATGTATGAGTTCGAGTTCAAAATAATTTTGGGGGTGTTCCAAAGGTTCACTCAAAGAAAAAGGTTGTATTACGAGAAAACTAAGACAAAGTTAAATGTTAAGATTTTTAAACCGAAATGTCCCATCTCTTAAAATCCCTACCTTTAATTGAGCCCCATTAAAACCTTATAAAAGACCTATTGATTTGATGATTATGTCACCTACATTAGTGGAGAGGAAGTCCTAAGTTCAACATATGAAGATCATAAATAAGCCTTGTGATTGTTTGCTTGATTGATAGGAAATTATGTTGAATGAAGAATGTTATCTATGGGTGTGACATACATACAAACTATGATTCATGTTGGCATATTTTGAAGCTTAGTATAATCTTAAGGAATGTTTGCATATGAATTACTTGTTAATAAAGAAGATCGATAAGCATGAAGTTATTAATGCATGATTATGGGACAAAGACTGATGTTGCTTACACAATTACCAATTTTGCCTTAGCAAGACCTTTTGCTGTGCATAAACATTACTCGGGACGAGCAATGATTTAATTTTGGGGGTGTGCAAACGGAAAATATATAGGATTTTTCCTATGTAATTTATCACCTTTTTACTTAAATACGTTGTTAAAACTAAGTAATTGTTGAATAAATTAATGAAATATGTGAAAATATGAAATTAGGACACATAAATTATTAAAATGTGATTTTATGCTTTATTATATAGTTTTCATGCAATAAATGGCTTATTTTATTGTAATTTGAATGTATTATATTTTTCAAGACATAAAGTGGGTCATGCATGATTAAATTAAACAATAAAATATAAAATTATATTTAATAATCCATTTTAAATATTTCATTAATAATCTGGGTTTTAATTAATTAGTTAAATTGGATAAATTTAATTCTTTGGTCCTCTAACTTGTTGATTTATTTTAGATAGGTCTGATAGCTTTGCTGGATTACAAAATCATCCAAATTAGTGACCAAGTCAACCCAAAATTCAGCTGCACATGGCTGTCCAGAAACCACATTTTGGTCTAATTGCACAAGGTCCTTGAAGAGTTGAAGAAATTAGAGATTTACCTGAAGATTTGCACTTGACCGAGTCTCAGTCCTGAGTTGTTGTGGCACTCAAATTAACCAAAAATTAAGGAAAAATCAGCTCAACTTACTAAAATTATGGCCAGCCACCCATGGAAGATGCTTCAAAAGATGGAAACTCCTATTTTTAGCAAATTATCTCTCTCCTCACCTATAAATAAGACCTTCTCATTCCTTCATTCGTCATCCCTCAAGCATACATCAAGCATCATTCTCTCTTTTTCTCTTAGCCTTTTCCATTCCCACGCCTAGCATCATCTCTTCATAGAGATTTTAGCAATTAAGCCTCTTAAAGAACCCTTGGTCGGCCACCTTAGAGAACTATCAACAAAGGAGCAAAGCAAAGGAACGAAGGAGTCTCATCAGTCAGAGTCTTGGGTGACAGCCACTCTAACTTGGGTTTAATCTTTCTTTTCTTTAACTTAATATAAAGATGTTTGCTATGTGTTCTTTGTTCTTGTTTATAAAAATGTTAGCTTAATTTTATTTAAGCTAGGATGATTGATTTGCTTAAATAATATTTATTTGATTCATGCTTATAATGTTTGTGCCTCAATCGATCATGTTTTCAATTAAAATCAAGTCTGTATTTCATTCATACATGATAGAAATGCACCTGAATTAGATGAGCGATCCTAACCAGATAACGGCTAATGAACACATAATTGAAATGTGCATGCTTAATTTAGATCCTAACACGATTAAATTGTAGGTTGCATAACAACTCTAACGAAGCTATGTTATCTACATAGTTTTTAGATTTGTGTGATTAAATTGTTTCAAACCTAACACGTCCCTGTTACCTCGCACGAATGCTAAGAAACCCTTTGTAAATAAGGATCAGTAAAATGCATATTTACTAAGTAAAGGATTTCGAAAGGACCTAATGTAGTTTCCAAACTCATGAAAGATCGAGTTGTCATGGAATGTTTTTCCGAATGTTATTAAGCATGTTGATAATAAATTGAGTTTAATTAAAGTAATTGTCCTAGTTTATTTATGTTATAATTGTTGCAAATTGTGTTTAATTTTGCTAAAATCTATTTCAATCATATGGTTTGCATTCTTAGGATAATTGGCATTAGGGATCATTGCATTTAGTTTAATATATTTTAATCACCACTTCTCAACTATATTGTGTTTTTATTTACCAAATTGTTAATATAATTTTACAAATTAAGTGACTTAGCACAAATACAATCCTTATGGAGATGATAACTCGATACTTACTTATTAATTGATAACGACTATGTACACTTGCACAAACCTAAGCGTTACACATATATGACTACAAGAACTCTAGGTTAATCAAAGTTTAAGTGGGAAATTGAAAACAAAGTTTAACTGGAGAAGAAAAGCCAAAATAAAATTTGGTCAACATAAGAGGCATTCTCCCACAAATCTCCACCTTGACTCGTATTTGGACCAACTCTCTTGCCAAGCCCTGTTACAGGCTTAACTGATTTTTCGTCAGATACTTACCAAGTCCAAGAAAAGCTCAAACTTTGAAACTAGAAGGCTTTTTGTCAACATGTTGACCGGATTGTGTTCTGTGCCAATTTTAAGAATCTAAACATCCCTTTGAATGATCATCTCTTGAATAAAATGATAACGAATGCCTATGTGCTTCGTTCTCTCGTGATGCATTTGATATACGAAAGTTACCCCTTTTTCACTTACCAGTTAATTGAACAATCCCCTTAACCAAATTGATTCTTTTTCTACTTCTATAATTGACATGTATTCTGGTTCAGTAGTCCACAAAGCCACAGTAGCTTGATGTGTCACTCCTATTAATGGCACAATTCCTAAAAATAAATAGGTAACTTGTGAGTGACCTTTTTCTATTTAAGTCTCTTGCATAATCAGAACCAATATATCTGACTAAACCCTTTTGAGTTCTTTCAAACTCTAAAGACATGTTAGAAGTACCCCATAAATATCTAAAAATCCACTTAACTACATACCAGTGTAACTTACAAAGATTGGTCATGTATCGGCTAATAACACTAACAACATGTGAAATATCGAGATGAGTGTATACCATTGCATGCACCGAACTTCCAACTATGCTTGAATAAGGTACTTTTCACATGTACCTTTCATCTTTTTCATTCTGTAGGGAATCTAAAATTGAGAGTATAAAGTGTGCACTTAAAGGAGTATTTACCGATTTTGCATCTTGCATATCAAATCGCTCCAGGATCTTCTTGATATACCTTTGTTGCGATAAAAACAATTTCCCAGAATGCCTATCTCTTAAAATTTCTAGCCCTAAAATTGGCCAAAATCTTCTTGATGTACCTTCATCTCAAACTTAGAGTTAAGCATGGTTTTAAGATGATCAATTTCAGATGGATTCTTAGCTGTAATTAACATATCATCAGCATAAAGCAACAAATATATAAAAGAAGCTTTATCAAGACACTGTAGATAAAAACAGTTGTCATACTTACTTTGAGAAAATGTAATACTCAACATGAATGAGTCAAACTTTTTATACCACTTCCGAGGAGACTAGTTCAAACCGTGCAAAGACTTTTTTAAGAAAGAAACATGATCTTCTTTATCTTCAAATTTGAAGCCTTTTGGTTGTTTCATGTAGATGTCCTCTTCAAGGTCACCGTGAAGGAAAGTAGTTTACAGATAATTGCTCCAACTCAAGATTATTTGATACAACAAGGGACAAAAGTACCCGAATGGACCTATCTTTCACTACGAGAGAGAAAACATCATGAAAATCAACTCCCTTCACTTGACTGTAGCCCTGTGCAACCAGTCTTACCTTGTACCTAATGTCATTAGGACTTGAACCTTCCTTTTAAACAACCATTTGTAACCAATGATTTCAGCTCTTCTTTTACCAATAGGTAGTTTAACTAGCCTCCAAGTCTCATTCTTTTGAAGTCATTTTCGCTATTCTTTCATTGCAATGAGCCATTTACTAGAACTAGAGGCTTTAACTACCTCATAATAACACGAAGGATTGGTTGAATCAATGCTCTCAGCAACACTTAGAGCATAAGCCACTAAGTTTCCTTCACAATATTTCTATGGTGGTGGGATTTCTCGCCTTTTCCTGTAATGAGCCAACTTATAATTTGTTAACTAAGATGGTAAAACTAAGGGTCAAATGGAGCCCCAATAGATCCAAAATAGCTTTAATCTTGCAAGAATCAAATTTTTTTTGTGTCATCGTGATGTCGTGTGAGTCTTTGTTGGGACGAGATGTAACAACTCATTTTTAGTGGTGTCAAAAATAGTGGTTTCGGGACCACAAATCTGAATAGAGGGTCCGTAATTAATATTATTTGTCCTTAAAGTCAACTGGTTTTGGAAATGAGGTACCGGGACCTCATTTCTATAAACCAAGCTCGTAAATATTTTTATTAAATATTTATAAAGATATTGAAGTTTGGTACAATAGTTCTGATGTTCGATTAGTTAATTAAATAAAAAGGACTAAATTGTAAAAACTGTAAAATTTAATCGTTATTAGTGTTTAAGTGCTAATTGATTATAAAAAGTAAAATTGGGTTAATTTAAATGGAAATTAAGCCATTCCTAAAGTTAGTGGATGGTTTACCCATGCATGGTTTTTTATGTAATTTTTAATTAAGGCAAAATAAGTAAATCAATATCTTCTTCCCACCACCAAAATTGAACAAAAGAAAAGCCAAAAACTCCATTGTTAAATACTTAAGGTTTGACCAAGTCCAAAATTCATGCATGGCAAGCATTTTCAATTTCATTTTTAGTAAATTTTATGTTTTCGAGATCATTGTAGCTTAATGTAGCTAACCTAAAGACTATTTTGTAAAACTATTAAAGGTTTTTGAAACATTCCATTAATGAATTCTAGGTGTTCTTGTGATTAAATGATGAGTTTGTGAACTTGGTTGTTGTGTAGGACTATTTTGTAAAGGAATTTTTATTAATTTTGAGTTTAGGGACTAATATAAAATAATTAAAACTTAACTTGTAAATTTAGAAAAATTTCATGTATTTGAAAGCTGATTTGGAATGATATTGAATTTGGTTTGAATATATTGGGATTAAGTGTTAAAGTTTAGGGAAATTTTATAAAATGAAATTTATAGGTCATGTGCATAGAAATGAATTTGAAGTGCACTCGAATTTGATAAAGGGAATTTAATCATTATATAGATTAAGAATTAAACCATACGGAGGATAATCGGGGAAAAGGGAAAATCGTAGATTAGTCCCTACAAATCTACTCGATAGCTGAATATACTAGGTAAGTTCTTAGTATATATATTTATGTTAATTTGTGCTACTGTAATTTGATTCAATTGTTTTTTAGGTTAGTTTTGATAATAAATTAGAATTTTAAATTATTGAAATTAATTATAGGTGAGAAGGTGAATATTTAGTAGTTGTTGAACATTTGGGAAATATGATTTTATGATTTTGAAATGAACTTAGTTGTTTGGAAATTTGTGTACGAATGTATTTCTGGAAGTGCTTCTGAATTATTAAATGTGATAGACTATGTTAAAATGCCTGTTTGAACATAGTAAATGGTTTGGATACGATTAACATGTTAATAGGGTTTGAACACACGCTTGTATGGGTTTGCACTCTGGTAGCTCTGTTAGCATTTCGATGCTCTTTGGTGTGACACGGTTACCTGAGTATCCTACTGATGTTACTATAGTTAAAAAATTGTCATTGATGTTAAAATGATTGGACATTTCCGATGCTTATTCAATAGTAGGTTTATATCAAAGAATGATCATGCAAGAATGTTTCATTGTGGTATTGATGTAATGAAATGTCGATATATACATATATGAATGATTTTGATTGAACCATTTAGGAGCATGAAGTATATGATGAACTATTTTCAACATTAATTCTATGTATTTTTGTAAATAAGTGATAGGTTTGATTAATCTAAGTGTTTTAGTTTTCAAATGTTTAATTAAGGTAAGTTGATTTGAATTTTAGCTATGAACTTACTAAGCTATTTAAGCTTACTTGGTTTGTTTTTGTTTTCTATCATTAACGTTGTGGAACTGGTTGGACGGATCAACTTCAAGGTTCACACTATCAAACTCCTATTTGGGAAGTTTTTGATTTGTTATTTTTGATTTTGTGGCATGTATATAGGGTTTTAAAGTTGATGAGTTTAAAGTTCTAGTTGGTTTTTTAATGTGGCTAAAGTTGGTATATAATGGTAATTTTCATGTTCCAATATCAACTTGTGATGAATATGGTAGAACTAATTAGGTATATCATATTGATCCTATTTTGTGAGATAGTGATTTTTGCCATTTAAATGGTAAACTTGATTTTGGTATTTGGCATCTTGAAATGGTAATTTGTCATTTGATGTATTCCTTGGAGATTTGCTGTTGAAATGATTATTTTGTTTTGGTAATCTTTTGGAACTCTTCGGTTAGGATATATTAGCATTAGAAAGTTTGGTATAAATGGTTTTTTATGGCATACGTCATTTGGAATTCATTTGGTGATTGAATAAGAATAATTTGTTGGTCTTTGTTTATATTGAAATATGGTGCCAATGAGGGCATATTGGTTAGGCACATAGGTTGAATGTGAATTAGTATATTTTGTTATGTTTTGATACATTTTTGAATAGGCTAATGTGGTAGTAAATGCATGGCTTGGTGTCTCAGAAATTGTAGGTGAATTAGCTTGTGTTTAAAGGTATTTTGGGCACACACGATCTACCGTACTGCCATGTGTCCTACACGATGTCATGACACCACCATGTGGCTTCTTTGATTTTTGATGCACGCTTCTCCACACGGCTTGATAGAGTTACATAGCCTGGTGACGTGGTCGTGCAACCCTGAGTTATACGGGCACTGTGAGTTACGCGGTTTGGCCACATGGCCATGTTCTTGAGCCACACAGGCTGAGCTGTGTCACATGGCCTAGCCACACAGCTGTGTGACCTTTGTTTTCACTTTTTACTTAAAACTTTTTAAAAGTTTCATTTAAATCCTAAATTATTCCCAGTTTGTTTTGAATTTTTCGTAAGCTCGAATTAGGTCCTATTTTGATTAAATAGCATGAAAATGATTATAAATGAATTATTTAATTATTTTTCATTAAAATTGTGAATGGTGTTAAAGCTTAATTGTTCTAATATCTTATAGCTCGGATCAGGCAACAAGACCGGGTATAGGGTTTTCCATCATACATCTATTCATTGTGTCATTACGATGTTGGGAATTGTCTTGTCTGGACGTCGCCCCCTTAATTTGGGTTTTGACTCTACAATGCTTGAGACACTCAGATTTGTTGTGTCTTTAAAATTAGAAGTCCCCTTTTCGGGTCAAAATTTGGCAGATTTATCAAACATAACATTTCTACTAACAAATATTTTGTTGGATTCCGAACACTTTAACTTAAAACCTTTTGTACCGGTCGAGTATCCTAGAAAGATGCATATATCAACCCTTGGTTTGAGCTTTCCCTAGCTAACTTTAGCATAACCAAGACAACCGAAAATTCTAAGATTAGAATAATTAGGAGGATTACTTGACCATATCTCGTCTAGAACTTTACCATTCAATGCTCAACGAGAAGATCGATTTACTAAATAACTTGTTAGGTTTAAGGCTTCAACCCAAAATTCCTTCCCTAAGCCTGCATTAGACAAGCATGCATCTAGCCTTTTCTAGCAAGGTTCTGTTCATTCTTTTTACAACTCCATTCTGATGCGGAGCTCCAACGAAGGTTTGATGTCTTTCAATTCCTTCTTGTTTGCAAAAATCATTAAACTCTGATGAATAGAACTCAAGACCATTATCCAATCTCAACCACTTCACAGATTTTCCTTTTTGTTTTTCTAAAAGTCTTCCACTATTTGAAGATTTCGAAGACTTCACTTTTTTGTTTCAAGAAATAAACCCAAACTTTTCTAGAGTGATCATCAATAAAAGTTAGGAAATATTTATTACCTCCTTTTGAGATGTCAAAAGATGGGCCCCATAAATAAGAATGAAGTGAATCAAAACTTGCTCAGGTTTGTTTCCCGAAAACGCAATGCTCCCAGAAACCTAATTTACCAACTCTAGTGTTGTTTAGAAGACCTCTATTGCACCTTTCTAACTTATATAAACCCAGTCACATGTGCCACAGTTTTGTTGAATCGGAATTGATGGAGAGAGAGTCACATTGTGTCGTCGTGATGTCAGGTTGATTCTTGTCGTGATGTGGTAGCTATTTCAGCTTTTCTTCGGTAATCATAGTCGTACAAGTAATAATTGACCCTTGTAGAATATATAGACTACCCTTTCTCTATACCCGCATCACAACAAGTGCCCCATGATAAACTTTTAAGCCATTTGAATCAATGACTATCCTACAACAATTAAAATCTAAAATTGACATAAGATTTTTCTTTAAATCAGGAACATACCTGACATCTGACAGCGTACGAATAATTCCATCGTGCTTCCTAATTTGTACTATTTTTATTCAAGATATTTTATATGGAGAGTTACCACCCATCAACACTACTCCACCTTTAACTGAATTATACGTGGAGAACCATTCCCTATTGAGACACAAGTGATAGGAGCACACTGAATCTAAGATCCATTCAGACGTAAGATGAGTGCTTTTGCTCATTCACACCAATAACAAATCATTAACTTTGTCCACGATTACACTAGCATCAACAACTACGACTTCCTGCTTATCTTTCTTATCGTTTTCAGCATCCCTTTTGATTTTATTTTTAAGTTTCCAACATTCTGTCTTAACTTGGCCCACATTTTTACAATAGCCATAATATTTTTCATGATTTCTAGATTTGGACCTTGCTTTAGACCTATTTTGATTTGTCTTTCTAGTTAGTTGTCTTCCTCTTGCAACTAGAACTGAGGCTTGCTCGTCTAGTTTTTTGTTTGAGCCTAACTCATTGTTAAGTTTATCCTTGCTCAGAAGATTCCTCCCCTTCACATATTCGGACGAGAGATGATCTCTCCCATAAATCAGAGTATCCCTAAAAGTTTAGTAAGAGGAAGGCAAAGAGCATAACAGCAACATAGCTTGATCCTTGTCACTAATATCCACTTCAAGATTTTTTAAGTCATTAAGAAGGGTAACAAACTCACTAATATGAGTTCTAATGGACTCACCTTCGGCCATTCTAAACATGTAGAGATGTTACTTTAATACTAACCTATTGGCTAGAGATTTCATCATATATAAGGCATCTATTTTCCTTCATAATGCAGTTATTTTTTTCTCTATTAAAACATATTGTAACACAATATTCGTCAGGTATAATTTAATAGCAGTTAGAGCTTTTTCATTGAGCTTTTTCCCATTCTAGTTGATCCATATATACGGACTTCTTCCCTGTAACGACCTTTTTAGACTGTTCTAAACTAGTACTGTCGTCATCCGAACTTGCCACAAGTTGAAATTTGTAATTCCGTTGAACTTTTCAATATTGAACCTTGACACTGCCATCTCTAAATGAGTTGATTGCAGAAATCGAACTAGGAATTTATACATTTAAAGAACTCAATCCACAATACCATACCACCGTTCACTAACGTCATTCAATGCACGTTCAAGCACCATACATTCGGCAACAAAATGTAAAGAAATAAAGGAAAATGTTTTTGAAATTTTTGACGAAAATACGTAAAAACTAAAATAAGCATACACAAGAAAAATAAAAGAAAGCATACTAAAACTATGTGTACCTCCTAAACACAAACACTTAAACTACACATTGTCCCCAATGTGTGTGCAAAATAAAAGATAAGAGATTACTAGATGTCCCTAGAATGAGCGTCAGACTAGCTCAGATCGTCTACCTCTTCATTAAAGCTCAAAACTATTGTGTAGCTTTCGGGATGAGTGGCTGTAGTGAAAAAAAACACACAAAAACACAAAAAATAACCAACAAAATAGGAAATATAAAAACAGAAAAGAAGTTCAAAAAATGGAATAGTTTAATAGTTTACATGCTACACAAATAAATCAAAATGAAATTAAAGTAATGTAACAATGTCCAATCTCCTCACAGGCCCTCACTCAGTCTTGTTGATCCTTTCCTTTTTCCTTTCACAATCGATTTCTTGTATGAAAATCTGGTTGGTTGGTTGGTCAATTCCCGGATAATGGGCCTCCCTATGGATGGTTGTTTAGATGCAAAGAAATCATTGAAGTCATCACGGTACAGTGCCATGTCATCATCTTTTATCATCACGTTGTCATTAGCTTTTTCCTTTTTTCTCTCCTCCTCGTTGGCTTCCTCCTCCTCCGTAGCTTTACCATCAGACCTCATCGGCCACTGAATAGGATCTTTCCCCTAGCTTTCCATGAATTCGTCCACTAAAATTTACGTTACATCCAACCTTCGATTAGTGTATCAAACTTCCCCAAACAACTTCTCAAGTTGCTTTTCGAGGCCTCTAGATGAAATTTTAGTGAACGCTTTCTTCGGATGAGAAGGTGGAATGTCCATCTTATGTTTCCTTCATTGGTTCTAGTCCATTATTTGTTCTCGGTGAAGGTCTTGGAACTGATGAAGCATGGAATCACCAATGATGCTTCGTACGGGCTTGTGTGATTGCTCCATCGTGTCTATAACCACCTTCCTCTTATGGCATAATTCTGGAATCAAGTGGGGAAAGTAGATGTCAACTTTGTCTCCCACAACACACTTTTTCATTTCCCAGTTAATCCAGTACCATAAGCAAACCCGCTTACGTTGGAAAATGGAATGCAGAAGCACAACTCAAAATACATTGACAATGTTAGTATTGAACGATAGGCTAATACGTGTGCAACCAAATTGCATCCATATCTTAGCCATGGGGAACATTACGGCTTGTCCAAAAGAAAGAGGAAAGTTTTAACACCCTTCGCGTCTCTATTCACTGTGATTTTCAGTTACAAAATTTAATACGACATCCATATCAACAATCATAAAATGTTCAAAATCCATAATCTGAATGTCATCATTTGATTAAAATGGGATGCCAAAATGTACACAAATACGCTCAGGGGCTATTTTTATTCATTGGCGCCTTATGTGAACCCTATCATCGATCGTGAATTTCAAGTTGGAGTACAATTCCAACACGAAAGGTATGACCGCGGGCGCCATAGGTAAGACAACAACTTGATTCCACGGATAGAAATGAACAAGGTCCCAAATTTCACGACAACCCTCAGAGGCTAAGTCAAAAAACCATTCATAAATAAACGATCGTCTTTGGATAGATTGAAAGAAAATTTCTACCTTTTCGAAAATAAAATGTAACACCCCGAACCCGAGACCGTCACCGGAGTCGAACACGAGGTGTTAACAGACTTTAAAAAAAATTTCCCAGACACTGCCAAACTGCGTACTAGTCGCTTTAAAAATCATATCTTGAGTTCAGAAACTCGGAATCCAGTTCCGTAAATTTTCCCTGAAACTAGACTCATATGCCCATCTACATATTTGTTTCTAGAATTTTTGGTTGGGCCAATTAGTACAGTTTATTAGTCAAAGTCTCCCATGTTCCAGAGATCGACTACACTGACCTTTGCACATTACGACTTGGATATCTCCCTGTACAGGGCTTCAATACTGATACCGTTTATTTCTATAGAAACTAGACCCAGAGAGGAATCTATACATATATGGCTTGACTCCTAATTGTCTCTGGTTAATTTATAATTAATTTCCAAAGTCGGAACAGGAAATCCAGAAACCGTTCTGGCCCTGTCTCACGAGAACCTGAATATCTCTTAACATACTGTCCGTATGATTGTTTCTTTACTTTCCTATGAAAATAGATTCATCAAGGTTCATTTACATAATTTATTCACTATTTAATTCCATTCCTACTATTTTTAGTGATTTTCCAAATCTACATCACTGCTGCTGTCAGCATCTGCCTTTAAGGTAGACTTTACCTATTTCATGGTTTCCATGATTCAACTAGCCCTTTTTGCATAAATAGCACAATTTATGATAGTGATTAACCATTCCCATGGCCAATCATTGTCAAGCATATCCACACCAAATGATTATAACATTATACTCAAACACATATAAGCCATTTTCGCATGGCTATCCAAAATTATACAAGTCCAAAGGGTCCATGACCCACAACAAACGGGTAGTCCTATACATGCCATTTCGAAGTTCAACCAAAATTGTACCAAAAGGGGGGCTTTGATAGTGTGGGCGACTTCGACTTCAAAATCCCGAGTCCGATAGCTGGAGAACCAAAATCTATAAAACAGAGGATCAAAGAAACGGAGTAAGCAATTTATGCTTAGTAAGTTTTGAGCAAGGAATTCCAGCACAACAAAAGTATAGCATTCATGTAGCTAAACCGATAATTTCATATGCACAATTTTTCAATATCATACTTGCTTCACATTACCAACCCTTATGTACATACACAAAAGATCAACTTAGCCAAAGGCCGGTAGCTCGTTTATCAACTGAGCGAATACTTATTTGTAAGGGCTCAACTAAATTCAAGCACATACGAAACATACCTCAATGTTGGGATGTTTCTAGAGTATTTACTGAAATTTTTACAGCAAGATCATTCATTCCCAAATCACGTACCTTCGGAATTTAACCGGATATAGCTACTCGTTCAAATGCCTTCGGGACATAGCCCGGTTATAGTAACTCGCACAATTGCCTTCGGGACTTAACCCGGATTTAGTAACTCGCACAAAGGCCTTCGGGCTTAGCCCGGAATTAGTATCTCGCACAAATGCCTTCGGATCTTAGTCCGGATATGGTCACTTAGCACAAAGCCTTCGGGACTTAGCCCGGACATCATTCAAATAACCATGCACATTTAACAGTAAATCATGGCACATTCGTATTTCATTTTCGTTAACAAAACTCAAACACAAGACACTTATCATTCTTGCAATTTCGGCTCAATAGCCACACACAAAGAGCATGATTTTAATTTGCTTAAAACATGATCTAATCAAATCATAATTTAAGCTCTTTTACTCAAGAACTTACCTCGGATGTTGTCGAATGATTCCGATAGCTATTCGACCACTTTTTCCTTCCCTTTATCGGATTTAGATCCCCTTTGCTCTTGAGCTTAGCCTAGTTACATGCATGGCCGAACCTCTTCAACCTTTCTTCTTCCTTCCTCCTTAAAATTTTTGGCCAAAGATGAACCAAAGGATGAGCACTTTTTTTTTGTTTTTCTTTCTAGTTTCGGCAAAATGGGGGGGACAACCACACACTTTTTTTTTGTTTTCATCACATTCCCTTTCATTATTTTATGCCCATGCTCCTTATTTTATTTTTTTCCACCCATGATGCACCAACAAGACATGTCTATGACATGTCTTGCCCATCACACTTGGTCTACCATGCTTGTCATGGCCGGCCACTACTAATTAGGGGGGAATTTGACATGCAAGTCCCCCCTTTTTATTTCATGCACTAATAGGTCCTTATGCTTTGACCTATCACATTTCAAAATTTTCTCACATAAGTCCTATTGACAAAATTCACATGCAATCGACTAAATCGAAGCTTCAAATTTTCACACATTCATAACTACATATTCTAGACAATAAATATCACATTCAAACATTTCGGTGACTCGGTTTAGCAGTCCCAAAACCACTTCCCGACTAGGGTCAATTTTGGGCTGTCACAACTCTCCCCCACTTAAGAAATTTTCGTCCCCGAAAATCTTACCGGTAAATAGGTTTGGGTATCGTTCTTTCATCGAGCTCTCGGTTTCCCAAGTAGCTTCCTCGATCCCGTGTTTGAGCCATAACACCTTAACTAACGGAACCCTTTTGTTTCGCAACTCTTTCACTTCACGAGCTAGGATACGAATCGGTTCTTCTTCATAACTCAAGTCAGATTGAATTTCAACTTCTGAGGGATTAATCACATGTGACGGATCGGATCTATAACGTCGAAGCATCGAAACATGAAAGACATCGTGAATCTTTTCAAGTTCAGGGGGCAAAATCAATCTATACGCAACCGGACCAACTCGTTCGGAGATTTCGTACGGCCCAATGAATCTCGGGCTCAACTTGCCCTTACGGCCAAATCTGAGTACCTTTTTCCAAGGCGAAACTTTAAGAAACACTTTATCTCCCACCTGATATTCAATGTCTTTTCGTTTCAAATCCGCATACGATTTTGACGATCTGAGGCTGCTTTCAGACTTTCACGGATTACCTTTACTTTCTGTTCGGCATCCTTAATCAAATCAACTCCGAAAATTTTACTTTCACCGAGCTCGGTCCAAAACAATGGTGTACGGCATTTACGACCATACAAAGCCTCGTAAGGTGCCATCTTAATACTTGATTGAAAACTATTGTTGTAAGCGAATTCAATCAAAGGTAAATACCGTTCCCATGAACCACTGAACTCGAGGATGCAACATCTCAACATATCCTCAAGTATCTGAATTATCCGCTCGGATTGACCATCGGTTTGGGGGTGAAAAGCAGTGCTAAAATGCAGCTTGGTACCCAAAGCTTCTTGCAATTTCCTCCAAAATCGTGAGGTGAATCTCGGATATCTATCCGACACGATAGAAATAGGTACCCCGTGTAATCTCACAATCTGAGAAACGTACAATTCGGCTAGTTTATCAAATGAAAAATCCGTACGCACGGGGATAAAGTGAGCCGACTTAGTCAGTCTATCGACAACAACCCAAATCGCATCTTTCTTACTTGCTGACAATGGCAGTCCGGACACAAAGTCCATTGTGACTCGATCCCATTTCCACTCAGGTATCATGATCGGCTGAAGTAATCCTGAAGGCACTTGATGTTCCGCTTTCACTTGTTGACATATTAAACATCTCGAAACAAAGTCGGAGATGTCCCGTTTCATACCATGCCACCAAAACCAACGTTTCAAATCGTTGTACATTTTCGTACTCCCCCGGTGAATTGACATTCGGGTACAATGGGCTTCGTTCAGAATCATCGAAATGAGTTCCGAATTCCTTGGAACACACAAACGACTTCTGAACCTCAAACAATCATCATCATCAATTTGAAACTCCGATTCCTTGTTCGGAATACACTCAGCCCGTTTTGCAACCAATTCATCATCAACTTTCTGGGCTTCACGAATTTGATGAATCAATAATGGTTTGGCTTTTAATTCAGCTACTAACACATTGTCGGGTAGAACAGACAAGTGCACATTCATCGCTCGTAAAGCAAACAATGATTTCCGGCTTAAGGCGTCCGCAACCACATTAGCCTTTCCCGGGTGGTAATCAATGACAAGCTCGTAATCTTTCAACAACTCAATCCAACGTCTTTGTCGCAGATTTAAGTCTCTTTGAGTCATCAAATATTTGAGACTTTTGTGATCCGAAAATACATGGCACTTTTCACCAAATAAGTAATGTTGCCATATTTTTAAAGCAAATACGATGGCAGCTAGTTCAAGATCATGGGTCGGATAATTTTTCTCATGTGGCTTTAATTGTCTCGACGCATAGGCCACCACTCGACCTTCTTGCATCAATACGCAACCCAACCCAAGTAGGGATGCGTCACTATAAATGACAAACTCTTTGCCTGATTCGGGTTGCACTAAAATTGGAGCTTCAGTCAAATAAGTTTTCAGTTGATCGAAACTTTTCTGACATTTCTCCGTCCATTCGAACTTAACATCCTTTTGAAGTAGCTTCGTCATTGGTTTGGCTATCATCGAGAAACCTTTTACAAATCGTCGGTAATAACCGGTGAGCCCCAGGAAGCTCCGAACTTCGGTAATATTTCTTGGAGGCTTCCAGTTAAGTATGGCTGAAATTTTGCTTGGGTCAACTCGAATACCCGATGCGGATACCACATGACCCAAGAAGCTAACCTCTCTTAACCAGAACTCACACTTACTGAACTTAGCATATAACTGCTTATCCCGCAAAATTTGCAACACTAGTCTCAGGTGCTCAGCATGTTCGGTCTCATCTCTTGAATAGACCAAGATGTCATCAATGAACACAACTACGAACCGATCTAAATATGGTCTGAAGATCCGATTCATCAAATCCATAAATACCGCAGGGGCATTAGTGAGTCCAAACGGCATCACTAAGAATTCGTAGTGACCATATCTCGTTCTGAAGGCAGTTTTGGGTATGTCCGAATCTCGAATTCGCAACTGATAATAGCCCGATCTCAAATCTATTTTTTGAGAACACTGAGGCTTCCTTCAGTTGGTCGAACAAATCATCGATACACGGTAACGGATATTTGTTCTTTACCGTCACTTTATTCAGTTGACGATAGTCAATGCACAACCTCATGGTTCCGTCCTTCTTTTTCACGAACAATACTGGTGCACCCCAAGGTGAGAAGCTTGGTCGAGCGAAACCTCTATCCGTCAATTCTTGCAGCTGAGCTTTCAACTCTTTTAACTCGGTTGGTGCCATACGATACGGAGCTATCGAAATCGGCGTAGTCCCAGGTACAAGCTCAATACCAAACTCTATCTCCCGAACAGGTGGTAAACTCGGTAATTCTTCAGGAAAAACATCCGGGTATTCAAAAACCACCAGCACAGATTCGAGTTTCTTTTCTAGTTCTTTGTCATCAAGTACATACGCAAGGTATGCTTCGCACCCTTTTCTTACATATTTCTGGGCCAACATTGAGGATATTACAGTTGGCAACCCATCCAAGTCCGTAAACTCAACTCGGATTACTTCGTTATTTGCACACCTCAATTCAATAGTCTTGCTTTTGCAATTCACAACCGCATCATGCACAGTCAACCAATCCAACCCGAGAATAACATCAAATTCATCAAACGGCAAAAGCATCAAGTCCGCCGGAAAACAGGAACCTCGAATTACTAGGGGACATTTCTTACACACTTTGTCGACAAGTACGTAACGACCCAAGGGATTTGACACCTGAATTACGAACTCAGTAGACTCAATAGGTAAAGTCTTACTGGATGCTAAGGTTTCACATATGTATGAATGAGTAGAACCGGGGTCAATCAAAGCAATTACATTAGTATCAAAGAGAATAAAAGTACCGGTAATAACATCAGGCGAAGAAGCATCCTCGCGGGCACGTATAGCATAAGCTCTAGCAGGCGCACGAGCCTCGGATCTTGTCGTAGCATCTCTAGATCCTCTCTGGCCACCACTAGCATCGCCCGTATTTCCAGATGGTCTACCTCAAGCAGTGGTAGCACCCGGTTTCCCACTTTGATTTACATTCTGTTCAGACAACCTCGGGCAATCTTTAATGAAGTGGTCAACTGATCCGCACTTGTAACAGGAGCGGTCAGGGAATCTACAACTCCCCGAATGCCATTTACCGCAATATCGACATTTCGTTCTGTCTCGACGTTCATTCCCAACACTGGCGACCGAAGTGCCTCGTGTACCCACAGGGGGTCAATCACGATCTCGTCTAAAAAGGCCCGAACTGCCTCTAGACCGGCCCACATCATCTCAAAATTTCTTCGATGCCCGTTGAAGAGACTTTCCCGAGGATCTTTTACGAAACTCTCCAGTTCCTACATCAACTTTTTGTTTTTCTTTTCTAAGCTCTTCGGCTTTACAAGCTCGCTCGACAAGTACTACGAACTCTCGTATTTCAAGAATGCCAACGAACATTTTATATCTTCATTCAGCCCATCCTCGAAGCGTTTACACATGATAGCCTCGGACGAAACACATTCCCGAGTGTATTTGCTAAGTCTAACAAATTTTTGCTCGTAATCAGTAACCGATATGGAACCTTGCTTAAGCTCAAGAAATTCCTTCCATTTTTGATCAACAAATCTCTGACTGATATACTTTTTCCGAAACTCAGTTTGGAAAAACTCCCAAGTTACTTGCTCTCGGGGCACAACAGAAGTCAGAGTACTCCACCAATAGTAGGCAGAATCACGTAGCAAGGAGATAGTACACTTTAGGCATTCATCGGGTGTACAAGATAGCTCATCGAGTACCCGGATAGTGTTGTCCAACCAAAATTCAGCTTGCTCGGCATCGTCGCTATCCGTAGCTTTAAATTCAGTAGCCCCATGTTTTCGGATTCTGTCAATTGGGGGCTTATTTGACCTTATTTGGTCAGTTACCGGAGGTATTGTAGGTGCGGGGGTTGTATTTGTCGGGAATGGAGGTTGTGGAACAGCCGTATTAGTTCGAATGTATTGGTTGAACCAATCATTCATCACGCTATAGAAAGCTTGTCTAGCTTCATCATTCGGGTTACTAGCATTAGGTTGAGAGTCCGCCGGCGCTGTCCCTTGTGCGGGAGCAGGCGCTACACTCTCAAGATCATCAGCTACCGCTCGGTCGGGATCGGGATCCATTACTATAAATAAACACATTTGCAAATGTCAGAAATCACCACACTATCAAATAATCACATAAAATGGCATGTATAGCTAGACCCAACGCATTACGGTAGTCCTAGAATCGACTAAACCGTAGCTCTAATACCAATCAAATGTAACACCCCGAACCCGAGACCGTCACCGGAGTCGAACACGAGGTGTTAACAGACTTTAAAAAAAATTTTCCCAGACACTGCCAATCTGCGTACTAGTCACTTTAAAAATCATATCTTGAGTTCAAAAACTCGGAATCCAGTTCCATAAATTTTACCTGAAACTAGACTCATATTCCCATCTACATATTTTTTTCAAGAATTTTTGGTTGGGCTAATTACTACAGTTTATTAGTCAAAGTCTCCCATGTTACAGGGATCGACTACACTGACCTTTGCGCATTACGACTTGGATATCTCCCTGTACAAGGCTTCAATACTGATGCCGTTTGTTTCTATAGAAACTAGACTCAGAGAGGAATCTATACATATATGGATTGACTCCAAATTGTCTCTGGTTAATTTATAATGAATTTCCAAAGTCGGAACAGGAAATCCAGAAACCGTTCTGGCCCTGTCTCACGAGAACCTGAATATCTCTTAACATACTATCCGTATGATTGTTTCGTTACTTTCCTATGAAAATAAATTCATCAAGGTTCGTTTACATAATTTATTAACTATTTAATTCCATTCCTACTATTTTTAGTGATTTTCCAAATCTACATCACTGCTGCTGTCAGCATCTGCCTTTAAGGTAGACTTTACCTATTTCATGGTTTCCATGATTCAACTAGCCCTTTTTGCATAAATAGCACAATTTATGATAGTGATTAACCATTCCCATGGCCAATCCTTGTCAAGCATATCCACACCAAATGATTATAACATTATACTCAAACACATATAAGCCATTTTCGCATGGCTATCCAAAATTATACAAGTCCAAAGGGTCCATGACCCACAACAAACGGGTAGTCCTATACATGCCATTTCGAAGTTCAACCAAAATTGTACCAAAAGAGGGGCTTTGATAGTGTGGGCGACTTCGACTTCAAAATCCCGAGTCTGATAGCTGGAGAACCAAAATCTATAAAACAGAGGATCAAAGAAACGGAGTAAGCAATTTATGCTTAGTAAGTTTTGAGCAAGGAATTCCAGCACAACAAAAGTATAGCATTCATGTAGCTAAACCGATAATTTCATATGCACAATTTTTCAATATCATACTTGCTTCACATTACCAACCCTTATGTACATACACAAAAGATCAACTTAGCCAAAGGCCGGTAGCTCGTTTATCAACTGAGCGAATACTTATTTGTAAGGGCTCAACTAAATTCAAGCACATACGAAACATACCTCAATGTTGGGATGTTTCTAGAGTATTTACTGAAATTTTTACAGCAAGATCATTCATTCCCAAATCACGTACCTTCGGAATTTAACCGGATATAGCTACTCGTTCAAATGCCTTCGGGACATAGCCCGGTTATAGTAACTCGCACAATTGCCTTCGGGACTTAACCCGGATTTAGTAACTCGCACAAAGGCCTTCGGGCTTAGCCCGGAATTAGTATCTCGCACAAATGCCTTCGAATCTTAGTCCGGATATGGTCACTTAGCACAAAGCCTTCGGGACTTAGCCCGGACATCATTCAAATAACCATGCACATTTAACAGTAAATCATGGCACATTCGTATTTCATTTTCGTTAACAAAACTCAAACACAAGACACTTATCATTCTTGCAATTTCGGCTCAATAGCCACACACAAAGAGCATGATTTTAATTTGCTTAAAACATGATCTAATCAAATCATAATTTAAGCTCTTTTACTCAAGAACTTACCTCGGATGTTGTCGAATGATTCCGATAGCTATTCGACCACTTTTTCCTTCCCTTTATCGGATTTAGATCCCCTTTGCTCTTGAGCTTAGCCTAGTTACATGCATGGCCGAACCTCTTCAACCTTTCTTCTTCCTTCCTCCTTAAAATTTTTGGCCAAAGATGAACCAAAGGATGAGCACTTTTTTTTTTGTTTTTCTTTCTAGTTTCGGCAAAATGGGGGGGGACAACCACACACTTTTTTTTTTGTTTTCATCACATTCCCTTTCATTATTTTATGCCCATGCTCCTTATTTTATTTTTTTCCACCCATGATGCACCAACAAGACATGTCTATGACATGTCTTGCCCATCACACTTGGTCTACCATGCTTGTCATGGCCGGCCACTACTAATTAGGGGGGAATTTGACATGCAAGTCCCCCCTTTTTATTTCATGCACTAATAGGTCCTTATGCTTTGACCTATCACATTTCAAAATTTTCTCACATAAGTCCTATTGACTAAATTCACATGCAATCGACTAAATCGAAGCTTGAAATTTTCACACATTCATAATTACATATTCTAGACAATAAATATCACATTCAAACATTTCGGTGACTCGGTTTAGCGGTCCTGAAACCACTTCCCGACTGGGGTCAATTTTGGGCTGTCACATAAAATTATAGCTATTATATTTGGATGACGGGGTAGGCACTGTTTGGGTACGGGTTTGTGTAATGGGATTTGTACAACTGTACATAGTCGTTCATGTAATAAGTAACTAAAATGAGTTATAGTCTCCATAGGGACTGTATAAGCTTAATTGATTAATTGCAAAATTATAATTAACAATTTGATGTAAAAACTCAATAATTGTGATGGTGATGATTAAACTAAGTAAAATTAATTAGATGCAAAGATTGATCCCCGTGCAATTCTAATCTAGATGCAATTTACCTAAATGTATGAATGAATGACTTTAGCAACAAAAACAATCAACATTAAATAGGCTAGGATAAGTATATTAATCAATTCAATTTAGTTTATCATACTTACCAATGTTCGAAAATTCTTCCATGGCAACTCGATCTTTCATGAGTTTGGAAACAAAATTAAGTGCTTTCCGACTCTTTTACTTAGCTAAATATGCATTTTACTGATCATTTTAACTAAGGGTTTCTTAGCATTTATGCGAGGTCACAAGGACATTTACGTTTGCAACAGTTAAATCACATAAACCTAAAACTATGCAAGATAATAGAGCTAACTAAAGATATTACGGACCTCAATTTAGTCAGGTTTAAGGATCTAAATTCAGCATTGTACTTTTCAATTATGTGTTTACTAGCCATCGTCTGGTTAGGATCGCTCAGCTAATCTAAGTGCACCCAATCATGTATGAATGAAATGCATCATGATTTTAATTGAAAACATGATTGACTGAGGCCTAAACATGAATAAAATAGATCTTATTGAATTAACATAATCATTCTAGAAAATAGGATTTAAAATATCATTGTTGATGTCAAAAACAATAAACTCAAAGCAAACATAATTAAATAAATAACAAAAGGAAAGAGTAAACTCAATTTAGTTGAGTAGCCTTTCGGATCTATTCTGACTAATTCAGTTCAATAGCCTTTTGAATCTATTTTGACTAATGCGCTCCTCTGTTCTACTTGATGCTTCTTTTGCTAAGGAGTTTCTAAGGTGGCTAGCCAAAGAATGCTTTTGAAAAAGCTTTTGTGGCTAAAGGATGCGAAGGAGATGGGCGGCTATACAAGGGAAGGAAAAGGGGAATGGGATGTGGTAAAAATATATAGAAAAACCCATAAGATAAACATAATTTTTAAGTAAAAAGGTGATAAAAATATATAGAAAAAACCTTTATAATTTTGAGGTTACACACCCCCAAACTTAAACCATTGCTCGTCCCGAGTAATGTTCATGCACAACACAACTTTTTCTAAGGCGATTTTGCAAAATGATAAAGTAGAATCAATCTTCGCACATAATCATGCATCAACAAAATCATGCTCAAAAATACTTTTTATTGATACGTAGCTTGAATGCAAATATTATTTTTAAACTTTATACTAAGCACATCACAATGTCAACATGAATCATAGTTTGCAGGTATTTTCAAATTCATACATAACATTTACCAATCAATATGCTTTCCTTATCAACTAAACTTAGCAATCCCAAGGTTTAATTAGTGGTCTTTATAAGTTGAGCTTAGTAAGCCCTCTCCACCAATGTAGTCGGTATAATCATCTAATCAATAGATCTTTCATTAAGTTGTAATGGGGCTAGGCTAAAGGTAGGGATAAGAGAATTGAATTTTGAGGTTCAATCATCTTAATCCTAACTTGTCTTGGATCTTTCTATGTCACAACCTTCATAAAATTGGGTCTTTCGAACACCCCCAAACTTATTTCGAACTCATACTCAACCTTTATTATTTTCAAACTTTGAGCAACTTTGCTTTTTATTTTTGAGAATTTGAGCAATCTCTTCTTTTCTTTTTATTCTTTTGAACAAAATTACCTTTTTTAATTTTGAATCATGTGAAGAGCATGTACATATTTTGATATCTTTCCTCAAACTTTTATCACCAAGACAAATTCAGTTAAGATAGGTGCAAAAGAATAGGATAAAATAAAAAAGATGATAATGTGGCTTATAATGTAGGTACTTTACAATAAACAGACCATTACGCTCAAAAATTGAGTTTCAAGGGCTAAATTAATAAAGTTGGCTTGAAAAGCTCAAACGATCCAAAGAAAGTGTGCCTATATCATATTAGATTCTTATACCTCCTAAGATTTCCCCTCAAGAAAATTACTAAGTCAATTCTAAAGACTTAAACCTTCGTACATGTCTATTTCTAAAGAAATCAAATTTTTAGGGCAAATACTACATAAGACTAAAGATCATACAAGCATTCCATCACTCAAGATAGCATACAAAGAACTTAGATAAAATAAAAAATCATGCTTGCATGTGAACATACTTATGAACAAAAATTCTTTCTGAACATTCATTTATTTTAGCATACTTAAGTAAAAAGATTCAAACATACTTCAAAATTCATGCGAAATGCCTTATTAAAAATTCATGCGAAATGACTTACCCCCTTTAAAAAAGCAATGTCCTCATTGTGAAAATAAAGTAATGAATGAAAACTGAACACCAGGTAAGGTTGCAAGAAGAGAGAGGTGAGTCATAAAGACTGCCTAAGTACCAAGTCTTTCTCCACAGTCTAATCGTAGAAATGTTTATTCCCATTACCACGTTACTTTTTTCTACTGAAAAGGCATTGAGCTTATTTATTCATGCTTGCTTTCTTATTATTCGAAAGAAAAATTTTTAACTAAGAAATAAAAATAAACATATAATAAGAAATAAAAACTAGAGATAAAAAATTTCCCCTTTTATTTAATTGACTTATCCTCCTCGTCTTTCTCCTTTGATGTTTCGTCCTTGCTTGCATTCTTATCTTCCTTATATGACTCGAAGATATAATCTGGGAACTCAGGAACAAAATTGTTAGAGATATTTTTAAAAGTATTTCTTATAGAATCATCTCTAAATTTTGCATATTTCCAATAAGCCTGTTATTGCTCATGCATAAATTTCATCATGTACATCATAGTTGACAATTCTGATTTCTT
The DNA here is from genome assembly GCF_007990345.1 of Gossypium hirsutum. Classification (NCBI taxonomy): domain Eukaryota; kingdom Viridiplantae; phylum Streptophyta; class Magnoliopsida; order Malvales; family Malvaceae; genus Gossypium; species Gossypium hirsutum. The sequence continues at coordinate 41,318,179 of NC_053444.1, forward strand.
CACGATATTTAAAGAAGTGGGCCTAGGAATAATCAACTCAGGATGAACAATTGGTTCAACTGGGTCATCAGCATTCGACACCTCTCTTAGTTCAGAGACTTCTGGTTCATTTATTGGTTCTAGATTATTTGGTTCTTCCTTAGATTCTGCTTTTTCTATCTTAGTAATTGAATTAGCCTCTGTTTTGGACTTGTTCAATGACACATCAGTTTCTGGTTCTGTCGGTTCACTCGGTTCACTTGGGTTTAGTTCATGGACATTCTCCACCAACCTTTTAAGATCATGGGCTATGATGCAACCTTGAACATACGGGCCCTTCAGGTTTGCTTTTGTTTTAACTTGGGCCTTTAAGCAAAGTGAAGCTATCAATGATGAAAACTAAGCACTTTCAGTCTTCTTTCTAGCACAATCATGGATTTCCTTGAGAATGATCTTCCTTACATTGATAGACCTTTCTGTCATAATTGCATACAATAAAAGAATTCGCTCCATCGAGATGGTCAAATTGTGTGAGATAGGCAGGAAACTATATCGAACAAAGTAGAACCACACCTTACCCAACGGTTTTAGATATTCCCTTCAACAAAAATGACTACCATACTTTCTTATAATCCATTGGGATTCCGGATTTGTCACAACATTATGTACTTGTTGAAGAAAATCCCAAATTATATTTGTCACCATGGCAAAGTAGTCATGTTCTTCAACATTAGGTAGGTTAAACAAATCATTAATGGATTTAGAAGTTAGGGGTACCTTTTTTTTACAAACAAGAACTTCAGTAGCATCCAACTTAGTCAAATTGACATAGAACTCTCGAACTAACTCTTTATTGGCCAATGATCGTGCATCACAAAAATAATTCCAATTGAGGGCATAAATTGTCTTTCGAATAGGCAAAGGCACAACCATCTTATCATTACTTTCCAAGTAGAAACCTTTTTTCGGCATCATAGGTTGATTTTTGAATATGGAATCAAACCTTTCATTTACTTCCTTGCCTTGAATCACAATGGAATTTTTGGTAGAGGTTTTGGAAGATCTAGTTCTTTTACAAGACATGGTGATTTTTTCTGAAGAATGGGCAAAATTTGGAAATAGATAAAGCGAGGGGTTTTGCGACTGCGATAGGCGTGCGGCTATAATAAGCTAGGGTTTTGCGACAATTGGAGGAATTTGGGGAGATTTTTTGGGATTTAGGCCAATGGATAAGAGGGAAAAGAATTAGTGGCTAAGGTTTAAGGTAATTGCTTGAAGGGTTGTGAAAAATATGGTGGTAGAGAGGGGCTTAGATAGTGATGTATTAGGGAAAACTTGTAGCAAAATTTTAGCTACTTAAGTGACTTAGGCGGCAAGTATACATGGAAGGAAATGTGGTAGAAAAAATTAGGGTTTTGGGGGACCCTTATGGACGGCAACGTGGGTGAATTTCTCCTCTTTGTTGTTTTAGGCTTTGAGCCCAAACTATATTATGAACTAGATTGCTTAAAAATAAATAAACTGAGTAGTAATTTGGCCAATTTGACCCCCTTTATTAAACATAAAATTAAAATTAAAATCAGAAATAAAAATTAAAATGGAAATGAAAAATTTCTTTTCGGCTTCTTCGAAAATTTCTTTTCAAAAAATTACGTCAAATTAAATTCCCAGGAAATGTTGGAGGGGTCACAAATGGTCCCGCTTAAGTTCCAATCTCCTTAGACCGAATTAATTTGAAGTACTAATTCAATAAAAATAATTTCTAAGCATGCCATTTATTCAAATGAGAGAGAAAAAAACTAAATAAATTAACGACAGAAAGAGTGAAGAGGACTCCCTTAATGTTATTGATGATTTTCACTGACAAAGGCGATGTCAAATGAGCATTGATCATACCAACCGTACCCATCTAGAAAGAAGAAGTAATGTTGCCCAATAATTATATACAATTTTTGCTTGAAAAATAGCAACAGGAAATGGTCTTTCTGTTTTGCTTTGCTCAACATTTTTTCATTTTCGTACAAATCTTCCTACCTATGATGATCCTAAACGAAATTAGCTCATTTTCCATTATACCTTCTTTTTTTGGTAAAAGTCCCACCCACTGAATGTCATAGATGGGATCCATGATCCTTACTTTTAACCATTTAGACTCGAGTTTCCCAGGATCAAATACTCGAGATTGAATCGAACTCTTCTATCACTTGACATATCCCTTTTCAGTATTTGTAATAGTCCACTTGACACCTTTCTTGTGCCTTTTCAAAATAGTTAAGTCTAACTCGAGTGGCTCTTCTTTTGATGGGTTAGGTTCCTTGTACTCATATGATGATAGCTCTAATGATTTGAACTGAACTTTTGAATTGAATCGTTCTAAGTTACCTTCCAAACATGTATCATCCTCATCTTGATGTGAAGAGTCATATGAAATACCATCTAATGGATCTTCCGTAGAAACGGTAAAACAATCTTTAACCTCATCAGGAGAACCTAGGGCCTTGAGTATATTAAAGGTTACTTGTTCATCTTGAACTTACATGGTGAGTTCACCTTTCTGTACATCAATTCTGATCCTACCAGTTTTTAGGAAAGGCCTTCCAAGGATGATTGGTACTTTTTTATCTGCTTCAAAATCTAAGACACTAAAGTCAGCAGGAAATATGAGTTTATCAACACGTACCAAGACATCCTCGATTTTTCCTTCTGGGTATGCCAAAAATCGACTCACCAGTTAGTGTGTAATTGTAGTCGGTCTGGCCTTACCAATACCTAATCATCTAAAGACAAACATAGACATTAAGTTGATACTCGATCCCAAATCACACAAAGCCTTACCACAATAGGATTCTCCAATATTACAAGGTATGATAAAACTTCCTAGATCATTCAACTTAGAAGGTAACTTATTCTGAAAAAATAGGCTACATTCTGTAGTCGGGGCTACAGTTTCAAATTCCCCAAACCTTTTCTTCTTAGATAGAAATTCCTTCATAGCTTTCGCATAGTTCGACATTTGCTCCAAAGCTTCTACCAACAGGATGTTGATACATAGTTGTTTCAACACATCCAACAATCTCTTAAATTGAGTATCATGTTTATGTTGCCGGAGTCTTTGAGGATATGGAGGTTGTGAAACTTTGGCTTGGATTGCATAACTCTTTCAAGGTAATATATCTTCATCTAACAAAGAGGTTAGCTTAAAGAATTCTCTAGTTTAGACTTTTCCTTTTTTTCAATTTGTAGAATTTGGCTTCTCTTGTGCGGGAGTTTCAACTGTTGGTTGATTTTCCTCTTTGTAGGGAGGTTCATCTTCAACCTCAAACTCATTGGGTTCAAAATTCCTTCCATTTCATAAATTGACCGTTTTTGAAATTCTCTTTTCTCAATTTTCTTAGGTTCTCCATTTCACTAGGCAAAGCTCTTTGTGGTCTATTTCAAAGTTCGTTGGCTAGATTTTCCATCTGGTTCTCCAAATTTCTCAAAGTTGCATCATTCTTTGCCATGTATGCTCTTAATAAGTTCTCAAGATTAGAAGACTCAGCTAGTAGAGGATTTTATATGTTGCTTGGTACATCACCTTGGGGTTTGCTTCTAAGCTCATTAACTAATTGTCCCACTTGATTTTCCAAATTCCCCAATGTTGTTACTTGGCCTTGAATCAAGGCATCATTTTTAACAATGTATGCCTTTAACAAGTTCTCCAAATTATATGAAGGTTCAACTTGCGGTGGTTTTTGAGCTTGTTGATTAAAACCAAGAGTTTGATTTGATCAAAGTTGCATGTAAGTGTTGTTTGGTCCACTTCCTTGGTAGTGGATTGGTGGTTGAACTACAACATGATTTAAATTGTTAGTAGTAACCTGTTTCAACATTGAAGAGACAGATGATACTTTAGCTAAGAGTGAAGTAAGGGTATCTATTTCATGTATTCTGACTACTTATCTTCTTGAAGCTGCTTGATTTGTCGACCACTAGTAATTTCATGTAGTCCGATTATTTCATGTATTCATGTATTCGATAATAGAGCACCATTTACAGAAGCATCTACCACCAACCTTGTGTGTGCATTAAGACCATTATAAAACGTCTCTAACTAGATGCAATGTGGAATTCCATGATGAGGTCATCTACATAGTAACTCATTGAATCTTTCTCATGCCTCGTATAAAGACTCATCATTCAATTGTTGAAAAGTGGTGATCTCATTCCGCAACTTAGAATTTTTGCTAAGTGGGAAATACTTTACCAGAAAGCATTCAACTAATTCTTGCCAAGTAGAAATTGAGTTGGACGGCAACGAATTAAGCCATGCTCGTGCTCGTGCTTGATCTCCCAACAAGTATGGATACAACTTCAACCTCAATACGTCTTTAGTTACACCGACTATCTTGAAGGAATCGCTCACCTCTATAAATAATCGAATGTGCAGATGTGGATCTTTTGTAGGGATTCCACTGAATTGGCCTATTGTTTGAAGCATCTAAAATATCATAGGCTTCAATTCAAACTACGGTACCTCAATCTCTGGCCTCCTAATTCCTAAATTTAGTTTGTTAAGAAGTGGCACGACATATGGTCTAATGGGTCGACCCTTATCATCATCAACAAGGATTGGATTTCGAGCATTAGCGGCTTTATTCCCTTGAACATCATTTTTATTCTCAAGGTCTACTTTTGCGGCTTGTCCCTTGGCTAATCTTTCTTGTCTTCTTTGTCTAAAAGCCCATTCGATTTCAGAGCCTACAGGGAGTAAATCGATGATTTGATCTATGCTCATAATGATTTGAAAAGAAAATCACAGAAAAAACTAAAACATAAAGAATAAAATAATAATAATAAAGGAAAAATTAAATAATTAATTATTCAAGTTAGAAATTAATTAAAAATAAAATAAAAACCAAATTAGAAAAAATAATTTCACAAAAATGATTAAGGCAACAACCCTCGGCAACGGCGTCAAAAGCTTGTAACGGGATTTGTGCAAGTGTACACAGTCATTCAAGTAATAAGTAAGTAAAATGAGTTATCATCTCCACAAGAACTGTATAAGCTTAACCGATTAATTGCAAAATTATAATTAAAAATTTGATGTAAAAACTCAATAATTTTGATGGTGATGATTAAACTAAGTAAAATTAATTAGATACAAAGATTGATCCCTATGCAATTCTAATCTAGATGCAATTTACCTAAATGTATGAATGAATGGTTTTAGCACCAAAAAAATAAACATTAAACGGGCTAGGATAATTATATTAATAAATTCAATTTACTTTATCATGCTTAACAATGTTTGGAAATACTTCCACGACAACTCGATCTTTCATGAGTTTGGAAACCAAATTATGTAACACCCCAAAATTTAAGAATTTAATTGTGAGATTCTACAGTAATTAAATCTATTTATCTGTGGTTTTGTGTTATGCTATTGTGTTTATGGTCTGGAGTGTGAGTTGCATTGTTAAAATTTTTATTATTTTAAAACAACATCTATGTAAATATGTGTCAAGAATAAGCCTGCTAGTTCACTGGTTAAGCATCTTTATTTTGTTTGGTCCTGTGTTTGAGTCCCATCGTATGCATTAGGAAAAATTTTGCTTATTGTCAAAAGACTTGCTGGTTGTTAAGAAAAAAAATATTTTTAAACGTTTCTTTTTCTATTTCCCTCTATATGTTTCTTCTTCTTTCCATTCTCTTTTCTTTTTTTCTCTTCTTTTGCTTTTATTTTTTTATATATCTTTTGAGCATTGTTGTCGATCGTTGGACTTCTCATTCTAATCTGTTGTAAGAGTTAAGTAAGTACGTCTTCTGTGATGTCAATTGTGAAAATTTGTTAAATGTTCTAAGAAGTGATAATGTCGTATCATTGATAGTTTGCGCTAAGGGATGAATTCTCATTATTGAGCTATGTTGGTTCTTTATTTTAGGATAATTAGAGTAATTGTGGTTACTCTTTTGGCAAGTGTTGTTTCCGTTGAACGTTTTATGTCAAAGTTTTTTCCATAAGTTTTTGTGTGTAATTGTACTTCATTTTCATTGAATTTGGTTGATTGAATGATTGGATTGCTGTGTTAGGCTTCAGAGACTCTCTACCCTCTTACCGCTTCAAAATGCCTTCAAGTGAGTATCTAAAACCCTTAATTCTGTGAATTTCGAATGCCGAAAAACATGGTTGTCGATGCCACATAGCTAGAGACACGGGATTGTGCCCAGGCCGTATGGTTGGCCATGTAACTCATTGTTCATCGAATTGGAGCTACACGAGTAAGGCATACGGGTGTGTGTCTAGACCGTGTGAGTCACCTAGACAAGGACTTAGGCATGTGTCCAGTCCGTGTGAGCCACACGAGTAAGGACATGGGTGTGTGTCCAGGCCGTGTCACATATAAATAGGGTCCAAATCTTTTTTTGAGGCCGTGAGTGTTGTCCAACATTAACACTAACCCCCCAATGTATGAATAATATGAATTTGATTGTATGATGACTCTCTGATGCTTTGTGACTGACATATGGATAACATAATTGTATGTGTATTGTGATGGTTATTTCTGACACTGAATTGCATTATATATTTGTGAAATGAATTAGAATGACTGAACACATGTTGTGGATATTTGTACTCTACATTTGCATGGGTTGGGGTATTGTGAAGAGGGAAGTAGTCTGTTTTGAATTAGTGGCTCAGCCACGATCTGTATAAATATGAATCTTGCGCTTTGTCGCATTTTTAATTTAGCAGCTAAGTTGCATCTCTGTAAACATATCAGACAAATGCTTTTTGGTGTGTAGGGTTGGTTGGGCATTGAACACCCTTAACGGTGTGTTGGAATTGCCGAAGGTGGTGTGTAACGGATAGAGGTAAGAATAACTGCATATGAACCTGATCTGCTCTGTATATGAAACTGAAATTACTTCTGCATATGTAACTGATCTGTTCTGTATGTGAACTAAAATTGCTTCTGTTACTCAACTGAATCTTGAGATTCGGGAATTATTTTATAAATGTGTTCCAATTGGATGAACGTCTTTTACGCACTGAGTTCACAACTCATTTTGTTACTGATTGGATTTTAGGTGGTTCTCAGACTTGAACGGGTTGGCATTGCGACAGCTCAGTCAAACTTTTATCTTTCCTTTAAATACTACTATTAGGAATTTTGACATTCTATGATATTTTGATGTTTGGGAAGATTATATACATAGTTAATTGATGTGATGGATATTATATGATGAATGGTTCATCTTGACTGTGTTATAAATGTGGTATTCTTAATATCGATGATGTAACTCTTTAGACTTGGCTTGAACGTCCATGTCAGGTTTGGGGTGTTACATTTAGTGGTATCAGAGCCAGGTTAATCAACACTCAAACTGTGTTTGGGCTCATAATGTGTGATAATGAGTAGGTAAGTGAAAATACGATATCTGAGTTAATTTGAAAACTGAAACGTTAGTAAATGACTGAGCCTCCGACAATGAACCTGTAAGTGTTTCTGTTCTGTTATAATGGTTAACTGAAACACTGTATTACATAATTGTTATCTGGTTAAATGCATAGCTGTGAATTAGTGAGATTATTTTGTTTGAAGCCTGAACTGATTTGAACACTCTAACATTATAGATAGATTGTTAAAATGAGTTCGCACGGTAGTTGTGGACGTGGAGCTCATGGGTGTCGTGGACACTAAGGAGGAGCTTGAGCAGAGTCATCCTCTATAGGTAGTATGTCTAAACTGGAGACCAGTGAGATAGATGGTACTCCCACTTCTGAGATCGAGTCCCAAAATTCGACGGCTGGGGACAACGCACTGTCCCAGGTCATGATTCAAGCTTTAAAGAAAGTCATTGGGACCCATTTTGGATCAGGAGGCTAAAGGTTGGTTACTGAACGACTCCGGTCGAATGGGGTTGAATTGTTCATGAGCATCATAAGAGTCACTCCTACAAGTGCTGAGTTTTGGCTCGAGGCTACCGAGCGTATTATGACCGACCTTGATTGCACTTCCACTCAAAAATTGAGGTTTGTTGTGTCCGTGCTTCAAGACGAGGCATATCAGTGGTGGCTGACAGTTGAGCAAGGTGCTTAGCCCAAACAGGTTAACTGAGAGTTATGCCGAGGCTCATTAACGGGAGTTTATGAGCCTAGTTCAGGGTGACCGATCTATGGCTAAATATGAATCTGAGTTTCTACGAATGAGTATGTATGCACGGGCTCTAGTAGTGTCTGATTATGATAAGTGTGTGAGATTCGAGGAAGGGTTATGATATGACCTATGGGTTCTAATAGCTCCTCCGATGGGGTGGGTCTTAGCGGTTCTGGTTGACAAGGTAAAGATCGTGGAAGAGGTGAAGCGCAACGAGCTCGAGCGGCGTGACCACGAGAGGGATCAGAGTAAGATTAAGAGAGATTTGGGTTACTCTGGTTCTGGATAGCGCCCTAAGAAATGAGCGAGATTTTATAGGCCCCCGAGGCACCAGCTGTAGTGATCGAGATTCACCTCTGCACTGATTATGGGAAACACCATTCGAGTGAGTGCTAGAAGAAGGTTAGAAGCATGCCTCCATTGCAAGTTGATGGAGCACTGGGCTAGGGATTGTCCCCGTCAACTAGATCAGGTACCAACTGTGGCACAGACTTCAGCTCTGGGTTCTGTTCATCCTCTGAGAGTGGTTTAGCAACTACCTAGGGGTCATGGCACTGGTAGAGGGGGTAATGGTTCGGGGAGAGGACAGAGATGCTGATCAGACTAGTACTCGTCAGTCGGTAGTGGTTTCTACAGCAAGACACTACGAGGATAACGATGATGCTGATGTCATTACAGGTACATTCTTTATTCATTCTATTCCGTACTATGCTCTTATTGATATTGGATCTACTCACTCGTATATAGCTAGTGTTGTTTCTATAAATATGGGTTTTACAGTTGAAAATACTGCTAGAGTGTTTTCTATAATTAGTCATTTGGGTTAGTCAATTTAGGTTGATAAAGTATACAGACAGGTACCCTTAGAGATCCAGGGTATGGTGTTTCCAACTAATCTAATGAAGTTACCTTTTAATGAATTTGATTTGAACCTGAGAATGGATTGGCTCGTAGAGTATCGGGTCAGTCCAGATTACGCAACTAAGAGAGTCACTCTAAGAACATGTGAGAATGACAAGGTGGTTATGGTTGGTGAGCGTCGAGATTATTTCTCTAATGTAATATCCGCTCTTATGGTTGATAAGTTAGTTCGAAAGGGGTGCGAGGCATACCTTGCCTTCGTATTCGATTCTGTTCCTGTAAAGCTTTTTGTGGGAGATATCAGCACTGTGAGGGAATTCTTGGATGTTTTTCCGAAGGAATTGCCCGGAGTACCTTCGGATAGAAAGGTGGACTTTGGTATTGATCTTTTACCAGGTACTGCTCTGGATCTATTGCATCCTACTGCATGGCACTGAAGGAGCTACTCGAACTAAAAGTACAGGTTTAGGAACTTCTTGATAGGGGTTCATTCGACCAAGTATGTCCCTTTGGGGGGCACCAGTGTTGTTTGTTAAGAAGAAAGACAAATCGATGAGAGTATGCATAGATTATTGACAATTCAACAAGCTAACAACCAACAATAAGTATCCGTTACTAAGGATTGATGACTTGTTCGACTAATTTCGAGGGGCATCTATTTTTCCAAAATTGATCTGCACTCTAGTTACCATCAACTCAATGTCAAAGAGATTGATGCGTACAAAACCCTCTTGCAGGACTCACTATGGACACTACGAGTTCCTGGTGATGCCTTTTGGGTTGACGAATGCCCCAGCAACATTCATGGATTTAATGAACTGGGTATTCCAACCATATTTGGACCAATTTGTGGTGGTTTTTGATCGATTACATTTTGATTTATTCCAGGATTGAGTCTGAGCATGATACTCACCTTCGCATTGTAGTTTAGACACTCTAAGAAAAATAGTTGTATACTAAGTTCAGTAAGTGCGAGTTTTGGTTACAGGAAGTTTCTTTTCTTGGCCATGTAGTTAACATGGAAGGAATTCGAGTCGAACCCAATAAAATAGAAGCTATAGTTGTGTAGAAGCAACCAAAAAATGTATCTGAGCTAGGTAGTTTCCTGGGCTTAGCTCGTTACTAAGGAAGGTTTGCCGAGAGATTTTCTCTTATTACATCAACTCTGACGAAGCTACTATGTATGAATGCTCTGTTTGTGTGGTCTGAGGCACAACAATCTAGTTTCGATAAGCTTAAGTCCATTCTGACACAAGCTCATGTTCTAGTTCAATCGGAATCAAGTCGAGAGTTTGTGGTATACAGTGATGCATCACACATCGGGCTAGGATGTGTTTTGCTGCAAGATGGTAAAGTGGTTGCTTATATGTCGCAATAGCTTAAGACACACGAGGGTAACTACCCTGTACATGATCTTGAGCTAGATGCGGTCTTGTTTGCTCTAAAGATCTGGAGGCACTATCTGTATGGTAAAAGGTGTATCATTTATATCGATCACAAGAGTCTTAAATACCTATTAACTCAAAATGAGTTAAATCTTCGACAGCATAGGTGGGTTGAATTTCTTAAGGATTATGATTGCACGATAGACTATCATCCGAGTAAGGCTAATGTGGTAGTCAATGCTCTTAACCGTAGAGCGATGACTAATCTGAGAGTGATGTTAGCTCGTTTGAGTTTAGTTAAGAATGGAGGACTGTTAGTTGAATTATAGGTTAAACTGACTTTGGTCGAACAGATTCGTGCTAAGCAGTTGAGTGATGAGTCCTTAGTTCAGCGACTGCAACAGGTTGGTTCGAATGAACTTTTGATTTTAGCTTGAACAACGACAAAGTTCTGTGCTTCAGAGGTCGACTTTGTGTGCCTAATGAAAAGAAATTGAGGCCATCGATCTTACAGGAGGCACATAGTAGTCCATATGCTATGCATCCTGGTGGAAATAAAATGTATCGGGTCCTCTGAGAACTGTATTAGTGGCCTGGACTAAAACGAAAAGTGGTTGCTTTTGTATCCTACTGTCTAACATGCTAAAAGGTTAAGGCTGAACATGAATTGCCCTCTAGTTTGCTTCAGCCAGTTAAGATTCCTCAGTGGGAATGGGAGCGCGTAAAGATGGATTTTGTTAATGGGTTAGCTTTAACCCCCACTAAAAAAGATGCAGATTGGCTCATCATTGATCGGTTAACCAAATTTGCTCACTTCATTCCTATCAGAAAAGATTATTCCCTCTAGAAGTTAGCTAAGTTTTATATTGTTGAAATTGTGTGACTACACGAGATTTTGATCTCAGTTATCTCTAATAGAAATCCGTTATTCACATCTCGGTTCTAGAAGAAAGTTTATGACGCTTTAGGCACCTAACTTAATTTCAGTACTGCGTATCATCCTCAGCCCGATAGACAGTCTTAGTGGGTCATTTAGATTTTAGAAGATATGTTTCAGGGTTGTGTAATAGATTTCTGACATTGTTGTGAAGATGACCTACCATTGGCTGAGTTTGCGTACAATAACAGCTTCCAGTCTAGTATCCAGATGGCACCCTACGATGCTTTGTATGGTCGTAGGTGTCGTACTCCTTTATGTTGGACTGGGTTCGAGTTTTGGGTCCCGAGCTAGTGTCTGAAACTGATATTACAATAAATTTGATTTTAGATCGTCTAACAACTCCCTCCAATCAACAAAAGTCTTATTTTGATTTAAAAAGAAAAGACATTGTGTTTACTATAGGTGACCAGGTGTTTTTGAAATTGTCACCATGGAAAAAGGTTCTCTAATTCGGTAAGTGTGTTTCACATCATTTCGGTTGATGAAATTGAGTTGTGAATGGATGTAACGTTTGAGGAGGAACCTATTCAGATTACAGATAATGGTGTTAAGGTATTGAGGAAGAAAACTATCCCTCTAGTTAAGTTTTTGTGGTGAAATCATGGCACTGAGGAAGTCACTTGGCAACCTGAAGATTCAATTCGACAATAATACTCTTATCTGTTTGAATCAAGTAAATTTTGAGGTCGAAATTTCTTTTATGAGGAGAGAGTTGTAACTCCCCAAATTTTGAGAATTTAATTGTGAGATTCTACAGTAATTAAATCTTTATATCTGTGGTTCTATGTTATGCTATTGTGTTTAAGGTCTGGAGTTCGAGTTGTATCGTTAAAATTTTTATTAATATAAAACAACCCCTAACACTTACTGGTGGTTAAGACAAAATATTTTTAAACATTTTTTTTTCTTTTTCCCTCTTTATCTTTCTTTTTCTTTCCATTCTCTTTTCCTTTTTCCTCTTCTTTTACTTTTTTTTATATATCGTTTGAGCATTGTTGTCGATAGTTGGACTTCCCATTCTGAATTTTTTGTACGAGGCAACTAAGTACATCTTCTGTTGTGTCAATTGTGATAATTTGTTAAAAGTTATAAGAAGTCATGGTCTCGTATCGATGATAGTTTACGCTAAGGGATGAATTATTGTTATTAAGCAATGTTTGTTCCTTATTTTAGGAATAGGTGTTGTAAGTAACGAGTCTTGGTAGGGTAATTCAAGTAATTCTAGTTAATCTTTCGGTAAGTGTCATTTTCGTTGAAGGTTTTATGTTAAAGTTCCAACATAAGTTTCAGTGTGTAATTATACTTCATTGTCGTTGAATTAGGATGAATGAATGATTGGATGGTTGTTTTAGGCTTCGAAGACTCTCCACGCTCTTATGGCTTCAAAATGCCTTCAGGTGCGTAGCGAAAACCCCTAATTCTGTGAATTTCGGATGTCGAAAAATATGGTTACCGACGCCAGACGGCTAGGGACATGGGCGTGTGCCTAGGCCGTGTGGTTGGCCGTGTAACTCATTGTTCATCGAATTGGAGCCACACGGGCAAGGCACATGGGCGTGTGTCCAAACCGTGTGTGGCCATGTTAGTGTAGGGTTCACACAAGCAATGGACACAAGCATGTGTCTAGGTCTTGTAACTTATTGCTTGTGATTTAGGACCATACGACTAGGGACATGGGCATGTGCCCAAGCCGTGTCAGTCATACGAGAAAGGACATGGGCGTGTGTCCAGGCCATGTGAGTCACACTAGCAAGGACATAGGCGTGTGTCCAGGTCATGTGGCATATAAATAGGGTTCGAATCTTGTTTTTGAGGTCATGAGTGTTGTCCAACATTAACATTAACATCCCCAACGTATGAATGATCTAAATTTAATTGTATGAGGACTCTCTGATGCTTTATCACTTGTATATGGATAACATAATTGTATGTGTATTGTGATGGTTATTTCTGACACTGAACTGCATTATCTATTTGTGAAATGAATTAGAATGACTGAACAGATGTTGTGGATATTTGTACTCTGTATTTGCATGGGTTGGGGTATTGTGAAGAGGGGAGTAATCTATTCTGAATTAGTGGCAAAGCCACGATTCGTATAAATATCAATCTGGTGCTTTGTCGCATCTTCAATTTAGCAGCTAAGTTGCGTCTCTGTAAACATGTCAGATAGACACTCTATGGTGTGTAGGGTTTGTTAGGCATTGAACGCCCTTAACAGTGTGTTGAGATGGCCAAAGATGGTGTGTAGCAGATAGGGGTAGGAATAACTGCTTATGAATCTAATATGTTCTATATATGAAACTAAAATTGCTTCTACGTATATAACTGATATGTTCTAGATCTGAACTAAAATTGCTTCTATGATTGAAATGAATATTGGGATTCGGGAATTATTTCAAAAATGTGTTTCAATTGGATGAACGTCTTTTAAGCACTTAGTTCACAACTCATTTTGTTACTAATTGGATTTCAGGTGGTTCTCAAACTTGAACGGGTCGGTGTTGCAGGAGCTCAGTTAAGCTTTTATCTTTCCTTTAAATAGTACTATTAGGAATTTCGGTATTCTGGGATATTATGATGTTTGGGAAGATTATGTACATAGCTAATTGTTGCGAATGATATTATATGATAAATGGTTCATCTTAACTACGTTATAAATGTGGTATTCTTAATATCGATGATGTAACTCTCTGGACTTGCTCTAGACGTCTAGGTTGGGTTTAGGGTGTTACAAATTAAGTCCTTTCGGAGTCTTTTACTTAGCTAAATATGCATTTTCCGGATCCTTTTAACTAAGGGTTTCTTAGCATTTATGCGAAGTCACTGGAACATTTACGTTTGCAATAGTTTAATCACATAAACCTAAAAACTATGCAAGATAATAGAGCTAACTAAAGATATGAAGAACCTCAACTTAGTCGGGTTTAAGAATCTAAATTATGCATTGCACTTTTTAGTTATGTGCCTACTAGCCGTCATTTGGTTAGGACCACTCAACTAATCTAAGTGCACCCAATCACGTATGAATGAAATGCATCATGATATTAATTGAAAATATGATTGACTGAGGTCTAAACATGTGAAACATAAATAAAATAGATCTTTTTGAATTAACACCATCATCCAAGTAAATAGGATTTAAAATATAATTGTTGATGTCAAAAACAATAAACTCAAAGAAAACATAATTAAATAAATAACAAGAGGAAAGAGTAAACTCTATTCAGTTCAGAAGCCTTTCAGATCTATTCTGACTGATGCGCTCCTCTGTTTTGCTCGATACTTCTTTTGCTAAGGGGTTGCTGTGGTGGCCAGTCAAAGAATGCTTTTGACAAAGCTTTTGTGGCTAAAGGATAAGAATATGCTAATGAGAGAAGAGAAATGAGATGTGAGGGATGATTTATGAATAAGGGATGATTTGAGAAGTGATAGGTGCATGGTATTTATAGGTGAAGGTAAGGGGTAGAGTTAGCTAAAAACAGCATTTGAATTCGTTCTTTTTCTACCACACATGGTCGACCATATTTCAAGAAAAAGGGGATGACTAAGTCTCCTCATTTTGAATTTAAATCAAGGCTATTAATAGTCATTGGGTGGACAGTTTCAACAACAAGTTGTTGGGCTGATTTCTAATTATTTTCCAACTATAATGACCTTCAATTAAATACCCCAAAGCTTGCTTTTGGCAAGCCATCTACTCGTACCAAACTGGGCTTTAGTTCCCCCTTGTTAAATGGTTTCCAAGTCCAATGATGTAGCAGACATGCCCATCTTTTAGCACATCTTTTACTGGGTCAAACTATCAACCTCATGACCCAAATTACATTGTATTGTCGTCCACATAAATTAATTTGTGCATGTCCATGTTTAATTTACATTAATCACATCTTCAATGGTCCTCCTACATAGTGAAAAATCACATATTAATAAATTAACATGAAATAATATAAAATATGTACAAAAATCATATAATTAAGCACAATTCCACATATTTTATCAATTCGTGCCCAATACAAATAATTAAGTAGAATTCACTTATTTTAATAACAATTACTCAAGATAAACATAATTATTAAGTAAAAATATTGTAAAAATATATAGAAAAATCCTATAGAATTTCGAGTTTACAGTTTGTTTGTGGAATTTTAATAGAATTCCTTCTCTTTCAATCACAACAAAGCAATACTAACCAACTAACTTAGAGTTAACAACAATAACACACAAGCAACAAAAATTAAACTAACAACAACAAAAATCAACAAAAGTGAAAAGAAAAGAAAAGAAAGTATAAACCATATGAAATTGTTGTTGACACCGTGGAACTAATCAATAGAACGTCGTTCCAAAGCAAGGAGTAGCAAACTTGAAAAACAAAGATTAGGGAAACAAAACAAAAGAAAGAAAATGGAAAGAGATCAAAAGGAGGTTGAAAGAAAATTTGAAAGAAAAGATGAAGATGGGAAAGATAAGGGGAGGTTATGGCTTAGATTGAGTGATTTTTGGGATTTTATGGTGTTTTGAGGGTTAAAAACCCTGAAAAACATGGGAATCGCGATATCCAAACCTATTTTTTATGTAATTAGACTCGGATATCGCCATATTCTACAAATTTTAGACCCCTATTTTAAATCTTTCGGTGATATCAGGATACCATTATGTTGCCTACAAAATTTTAATTTTTTAAAATTTTAGGGATATCGTGATACCAAGATTGGGTATTGCGATATCCATAAGGTTTTTGGCCCTTCTATTGAAGTTGTCGGGGATATCTCGATATCCCTCATTGGATATCACAATACCACTAAATGAAGCCCCAAAATTTTTTTCAAAAACTTCATCCTTTACCCTCCAACATGCAAAATTAAGTTTACCAAGTCTAAAAATGAAAAATGTAGGAATTTAAACCTAATCTAAGTAAGAAAAATAAATGGAGTCTATGCTCAAATCAATTTAATTATTTAAAAAAATTGAATTTAAAGTGGCTCTCCGGCGATACATCATGCCCCTAAAGTGGTACTTCCACGAAGTCCTGGAGACTTTGGTGCTTCTCTTTTTCATCATTGGGTTGATTCGAGCCTCCTTCAGCAAATGAACATATCGAACCCACATTGACTTAGGTCTTTTCGTGTTGTACATTTAAAACCAATTCTTACGGAAACCAATTCCACTCCATTACAACATCACCATCAATCTCAGGAAAACAAACTCAACATGTTCTAAGTTCACCTCCATTTGAACATACATGTATTAGAGCACTTCCTCGTCCAGTTCTTGTCGTGGGGTTTCTTCTAAAATGTATTTGAAATGTGGCGACTCCTACAAGCACACCTCACTAGAGGTAGAGATTTCCTCTTTAACTCCCAATACTTCACTCAAGTCTCTAATCTCTATCTCTTGTTGAACATCGACCTTCAAGTCTTGTCGCTCAACGATTCCATAAGAGACCTCTTCCCTTACTTCAACATTGTCCAGCTAACACACTCGTTCACCAGAGCTTGCTCACTAGCTCGATATTAAAGGATTTCAAGTACTTGGTCCAACAGATTCTTAATAACTTTCGTGTTTTCTTGGCATTCATACATTCCATCCTCAAATGCACTACTCCAAGTGGTTTGGTAGTGATCTTTATTAGGTTCTTCCCAATACACACCCCATCCTCACAAAAGTACAAGGAATACAGGTCATATGGGTCATAATTCGGTCACCACCTTCCCATCTTTAGTTGTCACTATCCACCATGTAACAACTCATTTTCAGTGGGGTCGAAAATAGTGATTTTGAGACCACAAATCTGATGAGTGAGTTTACAAATATTATTATTTAATATTTATGATTCAAATAAATTATTATATGGAATTTTGATCTAATAATTTTTTCTAATTGAACGAATAGTTATGTATAAGTGGTTTGTCCCTAAAGTTAAGTGGTTTTAGAAATTAAAATATTGGGACCTCGTTTTCGTAAACCGAGTATGTAAATATTTTTATTAAATATTTATAGAGTTTTTATATAGGTTTATTGGAATTTGGTCTAGTAACTTTGGTGTTTAATTAATTAATTAAAAAAGGACTAAATCGTAAAAGTTGGAAAAAGTTAATCACTTTTAGCTTTTATGGATTAAATGGGTCTAAAGGTATTATTGGATGGTTTCCAATGTAAATTTGGCCATAATAGATTATAATAGGATGGTTGGAATGTATAAAATGGAATTTTATATGTTAAAAGTTGAATTAATAAAAAAAATAAAAGAAAACATAAAGAAAACATCAATTGTCATCATCAACGTTCTCATTTTTTTTGTTCTTCTTCTCCAACCAACTTTTAAAAGCAAAACAAATACATAGCTCTTTTCTTCAAGCTTAAATCAATCCCTTGCATGGTATTTGATTTAAATATGTTTTTCATGAATTTTATGTTTTTGAGATCACTGTAGCTTAATCTAGCTAGTCTAGGGATTAATTTGAATTACTGTTAAAGTTTTGAAAAGTTTCCGTTGATATTTTGAAGCTTTCTAGATTTTAATTCTTTGGTTTGAAGCTTGATGATAAATTAGAACTATTTTGTAAAGTGAATTTTAATAGTTTTAAGTTTAGAGACTAAAATGATAAAATGTTGAAATTGGCTTGAATTTTTTGTAAATTTGGTTATTCGAGGGTTGTATTTGGATGTTAATGAATTTGGCATATTATTCCAGGGATTAATTTTGAAAATAAGCTTATTTTAATTTTAGGGACTAAATTGAATAAACTACAAAACTTTAGAAAAATTGTGAAAATTGTTAAAAGAAGTTCATGTGCATTAAATTACTTGTTTTAAGGTAATTGAGGATGATAAATTGAAGTAAATTATTTTATAGATCAAGAATAGGTAGATAATTATGGGAAAGAGAAAATTGATGATTAGTCCCTGATATTGTTATCTCTACTGTCTAGCCTTGGTAAGTTCATACGATTTAATTTGGTATAATTTGTAATATTATATTAATTTTTGAATTGTGGTATGTTTAATATAGATGTACATATATTTGAATTGTTACAAATTGGTACAATGTGAGAAAGTGAATTGAATTAAAAAGTGTTAAATGATTACTTATATCAAGCCCGAATGAACATAGGATAGGATATAATTGACATGCCAATAGGTTATTTTGCGAGTAGTACAAGATTGACTTGTGATGAGATTATGATATATGACATGTTATTATACACTGAGTATACCGGAATACAGCATTTGTTACGAATTACCGAGTTATATTTATAGTGATCCTTGCATGTTTCTAGTGGCGAATGTAAGCCTACGGGCATGGCACTTCGTTCCCAAGTGTGTTTTTGGTGAGACGTTAACCTACGGGCTAGGCATTTGGCTCTCAGACATGTTCTTGGTTGGATTAGCTCGGTTGAGCATTCTGGCGTGTTTTGGGTGGATAACCGTGTATCTGTATCTGTTTATATAGTTCATCGGACTGAATTTTTAATGGTTAAATGACATGATGAGGATATGTCCTTGATATTTCGTTATGATGCCTTGATGATGACTTGTATATGTTTTCATGATTTCTAATATTATATAGTGACTTGGTATTGAATGATATTATATAGTTGAAATGATTAAATTTCTTGTATATACAAAACTCACCTATTTAATGGTTATGGTTGATAGGGTTAATGTTAGTATATGATTTTGTTAAATATTAATCTATGTTAATAAGGTGAATTATATCATTTTGACCTATGTACTTCCCAAGCTCATTTGAAGCTTACTCATGTCATTTTCCTATTTTCCTTGTATATATCATTTTGCAGAACTAGGCAACCAGATCAAGTTGAAGATCACATTGTCCATCTATCTTTCCATAGACTTTGAAAACGTTTATTTTGGGATATGTGACATGTAATAGGAGTATCATGTATATGTATATAAGTGTTCATTATAAGTGGTATGCTTCATGCTTGTATATAAGTTGCATGTTTGTGGCTAATAATGTGGTTGGTCATAGCCTCGTTTGGAGATTTGAATATGATATTGAGATTGCTATATAGTGGATTATACTTGATGGAATGAAATGCATATAGATGTGTTATAATGTGATAGGGAATATATGAATAGGTAAAATCGTGGATGGAATTTGATTTGGATGGTATAAAATGATTTGTGCCATGTTTCTTCATATAGTAAATAAGTTTATGAATGTGCCTTGATAAATGTATATTACAAGGTGAATGAATTATGGTATTTTGAAATCTTATATTACATTGTTTGGTTATGAATGAATTTGATAGCAAATGAAGTTGGTCATTAGTTATTAATGTTGTTTGTGGCGGTGCCTTATGGAAAATTGGTTAGAATTAGGTAAATGACATGTTTTGGTTTTTTTTTTGTGTAATTTGAATAGGTTGATTGAATGGTTAATAGTATACTTGAGGCTTAAGTAAGCAAATATATGCACGACTTGTTTTTGAAGGGACCATAAGCCACACACTGTTTGACACACGGCTATATGCCACACATGGGCAGGTGGCACGACCGTGTGGTTCATAGATTTTTTATGTTAATGTTGCACACGGCATCAATGAGTTATACGACTTGGCCACACAACCATGTGACCCTTATTTTTTTACCCTGATTTTGTGTTATGTTTCGGTTTAGTACTTGCTTTTTCTAAATTGATTTTAGGTTTCATAGGCTCGATTTAAGCCTTATTTTTGTATGAATGACATGCTTATTTATTGATTATCTATTAATGATTGTTTTAAGCTAAATTTTGAATTGAGACTTCATATTTCTTGACTTGATAATTGCTGTAACATCCCATAACCCAAATTCGGTGACATACATATTAATCTATTTATCATTCTTAGTATATAAATACATATATGTCACATTTTGTTCCACATTTCTATCATTTCCAAGCCTATTGGCTCATTAATACCCATTCGACTCCAAGGCTCATTTTTGTTTCATTTCACATATTGTCACATGTTGTATGTCAATTTCATTTACCATGTTATATATCATTTAATCATTTGGCACCAGGTTGCCAAGTAACAGTGATATTATACATGTGCATAATACAATCTCAGATTGTCTGGCAGCGATGGATTTCTCAATTTGATCAATCTGTAACCCCAGGTTTTCTTGACAACGGTGACTCTATGTGTACAATCTACCACCTTGTGTTGTCCGCCAACGATTTTTTTCAATAAAGAGTTTAACCTTATGGCATGCCAACTATATCCGACTCAGCCTGAACAGCTAATATGGTAACCAAAATTTTGATACATTGTAAACAGTTCAAAGCATACTTTATCTTTTCTTATTAATCATAAATTTATCAGATAATACAAAATGTTTCAACCCAATTTCATACCAATTATCAAATATCAAACAAATCACGAAACTTCAATTCTATTCAACTTAGTCCCTATCTCGATAATAAATCTTAAGCATAACAATTCAGCTAAAATAAACTATCAATAACTCACCTCAACGTCATATAATGCAAAATGACATGAACACACAAAAAATAAATGGTTCTCGAATCATAAAGTTACAAACCAAATTTCTGAGCTACTTGTTGACGACATTCGATTTTCCTTTCCCTCTCGAGTCAACATTAGCTAAATAACATCATAAACACATAATACTATCAAATTCAGTTTAAATTGAAAGCAATTACAAAATTAAGTATAATTTATATTTTATTCAATTTAGTCCCACAACCCAGGACAAACATAACTTTTAATCTAAAACTTCTAATGGAAATCTAGTTTCAAAATTACTCATTAGGTACCTCCTATTTTCTATTCCTAATGAAATTTCTTGACATTTTTACATTTTATTTAATTTGGTCTCTAATGTACGAAACTAAGAACTAAGTTTCACAATTTAGTCATTTTATTAATTTAAACTTAATTTCAAACAATTTCACACCAATCATATCTAATTCCCATCAATGGTAACTTTCTAAAACTTTAACAGTTTTACAAATTAGTACATAGGCTAGATAAACCAAGCTCCCATGATTCAATTTCTATAAAATTTAAGAAAAAATGGCTAGGGACTTACTTGAATTAAAGTCGAAAAGCTTAAAAACCTTAAAAATGGTGTTTAGCTTCTTCTTTCTCTCTCGTGGACGGTTGGAGGAGATGATGTTTATCTCTCCTTCCACCAAATTTCATTTTTATACTGACCGCCTCTAGACGTACCAACATCTAAAGTAGAAATCCTGCACAAAATATGTGAGCAAACAGTACCTTCAAGTATACGAGTCAAGTTGTAATATAGTTACAATGGAGAAGGTAAGTACTTCGAGGATTGTACCCAAGAGAGGCGAGCACTAAATTAATTCTAATTCAAACATAAATAGATCTAATTAATACTTTACTTAAATTATAGTACAAAATATTAAAAGAAGAGTTTTAATAAATTATGTTAAAAACATGAAAAGAAATTAAACAAAAAAAAGGCAAGAAATCAAATAAGGAAATATGTATCAAATCTGGGCATAGGTGATTAGTTGGCTTTGGTGATCATAACCAACTATCATCTTGGGCTTTCTTGTTCAATCAACTAGTCAATATCCCAACAAGATCTTCTGATATGTCCACTAAAATACTAAATCGGTAATAACTACTTATCTTCTGACCTCACAATCTAGACCGATTCAGGGTTAAGGTGTTCGGATAGGCCATAACAAATTTGGGTTAATTCTCACGTTGATTACTTCCTAAGGTTGTCAGGCCTAGGGTTTAGGTTCATCCTTTCCTGAACAATTGTTCCGTTAAGAAATCCCTACAAAACAGTTAATTATTCATACCTCCACTCACTAATCTCCCACAAGAGGATTAGTTCATCATGGCTCTATCAAACAGTATAAACTTGAACAAAATAATGATAATAAAGAACAATTTCAAGAGTTAAATTTAGAATAAGCCTAATTGTATTGATTTTAAGCATAGTGTCCTCACAGAGTTTAAGAATAATTCCAAAATCTTATTTCTTCCCAATGGAAAATAATAAGAACAGAAGTCTAAAACCTAAGAAAAGAGAAAATGTAAAGTCTAGATCTAAAGAAAAAATTATACAAAGTAAAAAGATCCCCATAAAATGTCTTAGCTGAGCCTATTTATAGACTTAGAATGGTTGTCGTCCTTAACCCTAGGTCAGTTGACGTTCCAAAACTTAAAGATGGATTATGTGAACCAAAATGCCCCTTGCTCGTATTAATTCTCCGTTCAGATGCAATGTTGCAACACACCAGGCCCTGTGTCCGGACATTGAGGGCAGTATGCCCATCTTCAGGGTATCTTTAGGGGTATCTCGTGACATTCTCAGGTATTCATGACATCGACGATAGTCTTGGACTTTCTTATTTTCCTCCCTATCTTGCGACATCAAATGCTCTGTGTTGCAACCTAGCGACCAATATCAAATTAGTACGCCTTCTAGTGGTCTCCGACACACTCACAACATTTATTAGCTCACCCTTAGGCCTTATTCGGCCCCTAAGGTTAATAAGAGACTCGAATTAAACATTTATTACACTTAACTAAACTTTACTAAAATATAATTAAAACACAACTAAAATGCTTATGCTCAAGCTCTTAAAGTGCAAAAACTAGTTTAATCTATTACAGTGAAATATGGCAAATCAAACTCTACCACACTAAGTCATTGCTTGTCCTCAAGAAACACAAATAAAAATAATAAATAAAAAGATGACCCTTGAACAAGTATAGTACAAGTGTTAGCATTGGAGCACATGAATAGAAATTTCATATACACACATAATCTTTGTATGAGATATAACTGACTTGCCACTTCTGGTATCAAACACCTAAGTTCAGTATATTACAAATCATACAAACATTAAGGGTCTCACATGTAAGATTTCAAGAATAGTAACCATTAAATAGTTTCAAGCACAAAAATAGTTTGGTAGATCTAATTCTCCGCTATTCTTCCCCTTAGTAACCCTTTCCCGCTATCACATTATGTCTCCTTCTCTCACCTTCTTTATCTCTCCACCTAGGAATTCATACAGTAATATAACAATCATGGTTAGCTCACAAGTTTTTTGTGCATTAATGAATGAGCTTTTCTAATTTTTGTGACTTTTTCACATTTTTTTTCCTTTTTTTTTCAATACATCTCACTTACAAATGCTTTTTCTTTTCAAGTGCTTTTTCTACTTGGTTTGATTTTATTCTTGAAATTTTCCTTTCTTTGCACATATTGGCTAACCTATGATTACTTTATCACACCGATCCCTCCTATTTCACTCTATTTTTACAAAGTTTACCTTAATGTATCTACTTAACCCTTAATACCTATGGTCAGACGTCTATAGTCATGCAGTTCAAGGCCAAAGAAAAAGGATAAGTACAATTTTATATTTTGGCTCAGGTTTTGTATAAAAGTTCATCAAGAAGTGATTTATGGCTCAAAAATAGGTACTAAAGATAACAGGGTTAGCTTTTTGGATTTCGGTGTATTCCAAAGAATGCCTTAGGTCATCCCTAGGTATCTCAATATTCACAACTCTAATGAACCAAAAATTCAAAAATTTATCATTCATACTAGCACAATTATTTTCTTGTATTTTTAATATCATTTGGTACATTCAATTGCTTTAATACCCATTTATTATGTAATATATAGAACTTACTAGTCTAATAATAAAAATTTTAAAATCACCTATCCTCATGCCAAATTTATTGTGAAAAAAAGCAACCTATGTACGTGCTCTTAACAAATCACTTGTATTTTTACAAGCTCAAGCACACAAATGACAAGAAAAGCAAAGAATTTTTTTTATGTTACCCCCCACACTTTATATAACACATTGTCCTTAATGTGTAGAACTTAAAAAGATAAGGAAAGGAGGTACCCGACTGATCGTGATAGTTCTGTTGGCTATTGGTAGGTGCTTCCTCCATTTTTCATTTGAAAGTTCTAATTATTGTGCCTACTCCGTATGGGGTTCCTACATAGAAAATTAGAATAGTACATAAAACAACTAATAATTTACTATTAATCTTACCCCTAAAAAATAAAAATCAAATTAAAATCATCCAAGAATTAATAAAATATTTCAAAAATAAAACTAAAGAAGGTCAATCAACCTCCTCAAAATTATCAAAATGAGGTGGCTGTCTTTGTCCCATGGGGGCATTCCCCTTGCCCAAGCCATATTCTTGGTGGGAGCTCCCACCTGTTGAACATGCATGTCGGGTCAGGTTCACTCTGTAGAAAACTGCAATGATGTCGCAACACAGGCATTCCATGTCGTGACATCCCTGTCAGCTTACCAATGTTGCGACACTAGGGTTTGGTGTCACGACACATCGTACAGTTATGAAATTTTTGGAAACTGTCCTCTATGCCACAACACGAACGAGTGATGTCGTGACGTCGATATGATATTTTTGTAATTTCTTGCTATTGGACACGGTGTTGTGACACGAGGTGATCATGTTCGACATCAACTCTAGTTTTCTTAATTTTTTGATCTTTAAAGTGCTTAATGTGCCTGTTAGCCCTGTTTTTGGTGTTCATGTAACATCTCAATTAATTAGCATCAAAATTTACAATTTTGTAAAGTTTGTTGAAGTTACATAAAAAATGCCGAGCCTTACTCCCGGACTCATCTGTCAGCTCGGTTAGTACGCTCTTGGGTACTTCATGCAATTTGTTTATGTTCGTATTAGTCACACACTCATTAGGTCATTCTATTCTTCATTTATCTCGGTCTCGAAGCTTACCCTTTCGTCCTGCATCATAGCTATTGATCCCTTGTAGAATTAAGGAAGAACACAACCATCTTGACTTTCTTTTATCGTCCTTATTCTACAAAAGGTTTAGGGCTGCTATTCGTATTTATTATGCATATAGCCCTTAAAAATTTCTTCTAACATTTTGATTAGCGTTTCATTTCATACCATATAACTTGGATATTGGTTCCAGAGGCCTGTGAGTTTTTTTAGAGGTGTTTTTGTTCTTCTATTAGGTCTTTCTTGCAGTAATCAACTACTTCGTGATTTCTTTAGCCATATCTCTATGCTTACCAGCGAGTTTGTTTAGATGATGCCTGTCATGTTGATATATATTTTTTCGATCTTTTTTAGCATTCAAAAGATCCCTAAGTTGTTAAAATTTTGTGTCATCTGATTAAAGATTATTGTCTTACAAAAAAAATTCAAGTTAAAAATTTCCCCTGAAAGGGCATGTGTATCCTTGTTTTTTCTCACAATGTTAGTAGTCTTTGGACATTCTTCCACAAGATTAGCAGTGAATACCATCAACTCCGGTTGTCGGGGTATATCCATAACGTATTGATTTTGTACGCTTTCTCTGTCAAGAGAATCTAACAATGTTGGACAAATGAGTTCAACTCCTGACTGATTCTGATGTCCACTCACCATTTCCTCAATCGGTTCTATGACTTCTTGGGATGTTGTTTCTTCTAGTCCATCTTGATATTCTTCTATACTCAGTGTTAATTGGTTATTTGAGAGCTCCCCTTCCTCACAAGCATTTATAGTTAAATTCTCCTCCTTTTTCGATCTTCAGTCTTGCCCATATTAATGTCTTACAAGACCTGTATTGATGTTAGTGATGTCATCTTAGAAAGGGTTGGAGTTTTGACTACCTCTAGATGTACCAATGTTAAAAGTAGAAGTCCTGCACAAAAGATGTGGAAAATGACATCCACAAGTATACAGGTCAGGTTGTAAAATAGTTTACAATAGACTAGGTAAGTACTCCGAGGATCGTACCCAAGGGAGGCGAGCACTACATTAATTTTAACTTAAACATAAATATATCTAATTAATACTTTAATTAGTTTATAGTAGGAAGAATCAAAAGAAGATTTTTTTATGACTGTACTAATAACTAAGAACGAGAAAATTAATTAAATAAATGGCATAAATCAAATAAAGAAATATGTATCAAATATGGGCATGGGTGATTAGCTCACTTTGGTCATTGTAATCAATTGTCTTCTCAGGCTTTCTTGTTCAATCAACTAATCAATATCCCAGTTAGGATCTTCTAATACGCCCACTAAAATACTTAGTCAACAGGGACTAGTTATCTTCTCACCTCACAGTCCAAACTGAATCAGGGTTAAGGTGTTCAAGGATAGGCCATACCAAATTTGGGTTAATTCCCACCTTGATGACTTCCTAGGGTTGTCAAGCCTAGGGTTTAGATTCTTCTTGTCCTGAATAGCTAATCCGTTAAAAAATCCCTACAAAATAGTAAATTATTCATACCTCCACTTGTTAATCCCCCATAGGAGGATTAGTTCCTCATAGATCTAATAAACAATAGATCGTGAATAAAAAATGACCATAAAGAAGAATTTCAAGAATAGAGTTTAGAAGAAGTCTGATTGTATTGAATTTAAGTCCTCACAAAGTTTAAGAATAAATTTAGAATCTAATCTTTTCCCAAAAAGTAAATAACAAGAATGAAAAAAAAAACAAAGTTTAAAACCTAAGAGAAAGGAAAAACTAAAGTCTAAAACTAAAGACAAAAATTATACAATAATAAGAGGTGTCCATAACATGTGTTAGCTGAGCCTATTTATAGACTTAGGATGGTTATCGTCCTTGACCCTAGGTCAAATGACATTCTTGAGCATAAAGTTTGATTGTGCGGACCAAAACACCCATTGCTCGTATTACTTTCCCGTACAGAGGTGATGTCGTGACACACCAGGTCCAGTGTCGCGACATTGAGTGCAGTATTCCATCTTCAGGGTATCTTAAAGGGTATGTCACGACATCCTTAGGCTATGTCGCGACATTGAAGGTAGTCTTGGACTATTCTTATTCTGCTTCATATGTTGCGACATCAAATGCTCCTTGTTGCAACCTAGCGAACAATTTCGAGTTAGTACACCTTCTAATGGTCTCATGTACACTCACAAAGTATATTAGCTCACCCTTAGGCTTCATTTGACCCTTAAGGTCAATAAAAGATTCAACTTACACATTTATTAAAATTAACTAAAATTTATCAAAATATAATTAAAGTGCAACAAAATGCTTATGTTTAAACTCCTAAAGTGCGAAAACTAGTTTAATCTGCTACACCGAATTATGATAGATCAAACTCCCCCACTCTTATGCCATTGCTTGTCCTCAAGCAACACAAACAAAAATAATAAATAAAAAGATGACCCTTGAACAAGTATAGTACAACTGTTAGCATTGGAGCACATGAATAGACATTTCATATTCACATATAATCTTGGCATGAGATATAATTGACTTACCACTTTTTGGTATCAAGCACCTAAGTTTAGTATATTAGAAAGCATCCAAGCATTAAGGGTCTCAAATGTAGGAATCCATCAATAAATTATACAAATAATTTGATTATCCTAGCATAATACAAATAGTGATAAATATAATTATTCAATGTGATTTCGAATTGTGAATAATTCTACCTAGATCACATAGGGCTTTTTGGCTTGTAACATTTTGAGGCTTAGGAAAGGTATGAATTTCAAGAATTGTAAGCATCAAATAGTTTCAAGCACGAAAATTGTTTGGCACATCATATTGTCCCCTATTCTTACCCTTAGTAACCACTTCTCGCTCACTGCCTTCTGTCTCATTTTCTCACCTTCATTATCTCTCCACATAGGAGACACAACATAATATAACAGGAGTCACAACATAATATAACAATCATGGTTAGCTAATGAGGGTTTTGTGCTCTAATGAATGAGCTTTTATACTTTTTTTACATTGTCACATTTTTTTCCTTTTTTTCAATACATCTCACTCACAAATGTTATTTTGTTTTCAAGTAATTTTTCTACTTATTTTGATTTTCTTCTTGAAATTTTCTTTTGTTACACATATTGGCTATCCTATGATTATTATATCACACTTATCCCTCCTATTTCACTCTTATTTTAACAAAACCCACCATAATGTATCTACTTAACCCTCAATATGAATGGGCAGATGTCTATAGTCGTGCAGTTTAG
The DNA here is from genome assembly GCF_007990345.1 of Gossypium hirsutum. Taxonomy (NCBI): domain Eukaryota; kingdom Viridiplantae; phylum Streptophyta; class Magnoliopsida; order Malvales; family Malvaceae; genus Gossypium; species Gossypium hirsutum. The sequence continues at coordinate 41,346,499 of NC_053444.1, forward strand.
GACCAATGGAAAAGGATAAGTACAAATTTATATTTTGGCTCGAGTTTTTTTTATAAAGGTTCATCAAGAGGTGATTTCTAGCTCAAAAATAGGCACTAAAGATACATAACAGGGTTAGCTTTTTAGCTCTAGGTGTATTCCAAACAATGTCTTAGGTCACTATTGTGTGTAAAAAACTAATTCAATTGAGCAAGTGTACACAACATTCAAGTAATAAAGTGATAAGTAAGTAAGTAAGTATTGTGTCCACAAGGATCGAAAATTGGTAAGAAATTAAGTTATGACAATCCTATTGACTATACTTAATAGAAGGAAATACTCTCAAGTTGAATACGATGTTTGTATAATGAATTAATCAAATCAAATGCTAAAAACAAAAAATTGATATGGAAAAAAAATGTTGTGGCAAATTACAGAGAAAAGCAAAGGTATTTCTATTGTTGAATGATATGGCTAGAATTATTCAGGTGAAATGTTCATATCAAAATAATGCCATGGAAAAATATTACCTAATCAACTGCTCAGGGAGTCACTATTGTAACTTTTCTCTTTCGATAACTAGATCTTAAGCTAGAAATCTAAGTTACTCTATGTCTACACAACTCTAGATTAATAACTACAATAAACATTCTTCTGTGTACAACTCGCAACATCTATGTCTAGAGTGCTACGAACATTCTGTCTAGTATTCGCTTACATTAAATGATTCAAGATCCAGTATATTTAACCTTTTTAGAATTAAAAATACATCTGAAAAAAAACACACAATCAATTATGCTAGATCTTGTATACATGTATTTAAAATAACATAAATCGAATGAATCGGTGACATAGGCAATCTCAAATCACCGACATCAAATATGACAAAACATCTCCAACCCAAAAAAGATTTAGTTCATGGGTGGAAAAGTTAACATCAAAATAAAATCATTCATCAACATTCTCGAATAAGTTAGAATCACAAAAACCAAGAAAATAAAGCCAGAAATACAGGAATCAAATTTTCTGACATCAAATGTTCCAAAATATTAGCTCCCTATGTTGCGACATCAAATGTTCCGTGTTACAACCTAGCGACCAGTATCGAGTTAGTATGCCTTTTAATGGTCTCCTGCACACTCAAAAAGTATATTAGCTCACCCTTTGGCCTCATTCAACCCTTAAAGTCAATAAAAGACTCAACTTACACATTTATTAAACTTAACTAAACTCTACTAAAATATAATTAAAACGCAATATGTTATGGCTCTTAAAGTGCGAAAACTAGTTTAATCAGCTACACCGAATTATGACAGATCAAGTTTCTCCTTAGAGTTGGCTTAACTCAAACATTAATAATCATTGGTTCTCTTGGATTTCTGTTCTTCATAGACTCCTTCGTAGATGTCATCATCATAATCTGAGTTCTCATCCAACCACATATAATTGACGTTGTCTATTATTTATGCCAACTCGCCCTCAGTGGTTAGTATTGTTGATACCTTAGAAAAGAATAGGTACTAAAATTCCTTAAAGAATAGAAATGTGTTAGTAATGTTAACTAAATTGTAGTTATAACCTAAAAATTTCCTAATTATTCTATTAGTATGCAAAAATTAAAACTAATATAGTGATGTTGCCTCCTCGGAAACGGCACCAACAACTTGACCGCCTTCAGATGTACCAACATCAAGAGTAGAAATCCTGCACAAAAGATGTGAGCAAACGGTATCTGCAAGTAAATGGGTCAGGTTGTAATATAGTTACAATGGAGTAGGTAAGTACTCCGAGGATCGTACCCAAGGAAGGCAAGCACTAAATTAATTCTAATTTAAACATAAATAGATCTACTTAATACTTTAATTAAATTATAGTACGAAAGATTAAAAGAAGAGTTTTAATAAATTATGCTAAAAACATAAAAAGAAATTAAAGAAACGAAAGACAAGAAATCAAATAAGTAAATGTGTATCAAATCTAGGCATGGGTGATCAGCTTGCTTTAGTGATCATAACTGGCAGTCATCTTGGGCTTTCTTATTCAATTAACTAGTCAATACCTCAGCAGGAAATACTGATTCGGCAAGAACTACTCATCTTCCGACCTCATAGTCCAGACCAATTTAGGATTAAGGTGTTCACGGATAGACCATACCAAATTTGATTTAATTACCACCTTGATTACTTCCTAGGGTTGTCAAGTTTAGGGTTTACGTTCTTCCTTTCTTGAAAAGCTGATCCGTTAAAAAATCCCAACAAAAAAATTAATTATGCATACCTCCACTCGCTAATCCCCTACAGGAGGATTAGTTCGTCATGGGTCTAGTAAAAAATATAAACTTGGAAAAAAGAATGATCATAAAAATAGTTTCAAGAATACAGTTTAGAAGAATTGAATTTAAGTGCAAAATCCTCATAGAGTTTGAGAATAATTCCAAAATTTTGAATCCTTCCCAACGAAAAATAACAAGAACGAAAATCTAAAACCTAAAAAAATGTCATCATAACATGTGATAGTTGAGCCTATTTATAGACTTAGAATGGTTCACTTCCTTAACCCTAGGTCGGCTGATTTCCTGAGCTTAAAGTTGGATTGTGTAAACTGAAATGCCTCTTACACGTATTAATTTCTTATGCATATGCAATGTCACAACACACCAGGTCTTGTGTCACAACATTGAGGGCAATATGCCCATCTTTAGAGTACCTTCAGGGGTATGTCACAACATCGAAGACAGTCTTGGACTTTTCTTATTTTGCTCCCTATGTTACGACATCAATGCTTTGTGTTGCAACCTAGGGACCAGTATAGAGTTAGTACACCTTCTAGTGGTCTTGCACACTCACAACATATATTAGCTCACCCTTAGGCCTCATTCAGCTCCTAAAGTCAATAAAAGACTCAAATTATACATTTATTACACTTAACTAAACTCTACTAAAATATAGTCAAAACGCAACTAAAATGCTTATGTTCAAGCTCCTAAAGTGCAAAAACTAGTTTAATCTACTACACCGCATTATGGCAAATGATATACCTAGGTTAATGTTTAATTAACTTAAATTAATCATGTTTTCATTAACTAAAATTTTAAATTACTTAAATTAATCAACACACACTATCGTCCACTATCTCATGATTCTACATGGTTTAATTGTTAGTTTAAACATTTGGTTAATTACAAATTAAGTCTCCAAGCCATTTCTTAATTAAAAATCTATAACAATTAGAGTTTTCTATTTAGTCCTTAGGCCCTAATTAACCATAATTTCGACTAAATTGAACATATAAATTTCAATTCATATATATAATAACTCTATAAATATATTTATTTAAAATTTACAAACTTGATTTACAGAAACGAGGTCCCGAAACTGTAATTTCTGACACTACTGGAAATTGGGTCAATATAATGGTACGATTGATCTTTTCATTATCATTGATTCTACTTACCTTCACAAATTGAATGATTAGATATTATAAGCCTCTTCTATAAATATTTTACCATATCATGTTGGAGATCTTTTTCAAATTTTCTGTGTACCCATTATAGCTATTGGCTCTCGTACCCGTTTCCCATTATTCATCCATTTCTTATCCCTCTATCCTTCTTTATTGCACAATAAATACTTTACAATAACTTCTTTTGCGTGACAGTTTCTCTTATCACTTCCAAATCTAACACTGAAGCCCACCTTATGTGCATAAGTCTTGTAAAATAAGATACCTTCTGATAATGAATCAAACTCCATACCTTCAACATCTATTGATGTTATGTCCACTGCATTTCTACCATTAAAAATTCTATCTGTAACACCCTATGCCCGACCCAATTTACCGAACTCAGGTATAGGATGTCCATACTTAAATACTTAACAAAATTTAACAACAGGCAGAAAACAATAATGAACATACTTCATATTTATTTATTTTCTTTTCTAAGTCAAAAGATTTTTAAGAAGACATTTTATTAAATACCATAGATTTTTGAAAGTAGTATAAGACATTACAGCTTTAAACTTCGTCAAAACTGACTTAATCATTGCGCAAAGTACTGTTCTTTATATTTCCACAAGTGCCCCTCTGTATGCATAATATTGCACTTCGATCTGTCACCTTGGAGAAATCCTGGCTTGGTCCCTCTTGGCAATCTGGTTCAATTTCAAGAACTTGCATTACAAATAAACGCTTGTAAGTTTAATGAAAGTTAGTGAGTCTCAACCAATATTACCTTTAAACGATTTTTTTGGATTTGTCGACTCAAGGATTTTGGATTTCCTTTTAGACTTTCATGGATACTCTCCTTATCCTTAGCATATAAATATATTCCAACCTTTGCACTTGACCCCCTTATACACATTCCGCTCGATTATTGCATCAAAGACTGCACACCTCATTGGAGATTCTATTTCACAATCTCTTTGAAGATAGAATTTGGATACATTTTTTCCATATTGCCCTTTGTGTTTATTGTCTAGGCAGAGGTCATCAAATCACCACCATGAGGTTCATTACCATATCACATATTTTCTCAACACTTCGTCTGAAACCCTTATCACCAACCTTCTTTGTCATGCATCACTCAATTAACATAATGGATACATCTAGATAGATTTCACTCATACCCATAACATAATCATACTTCCACTCATCATCATATTCATGTATCACATCATACACTTCATTTTATACATACAGATGCATCACATGAAACTCACACACACATACATGTAGTAACTCTTCAAGAAGATATGCACAACCACATAGACATCAACCATACAATGAATGGTCATAAATAACGTATAGGAGTCGGGTCTAGAGACACAACAGAAACCCATTACAGATAGTTTAATAATGTTTCAACTATATGTTACCCCGCCATGCAGGGCCTTCCTCTCACACTCTATCATTCTTACATAATTTAACATCTTTTCTCTTTAACAATCGTAATATATAGAGCTATAAGACTTACTACAAGGTTGAATCATCCACAGATTAAACGAAATCTTATACCTATCTTAACGAAGAAGAAGAGAATGTTTAGGAAAGAAAGAAGGACTAGAACGTCGAGTAGAAAGAGAAAACCATTTCGAATGTCCCCCTCCCCTTCACTTTATAATATACTCCAGGTCTCCCTGATGTCCCTACCAAATCTGAGGCTAGGTAAAAAAAATCTAGTGAAGATCTATGTTATTGATTGACCTTTCATAAAGAGTGTCACATCCCAAGTCTGGAAGATCCAAGAGTTAGACGTAGAGTCGTGAAGTTATCTATCTGGAGAATTAGAGTGGGCGTATAGTAACCGTTGGGTAAGAAAGTGGAGATTCTATCTCATGTTATTCTGCTATATTAAGAAAAACATTTTGTTAAGCAAAAAGGTAAGCCTTGTTTTTCTGAAGTATTGTGCTAGTTGGGTTGTAAAATGACCTGGTTAGGAAACAACTGGATTTACTGGTCAAAAATTCATTATGTAGGATTCTCATTTATGTATCTTTTGGAATATGTAGGCCATTAAGAAGGACAAATTCTAAATTAAGCGACACTTGTTAAGTTCCACTAAGTAGGATGGGGTTATATATATTTGTCTGAGAAAGTTCTGAGAAAAGTTTGGCTTTCTACAAAATTACTTTTTGATTCTTTCTTCTCAAATCTAATTGTATTTCTTCTCTATTAAACTGGAAGCTAGAGTCCTTAGTTAATAAGAGGATGTTACATTTCCTTGTAAGTATGATAACTTTGTACGTTAAGAGTAAGGATATTATGAATAAGAGGCCATGTATGAGGGTTATCTGTAGATGAGATGTTAGCAATCTGTTTGTAAACAGAATTTAATGGTAGACCCATTTTGTTTTAAGCAATTAATGTTGATGGTTTGTGAAAGACATTCAGAATATAGGATTATGACCTACAGCAAGGTGAGTCTCACTTGAGTCCCTAATATCAGCTACTATAAGTCCTTCTAGATAGATCTTTTGTGATTGATATTCCAGTAACAGTGTATGAGTACTCGAATGTCTGTTAAAAATATGTATGAAATCATGGTACAGTGCCTTAGTGAGTCCAATATGTAATGGATTATATGTATGGGTGTATGTGATTCTATATAGCAACTATGTAATGGTGCTTGAAATGTATACTGTGATACGTGATTGTGTTTATGTGTGTGAAACGTGTATTTAAGTATGATTTCGTTAAGAAAAATGAGTTTAGCCTACCGGGATATGTATTTAAGTTAGATATATTTTGTCTGATTGAAAAGTTTAGGAAAATAGGGTGTAACTGAGTAGGTTAAGTGACGTGAATTTTGACATTGTGGTGGTATTCGATGAAGTTCATCGGGACAGTAAAAAATGAATTTCTATATGAAAATTTTGAAGAAAGTCCATAGCCATGACACATTTTGAAAACGTCAGATGAGTTGCATTTATCGAATAGGGTTTCTACGTGTCCCAGGTGATGATGGGCAAAAATGCCCCAAACATAGTCATGACAAACTTTTTTTCTGTGACATACACTCAGAAAATTCCAACTGGTGCGTATGTAGACAGAGAGCCTCGATTGGCAAATTCTAGCCTCGCGGGCATAAGTGATGGGTACTCCCATGTTTTTAAACACCCAAAGACTCAACCTTGACAAGTTTCGAGCTGTGATTAAAGAATTTGAATAGTTGGTTTTGAAGTTGAAACTTCTAATGAATGCTTGCTTCTTTATAAATATTGAGTGTTTAACACCTTCCTTAAAATATTTTTCTACATCATTGAAGCCCTAATTTCTTTCTCTGTCAAAGTCTCGTTGCTTCATTTTGCCTTCAGTTTGCAACTTTCTTTAAAACTAGTCCCCCTCCTCTCTCTCTTTCTCTGTGTTATTCAAAATGATCAAAACTAATTCACATGGAAGACGTCCTGCCTAAAGTAGTAGAAGCGATAACCATAGAAATGATGTCGTGATTGGACCCAGAGGTCCTGATGGTACCCGTTGCGTACTCGCTCCCATGTATGAATGCAACACTACTGAAGAAGAGCTGGCTCGATACCTAGGGACTAGAGGTATCATTCGCCCGAACTATGCCTAGGATTTATATTTGGTTCGAGGGGAGTGTCACTAGAGTGGCAACACCGAGGGCTTTGTTCTTCCCCTATTCCTACTAAAGGCTAGGTTCCACTTGCCTCTTCATGCCATCTTCTATTTGGCACTTAACGAATGGCATTGCACCAGGGCAACTCTCCACCCTCTCTTGGTAGACCTTGGTGGCTTATTTCATCGATTGGTACTTGCACCATGAGCCGTCTATACTTGGTGTTTTCCAAAGGATCTATCAATTGAAAATTAAAAGATAGGGTGCCTTCGCCAGAATGGTCCATTTTAGTCCACAACAAGGTTACGAGCCCATCATCCAAAATTGGGCCACAAACCTCTATCTTAGATAGGATAAGTTCATGAAGTCACATGTAAGTTTGAAACCAATTTTTGCTTCCCCACCTTATTGTCTATACCTCGAGAGGACATCTGCTTACAAGGCCAACATGTTGATTCAAAAGTTGCTTGGAAGTAATTTAAGCGATTAAGGAAGGGGCGTATCCTGGAACTGGGAGAGATCATTACACTCTGAAATGTTTTTCAATATTACCTACAAGGGATGAGTTCAAATGGTCATCGAAAGAACGACCTTTTACTATGGGCAGATTCCAATGATGTTTCTTCTGATTAGGTGGTTTGACCTTACAATGCCGATGATGATTTCGCACAAATTCTAGTGGGGAGGATGAGCCTCTCTTATTCTTCTTTGAGATATGTGGAATACGTCCACGTCATTGGAATATTATTAGTTATGGTATGTCTTCCACTCTTTCACCTGACAAGACTAACTCTCTTGTTGCTGCTACAGGGTCTTGTTCTTCTTCTCATACATCAAGTACCTTCCCATCTACTGCAACGTCTACATAGATTCCTTAGCATTATGAGACGCAGTTCACGAGAATGACAGAGTTGTCATCGTGCCATCAAGAATAATATTTGGTTGAACTCAGAAAAGGCCAAAGGTGGAGGGAAGCACTCAACATACCAAGGGTAGTGACCGCCACAATTGACTCATCGTAGACTTAGGAGAGGGCCTACTCCTTTGAGACCTATCATTCCTCCTGCTCCTACCCTTTCTCCTACTCTTGTTTCATGCATCAGATCCACTTGTGGCTATAATCACACCAGAGACAATACGCCAAAGCTAGCCAAAGACCCCTCTTAGTTCCTTACTCATTAATACTTCATCTGGCAAAATAAGTAAATTCTTCCCATGGTAAGATCTCATAAGATCGGGGAAATATCCCTTCTCTCTTAACACCATCCAGTAGTAGCAAAATAACAACTTGCCCCAGTAGGTGAAAGAGGCTTTCCTCTATTCTCTTTCCTCAAATTATCATCTTCCCTCACTTTCGGTGCTGGCAGAGTCTTTTTAACTTTTAGCAACTGAATACAGGCTTATAAGTTGTGCCCTTTAGGAGACTTACAATCAAAATAGCACCAAACTAAAGGGCTTAGAAGAAATTGTGTATTCTAGTGAATAGTCCTTAGCTCAACTACGCCAGAGTCACGAGGAAGCTATAAGCCAGATTAAAGAGCTTGACTCTTCTATCTCCTCTTAGGAGGCCAAATATGAAGGTTTAGAAATCCAGGCCCAGCATATGGAGGAAGAAGTCAATCGACTAAGGGCTAGAGAGTCATCTTGGGAGGAGAAATTCAAATCTCAAGACCAACAGCGTTTATTAAAGTTGGAGCATCTAGGCTAAACCAACTAGAAAGCTTTGAAAAATACCTACAGGACACTAAGAAGAATCTAGCAGAGGCCTTTCCCATATTGTGATCCAACCTAGCCCTTCACGCCCAAGTTGTTGCAGGTCCTCTCAATCAGTGCCAGGTGAACTTCAATTGCTTATAGAAGGTCACCGTTGAGTTCCTGAACTTTAATGTTTATAATCCTGAGGGAAAATATTGGGAGAACTTCCAGAAAGAATAGAGGTAATCAACCAACTTCTTCATCTCTAGAGAGCTAAAAATAAATGAGGAAATTTTGGCAGAGTCTGATGCTCCTCAAGAAGTCCCCCAAGAACGCCCCTAGCCAGAAAGAGTTCCTTTTGAATCGACCGACCAGCCTACAAAAGGGGAAGATTGAAGACTTTTCTTTCTCTTTTTTTCTTGTACTAAATTTCTCTGTTCGGTTTCTATCATTTTCCTTTTTGTATCTATAAAATTATATTCTTCCTTTTCAATTGAACTCACCTTCTCCAATACCAACAATGTGTTAGAGTACACACCATTACTAAATTCTTTAACTTAGCTGAAGGACTAAGCCAGGTCCAGCATATCATGCATACAAGGCTGACTCTAACTCAAATTTCAGAGGATCGACTAACTTGAAAGTTTTGATGCCAATTAAATTGTAACACCCTATGCTCGGCCCAATCTACCAAACCTGGATATAAGATGCCACCATACTCAAATACTTAAAAAAAATTTACAACAGGCGAAAAATCATATTGAACATACTTCATATTTATTTTTTTTCCAAGTCAAAAGCTTTTGAAGGAGACGTTTATTAAATACAATAGATTTTTTAAAGTAGTATAAGAGTTTACAACTTAAAACTTTGTTAAAATCGACTTAATCATGGCGTAGAGTACTATTTTCCATATTCCCACTAGTGCCCCTTTGTATGCATAATATCGCTCTTCGATCTGTCACCTTGGCGATATGGATTTTCCTAAACTTAACATCGCCTGAGGTTTACCCATTATCTCACCTGAGACACACAGAAACCCTAGTAACTAAACGCGACTCATCCATTGTTTCCAGAATGTGACATGGACATGGTCTTTGTACATATCTACCACATTGGCACTGGAAGGTGCAGTGACAGTTCAAGCTAACAAGCATGAAACGGAATTTGCTTAAGGATTAGAGGAATTTAATCCAATTATTCTTAATAGTGTTCCATTGCCAGCATCAGAAAGTGGGGTTAATGTGCATGTTTACGTATTAGATTAAATATAGAAGTTAAGCTTGGTAAGATATTCATTGCAATTTAATGCATTGACAATCACCTATCCTTTTATACCTTGTGAGCACTTACCATTCTATTGAATATTCACATTGGGGATCCCAGTTTATCATTATCATATTTTATCTTGTTGTTTTCAAGTTATTGCTTCGACACCTACTCTCACAATTTATCTTGTTTCCATCCATTTATTGCACTGACATTGATAAACAAAAGACAACTATCCTTATAGGATCAATATCTGACAGACTCATATCTATCTACTATACTTACATCGACAGTGTATGCTTGCACATTATTGCTGTGACGTTAAACAGCCGATCAAGTTTTGGCATCGTTGCCGATGATGGCGTTTGTTTGATGTTTGTTTTTGTTTGTTTTTATTCCATAATATCTAGTTGCTACTAATTTGTTTTTTTGTCGTTATTTTCATATTTTATTTTATGTGTTGTATGACCCGAAGCAATTCAAAGTTTCTTATCGATTTTGATCCAAAAAATGAAAGAACTGTTCAGGGGAGACTTCGAGAACAACGGAATATGGCTTTGCCAAGAAACAATACAGTTATACCCCCGATGCAGAACCAAAATGCTAATGACCCACTATTGCAGCAAGACGATCAAATACAAAATAGGACTATACGAGATTTTGTAGTACCTATCTTGGATGACTTACAACCGGGAGTTGTCAGGCCAGCAATCCAAGCTGGAAATTTTGAACTCAAGCTAGTAATGTTCAAAATGCTGAATTCTAATGGGCCATATGCTGGGATGCCACATGAAGATGCATGAGAGCATCTAAAAAAAATTTTATTGATTTTTTCTTCCTTCAGTCAACAAGGCATTCCTAATGACGCTTTAAATATGCAATTATTTCCTTATTCCTTGTAGGGAAGAGCTAGTGCTTAGTTCTTTGGGCTACCTACTGAATCAATTACTTCTTAGAATGCACTAGCAACACAGTTTGTTTTGAGATTTAACCCACCGACAATGAATGCTCGTCTCTAAAATAATATTACAGCTTATGATTAGCTGGGCGATGAGAACCTTCGCACTACATAGGAACGTTATAAATCTTTACTTTGACGTTGTCCTATACACGGCATTCAACAGGAAATACAAACTGAAATTTTCTATAATGGGTTGAATTCACATACGAACGCATCAGCCAATGATCCCTTATTGGATTGTACTTATCATGATGCTATTGGAATTCTAGAGAAATTGCTCAGAATGATTATCAATATCCTATCTCTAGAGCTGCACAAGCAAAAGCTACTCCGAGAGTTATTGAATTGGAAAAAATATCTGCTTTTAGTGCTCAAGTTTCTTCTCTTGCTAATATGATAAAAAATATGCAAGGGACTAGTGACGTTGCACCTATACAAGTCAGTCAACAAGTTGATGTTCCTACTTTTTGTTGTGAGATTTGCAGTGACAATCATAATTATGAAAATTGTCCACAACATGCAGAGAATGTCATTTATGTCAACAACATCCGCAACAATTCTTATGGCAACTCTTACAATAATTCTGCATGCAATCAATAGTCTTGGGGAACTTAGAGTGCTTGACAAAATGCTGCGACATTTCGAAATGGGAATATATCTACTCAAGGCAATTATAATTAAAAACAAGGGAATTACAATCAACAATAACAGTACAATTAGCATATGCATCCACAACAAGGCCAAATGTATCCACACCAAATCTAGACACAGCTACAACATTCTTCAATATTGAATCAGCATGGTCAAGAACATCGACGAAAACAGTACATGCAGACTTCTCCTTCTGACCTGTTAACAGCTCTTGAGGCTCTAATGAGGGAACATATGACTCGTACAAAAACTATTGTGCATGGGAATTTATCTTCTATTAGGGTGTTGGAAGCAAAATTAGGACAACTTGCTTCGAATCTAAATATTCGACCACCAGGCACACCACCTAGTGATACAAAAAATCCCAGTCAGAGGGGAAAAGAGCACTGCAAGGCTATCACTCTTAGGAGTGGTAAACAAACTGACAAGCCGACTACAGACTCTACTATAGTACCTCAAGATACTGGTGAAGTAACCCCTAGTGAGAAGGTTGAATCTGAAGAGCTTGTCGATGTACCAGATAAAGAAGTTCCATAAACTGTCACTCAGATACCTAATGTCCAACCCTCGAAACTGTCAGTGCAAATAAAGGTGTCAATGCAATCAGATTTTTCTCCACCTTTTCCTTTTCCACAAAGATTTAGGGAGGAGCAGGATAAGCAGTACCAACAATTCTTGAACACACTGAAGCAACTTTAGATCAATATTCCTTTAGTAGACACTCTTGTGAAAATTCTGAATTATGGGAAATTTATGAAGGAACTCTTGTCCAAGAAGAAAAAGGTCAGTGATATGGAAACTATTGCACTAATAGAGGGTTGTAGTGATCTTTTGACAAATAAGTTGCCCCCCAAAATAAAAGATCCTAGGAGCTTTACTATCCCATGTTCGATTGGCAACCATTATTTGGGTAAGGTTTTATGCGACTTGGGAGCTAGCATCAACCTAATGCCGCTATCAACTTTCAAAAAGTTGGGAATTGGTCACATGAAACCTACTGTAGTGACATTGCAACTAGCTGATTTATCTTTGGCTTAACCTGAAGGGAAAATTAAAGATATCTTAGTTCGTGTGAATAAATTTATTTTTTCAACTGATTTTATCATTCTTGACTGCAAGGCAGATAAAGAGGTTCCCATTATCTTGGGACGACCATTTTTAGCCACTAAACAAACTCTGATTGATGTTTACAAAGGTGAACTAACCATGCGACTTAATGATGATCATGTTACCTTTAGTGTTTTCGAATCTATTGAAGGCAACGACAAAGAAGAATGCCATACTGTCGATGTGCTAGATGATCTAATTGCAGTAGAATTCAATGATCAATGTACAATACTTTCTAAAGAGTTTGCAGTGACATCTGACGATGAATTTGTAGAAGATTGTGATAGCATGGTTGAAGCTAATAATATTGAACTCAGGCATGGATGGCAGATCGAATCCTTAGACTTAGCCAACAGAACAACTCTAATTTTTAAACCATCTATCAACGAAGCTCTTACTCTAGAACTGAAACCATTACCTACTCACCTTAAATAAGTCTTTCTTGGTGATAATAATACTCTCCCAGTTATTGTCTTTGCAACACTGGATGTAGCTCAAGAAGAGAAATTGGTCCATATTCTTAAACAACATAAACAAGCTATTGCTTGGAGTATTGCCAATATCCGAGGCATTAGTCCATCTTTTTGCATGCACAAGATCAAGTTGGAAGATGAAGGTAAGTAATCGATTGAGCAACAAAGAAGATTAAACGAGAAGATGAAGGAAGTTTTTAAGAAAGAAATTATAAAATGGGTTGATACTGGAATTATTTACCCTATTGCTGATAGTACTTGGGTAAGTCCAATGCAATGCGTTCTTAATAAGAGTGGCATCACTGTGGTTAGTAACGACAAAGATGAATTAATTCCTACACTCATTCTTGCGGGGTGGCGAATCTATATGAATTATCACAAACTTAATGTGGCCATAAAAAGGACCACTTACCACTTTCTTTCATTAACCAAATGTTGGATAGGCTTGCTGGAAAAGCCAATCACTTCTTCCTAGATGGCTATTCTGGATACAATCAGATTATGATTGCACTAGAGGATCAAGAAAACAAACTACATTCACTTGTCCCTTTGGTACTTTTGCTTTTCACCGAATGTCTTTCGGTCTTTGCAACGCACCAGCCACATTTCAAAGGTGTATGATGGCAATATTCTCGGATATGATTGAAGATTCTTTAGAGGTATTTATAAATGATTTCTCAGTGTATGGGAATGATTTTAATCATTGCACTGACAATTTGGATAAAGTATTTCAATGATGTGAAGACATTTATCTTGTTTTAAATTGGGAAAAATGTCATTTCATGGCAACAGAAGGCATTGTGTTAGGCCATCATATCTCTCGTTAAGGAATTGAAGTCGACAAAGCTAAAGTGGAAATTATTGATAAATTACCTCCACTAAAAAATATGAAAGGTATTCGTAGTTTTCTTGGGCATGCGGGCTTCTACCAAAACTTTATTAGAGATTTCTCGAAAAATTGCAAAACCCTTATGCTCATTCCTAGAACAGAATTGAAAATTCTTCTTTGACGATGCATGTCTAAAGGCATTCATTCAATTGAAGACGCAGCTAGTTAATGCACCCATTGTCGTTGCATCCGATTGGTCCCAACCTTTTGAAGTTATGTGCAATGCATACAAAGTTGCTATGGGTGTTGTTCTAGGACAACATAAGGGAAAAATATTTCATGTCATTTATTATGCTAGCAAAACTCTTATAGAGGCTCAATCAACATTGAGATATCTTTTTGCGAAGAAGGATACAAAACCAAGATTAATACGGTGGAGCTTACTGTTTGAAGAATTCGACATCGAGATAAAATATCATAAGGTTTTAGAGAATCAAGTTGCAGATCATCTGTCTCGATTGGAAATTGGTAGCGAAGGTGGAAACATGCTTCAAATTGTCGACGCATTCCTAGATGAGAAGTTATTTGCTGTAGATGCAACCCTTTGGTATGCAGATTTGGTTAATTATCTAGTGTATGGAAAACTCCAATCGGGTGTCACTGGTCATAAAAAAGAAAGATTTCTTCGTGAAATAATGAAGTTCATTGGAATGAACTGTATTTATTTAAGGTATGCAATGAAAACATTATTCGGCGTTGTGTTCTAGAATAGGAGATGTTTTCAATCTTAAAGCACTGTAATGGTGCTCCTTATGAAGGCCATTTTGGTGGCATGGGAACTGCTGCTAAGGTTCTCCAATCAAGATTCTACTGGCCTTCATTATTCAAATACGCTTATAATTTTGTGAATCAATGTGATAGGTGTCAGCGCATTGGTTCTATATCTCGACACAATGAAATGTTGCAGCAGCCAATTATGGAGGTTGAATTGTTCGATGTTTAGGGTATGGATTTTATGGAACTATTTCCAAGTTCATTTGGAAATCATTATATATTAGTAGCTGTTGACTATGTCTCAAAGTGGGTTGAAACTGTTGCAGTCCCAAATGATTATGGAAAGATAGTACTTAAATTTTTTCACAAGCATATACTCACTCGCTTTGGCACACCAAAGGCATTGATTAGTGATCAAGGTACACACTTTCATTGCAACCAAGTGGCAGCTGCAATGAAAAGACATGGAGTCAATCATAGAATGGTTACTGCTTATCATTCGCAAACTAATGGACTAGTCGAAGTGTCGAATCGAAAACTTAAAAACATTCTTGAGAAGGTTGTGAACCCTTCAAGGAAAGATTGGCCTTCCCGACTGGATGACGCTTTAGGGGCTTTGTGGACAACATACAAAACTCCATTAGGAATGTCGCCATAGCAATTGGTTTTGAAGAAAGAAATATGGGCAATTAAACAAATGAAAACGCTGCAATTTACAAGGAAAAGACCAAACGCTGGCATGACAGAATTATTTTGCAGTGACAATTTATCACGGGTTAACAAGTTTTATTATTCAATTCTAGACTGAAACTGCACCCGGGTAAATTGCGCTCTCGTTGGTCTGGACATTTCGAAGTTGTCGAGGTATTTCCTCATGGTGTAGTCACAACCAGATATTTATATGATGGACACCAGTTCAAAGTGAATGACCAGTGATTGAAACATTATCTTGGGAATATTGATCCACAGTAGGTAGAGACCATTAAATTGGTCGAAAAAATTTAATTCTTATGAAATTTATTATGTCTTTTATTTTTGTTTCTGTTCAAGTATGTTTTATTTTTTTATTTCTATTTTTTTGCAGAATAATTAGGTACTATTGTCGACGCACTTGGGCTCTATTGTCAACGTAGTTCGTACTATTGTACTGTCACTTCTAACTCAACAAGAATGAGGGCAGCTCAGAATTCAGATCCCACCGTTTGATTAAAAGTCACCTAGCCATCTGATCTATCTGAGTAGGCGCAATTCTCATTGGACGTAATTATTCCCGCCAGCTATTTCCCTTTAGAAAATTACATTTTTCCATCTTCTTCTTTCACTCACTATAAACCCCTCTTCACTGTGCCGATTGTGAAACACCCAAGAAGCAATTTTTTTTTCACTTTATCTTCCCCTAAGTTCATACCTTTAATCCTTTAAACCATATTCACTCCACAAAACAAGCAAAATATGGCAAGAACAAGAGGATCAATCAAGAAAGCCACTAAGCCTGTTAAAGAACACTCATCATCTACAACTGAAGTTCGTAAGTCAAAATCCTATATGCCAACAGAGAAAAAGAAGCCGGTGATCTTTTTAACGAAAGTAGCCAAAGATCGATTTCAAAACAACATCTTAAAGTGAAACTTCCACCCAAAATAGGGCATTCTCCTTTCACAACAGCAAGATTTGGGCAAACAAGTATCCAGAACCATCTCTAAGTTGAAGTGGGCGACTTTTTGCACGATCTTGGAAGTTATTCTCCTTCATTGGTACGTGAGTTTTACCCCAACCTTTATTACCATGAGTTGGAGTTTATCTTTGTTCGAGAAGGTTTAATCTTATGGGACGCTACAAAAATCAATAAACTGTACAACACTAAGGTAGATGTCGATGAACACTCCAAGTTTATTGAAGATATCACAGATGAAAAAATGGGCTTGTTGGTGAAAGATTTATATGTCGAATGAGCATTGTGGACAGGTTCACATCAAAAGAATTATACGATGTATTGCCGCCTTTTGACACTACAAAGCAAAATCTTGTTTCATTTTGTCAACTGCAGGCTATTGCCCTCTACTCATAGCACCACAATCAACCTTGATAGAATGTGCCTCATACATTCAATTGTCAAGGGCAGAAAGATTGATGTCGGTGCAATACTCCACCAAGAAATTGATGACTGCGCCACAAGGCAAAATGGAATTTTGGTTTTCCCATCGTTGGTGATGCTACTGTGCCAGCAGAAAAGGATCGTACCTCGTGATGATGAAGAGATCTTGGAAAAAAGGGTCCGATCAATGAAGCATCTATTGAAAGAATGACCTATGGCAAAGATACTCCGACAATGAAGGAGGCAAAGACTAGCAAGACAAGGAAGGGCAAAACCAAAGTAGAAAGCAAGAGAATAAACTTGACTACAAAGACATCATTGTTACACAAAATGAAGGATATCGAGAAGTTGGCCAAATCTATCAGCAATAAGTAGATCAGGCATGTTGCTACAATAGAGGATATGGACAGATCACAAATTTTGTTCTACGCTTATACCAGAGCCTATAACAACTCTATTGTAGCCACATTATGCCAGTTAAGCCCGACCCAACTCACAAAATTTCCAGTATTCCCACCAATTATCCGAGAGTATGAACCCTCCTCCGATGAAGATGACCTAGGGGATCGAGATAGATCGGTAGAATCTCCTCCCATTATGCACGTCTCTGATGTTGGGAAAGAAGAGGAATCAAGGGACATTGAGGAGCACATGCGAAGGATTGATAACCTGGTTGAGGGTGAAATTATTGCTGGTAAAGAGACACCTATTGTTGAGGAGGAAGTTGTTGTGGAAGAAGAGTATATCCGTGTTGAAGTTGTAAACGAGAAGGTAAAAGAAGAAAATATTGAGACAAAAGCTGTTGAAAAAGAATCTGTTGAGGACAAGAAGCAGCTGATAATGCCGAGGCAGAGCCGAAACCTGAAGAGCTATTCGAGGATCGTGCAAAGCCCAAAGAAAAGAAGAGAAAGCACTTCAAAGATAAAAAGCATAAGAAGGAGGAGAAAAGAGGAGGAAAAAGAAACATCGTGCAGCCACATTAATGGCCGAGGAAAACTGAGTTAGTTTATTTTAAGTTTTAGCTATAGTATTCATGCATTACATGTAGCTGTAATTTTCATTTCATTAGTGAACATTGTCGTTGCATTGTTATTATCATCGCATTTTAATCTTAGTGCATTGGGGACAATGCGAACTTTAAGTTTCAAGGAATGCATATGGGAAATGGAAATACACCCACATTTCAAAAAAAAAAATTTGAAGCATGCAAGGTTTATTTGTGGTTAATGCAAATGTGTTAAAAAAATGTTGTTACATTCGATGCTTAATTCTTGAATCATGTGAACTATCAATGAATGAGTTGGATAAATTTGATTGGATGATGTATCTTCAATTCTTTGATGAATGATTTAGGTTGCATTAGTAATGGATGGCTAGTAGCATTCTTTGAATCTTGAATGAATCTGCCTCTACTCATATGTATATATAGTTAGGAATAAGTGACACTCCAAAGTGGGAATATTGTGAATTGCTAAAAAGAGAACACTCCAATGCAAGCGTTAGAAAAATGAATCTAGCCAAAGAATGTCGCTGCATGAGTGTGTGTCAGCACAAATACGTACTTCCTAAGGGTTTGTTACACCCCATCTTTACTTCTCAGGAACAAGGGTACAGTAATTCAATGATATCCCTTATTCACAAAAAAAAAGAAATATATATACAATAAATGTTGTATTGGTAGATAGAATTTAAAATTTGAAACATGATGCTGGTTTTGATAAAGATGCAATCTTAGTCATTCATACTTAGGTATTGTCGATGTAATATTTTCTCATTTGAATATGAATCATTCATTGGGATTTTAGGTGATTCAAGTTGCTAGAATGATCATTTGCCTTAGTGAATTCTTGTGTAGCCTCGCCAGTTTCTATTTCACTTGAGGACAAGTAAAAACTCAAGTTTGGGGGTGTGATAGTACTAGAAAGAACATATGTTTTCTCCCTACTTATTGGTTCATTTGTCCCCGTTTAGTTATCTTTAGCACATATTTTAACATTTCAGTTTAGTAATTTACATTTTATGACTCAGTGGATCTTAACTTAGTTATCCTTAATTTTGTCATGTTTTGGTACTGATGTCGCTACATGAGTATTTTCAGATTGTGCCCAGAATTGTCACCGCATCTGACAGCTATTTAGATAGGAAAAAAATGCGTGAGCTGTCCAATCTAGTACAACTCACTTGTACGTATAGAGGCAGCATAATTCTGACGATATGACACCTGGGCTATTTAGGAAAAAGAAAAATATTCACATAAAAAGGAAAAAAAAGGCTTTTTAAATGATTGTTTTCTTCAACCTATCTTTAAATCTTTCGATTATGGCAGCTTAAGTCTCCTACAGGTGAACCAACATGAAAGGGATGCAGACCAGCTTCTGACGAGGAGCCCTGAGTCTGACATAAGAGGGAATAGAGAGAATCAAGTCGAGTTGTCTAGGAATAGTATTCTCCACTTATTTCTTTTATATTTCTTTTCTAACGATAGTGATTACTTTCTATTTCATGTTAGTATAGAAGTACACATAATTTCTAGGTTAAATATTATTTTATTCAGTCTTGCTTCTACTGTTTAATCTTTGGGTTTGAATGTTTTTAGCACAAAAGTGTTATTGCGGTCACTGACACTGGAAGGTGCAATGACAGTTCAAGCTAACAAGCATGACAATTGAAGTTGCTTAAGGATGAGAGGAATTTAATCCACTTGTTCTTAATAGTGTTCCATTGCCAACATCGGAAAGTGAGGTTAATGTGCATGTTTAATTCTTAGATTAAATATAAAGTTAAGTTTGGTAAGATATTCATTGCAATTTAATGCATCGACAATCACCTATCCTTTTATACCTTGTGAGCACTTAGCATTCTGTTGAATATTCACATTGGGGATCACAGTTTATCATTATCATATTTTATCTTATTGTTTTCAAGTAATTGCTTTGACACCTACTCTCACAATTTATTTTGTTTCCATCCATTTATTGCACTGATATGTATAAATAAAAAATAGTCATCCTTATGGGATCGATATCCAATAGACTCATATTTGTCTACTATACTTGCATCGACAGTGTACGCTTGCACATTATTCCTGTGATGTTAAACAGTCGATCAACGGACATCATCAAATCACCACTGCAGGGTTCATTATCATATCACATATTTTCTCGACACTTTGCCCGAACCCCTTTATCACCAACCTTCTTTGTCATGCATCACTCAATTAACATAACAGACACATTTACATAGATTTCACTCATACCCATAATAGAATCATACTTCCCGACACATAATTTCCATTGCATGCTTACCACTCATCGTCTTATTCATGCAACACATCATACACTTCATTACATACATAAAGATGTTTCACGGGAAACTCACACATACACATACATACAACAACTCCTCAAGAAGATATGCACAACTACATTGACATCAACCATGCAAAGAATCATCATAAATAACGTACAGGAGTCAGGTTTAGAGACTCATCAAAAACCCACATTTACCTCAACCCGAAACTTCTGTTTCCATTTTCCTTCTTAAACCAACAGCAGCAACTACTTAAAAGATCATGGAATTTCCATTAGAATCCCCATTACAAATATTTTACTAATGTTTCAACTATGTGTGACCCCCCATAAAAGGCCTTCCTTTTTCACCCTATCGTTCTTACATCTTTTAACATCCTTACTCTTCAACAATCATAACATACAGAGCTATAAGACTTACCAGAAGGTTGAACCATCCATTGATTAAACGAAATCTTAGCTCAATCTTAATGAAGAAGAAGAGAACGTTTAGGTTAGAAAGAAAGACCATAACGTCGAGTAGAAAGAGAAAATCATTTGGAATGTCCCCCTTCCCCTTCACTTTATAATATACTCCAGGTCTCCCTGATTTCTCTACCAAATTTGGGGATAGGTAAAAGAAAATTTGCACATTACTGTTTGACTTGTTATGGGGAGGGTCAAATCAATCCAATTGACCCCCAACTAATGTCGTTATGAGAACCAACTTGAATAGTGCTCATGCAAATCGAGAGTACTATACCTTGGCGGTGACTTGCGTATGGCATAATCTTAAAGATAATTAAGTCTCCTATATCTTTCTCATACACTTGGTAGGTTCTTCATGCTCAGCCAAAACTTTGGGGCATACTCTTCCTTAGGCATACTCTTTTTTCACTTGAAGATACCCTGGAATTAAATCCTTAGATATCGCCAACAAACGAATACTTTACGCTAGCATACACCAATACTCTAATTCGCCAGCAAGCCAGTAGGGTGGCAGATTATGTTACCATAGTGTGCCAAAATAGTTAACATGCATACCTCACTACCCTTTTTGGATTCACCATTTTTTGGGTTGTGACACTATCAAAATCATGGCTCCCATCTAATTCTTCATCCTCTTCGTTGTTATTATTTGATGATCCCACCTCATTTGATCTAATGCTTATAGCTGACTATTTGTTCAAATCGAATTCAACATTCTTGCCCATTTCATCAACCCTCCAACTTGCTGAATCCTTAATCCCCAATTACACTTTTCAATTCCCTATTCCCCAAATACATTATCAACCATCAAATATCTACTATTTCTTCCACTCAATTGTGAATATTGGAAACAAACGCAAACCCTTCACTAGAAAATGACAATGGCAAATTTTCTTTTCCCACACTTGCCTTTTCTTCCATTTTGACTAGCATTCGGAGTTTTACATTTACTTTTGTAGATACTATTCCAAGGCACTGCTTCATCTATGCTTTCATGAAAATAAAAATTTTCAAATGCTATGGAAAGTGTATAATGTTATCTCCCAGAATTGAATGAAACTAGTTGAAACAATTTTGTAGGTTACTTCCTATAATGCGTGGCATCATCGACGGGCCAATACACCTCATTTTACTCAACAACTAAGATGTTTCGAATCGCACCACTAAAATTTACACGATAAACACACCACAAAATAAGACTATTATAAGAAAATGATTGTATATAAGATTCTAATTAAATTCTGGCCACATAATTGTAGCCACAATTTCCAAAGAAATTGAAGATATATAATCCATTCAAATCTTGATCGATGAAAATCAAAGAAGTGCACACAGCACATGTGACATGTTATGGGGAACAGAAATAGCTAGGCAGTTTTCAGTCTTTGCTCATATCAATCTTATACTCCATAAATACACAGCGGCTCTTGAAGTCGTCAGAAAATAAAGAAACATGTCTATAATAACGTTAACAGACTTGGAAACTACGTGTTTCCGCCTCTAACTGCCCTTAATTGCCAGCCTTGCACTCTGCACTCTGTACTCTACGTTATTGCAGAGCAGAGAGCTAATGTCTACATTTCCCACTTTCCCATCACCATTGAACAGCTCGCCCTTTCATCTGTCTCAGCAACATGCTATTTAACTGCTAACTACTAGCCCAGGCCTGCTTTATCAGGCACCAAATGTTCCATCACTTTTAATTACCATTAATGTTGTGAATGAAACCCAAAACTAAAAGCCATGTAAATTTTTGGTGAATGTGGATTCCTTACCCTTAAACGCATGATGTTTCCCCCCCACCACCCAATACCCTGGCGCA
Organism: Gossypium hirsutum; assembly: GCF_007990345.1. Lineage (NCBI taxonomy): Eukaryota > Viridiplantae > Streptophyta > Magnoliopsida > Malvales > Malvaceae > Gossypium > Gossypium hirsutum. Next base: position 41,369,005 of record NC_053444.1, read on the forward strand.
TGTTAGTAGGTCCCATAGCTTACCCCAAAGATACTCTCTTCATAAATCAACCACCACATGATCCTAACCCCCCCACCCCATGTTCTTATTGCCCACTTATTCTCTTCTCTCCCTTTCTTCGTTTTTTTTATTGCATATTCTTCCTAAAGAAACCCATGAACATGTACCTTATATCTATTAATATTCATCCTGATTAGGGTTTCCAAGTACTTCCACGATTCCAAGCAAAACCCCATCAGTTCATTAACATATATATCCATCCGCCATAATCATTTTACAATTATCACTGGATCCCTTTCTTTATAATCCGTCTTTAAAAAATTAGTATGGGGGTATTATAGGGCAATATATATGCAAATTATATAATACCAGTACTAATAATAATGGATAGAAACAGTTTTATAAGTACAAAACCCTCTTCTTTTCCAGTACTAGGTAAGCTTCTTAACATGTACCGAACCAACATAGCTATAATTTAAGGTGCATAATACTTGTATATCTAATTGTCTTTTAACTGATGTATACATATACACTATATTCCTATCATCTTTTCTCTTCCAACTAAGATATTTCATATCTTTTGCTGTTTCTGTTTCTAATTTCTAGTCTTCTTTTTTTTTTCATCTCTTTATTTTTATTACATATGGTGATAATCGAAGGCACTAAGCGGATCAAACACTGCTTTAGCGTGTTTGGAAACCATGATTTCAGAGGCAGCCCAAAGCTTTGCAGCTTCGTTGGAATTCGACCCCAGTTTGGATGTCCATGCTTCGTTGCAGTCTGCAAAGTATTTCCCACTTATATTTAGCAGTCTTGGATGCGTGGCGACGTAACAAGTCGTGGCAGCTGCCTGTACCATCGACAAATGAAAGCCCATTGTCCATCAAAACCACCCACTTCAACTCTCATTAATCAAAAGCTTTAATTACTTAAGATATATTAGTTTACCTGAGGGATGGTTTTCAGGAGCTTGGAAGCCAAAAAGAAAACCAGATCTGCAGGTTAATATATATTAGATTTTAACCAGAGAGAGTTGAAAGTTGAAAACATTAAATAAAATCAAATGGCATCTTCTATATGTATATACCTGTTATCAAGCCCTCACGTTCCCTGGTGAGACGGGTTCTAACAATACCTGGATGAACACAGTTCACAGTCACGTTGGCATCCACTTGCTGCATTATTGAGGGGGAAGAAAAGATTAACAAGGCCAACATTTTCGAGGAAAATATAAAAACAAAGGAAAACAACAAAATTTCACTTTTATGACCAAATATATAATGAAAAAGATTATTAGTATTACCTTCAGTCTCTGGGCAAGCTCCTTGGTATGCAAAACGTTAGCGAGCTTCGAGAGAGCATAAGCACGTGTCGCATCGTATTGACTGGGAACAGACAGCCAGACAAAAAACAGACACATGAATTAAAAATCGATAGGAAATGTCAAATCCAAAAGAAAAGAAAAGAAACCCAATCTTCTGAAACAATCATTTACTCCTATACTATGTTCGATTCTGTTACTGTTAATTTATCATTCTTCACCTTTTGCTTCTGGATATCTGGCCTATATATCGGATCATATCGCCAGAAAACCACCCATGGATACTCGACGACACATTCACTATTCTTCCTGGAACACCTGTTTGTTTAGCCGTCTTCATCATCGTGTTTAGCAACAACTTCGTCAACAAAAAATGACCTAAAAATCACATACCATAAAGTATGACCCATGTTTAGTAAAATAAATACAGGTATAAGATACAATTACGTTGAGTAATAATTACCAAGATAATTAGTGGCAAATGTCATCTCGATTCCATCCTCGGAGATTGCATGTTCATGCGCAAACTTCCCGGCATTGTTTCTGATATCAACAACAAAAAAAAAAAAGCTTAGGTTTCTAATTAAAAAAATAAAGTAGGAATTAAGGAAACTAAGGGATTAAAGAGTTTACATGAGGATATTGACTGGCAAGTTAAGAGACTCCAACTCCGATACAAAATTTCGAACAGAAGTGAGTGAACTAAGATCAAGAGCCATGACAATAATTTCTGACTCAGGAAACTCGGAAACTATCCTAGCCTTTGCTTCCTCAGCGGCTTTAAGGTTCCGAGCTGGAAGCACCAACCTCGCTCCTCGTTTGGCCAACACTCTGGCCGTCTCAGCTCCGATCCCCGACGTCGCACCTGTTTCAGTTCAACCACCCACGATCAAAACCCAAAAAGGAAAAAAAAAGGAAGTTTAGCCTCAGGCCGTTGAGGATTCATCAAGTACCTGTGATGATGACTGTTATAGAGCGGAGATCAGGGCAAGTCTCGGTGACTTCCTCGGCGGTGGACTTAGAGCCGAAGCCGCTGACTCCTGTTGAGCCGATCAGGTACTTCAGAGTCTCTAGCATTTCAACTTCCTTTTTTTTTCTTTTAGATATGATACAATTTTTGAGAGTTTAAAGTTGGGTGAAGAACACACAAAATGACGTAAAAATCATTTAAGAAAAACAAACAGCAATAAAGGGGTTTGTTTACTCTTGTGGGATTTAAGGTTTACTATAGAAAGAAAAGATTATCAGAAATGAAAGTTTTAGGGGAAAGGAGCTAAAAGCTAATCTGTTTCAAGGACAAAAGAGAAAGTGGGATCGGATTTTATAATGGAGCTAGCTTTGGTGGGGGAGAATCCAATTGAGAGAACGAGAGAGAGAGAGAATGGATTATATGTTTGTCATTTGATTGATTATATTTAACGAAAATTAACTAATTAATTAAATTATGCATGATTAGGATTTAATGGTGGTGTTTATTTTTAATAAAAATGATTAAATTATTTACTAGTATTAATTGATGATCAATGGGGTTATTTTACTGGTGATTCCTATAATTGGTTGGAAATGATCCGCATTGTTGGAGAATTTTAGGCATAGTTTATATGGTCAAAGAGGCACAACAAATGATGGAGTGCACCCTTCGCTTTAAAAATTTTATTGCCTTCATATGTAGTAACTACAACCGACCTGCTCTACCATCGGCACAATCTCTACATGGGTTAGTTCTAAACATGTTCTAGAATATTCATCCAACTCCCAAGTTACACTCAAAATTTGAGAGATTTTATGTAAAATATTAAGTTTGAAAAATGGATTTTGACAAAAAAATTAGGCGTATTTAAAATATGGGTCAAGCTCTGGCTTGAACTTTTAAGGCTCGAACTTGGCTCGATTCACTTTTAAGTTTATAATGTTTTATATTATGTAATATTTTCTATATTATGTAATTTATAATGCATAAATATTAAATCTATAATAATATATGATACTATTATAATGTAAACATTAAAAATGTTAAGATAATTAAATATAAAATTTTACTAAATAAAAAATTATAAAATATTAAATATTAAATATTAAATTAAAATAATATAATTACATTTTAATTTTTTTTAAAATAATATGGGTGGACCTAAAGTGAGTTTTGTTTAGCTATTTATAAATATAGGCGGGCTTGAGCAAAATTTTAAACTCATATTTCGGACTGGGTCGAATTAGGCAAGAATAAAGTGTATTAATATCATGCCTAAGCCCGACCCAAGTCTAGTCAGACTTGGCCTACAAACATCTCTAGTTGGCTCAAATGATTATTTAATTAATAACTTACGATTTTATTAAAATTTAATTTTTGTAATATTTTAATATATTTTATCTTAATATATTTAAGTACGAGTTTAGAGAAAATTTTAACAGAAAAGAATACACTTTATTTTTATCATATTACTTAATTGATATTTAAAAATATTTAAAAATTAATTTAGAATTATTAGTTACAATGCTTTTTTAAAATATTTAAAAATTAATTTAGAATTATTAGTTACAACGCTTTTTAAAAAAATTGAAATAATTTTAGTGGCTCTAAAATAAAGTTATAACTTGAATAAAAGTTTTAGCATACTCATTATTAATAAGTCAAAATAACTAATAATTAAGATTAAAATATTTTTTTAATTTCTAAATTATTTTTTATTTTTTATAAGTAAACCTTTGTACTTTTGTGTTTATTAATGTAATAAAACAAATTTAAAACTTAAATAAAAGTCTAAGTACATAAAAAGAGATTGATTTTATCTTTTAATTATCCAGTAATTGGTGTTAAAGTTATATATTAATTAAAATTTAAGTTTATATCTATAAATATTATCTAATAGTAGCATTTAAAAAAAAGTTAGTAACAACGAGAATGAAAATTATTAACATTAATAAGTTAATAATATCTCAAAAAGAATGGAGCATTATAGTAAAGTAATGGTTCTTCGAAGATGAAGTATTAAATCATAATCGAATGACAATATTATATTAAAATTTTAAGGTGAGGAAATATAATATTGTGTTATTTTTTTATTAAGTTATGAAACAAATACTGTTTTATACTTTATTTTTTTCTTATTATTATTATACATGAGGTTGTAAGATGAGAAAGATTTAGAAGTGTTTTTTTTTTTTTTGCAAAATAAGATGTCAATAATTATTTTTAATCACCATTACTAAAAGGGTTTATTAATTTCATGTAAATATCTTTTACATTATATTAATTTAATGTAAATATTTTTTGTACTTATCATTATAATCACTATTATAACTGATGCATGTTATTTTATTTTTTATGTTAATTTAATATTATAATTTACTTTTTAATATAATTTTAAATTTCTATATTATTTTCAAATTCTTTTTATTTAATATTGTTTAATTTAGATATTACTTACATTAAATATGTTATATATTATTTATTTTTTAATTTATAAAAAATAAATGTGTTTCTTCACCTACAATGGAGTTTTCATTTTCTTTTAACTTAGAATATTGATTCAACCAAGTCAAGTCTTATAAAAAAAAAGTAATTTATTATTATTCTACTTTACTCATTGATTCATGAATGGCAAGTCCATAAATCTTTTTAGTTGAAAAAGTAGAGATTACGAGGAATTTGAAGTTTCAAGTTTAAGTCTTCTATGCTTAAATATTATATCTTATTTTTTTATCAGGTTTATTTTTATTTTTAAAATTCAAATGTATTCTAATTTTTAATCCTATTATTTTGAATATGTATCAAGAGTGAAGCGAAAAAGAAAGTTTGAGGGCGGAATTAAATTGTATATTTTTACGATAGTAAAATTATAGTTTCACTATTTTAGTAGTCTATATTTTTATAATTTTTAAATGATTAAATCAAAATTTTATCATTTTTGAAGATTAAAGTGTACTTTTACTATTGCTAATTTAAAATTTTATAAATTATAAAAAAACTTAAGTAAAAAAAATTATTTTAAGAGATTGGGGCTCTACCAATCCTGATTTTAGCAATGACATGTATTATTTGTGATTATATCTATACTTATAAACTCCTTAAAAACTAAAAAATCATCATGAAGATTAAATGGTGCTAATATTAATCATCAAGATTGAATGGTGAAATTTTTACCTTAGTATTGGTGAGATTGGAAGCCCTATTTTCCCACATTTGGTGATTTCAGTCTAGGTTTGATTAGTTGAGCTTTTATAGTAAAAGAAAAAGACCATACATGATTGTAAATATATATAAAGGAGAGGTTCTCATCACTTCTTTTTAAGTGCTTAATATTTCTTTTATAGTAAATATTTCAAATATGGGTTCAAAAAAGTCCACATGGACCTCTTTTATTATGCAAGAGTAATTAGAGTCTATTGGAAAGTTGTTTTGATCTTATCAAGAAGAAGATGACAAAATAAGGGAAGAAATTTTCAAAAATGTGGCATATACATAGCTTAGCCTATTTACAGAATAAGTTGGGGGGGGAGGGATTTCTAATTAAAAAAGCCAGTCAAGTATTGAGTGAACCGGTGGGTTTTGGGTTGGGCAAGCGTGAACCGTTAGTAGTAAGGGATGAAACAAAAGAAACGGTGGCACGAGGGCCTAGGTAAGAACGTCAAAGAGGAATCATTCGCACGTGAGATGAGATGAGGGTCAATTCTAGAACGCCTCGAGTGTAGCAATTCCTCGGGATGTAGAGCTTACCATTTGGTCAATCATTTTTTGCATTCCCCCATATTTCTCTCATTCAAACCTCCATTTTCTCTTTTTATTCAATGCACTTTAAAACTATTCATTAACATGTATCTTAATTTTATTTATGAATTTTGTGACAACACTAATGATTTATGTTGTTTAAATATTTGTTGACTAAATTTCGAGTTCAATTTTAAATATTATCTTTCACCTTTTGATCAAAAATTAACATTGTATCTTATAATATAATATATAAATTTTAATTTAATATAATTACATATATAAAAATTTTTAATTTTAATTTAATTGTATACTTTTAAGATGTATATATCAATTTATTTAATGTTGAATTAATATAATAATTTGTATGAGAAATATGTAAATGTAAAATGATATTATGTTGATAACAGTATTAGTAATTTATGAAAATTAAATCAAATCAAAATATATATAATTGTATAAAATAGAAATTCATGTATTAATTAAAAATAACATTTTAATATATTAACAAAAGTAATATTAATTAAAAAATAAACTTAATTAGATAAAGCCATAGTAATATTCATATATTTCTTTTATTTATATTAATTTATAATTGTTATTGTAACACCCAATTTTTATCCCGGATACAAAAAATAGTCCCCAAAGAAACAGTCCATTTACAAGTAGGCTCGTATGGCCCAATTAATAAAACAAATAAAGGCCCAATCTACGGTGGCCCAAATTACAGACAGAAACCCTAGGATTTCAATAGCGCCGCAACCATCGCCAAGGGCCAAATCTCAATGCAATCGCCTGCAAACACAAGGAAGGAAAGAAAAATCAGGGAATCAAGATCAAATCAAATCAAATCAATATGGATAGATTTATTTCCTCATTTTTATTTTTATTATGGCTATAAAATAGCCCTGAATACACTGTAACAAGGACCCGAAATCAAAATCAATAAAAAGAAAAAAACAATTACTTTCAACAAAGCAATACCAAGATTAAAATCAGTCCAAAAGGTTTACATTTTTTCGCCTTTCTTACTTTTATGTTTATTTTTATTTTATTTTATTTTCACCTGCATGTAAAGAAAATCAAAATAAAAAAGGAAAGAAATCACCTGCTTTTGGTTTCTGAATCACCGTGGGAAGGAAGAGGACTGTCTCCGATGATGGACGGCTAGAATCCGAAAGGTTTCTAGGGCATTTTTAGTTTTTTTAGTCGATTTTGAGAATTTTGAGCCCAGATCTAGGCTCAAGAGTGTTGGAAAGACTAGATTTGAGATTTTTTCTTTTCCGGCCACCACATAAGGCGGAGCCGGCGCCGGAGATCGGCGGCCGGCGCGGTGGCTGGTGAAGGGCCGATGACCGTCCGATGATCGGAGGACCAAGAGGCTGAGAGTGTTTTTTGAGAATTTGGTTTTTTTTAATGTGTTTTTAAAATGAAATTTTGTTTTAATTTTAGGCTTAAATAGCAATTTGAAAACGGCGCCGTTTTAAAGGGGAGGATCCGTGCGTCGACTCGACCCGGACCCAGGATCCGCGTGTTTTTATGTGGAGGGGCAAATTGCGCCTTTAGCCCCTCCGCCTTTTAATATATTTTCAATTAGGCTTATTTTTTTTTAAAATTAGCCCTTTAATTCATTTTTGATTTCAATTTAGCCCTGTTTGAACGGCGTCGTTTTAGAGGAGAAGGGAAAATTTCCCTTCCAGCCCTCTATATAATTCGCGCGTTCAATTTAGACCTCTGAACTTCAAGTATTTGCAAATTTGTCCTATATTTTTATTTATAGTTCAATTTAGTTTGTTTTCTTTTCTTTATTATTTCTTTATTATTTTATTTAGTTTTTTTTCTTCATATATATATAGTTTTACATATTTATATGTATATTTTTAATGTAATGTATTTTTTTCATTATTTTATATCAATACGTATATGTTTATTTTATATATATACATATTAATATTTTTAGCCATTTTTTTATTATATGCGTGGTATATATATTTTTTACTTAAAACCAATTTGGTATATTCATATATTTATACGAATATTTTTTCATAAAAATGCTAATGTATGTTTTTTTATATACTCTATAATATTTTTATTTTATTTTATTTCCCTTTATTTTCATGAATGCATTGATGTTATATATATGAGTTTCATAGCCTAAGATTGCATATATTAATTATATGTATGTCTTTTAATTTCAATACATAAATTATGTGCCTTTTATTCTTTATATTTTGTTTATTTTTTCATTTATATGTTTACATTATTTTTATGCCATTGTAATATTTGTTATTGCATTGTATAATTACTGTAGCACCACATTTTTTACTCGATTTCAAATTTTTTTTTAAAATTGAAGTAATGCTCGTATTTAGGATTTTCAAGGAAATTGAGCCCTATCGTATTGGGTTCCGATTTTCTTCGTTAAATTTAACAATCGGGCATTTCTCTTTTTAATCAAAAAATAAGAACTCATTATTGGGAATTCAACACGTTGTGTCCTAACGTATTGGATGTGACGTATTGATTTCTCGAAATGAAGATTTTTTTTAAATAATAATAAAGGAAATATTCCGAGTTTGGGGTTTTAAAGGAATTGTGCCCTAACGTATTGAGTGTGATTTCTTAAATCTTGGATAAATGGATATTCTTTTAATTTTTTTCATTATACGAGTATTCTGACCTAATTCATTTTGGAGGAAATTAGAATGTTGTGCCCTAACGCATTGGGTGTGGCATTTTTGCTTCTCTGAATTGAGAAAGGTCTTAATACGTAACGTTTTAAGTTTTTAAAGATTATTTTTTCAAATTTTCGACATTAAGACATTAATTAATTAACTAGGTACCAATTTTTGGGCGTTATAAGGGTGCTAATCCTTCCTCATACGTAACCGACTCCCGAACCCATTTTCTAAAACTCGTAGACCAAAACCATTTTTTTAGGTGATCCAATCACACCTCAATAAAAGATTGGCGGCGACTCTCAATTTTCATTTTTTAAAGTCGACAACCTAAAATCTTTGTTTTTCAAAAAAAATGGTTTCGACAGCTTGGCGACTCCACTGGGGACTTTTTTAAGAGAGTCAAGCCACAAAGTTGATTAACTTTTGTATTATGGTCGAAAAATATTTTTTGACATCCTCTTGCATTCATTATCTTCTTGTTTAAATATTTTTTTGCATTATCCATTTCATGAGTTGAACAATTTTTACCCTCTTAAGTGGGAGTGAGAAGCTATGCCTTCGTGAGGTTTTCACCTCCGTATAGGATAGTGGATCGCTTTCGGGATACATCGGTACCTATGCCTTCGTGAGATTTTTATCTCCGTATAGTCATAGGGAAAATGTGTCCCCCTGAACCGAACTTGATCTATATGAGCCTATAATGGGTGAGGATTAAGGAATATGCTGGTTCGGGTACCTTTACTTTAGAACCAAACCGCATATAATGAGCCTTAGGAGCTTACCTTAGGTAGAACCGCACTAAACCTTGGTAGATATCCGAATAGATGTTCTACTATTTCTTGATTATTTTCTATGTTTATATATGTTACTGACCTTTTGTGTTTTATTTTGATTGCATGACATGGCATATCATTTCATCATAAAAGACGTCAGTTCAGATTTGGTTGCTAGATAGAAAGCTTAACATGGAAAAAGGGTTTCTTGATAAAGTGGAGGACAATGCGGCTGTTCGAACTTGGTCTGAAATAATGCAACAGGAAAAGGGTGATAGTTTGGCCAATGGGTATGTGTCGGAATTATGGGATTTTACTCGCATCAGTGTGACTCAAAATAATTTGCAGTAGCTGAAAGAAATTTGGAATCAGTGGAATAATAAGGTTAGGCAGTTATTTTACGACAATTATGGGGACTTGCCTTATTTGCTTGATGTGAAGGTAGACAAATATTTATTTCGAGCCCTCGCCCAGTTTTGGAATCATGCTTACAGTTGCTTCACGTTTGGGAATGTTGATTTGGTGCCTACGAATAGAGGAGTATGTGGCTTTACTCCGATGTTCAAAGTTTCAAGTGGATAGAGTCTACTCAAGAGCGGTAAATGTGCCAACCTTTTCAAAGAAGTTGATAGGTATAACAGGGATGAGTGAGCAGTGGGTCGCTGCACGAGTTAAGCAAAAGGGGGACAACAAGTGTATTCCTTGGAGGAGCTTGAAAGATGCAATTCTTACACACCCAGACATAAGAAAGAGGTTAGATATTTTTGCTTTAAGTATATACGGTTTGGTTGTCTTCCCTAAGGCCTTGGGGCATGTGGACGAAGCAGTCACCGATTTATTTGATCGACTTGATAAAAAGGTTACACCGATTCCAGTAATTTTGGCGGAAACCTTCAGGTCATTGAGTGCATGCCGAAAGACGGGTGAGGGTAGATTTATCGGATGTGCGCAGCTTCTACTCGCATGGTTTCACAGTCATTTCTGGAAGGTGGATAAAGTTTCGTATCGGGTTTTCTCTGAAAATTATTCACCACTAAAGGAGATAGTCGCTACACCGAGGAGAGATGACATTTCAGAGGAAAAGTGGATGACTATTCTTCAAAATCTTCAAGAGGAAGATGTTGAGTGGAGAGCTCCTTGGTTACTACCAGATGAGATCCTATTTAGGTGTGGAGATTTCGATTGGGTACCTTTATTGGGCATTTGGGGTGCTGTTGGATATGCCCTATTATTGGTGCTAAGGCAATATAGGTCGAGACAGTTTATACCTGCGACTCAAGGGATAGTTGATTGTGAATTTTCATATAAAGATGATGGTTATAGAAAGAAGATTCAAGAAATGTCCAAGGCATTGAAACAGACTCGCCGAATGAAGAGGTTAGCTGTAGGGCCAATGACGACTCCTGAGTATTATGGATGGTGGGCTAGGAGGATTAATGATAACACACCCAAGATAAATCATGGGGACGACCAGTCAATAGAAGAGCATTTGCGAGTCATCCCTTCGGAATTGGAAATGGTAAAACAAGATTTTGAAAAGAAGAATGCGGATTTGGAGAAAAGGATAGAGCAAATGAAGACGGAAAAGATGAACTTGAGATTGGACATAAATGTTCAGAAGCTTGAGAATGAGAGATTGAAGAAAGAGAAAAACAAGGCTGATGAGGAACTGGGCAGTCTAAAGACAGATTATAAAAAGTTACGTTTGTCAATAAAAACTTCTGGGCTGGGAAAGACGTCAGACTAGTGGCGAGCAGAAATCTAAGAAGAAAAGGACAAGGCTGATAGATGGGAGCAGATATTTCAAGAGATGCAAAGGCGAAAAGGCCTTAGAAAAGAGTTTGTCAGAAAGCCAGAAGGAAAAGGGCGAGTTAAAGGAAAAGGTGATTGTGTTGGAAAGGTCTCTTCGTCAGTATCGAAATCAAAATTCTACGACAGAGTTGAAAGCACGCTTGAGTAAGATCGACGAAATGAAGGGAAGAATCGAAGAGCTAGAAACGATTTTGCAAAATTGTGAGATTCAGATCAATCACTTGAAAGAAAACGAAAGTCGTAATAATGAACAGCTTCACCACTTTCAGAGTCAAATTAGAAGCAGAGATCGTCTTATCGAAGAAGCTGTGGTCCAGATTCGAGAAGTAGCTGATCATATGCAGACTTTAGCAGTACAGGCTGACACGCTGAGTGTGAAGTATGAATTAGAATCAGATCGAGGCAAGAATTAGCTTTGTTACTTAGAAAGATTAGAGTTCTGGGTACTAGGGCAAAGTCTTACTTGTAATTCGCTTTATGTAAAGAAATTTGCTTTCTAGTAAGGTTTTCTTATATGGAATTGAATCAAAATTGACGTCTTTTTTATTTGCATTCATGCATTGCATTACTTCATATGCATTTAAAAACATCAAAAGATTCTAATTAATTTAAGTCATTCCTCAGTTAATCTGGAAACCAATCAAGCTACCAAACACTGCTACGGTACTCGATCCAAAACTAGAGACATGGACCAAAGGCTAGAACAGTTCCAGAAAGAAATGCAAGAGCAAATGAATGAGCAATTAGAGAAGATTCAACAAAAGATGATGGAAAAAATAATGGAATCTCAAGGGAGTATGATGGCTAAGTTGACTCAGTTATTGGCTGGAGGAGTTGACAAAGGAAAGGGATTGGAGCTCAGCAATGAAGAAGGAGACAATGAGGGACTTGTTTATTCCTCAGGACTTACTTCTCAACAAGCGGGGATATATCCGCGCAAATCCTCCGTTACTATCAAGCCTCATGGCGGTACTGAAACACCAATAAACTTCCAAGCTAGAGACAATCTTGCTAATCCTGTTATCCCAGACTTCGATGAGACAATCGAGAAAATGAATAATGAATTGCCAAAATAGCTCGAGGAAAAGTATAAATGGCTGGAGGAAAAACTTAGAGTGATAGAAGGTACTGAGAGTTACCATGGAATTGATGCCAGAGAATTGAGCTTGGTTCCAAGTCTGGTACTTCCTCACAAGTTCAAAATGCCAGAGTTCGAGAAATACAATGGGACTAGTAGCCCCGAAGCCCATATTACTATGTTCTGTAGGAGAATGACTGGATATGTTAATAATGACCAGTTGCTGATACATTGCTTCCAGGATAGCCTCACAGGGGCTGCATCCAAATGGTACAATCAACTAAGTCGTACCCAGATTAATTCATGGAGAGATTTAGCACAGGCATTTTTAAAACAGTACAACCATGTGACTGACATGGTACCTGATAGAATTACTCTGCAGAACATGGAGAAGAAGTCTGGTGAAAGTTTCAGGCAATATGCACAGAGATGGAGGGAGGTTGCTATCTAATTTCAACCATCTCTTCTAGAGAGAGAAATGACGATGCTTTTCGTTAATACATTGAAGGCCCCATTTATTACGCATCTGTTAGGGAGTGCTTCCAAAAGCTTTTCTAACATAATTATGAACGGGGAAATGATAGAAAATGCTATCAGAAGCGGAAAAATAGAAGCTGGGGAAGGTAGCAGAAGGTCAGCTTCGAAGAAGAAGGAGAACGAGGCTAACAACACAAGTTCATATTCAAAAACGATTACAGTCAATCAATCGGGGAAGATGGATGTTAACCAGTAGGGATCATCAAAGCAGAGATCTGACACAAGACAAAACACAGAGAAGCTTCAATTTACGCCAATCCCAATGTTGTATAGGGAGCTATATCAGAATCTATTCAATGCACACGTGGTTGCCCCTCACCACTTAAAACCCCTGCAACCTCCATATCCCAAGTGGTACGATGCGAACGCACAATGTGATTATCACGCGGGAATTGTGGGGCATTCTATAGAACATTGTACGGCATTCAAGAAGCTGGTAGAAAGACTTATAAGCATGGGCATGGTTAAATTGGATGATTCACCTAGTACAGAGAATCCGTTACCTAATCATGATAATAATGGAGTGAACATGGTAGGTAGGACCACGGGTAGAAGGATCAAGGAGGACATATCAGAGGTGAAAATTCCTTTGAGGTGGGTCTGGAAAAATATGGTAAGAAAGGGATTGATCGTCTCAAGTTCAGAGAAAAGCTTCGAAATGATGGAAAATTACTGTGAGTTCCATCACGAGGAGGGACATGAAATTCAGGAATGCACAGAATTCAAAGCCTTGGTTCAAGACCTGATGGATAATAAAGAGATGGAATTTTATGGAGAAGTTAAAGAGGAGGGGAGCATTTGCACATCAGAGTCTTCGAAGGTTCCCAAAGTGGTGCAACCTGTGGTCATTATCTCGCGACCTAAGAAGGAAGAGATGAGAACACCAGCAATGCCAAAGATCATAATAAAGAAACCTGCAACCTTTCCTTACCAAGACAGTAAGAAAGTCCCATGGAACTACGAGTGCAATACGACTGTCCCAGGAAAAGAGACTGCAAAGAGTCAATGTGTGAGTACCAATCCAGAATCTATGAAAGAGGCTACACTAGGGGAGCAAAAAAGGAAAGTAGTTGAGCCAGTGAAGGAGGAAGAAGCTGTGGAATTCCTCAAATTTTTAAAGCATAGTGAGTATAATGTCGTTGAGCAATTGCATAAACAACTGGCCCGTATATTTGTACTGTCCTTACTCTTGAATTCAGAAATACATCGAAATACGTTGATGAAGATGCTAAATGAGAACTATGTGTCCAAGGATATTTCTGTCAGTAAGCTAGATCGGTTGGTCAATAATATCAGTGCTGATAATTTTATATTTTTCAATGATGATGAAATACCTTCTAGGGGCATGGGATCTACCAAAGCTTTGCATATCACTGCACGATGCAAGGGGCGTATTTTGCCAGGAGTACTAATTGACAATGGGTCAGCTTTGAACGTATTACCGTTATTCACACTTAACAGGCTACCCATAGACAGTTCGCACATGAAAACGTGTCAAAATGTAGTGAGAGCATTTGACGGTACAGAAAGGAAGGTCATGGGAAGAATTGAGGTACCCTTATTGATTGGTCCAACAGTTTATGAGGTAGATTTTATTGTGATGAACATCAAACCTTCCTATAACTGCTTATTAGGGAGACCATGGATACATTCAGCAGGGGCAGTACCGTCATCGTTGCATCAGATGCTGAAGTTAGTGTCAGATGGTCGGCTAGTGACAATAAAAGCTGAAGAAGATATAATAGTAGCTGTATCCAATGAGATGCCGTACGTAGAGACCAATGACGAGTCAGTTGAATGCTCATTTCGATCTTTGGAGTTTGTAAATGCGGCATTTGTTCCTGAAGGGAGTAAAATTTTGACTCCAAAATTATCCAAAACCACAGAGATGGGTTTACAATTGTTGGTAGGAAAAGGAGCTTTACCCGGAAGAGGACTGGGAAGATATCTTCAAGGGAAAACTGAGGTTCCGGTGCTGAAAGAAAAGCAGGATAATTTTGGCTTAGGATACAAGCCAGATAGAGGACAGAGAAGAAATGAGATAGAAAAAAGGCAGGAAAGAAGAAGGGCGCGTTTAAATAGGGAGGAAGCTAAGTGGGAGCCAATGATAATTCCCCACATATCCAAAACTTTCATATCTGGAGGAGTTATTCATCAGGAGAGCATCGAGGAGACGTTGGGAAATATGCACATTAATGCCATTTATGAGCATGAGAATGAAGAGAGAAGTTGGCTAGACATTCGTCCTTATGAGCCTGGGAGTGTTCTAGACAATTGGACTGCCGAAGAAATACCTAAAGTCTTTAGAACTGTCTCAGAGTAATATTCAGAACAAACTTGTTGTTTTAGCCTAGAAATAACAAGAATTCTTTTGTGAAATAGGCTTATATTTAAAAATTATTATTTTAATAAAATACATCTTTGCAATTGTTTCGAGTCAATATTCTTTCATTTTTTCCATACACCTAAATATATTCTTTCATTGCATAAATAATTGTACATAAATTCATACATTCTCTTGTAACCATAATAGGTCTCTGTGTATCAATGACGTGAATGATGCCGCTATGAGCTCAAAGTGCCTTTTTGAACAAAACGTGTGTTTAGAGGGATCGCAAGACTTTGAAGGTGACGAAGATAGTGGTTTATCTTTGGACTTGTTGAGGATGATAGAACAAGAGGAAAAGCAAATCCTACCTCACAAAGAGTCAGTAGAAGTGGTGAGCTTGGAAGAAGGGAAGGTGGTGAAAATTGGAATTGAAATTCTCGCAAAGACAAGACGAGACCTCATTAAATTACTCCAAGAATTCAAAGATGTCTTCGCATGGTCATACCAGGATATGCCTGGATTGAGTGCTGACATTGTAGTGCATCGCTTACCTATAAAAGAGGATTGCAAACCCGTTCAACAGAAGCTCAGAAGGATGAGGCCTGATATTGTGCTCAAAATAAAAGAGGTGGTTAGGAAACAGTTTGATGCTGGGTTTTTGCAAGAGGTCAAATATTCTGAATGGGTAGCCAACATCGTTCCAGTCCCTAAAAAAGATGGAAAAGTACGAATGTGCGTAAATTACAAGGATGTGAACAAAGCAAGCCCAAAGGACAACTTTCCATTGCCACATATTGATACTCTGGTGGATAATACGGCGGGATTTTCACTATTTTCTTTTATGGATGGGTTCTCAGGATATAATCAAATAAAGATGCATCCAGAAGATATGGGAAAGACTACGTTCATTACTTTATGGGGAACATTTTGCTATAAGGTGATGCCATTCGGGTTAAAGAATGCGGGAGCAACATGTTAGAGAGCCATGGTAGCCTTGTTCCATGATATGATGCACAAAGAAATTGAAGTATATGTTGATGATATGATTGCCAAATCCAGAACAGAGGAGGAACATGTGCAGGTCTTGAGAAGATTGTTCTTAAGATTAAGGAAATTTCAGCTCAAGCTTAATCCGACAAAATGCACTTTTGGAGCCAGGTCAGGAAAGTTGTTAGGCTTCATAGTCAACGAAAAGGGAATTGAGATTGATCCAGACAAAGTTAAGGCAATACGAGATTTATCGCCACCACGTACCCAAAAAGAAGTTCGCGGTTTCTTGGGAAGACTGAATTACATTGCTCGGTTCATTTCACAGTTGATCGAAAAATGTGACCCCATATTTTGCCTTTTGAAGAAACATAATCCTGATGTTTGGAATGAAGAATGTCAGAAAGCCTTTGAAAAGATAAAGCAATACTTATCTAACTGTAATGGCCCAAATTTGAGGTTATCAGAACAGTGGTTTCGGGACCACAAATCCGATAAGAAAAATTTTATTTTTCTTATATTTTTATGGTCTATAATTTCACAAAATGATTTCGTGAAAATTTCGTTCGAAAATTTCGACGGTTGGGCACTCAATTTAGTCAAAAGGACTAAATTGTAAAAAGTGCAAAAGTTGAGTTCTACATGTTAGAGGTGTCCAATTGTTATGAAACTTTAAATTGGAGGTCCTTATATGGTAATTATACCATTGGTAACTTGGTAGACAAAAATGGACATGAGATAAGTGAAATAGAAAATTTTTAAGTTAGGGGCAATTTGGTAATCTAGTAATTAAAATGAATTAAAAGGGAAAAAGATGGCAAATTATGCTCATCTTCTTCATATGAACGAAATCAGCAAGGGGAGAAGCCATAGTTAGGGTTTTCAAGCTTCCAAGCTCCATAGTAAGTGATTCCAAGCCCCATTTTTAATGTTCTTTACGTTTTTGAGATCCCGGTAGCTTAATTTAGCTTATTCTAGCAATAATTTAACCTAGGGTTTATATTTGGAAAAATACCCATAGGTGAAAAGTGTTTATTTTGATGTTTTATGATAGAATATGAAGTTAGAAATTATGTTAAACAATTTTTTCTAAGCGATTTTAAGTGAAAACGAGTAAAACGACATAATCGGTAAAAATACCTAATGTTCATAAGTACATGTTAGAGTGGGAATTTGATGTTGCCATAGAAGGGAAAAATGTTCAGAATGTTATAAAACAGAAGAATAAGAGATGAAGTTTAATTTCCGAGCCTTGGGGCAAAAATGTAATTATGTAAAAGTTTAGGGGAAAAATTGTAATTTTGAAAAAGTTAGAGTCGAGGGCTGTTTTGATGAATGTGAGTATTAAATAAGTTAAATTTACTATTTTAGATCAAGAAGTACGAAACTCGAGGTTAGACAAAGGGAAAAATAAAGTTGAAGACTAAGTTGGTGAATTTGGCTATAATTGGTACCGAGGTAAGTTTACGGTAAATAAATGCAATATTTCAATATTTATTATTAATGCTGTTAATTTCCAGCAATTATGAATTCATTTTATGAATTTATTTGATGATGATCCAAGCATGAAATGATAGAGAATTAAAATTTAAAAGTCTCGTTGATACATAAGGATGGTACTCGATACGAATGTCATGACATTTGGGTAAAGAGATCCCATGTAAGACCATGTCTGGGACATGGCATTGGCATCCTTAAGATCATGAGAGGTCCCCTGTAAGACCATGTCTGGGACATGGCATGGGCACCGAGACGAGAGGTCCCATGTAAGACCATGTCTGGGACATGGCGTTGGCACCGAGATGAGAGGTCCCCTATAAGACCATGTCTGGGACATGGCATGGGCACCAATATGAGAAAATCCCATGTAAGACCATGTCTGGGACATGGCTTTGGCATGTTATTATCAGAAGAGACCCGATTATCCTTATTATTCCAATGTAGCTCAACGGGCTTGTAAACGAATCATGTTCATGAAAGTTCAGTTTAAAGCGTAAATGGCAAGCTTAGGTAAGTTATAAGAGTTAAGAACTTATTATACTATCAATTGATGTTCAACAATGCAGCAAGAGATGAGTAAGTTATGCACACAAGTATATTAAGTAAACAAGCAAGAGAACTAGTATGAGATTAACTAAAGAGTAAACTAGAGATATAGACATTTGAGTTTAACTATTTGAGTTAAATATTGTTATTTATTTGCTAGTAAACTTACTAAGTTTTATGCTTACATCTTTTATTTCTCTTTCTCTTATAGTATTATAAGGCTACTTCAAGGATCCTAAAGAAGTCGGAGATCGTCCATACTATCAACCACAGCAACTCGGTATTTTTATGTTGAACCATGTTGAGTATGGCATGTATAGGGTTTTAGTTATTCTAAATGTTTGTATTTATGATCTTGCTAAAGAATGATGTGTAAGTATTTGATGATGAATGGTTGCTAAAATGGTTAAGTATGGAAGTGTTTGTTGTTATAAAAGTTTAGGTGATAAACTATGCATGGAAATCATAAAAGGGTAAAATTTTGCAAAGAAACAGAATTCAGACAGCACTGTGATGCGACTTTGAAAAATCACCTAGGATGGTATAAAATGAATTAGAGGGTGAATGATATATGGAATTAAATCTTGTTGAGTCTATTTTCATGGAAAAATAACAGTGTAGAAAAAGGAAATTTATATTCTAAGAATGACCGCTAAACATAAAAGATTTTCTATCATATATATAAACATGTATGAACCAGAGCTAGGGGTCTTTTCCTCAAGGAGTGCAAAAGAAAGACCAAAAAAAGATCGACTTTCAGTGATTCGACCCGAATGAAAGCCACATGACACTTTCGATGGCATTGAAAAAAGGGAGAACCTTTGTACCGTGGATGTGACGTGCGAATGAACCTTATGATGTCGTTTTATTTAAGCAATTTTGGCACTCAAAACTGGCTGGTAAGGACCAGGCAGATGCTCTCCGAAATGGGTTTGTTAAGCATACAAAGTTTCATTCTGTTTTTGCTTCTATTTTATTATATTTGATAAATTTATGGAATTAAGAATGAAACAAGCCAAGAAGGCAGGATTTTTTTTTATATTAGAATAGGGTCATTCTTTTTTAAAGACGTAGGGTAGGGGATGTAGGATAGCCTCGACGATTCTCATTTTGATTCCGAGACTCTGTTTACCCAGTCGATGGGCCCCTTTTTCCTTGCTCACCCTTTCTTTCTCTTTCTGGGACTCTCTATTTTCGCTTTCAACTAATTCTGTTCGGGAACCTGTCTTCCACGCCACCTGTGGTTTCCGAGCATGGTCGTTCTGCTTGGGACATGTCTGCAACGTCTCCAGCTTTCTCCGGGCGAGGGCCCGAAGCAAGGCAAAAATCGAGCATCGAAGTGAGCATATAAGAAGAAGTGCTTAAAACGAAGTAAATGGGCGACCACCTTCAACATGAATTACTTTCTGGAAGCAGGCTATGCCGCCACACCTCCCCTGTGAAAGAGGGCTACGCAGCTGATTCGGTTAATCACATGTCAGAACAACCGCTAGGGATCTTTTTTTCATTACCAAAACGGAGGTCACCCTTTTTCTTCTTTCTTTGCTAAGCTCTTCCATTTTTGGAGTGAACCCGAGTCTAATAAATCATTTTTTTTTAATTGTCCATGTCTGCGTGTTCTTCTGTACGGCCATATGACAAGTCATTTGCGAACATTTCGGGAACCTTTGGTGGTCTTTTTGTTCCAAACATCGCATCCAGTATTGCTGGTTCCTTTTTAAAAGAGCTAGCTCATTAGCTATCTGTGAGTGGGGCTTGTTGAAAGCATCTACTCGAGTGTTTCGATAAACGTACCAGTCATCTCAACATTCCAAATTCCTATGTTTCTAGCCAGCAGCCTATTACGTAAACAGCTTTGTCAACTAAGACATATACATTGTAAAAAAAAATCCAGAGCTGAAATTTACATGCTTAGATTCCTTAATGAGTTTATTTTCTTTAGGAACAAGTGGGAATAGCATATGGAAATCCTATAATGAGAAAAGTTATTTTTAGTAACAAGAGGTCAGAATAGTCAAATGGTGAAACAGAGGAGATTTTAACTAATAAACTGTACTAATTTGCTGAACAAAAAATTCTGAAAAGTTTATGGAAAGTAGATATATGAGTCTAGTTTTAGGGAAAATTTACGGAATTAAATTTCAAGTCCCGTATCTCGAGTTATAATCAATTTAGTAACTGTTACGCGATTGGACAGGTTTGCTGTAAATAGTAAAATTAATTTTCAAAGTAAATTTTTAAGCTCCGAATTAGTAAGATAAGCTAAGTAATGCCTCGTGCTTGACTCCGGCAACGGTCTCGAGTAAGCGGTGTTACATTTTGTTGGTATCAGAGCAGGTTTAGTCGATTCTCGGAAATATGCAGTATGAATAAGAGTCTACCTATACATGCCATACTTATATATTTTGATAGTGTGACGACTCCTGACGAATTTAAAATGTTTTCTTTTATAGTTATGGATCCTGAACGAGCTGGTACAGATGAAGTAGAGAGTAATACACCTGTTCCCGTAGAAGGGACGGTGCCATCAGATGTTAATGTTAGTGAAAGGCCTGCATTAGTTAGACAGGGAGGAGGAGCTAGAGAAGCCTTCTTCCAAGCCATGAATGATTGGTTTGCCGAGTTCGTTCGTACGAATCCGGCTGTAAGACCTCCACCCCCTCAAGAATCACAAGTTCCCCATGTAGTTTCCCCAGCTGCAGGTATAGTTATCAGGGAGAGACCACCTATTGATAAGATTAGGAAGCAAGGGGATGATGAATTTCGGGCTACCAAAGATGATGATGCAGAAAAAGCAAAATTCTGGCTTGAAAATAAAATCAGGGTTTTTGAAGAATTATCTTGTACACCGGAAGAATGCATGAAGTGTGTTGTTTCACTTCTTCGAGATTCAGCTTACCATTGGTGGAAGACCCTCGTGTCAGTAGTACCAAGTGAGAGGGTTACATGGGATTTCTTTCAGGAGGAGTTCCGAAAGAAGTACATCAGCCAGAGATTTATAGATCAGAAAAGGAAGGAGTTTCTTGAGCTAAAACAAGGAAAATGTCTGTGACTGAATATGAACGCGAATTTGTCAGACTTAGTAAGTATGCACGGGAATTTGTGTCCACTGAAGCTAACATGTGTAAGAGATTTGAAGGACTTAATGATGATATTCGATTATCCGTGGGTGTCCTGGAAATTAGAGAGTTTGTTGTTTTGGTTGAGAGAGCTTGTAAAGTAGAAGATTTGCTAAAAGAAAAAGAGAAAGGCAAAACTGGAGCTGAAGCGCAGGATACAAAGAAGAGGCAGATGAGTAAATCATTTCAGTCTATGTCTAAGAGGCCTAGGGAGCTCTCTAGCGGATCATATTTTCCATCTAGATATCCTGGTCGAAGCAGGGGCAGAAGATTTGACGGTTCTAGAGCTCAAACCACTACAGTTGCAAGTACTAGCAGTACTCGACCTCCTAGGCCGGAATGTCCTCAATATGGGAGACGCCACCCCAGAGAGTGTAGAGCAGGTGAAAATGTTTGTTTCAGATGTGGAGCGTCCGATCACTTTATTCGGGATTGTCCTGAAACAGCTAAAAGAGAAGAGATAATGAGTGTGAGATCAGGAAATGCTCCTACCAGAGGTAGACCGTAGAGAAACCCAGGAGTGGGAGCGAGTAATAGGAGTGCATCCAGAGATTCAGCAGCGAGATCAGATGTTAGAGCACCCGCGAGAACATATGCTATTCATGCTCGTGAAGAGGCGTCCTCTCCTGATATAATTACGGGTACATTTTCTCTTTATGACACTAATGTTATTGCATTAATTGATCCTGGCTCTACACATTCATATATATGCACGAAATTAGTATTGTTTAAAAATTTTTCTGTTGAACCTATTGAATTTGTGGTTAAAGTCTCGAACCCCCTGGGCCAGTTTGTGATGGTGGATAAAGTTTGTAAAAATTGTCCACTGATGATAAAAGGTATTTGTTTCCCGGTTGACTTGATGTTATTGCCTTTTGATGAGTTTGATGTGATATTGGGCATGGATTGGTTAACTCAGCATGACGCAATAGTAAACTGTAGACAGAAATATGTTGTACTGAAGTGCCAGAATGGAGAATTACTTCGGGTTAAATCTGATTAGACAGATTAATTATCTGATGTAATTTCAGTGATGTCAGCTCAGAGGTGTGTCAGAAAAGGGTATGATGTTTATTTGGCGTATGTGTTGGATACTAAAGTATCTGAGTCAAAGATACAGGCAGTGCCAGTTGTATGTGAATTTTCTGATGTGTTTCCAGAGGAATTACCGAGGTTGCCACCAGAAAGAGAAGTGAAATTTTCTATAGATCTGATTCCGGGAACTACCCCAATTTCCATAGCTCCGTATCATATGGCTCCTACAGAATTAAAAGAGTTAAAGGCACAGTTACAGGAACTTGTTGACAGAGGTTTTGCTCGTCCGAGTCATTCACCTTGGGGTGCTCCAGTTCTGTTTGTGAAAAAGAAAGACGGGTCTTTGAGATTGTGTATTGACTATCGGCGGCTTAATAAGGTAACTATAAAGAATAAGTACCCGTTGCCTCGAATTGATGACTTATTTGATCAACTGAAAGGTGCTACAGTATTTTCAAAGATGGATCTCCGATCGGGTTATTACCAGTTACGAGTAAAAGAGCCAGATGTGCCAAAGACAGCTTTCAGAACCAGGTATGGGCATTATGAGTTTCTGGTTATGCCGTTTGGGTTGACTAATGCACCTGCAATATTCATGGATTTGATGAACCGGATATTCAGACCGTATCTAGACAGGTTTGTAGTAGTTTTCATTGATGACATTTTAGTCTATTCTCGGGATGAAACTGAGCATGCAGAACATTTGAGAATAGTGTTGCAAATTCTGCGTGAAAAGAAACTTTATGCTAAATTCAGTAAATGTGAATTTTGGCTTCGAGAGGTAGGATTTCTCGGACATATTGTATCCGCAGAAGGCATCAGGGTAGATCCGAGTAAAATTTCAGCTATTGTCAATTGGAGTCCACCGAAGAATGTATCTGAAGTTAGAAGTTTCTTGGGTTTAGCTGGTTATTATCAGAGATTTGTACAGGGGTTTTCTATGATAGCTTCTCCAATGACCCGTTTATTACAGAAAGATGTTAAATTTGAATGGACAGATAAATGCCAGCAAAGTTTTGATCGATTAAAGGAGTTGTTGACGAAAGCACCTATGTCCCGTAGCTCGAGTTATAATCAATTTAGTAACTGCTGCGCGATTGGACAGGTTTGCTATAAATAGTAAAATTAATTTTCAAAGTAAATTTTTAAGCTCCGAATTAGTAAGATAAGCTAAGTAATGCCTCGTGCTTGACTCTGGCAACGGTCTCGAGTAAGGGGTGTTACACTAACACTCTAGTACTGTCACCACCTAGCCTTGACAGACCCTTGATTTTGTATTTAACGGTGTTTGACAACTCTATGGGATGCGTACTGGGTCAACATGATGCTACAGGAAAGAGAGGAAAGGCGATTTATTATCTCAGCAAGAAATTCACTGATTGTGAGATGAGATATTCGCCTATCGAAAATTGTGTTGTGCCCTGATTTGGACGACCAAGAGGTTGAGGCAATACTTACTCTATCATACGACTTGGCTAATCTCAAAATTAGACCCTTTAAAGTATATGATGGAGTCAATAGCATTGAATGGAAGAATGGCTAGATGGCAAATCTTGCTATCTGAGTTTGACATCATATGTGTAAGTTAGAAGGCCGTTAAGGGAAGTACGATAGCAGATTTCTTGGCTAGCAGGGCTTTGGAAGATTATGAGCCTCTGGATTTTAATTTCCCGAATGAAGATTTGATGTATGTGGCGAATGCTGAAGAGGATTCCCAAGAAATTCATTCTTGGAGATTGAACTTTGACAGAGCATCGAATGCACTAGGCAATGAGATAGGGGCAGTCTTGGTGTCTCCGAATGGAGATTATCATCCTTTCACCAGTAAATTGGACTTTGATTGCACTAATAACATGGCTGAGTATGAAGCTTGCATCATGGGTATACAGACAGCCATAGAGCGGAAAATCAAGACATTAGAGGTGTACGGAGACTCAACATTGGTGATATACCAGCTAAGAGGGGAATGGGAGACAAGAAATCCTAAATTGATCCGTTACCGAAGATTGGTTTTAGATTTGATTGAAGAGTTTGACAACATTACCTTTTGTTATCTCCCACGAGAAGAAAATCAGATGGCTGATGCTCTTGCTACTTTAGCTTCCATGATTAAAGTGAATCAGTTGGAGGACATGAAGCCCATTCAAATTAGTATTTATGAGATCCCAGCCCACTGTTACAACATTGAAGAAGTGGAGCATGATAATAGTCCCTGGTACCAAGATATTTTGCTATATGTAAAGAATCGCGAATATCTTGATCAGGCAACAGAGAATGATAAGAGGACATTGAGGAGACTAGCTATTGACTATGTCTTAGATGGGGAGATCCTATATAAAAGGGGAAAGGATCGAGTACTATTAAGGTGTGTGGACGCTATTGAGGCTAAGGAAATTTTAGAAGAAGTCCATGAGGGTGTTTGTGGAACGCACGCTAATGGGTTCACCATGGCCAGACAGATTATGAGATTCGGGTATTACTGGTCCACTATGGAGGGAGATTGCATCAATCATGCCAAAAAATGCCATAAATGCCAAATTTATGGGGATAAGATGCACGCGCCTCCTTCTCCTCTTCATGTTATGACTTCTCCATGGCCTTTCTCCATGTGGGGAATGGACGTCATTGGACCAATATCACCGAAGGCTTCTAATAGACATCGTTTCATTTTTGTGGTTATTGACTACTTCACTAAGTGGGTAGAGGCAGCCTCATATGCTAATGTCATGAAGTCAGCAGTCAGTAAGTTTTTGAAGAAGGAAATCATATGTCGATATGGAATACCTGAAAGGATCATATCAGACAATGCGTTGAATTTGAATAACATCACAATAGCAGAAGTCTGTGAACAGTTCAATATCAGACACCACAATTCATCACCGTATCGCCCGAAAATGAATGGTGCAGTGGAAGCGGCAAATAAAAATATCAAGAAAATAATGGCTAAAATGGCTGAAACTTACAAAGATTGGCATGAGAAGTTACCTTTCGCTCTTCTTGCTTACCGAACATCTATCAGGACTTCTACTAGGGCAACACCTTTTTCGTTTGTTTATGGAATGGAGGCAGTGTTACCCATTGAGGTTAAAATTCCTTCTCTCCGAGTTTTGGCCGAATTAAAATTGGATGAGGCCGAATGGATCCAATCTCGGTATGATCAACTAAACCTGATTGAATAGAAAAGATTAAAGGCCATTCGTCATGGCCAAATGTATCAGAAGCGAATGATGCGAGCTTATAATAAAAAAGGTTCGTCCTAGAGAATTTCATGAAGGGGATTTGGTTCTGAAAAAGATCCTCCCTTTACAAAAGGATTTTAGAGGGAAATGGATGCCAAATTGGGAAGGACCTTATGTTGTAAAAAAGGCTTTTTCCGGAGGCGCTTTGATTTTGAGTGAAATGGATGGCAAAAATCTACCGAATCCTGTAAATTCAGACTCGGTTAAGAAATATTTCACTTGAAGAAATGTAGGGATCAAAGTGAAAACTCATAAAGGGCGCTTTGATTGCCTAAAAAAAAGGAGGAGAGGCCAAGGTGAAAACCCGAAAAGGGCACCTTGAGACCAAAGGGGGTTTAAGTTGAAAACCTAAAAAGGGCGGCTCAAACATTGTCAGATTTGGGACATATGGTGATCTTGCTTCACTTAAGTCAACAAGGATATACGACATCTTGAGGCGTCGACAGAATACTGTAGATCCCCTAAACACATGTTAAATTCATAATGGTTCTTGGTTTGTACGGAAAAGTTCAAGCGGCGATATCCAGAGCACCTAGTCTTCATATTATTTGTACCAAGTTTGTTGGTTCTTGTAAATACTTCATTCTTTGCTGTTCTTGAATATTTTTTCTTTTCAAAACACTTACTATCAATAAATTCCTGAATTAATTCATCTCTTACTCAGTATTTTTGATCTTTGCGCAAGCATGTTGCATTAGAATAATGATTGATGGACTAATTAACTTTTACAAAAAAAGTTTGGTATATTACTCTGGGAATTTTTAAATAATTTAGTAACTTAAAACAGGACTATTGTTTAGAACACTCCGAGATCAAAAGATAAGGAGACTGAGGAGGAAAAAGTCTAAATTAAGACTGCTTCGGTTGTCTAAATAGCGAGTGAGATAGCAGGAAGTTCCCTATGGATAAAAAGCTCCTCATTTGGGCATAAGCATTTGATAGGACACCTTAAGAGTAAACAAATTTCGTAATCTGTATCCTTGAATTGTGATAGGAGAAGATTGAAGAAAAGCCATATACCCTTGGGTTACAGTGGGAGAACGATGGTATGAATTCTTGCACCCTAATGGATTAAACTTTAAGGTTTACAGTGGGGGCAACCTGGCTAAATGTTTCTTCAGAAAAACCAATCAAGTAAGAAGGCGTTGTAGCACGTCAGTCACAAAAAAATAAAATTTTGCATTCATGCAAACATCATCCATACATACCTAGTTAGGAGCATTTGATTCATTCTGATTATGACATCCTAAATCACTAGGCATATTTAGGTTCATAAAATGAATTATACAGGTTATGTTCCCCAGAGGACAAACCGGTGAAACACCAAGCCTTGTCTCCCTAAGCAGTAGTGGAGAAGGTTGAAGATTGAAGATCTTATCTCCCTAAGCAGTAGTGGAGCAGATCGAAGACGGTGAATCTTATCTTTCCAAGATAGTGGGAAGCAGATTTAAGCCACCAAGCCTTGTCTCCCTAAGCAGTAGCGGAGAAGGTTGAAGAGTGAAGATCTTATCTCCCTAAGCAGTAGCGGAGCAGATCGAAGACGGCGAATCTTATCTTTCCAAGATAGTGGGAAGCAGATTTAAGCCACCAAGCCTTGTCTCTCTGAGCAGTAGTGGAGAAGGTTGAAGATTGAAGATCTTATCTCCCTAAGCAGTAGAGGAGCAGATCGAAGACGGCGAATCTTATCTTTCCAAGATAGTGGGAAGCAGATTTAAGCCACCAAGCCTTGTCTCCCTAAGCAGTAGTGGAAAAGGTTGAAGAGTGTAGATCTTATCTCCCTAAAGCAGTAGTGGAGCAGATCGAAGACGGCGAATCTTATCTTTCCAAGATAGTGGGAAGCAGATTTAGGCCACCAAGCCTTGTCTCCCTGAGCAGTAGTGGAGAAGGTTGAAGAGTGAAGATCTTATCTCCCTAAGCAGTAGTGGAGCAGATTGAAGACGGCGAATCTTATCTTTCCAAGATAATGGGAAGAAGATTTAAGCCACCAAGCCTTGTCTCCCTAAGCAGTAGCGGAGAAGGTTGAAGAGTGAAGATCTTATCTCCCTAAGCAGTAGCGGAGCAGATCGAAGACGGTGAATCTTATCTTTCCAAGATAGTGGGAAGCAGATTTAAGCCACCAAGCCTTGTCTCCCTGAGCAGTAGTGGAGCAGATCGAAGACGGCGAATCTTATCTTTCCAAGATAGTGGGAAGCAGATTTAAGCCACCAAGCCTTGTCTCCCTAAGCAGTAGTGGAAAAGGTTGAAGAGTGTAGATCTTATCTCCCTAAAGCAGTAGTGGAGCAGATCGAAGACGGCGAATCTTATCTTTCCAAGATAGTGGGAAGCAGATTTAGGCCACCAAGCCTTGTCTCCCTGAGCAGCAGTGGAGAAGGTTGAAGAGTGAAGATCTTATCTCCCTAAGCAGTAGTGGAGCAGATTGAAGACGGCGAATCTTATCTTTCCAAGATAATGGGAAGCAGATTTAAGCCACCAAGCCTTGTCTCCCTAAGCAGTAGCGGAGAAGGTTGAAGAGTGAAGATCTTATCTCCCTAAGCAGTAGCGGAGCAGATCGAAGACGGCGAATCTTATCTTTCCAAGATAGTGGGAAGCAGATTTAAGCCACCAAGCCTTGTCTCCCTGAGCAGTAGTGGAGAAGGTTGAAGATTGTAGATCTTATCTCCCTAAGCAGTAGTGGAGCAGATCGAAGACGGCGAATCTTATCTTTCCAAGATAGTGGGAAGCAGATTTGAGCCACCAAGCCTTGTCTCCTTGAGCAGCAGTGGAAAAGGTTGAAGAGTGTAGATCTTATCTCCCTAAAGCAATAGTGGAGCAGATCGAAGACGGCGAATCTTATCTTTCCAAGATAGTGGGAAGCAGATTTAAGCCACCAAGCCTAGTCTCCCAAAGCAGTAGCGGAGAAGGTTGAAGTTTATAAATCTTATCTCCGTGAGCAATAGCGGAGCAGATCGAAGATGGTAAATCTTATCTTTCCAAGATAGTGGGAAGTAGATTTAATTCACCAAATCGTATCTCCCTGAAATTGCAGTGGAGTAAATTAAAGCACTAGTTTTCTGTACTTCTGAAGATACAGTATGAAAGACTGAGGCTACTTGGAGAGGAAGAGTACCAAGGTCCAGCATGACGAGGCAAAATTGGGCATTTTTAAAGTCTTTGCTATGTTCCTGTTACACGATAATGAGCAAAGAGGGGCAGCTGTAACACCCAATTTTTACCCCGGATACAAAAAATAGTCCCAAAAGAAACAGTCCATTTACAAGTAGGCCCGTATGGCCCAATTAATAAAACAAATAAAGGCCCAATCTACGGTGGCCCAAATTACAGACAGAAACCCTAGGGTTTCAATAGAGCCGCAACCATCGCCAAGGGCCAAATCTCCATGCAATCGCCTGCAAACACAAGGAAGGAAAGAAAAATCAAGGAATCTAGATCAAATCAAATCAAATCAATATGGACAGATTTATTTCCTCATTTTTATTTTTATTATGGCTATAAAATAGCCCTGAATACACTGTAACAAGGACCCGAGATCGAAATCAATAAAAAGAAAAAAACAATTACTTTCAACAAAGCAATACCAAGATTAAAATCAGTCCAAAAGGTTTACATTTTTTCGCCTTTCTTACTTTTATGTTTATTTTTATTTTATTTTATTTTCACCTGCATGTAAAGAAAATCAAAATAAAAAAGGAAAGAAATCACCTGCTTTTGGTTTCTGAAACACCGTGGGAAGGAAGAGGACTGTCTCCGATGATGGACGGCTAGAATCCGAAAGGTTTCTAGGGCATTTTTAGTTTTTTTAGTCGATTTTGAGAATTTTGAGCCCGGATCTAGGATCAAGAGTGTTGGAAAGACTAGATTTGGGATTTTTTATTTTTCGGCCACCGCATAAGGCGGAGCCACCGCCGGAGATCGGTGGCCAGCGCGGTGGCTGGTGAAGGGCCGATGACCGTCCGATGATCGGCCAACGACCGGAGGACCAAGAGGCTGAGAGTGTTTTTTTTGAGAATTTGGTTTTTTTTAAATGTGTTTTTAAAATGAAATTTTGTTTTAATTTTAGGCTTAAATAGCCATTTGAAAACGGCACCGTTTTAAAGGGGAGGATCCGTGCATCGACCCGACCCGGACCCAGGATCCGTGTGTTTTTATGTGGAGGGGCAAATTGCGCCTTTAGCCCCTCCGCCTTTTAATATATTTTCAATTAGGCTTAATCTTTTTTAAAATTAGCCCTTTAATTCATTTTCGATTTCAATTTAGCCCTGTTTGAACGGCGTCGTTTTAGAGGAGAAGGGAAAATTTCCCTTCCAGCCCCTCTATATAATTCGCGCGTTCAATTTAGACCTCTGAACTTCAAGTATTTGCAAATTTGTCCTATATTTTTATTTATAGTTCAATTTAGTTTTTTTTCTTTATTATTTCTTTATTACTTTATTTAGTTTTTTTTCTTCATATATATATAGTTTTACATATTTATATGTATATTTTTAATGTAATGTATTTTTTTTCATTATTTTATATCAATACGTATATGTTTATTTTATATATATATACATATTAATATTTTTAGCCATTTTTTTATTATATGCGTGGTATATATATATTTTACTTAAAACCAATTTGGTATATTCATATATTTATACGAATATTTTTTCATAAAAATGCTAATGTATGTTTTTTTATATACTCTATAATATTTTTTTTAATTTTATTTCCCTTTATTTTCATGAATGCATTGATGTTATATATATGAGTTTCATAGCCTAAGATTGCATATATTAATTATATGTATGTCTTTTAATTTCAATACATAAATTATGTGCCTTTTATTCTTTATATTTTGTTTATTTTTTTATTTATATGTTTACATTATTTTTATGCCATTGTAATATTTGTTATTGCATTGTATAATTACTGTAGCACCACATTTTTTACTCGATTTCAAATTTTTTTTTAAAAAAATTGAAGTAATGCTCGTATTTAGGATTTTCAAGGAAATTGAGCCCTAACGTATTGAGTTCCGATTTTCTTCGTTAAATCTAACAATCAGGCATTTCTCTTTTTAATCAAAAAATAAGAACTCATTATTGGGAATTCAACACGTTGTGTCCTAACGTATTGGATGTGACGCATTGATTTCTCGAAATGAAGATTTTTTTAAAAAAATAATAAAGGAAATATTCCGAGTTTGGGATTTTAAAGGAATTGTGCCCTAACGTATTGGGTGTGATTTCTTAAATCTTGGATAAATGGATATTCTTTTAATTTTTTTCATTATACGAGTATTCTGACCTAATTCATTTTGGAGGAAATTAGAATGTTGTGCCCTAACACATTGGGTGTGGCATTTTTGCTTCTCTGAATTGAGAAGGGTCTTAATACGTAACGTTTTAAGTTTTTAAAGATTATTTTTTCAAATTTTTGACATTAAAACATTAATTAATTAACTAGGTACCAATTTTTGGGCGTTATGAGGGTGCTAATCCTTCCTCATACGTAACCGACTCCCGGACCCATTTTCTAAAACTCGTAGACCAAAGCCAATTTTTTAGGTGATCCAATCACACCTCAATAAAAGATTGGTGGCTTGACTCCCAATTTTCATTTTTTAAAGTTGACAACCTAAAATCTTTGTTCTTCAAAAAAACGGTTTCGACAGTTATTTTAGATTAATTATTAATTAATATTACATTTGTATACCAATTAAAATTAAGATTTAGCATTATACATAAATGTATTAGTATAAAACAATTATGCATGTTCATTTGAGTATTTTAAATATTATCATAATATTATCATATTGATATTTTAAATATAATATTAATCTAAATTTTGTAACTTTAATTTTAATTTTTAAATTTAAGGTGACCATAATTCAAGAAAACATTATACCATTACAAATTTTTATTTTGAGTCTTCTTTTTATCAATCCGACTTTTTAATATACAAGAATTATTCTTTATTATAAAATTTTCATTTTATTTGATATTCTTAACTTTTATTATTATTTGATTTTTAATAATACTTACTTTATATAATTGCAATTTTTTATTATTTATTTTAATATTTTTCCTATCAACAAATAATAATTTATATTAATTCAAATTAAATAGACATTGTTAACATCGGTAAGTTAACATATCACAAAAAGAAAATAGTATTAAACTAATGGTTCACAAAGAGGAAATATTGAATCACATTTGAATGATAATGACACCAGACAATAAAAGAACATATTAACCTATAATAAAGTAATATTACCATATTGCTATCTTAAACATAATATTGTTATACCCCATCCATGTAAGGACATGTGGCGAACCAAAAGAACACCCAAACAATAAACCAATTGGCGACGAATTGGGAAGTCACTCATAAGCCCTACCTTCCAACACGTCCATATGGAAAAATGCAAGCAATCTGATACCCAAGTCTCCAGGCTTTCATTGGGAACGTGGTGTTGTTGGTTACCAAACATCATGTGGGCTCAACCGCTCTATATCATCAAGTCAGAATAAATGACGAGATTTGTCCCATTACAGACATTCACCCCACACGCTCCGTAATGATGGGTAGATAGTTAGTCCAACACGTTAACATCACCTTACATGAGACCCCGCCTATGTATACCTCTAGGAACGATGAAGAAATGACCGACTCTCCAAAGATACCAAGCCAATACTCCGCCAACTTACATTCAACCTTTAACCTTAGCACTCTCTTCACCTCCACCTTTTACAACCTCTAGCTCTCCACTTTGATTGGGTGAATCGACTTTTGTGACAACCACCACCCTCTCTTCCATACCTTTTCCTTGTTGTATCACTGTATCAAAAAATATTAATCCAAAACATTTTTAATATTTTAAGTTTTTAATTTCAAGAAACCAAAATTCAATTAAGATACTTATACAATTACAAATTCTTATTTGAGTCTTTTTTTAATATGTAGAGTGTGCCTTGTATTTCCGATAAAACAGAGTCGATGTCGAGACGAGGAAGAGCCGACATCCCAACGACACGGCACACCACATCCCGACGAGAAGAACCCATCGTCCCGACAATGCGATGCTTGGTGTCCTGACGAGCCGATAGCCATGTCACAACATGGCGACGTGTTCCCTACTTAATGGTTTCTTCTCCTAGTTAAACTCTGATTATTCTAGGGACGCTTTAGTCATACTTGTACACGAATTTCAACCTATAAATAGGCCATTTAGCAACCCTAGATGAGAGAGAGAATAACAACAACAAAATTAAGAGAGTTTGTGGGAATTTTGGAGAAACTTTGTATTTCGAGTTCTAGGTTTATTTGTTTCTCCATCTTGTACTCTCCTTTTTGGTTTTGTCGTTTTAGTGAAGCTTTCTCTTACTCGGGGTATTTTATCCTTTTCGAAAAAGTTTTTCCATATAAATGTTTGTGTCCAATTTTCTTGATTTTCGTCTGTGTTCGTTGCATTATTCGAGTTCGACCCAACATAATATATATAGTATTTTTATTTAGTTTTAATTTTAAAAATTAAAAATATTTTATTAATATATTATTAATTAAAAGTTTAGATAAAAAAATCATCGAATATAATTAACATAAAAATAAATACAATTCGATAAGTTTAGAGTTCAAAATATTATTATATTAAAATAAATAAAATATTTAAATAAAAAAAGTCGAATAAATATTGAATAACATTTTATATTCATAAAAACTATTTCAATGTATTGATAAGCGATATCCTATCATTTTAAATTAATTCTTACTTAAAATGTTTTTTATTGTTATATTAAAATTAATAAAAAAAGGTTAATGTGAAATATTGTCATTATATGAATATTCTCACTTTATTTTGCTTTGATTGATATTTGTTAGTATTTTTTTTTGAATTAAAGGAAAATTTACCATTAAGCCTTACCTCTATATTGAATTTTTCTTTTTTACTTTTACTTGATTAAATTTTGTTAAATTTTACTATTCAATTTCAATTTTAAATAATTTGAAGAAAAAGTGGAATTGAAGATTATTTTTAATATTTTATTTTTAAAGCTAAAATAATAGATTAATAAATAAAATATTAAAAATCAATAAACTAATTATTTTATAAAAATAAACTTAAACCTAAAAGGCAATTTATAATATTATGAGAGTGTTTTTATATTTTTTATATTTTTATATAAAATTAATAAAAATCTATATATGATAAAAATTTGAATCCAAAATATTACAATTTTTAAATATTCAACTTTATCATTTCATTTAGTTCATACATAAAAATTCAAAAAATATATATTTAACATAAATTTTTTTTAATCACATGATGAGTATGTGTCATAATCTAGTTTTTTAATATAAATATTTTCATTATATTATAACTGATGGCAATATTTATTTCACTTTTATTAAATTATTTTTTATTATAAATATTATTCATTACGTGAAATTCCAATCCCATAATAACACTTTGTAAATATAATAACTAGAATATTTCGATAATCTGTAATTGTAAAATTCATTTTAGTCTCTTTTGAAAATCTATATTATTTCTTTCTAAAGGTATCACTCACACTTATATCACTTGTTATAATTTTGAGAATCAACATACTAAATCCTCAAGCTTTTGCACAGTAATTGAATGAGAGTATAATTACATTCTTTTGTGATTATAAAAATTTGTGTTTTCTAGAGTTGTTTAGTTAATAGACTGTAATTACATCGTAATCTCTCATGTCATGTTTGGTAGAACAAAATGTAATTATACTGTTACGTAATTTATTTTTTTAATTTTAATTACTATAAAAGATATTAGTATGATAAAAGTAATTTCTAAGCAAGTAATGAAAACTAAAATCAAATCATCATATGTATTATGTTAGTCTAAAAAAGTAGTTGATAATACGATTACTAATAAAAATAACAAGAAAAATAAATATCATATGCAATTTTATCTAATTATTCTAGTGCATATTTTTTGGGTTATTCCCTCTTTAATATTTAGCATATGCTTCTTATCCTCGTCTGTTGGTTCTTGATTGAGTTTGTCATAATCTGAATTTGAGTATGAATCGTTAAGATTATCAATATTTCTTTCTCCCATGTACTCTTCGAAGTACGGATTATCTCAATTTCACTTATGCTTGAAGTTATGAAATATAAAACATGCTAGTAAGATCTAACCTTATTTTTATGTTATATTAAGGTGGTGGTGTTAATATGAAAAATATTTTTAAAACAACAAATGTCTTCTCAACCATAATTTGAAGCCTTAAATGTCTCCAATTAAAAAAATTTGTGAGCTATCTATAGTGTTTGTGCTTGGCACCATTTTCTCAAATGATATCATATCCCACAATATGGTGCCGGAAAATCTTTCCTATTTGCATAATTAGCACCTTATAATATTTGGATTCATAGTTCAAATAGTCTATAACTTTAATTATAAAAGTTATATAAACTTAATTTGGATAAACACTTATGCTAAGTTATATCTTTTTTATAATATGTAAATTAAGCAAAAATAATAAAATTTATAATAGATAACCTTTATAAAAAAGTTTTACAAATTATCCAAAATTTTCATAATATTTTTATAAATAATATTTTTTTGTCATAACTTTAGAAAATTATTATTTTTATAAATAATTATGACTTAAAAAAAACTACAATTTTATGAATAAATATATTATTTTTATAAGATATAGAACAAACACATAAATAAGTTATGTCAATACTTTTTAGCCATAACTTTTTATAAATATGTATTATAACACTTTTATAACATATAAATTATTTTTCACAATAAAATTTTTTGCCTAAACTTTAGAAACTTTTTAGGATATAAATAATATAAATTTTAGGATTTATAATATAATTCTTTTTGCCGTAACCATCCTAAACACTTATATGCATTCATGTTTATAACGTGTATAAAATAACTTTTTAAAATAGAATTTGAGTGTAATTACCTAAGTAATTACTCGAATTCTTACACTTCTCTAAGAATTAAAAAGTGTAATTAAGGTGCTCCAATTACATTAACCTACTAATTACAACGATTATCCAAACATGTGAGAGCATTATGTAATTAATTAAGAATAAAAGTCTCCAGTAAAAAACAACAATTCTAAAATTAGATCAATTCACTAGGCAAATCTCATGTTATGATTAAACTTCATTTACAGTTCCGTTTTATACCTTACAGGCGGTTTCTGTGCCTTCTAAAACTTTAATTTACAAAAATATTTAAAAGAATCCAAGTTATTTTCCTTTTACAGGTTCAGATTGCAAATTGATTAATAACAGCATAAATTTTTTTCTTTATTTATTTAATTCTAGCATACCTAGCATCCAACTCAAATCCTTTCATTATTAATTTCTTAATTAACAAACTACTCAATCTGTCAAAATACCACATCTCACTCACTCATGCACTCACATGTGGGATTGTGGGTTAATTTTTGGCTCTTATATGGATGAGCTTGTATAATATTATAATTAAATTAGTGCATCTTTAATCAAAATGATAATTAAGTAACTAAAAAAAATACCACTTTTCAATCATGAAATTAATTACACAATATACATATATTAAATACAAAGAGATATGGTTTACATGTACTCTTCATCGTCTCTGCATAGAATGAAGCTGAGCTTATATAATAAAAGCAAGAGTGTAGATGATTTCTTAATGGCACCTTGGCTGCTTGTAATCTGTCATAGTTTTTATTTTTTGATAAAAAAGAAAATCAATAAATAAATAAATGGTGGGGGTACTCTAAAGATTATTAATACAGAAAAGGAAAAAGATAGTCAGGAAAACTCAGCTTTTTGGAGCACTTCATCAAGCGCCCACCACCCCCCATGGGAGGGACCTTGATTGAGTATGACCTCATATTCCTTCTCCACAAATGCAATTTCTTTGTTACTAGAAAATTCATGGCTTTTTTTATATGATTATTTCACAATAGTTTCCCCTTGTAAGCACCAATTAGTGCCACTTGTGCTTCTTATTTCCTGATCGTGGGGGAATTAAGGATATCGGTGAGCACGGGGTTGTTAAAGATTCATATATATATATTAGTCCGTATATAGCATTGGGATTTAGGATCATATTGTGGCTGGTTTGAGTTTAATAATTTATATGTATTCGCTTTAAAGAGTGTGCCATTATATAGTACCTGATGCATGGGATCATTGGCATGCTGTGACTTGTTTAAGCAAAAAAAAGATGTACATCGGATCAGAGATCTCCTTTTTATCTGCTAGATGATTGTGAGCTTTTCTGTTGGTGCCAAAAGAAAAAAAGTTGGGAAAGTTGGGGCAAAAGATGATCAGAGGAAATAATCATAGTGAGAAATGGGCAAGAACTTTGCGCATTTCAAACTGTAGACCTTCCTTATCAAGTTTAAAAAGCAGGCATGGTATGCATAGGCGTGGCCTAAATATATAGTCCTCACTGCCAATAATTTGTCACATATGGTCCATTGTTTGCTGTTAATTTGATGGCATTGGAGAAAAAGAAAAACCACATATGTGATTAGTGAATAATTAAGTGATTTACAGGCCAACATACCGAGTTTGAGGCAATGAAATATGTCCAAAACAAGCACACGGTTATGGGGTGGGTGGGGGGGGGGGGGGGGGAGGGATTTGACACCCAACAATAGATTCCGCCAGGCAAAACACTGGATGCAGTACATGGAACTCTGAATCTTTGCTATTCTCTGCAAATTTCCAGACTTCCATTGCATCAGCCTGCCCCACTCTTGTCAATAATTTAATTTACATCTGCAAATTTTTATCTGTCTCTCTCCCTTCTTCTATTTTGTTGTTTGGCCCTTTTTGGTCAGTAAGGCAAGGCTCAAGAAAGTGTCATCATATTCTACTTCTCTACTAGCGTTCCCCCTGCCTCTTTTATCAGCTTCTTTATTGTTAATATTTCTTTAAAGTCATTGCCTATAATATCCGAATTTTAAGAAATTATTTTCATAACCCAATTTTGTTGAATCAAACCAAATAATAAGGGTTTAATTACTCATTAGTATTTTAGCTCTAAAAGTATTACAGAGAACTATGTAATAGCAGTTTGATTATAATATGCGTTTTTTATTTAAAAGTGGATAAATTAATTTTTAAATGTTAAATTAAAGAGTAAATTGATTTTTCTATTAAAAATTTTATCTAATTTTACTATTAAAAATTAGTCTTTGTATATTAGTGTAAGGTACATGTGGCATGTCATGTGTCACTTTCTAATTATTCCATTAGTCACACCAGTTTTTAATAATACAAATAAATAAAAATTTTAACAGAAAAGATGAAATTGCATTTTGCTTTAACATATAAGGATTAAATTGCTTAAATTTTAAATAAATAATGCAAAATACAATATGATTAGTAGTATAAGAATCTCCATAATACTTTTATTACATTTTAACAAATATAAAGATTCTTATTTTAATAGTTGATCTATAAGTACCATTTTCAACCCTAATAAAAACCGGTGTTATGTCTTAATCTTAAACTAGGATAGCTTGTATATAAAAAGCCCGAATAGTATTAAATATCCGACTTTTTTTTACCATCACTTATCATCTCTAAGCTAAGAGAGCAGAAAAGTGAACGTCTATGAAGGTTGAACATACTATGCATAGAATTTTGTCAATAAAAAAAAGTTGAAATTCCGTATAAGATTATTAAAATTCAATATTTATAACATGAAAAAAAAAGACTTCCCTAGATCAAAAAGTTGATTTCATTTGGACTGGTCTCATACAAATAAAAATGGATAGAGTGATGAATAGGATCAAACCTTGGATTTTGTATAAGATTTTTTTAATTAATTAATAATAATAATAATATTTTAATGCTATAAAAACATAGTCTCTTTCTCCCTCTGGTTTTGTTGTTTGATGATTAGCCAACTCTGTTTGACTAATGAGGCAGCTTGGAAGTGGAACGTGTCTCATGGTACTTATTTAATCGGCACGTTTACCCTTTAATTACTAATTCCCACTCACTCATTTCCCATTCTACATATATATAAATATCAAAAGCATATATATAGATTAATTGTGTGATTGAATAGAATACTACCCATTCTTCAATGATTGTCACACTTTTTCTTTTGGAGAGTAGAATCTTGAAGGGTCCCCTCCATCACTTAAAATTAGGGGTTTGGGGGTTCTAAAACTAATTTTTATATAATTAGATTTGAATTGATGAGACTAATCATCTTTCCACCTCCATTTTTATACTAGAATATATAATTTTAGTATTAAATTTTGTTAATGGGTATCTTAGCAGACAAGGTTGTAAACTTCACACTATTCTTGAGAATTTCTAAATATGCATTCCATCAAATGAAAATCAAAAGAAGGGAAAAAGTGTAAAAGGAATATTAGTTCAATTTTAGAATATCAAAGATAGATGAAGCTCCATATCCTACCTTTCTCTTTCTCTCCTCTCTTCTATTTTCTTTTTTAAGAAAGCTATGTTTGGATTAATAAATTTGATTTACTTGAATTTTGAGGTGGTGATGGTGAATGGAGTTCGAGGTCAAGTTGCGTTTATTTTATGTTTGTTCAAGTTTAGTCTTAGTCGAAATATGAGTTTAAAATTTTAGTTAACTTAAGCCTATTTTAGATTCGTCCATACTAATTTTAAGAATTTTATATTATTTTAAATTTAAATTTTAATAAATATATATTTCATTTATTAAAATTTTATATATAAGCAACTTAATTTTTTCTTAATATTTAAATTATAGTATTATATATTGTATAGATTTTTTTTTGTGTTGTAATTTACATAATGTATAAAAATAACATAATATAATATATTAGAAAATGGACCCAATTGGTATGGGCTAGGGTATTGAATGTTCAAACCCGAACCCGACTCATATTTTAAATGAACCTATTTTTTTATCCAAATCCTCTTAAATTTTTAAAAGACTTTCAAACTTAGGCAATAATCTAAACCTTCAAAAATTATACTTAAATTTTCCTTACATCAATTATAACATTAGTTTAAAA
This sequence comes from Gossypium hirsutum, assembly GCF_007990345.1. Lineage (NCBI taxonomy): Eukaryota > Viridiplantae > Streptophyta > Magnoliopsida > Malvales > Malvaceae > Gossypium > Gossypium hirsutum. The sequence goes on from NC_053444.1 coordinate 41,408,691, forward strand.
ATCAATGTTAGTGTTGTCCATTTTAAGATTCAATGTAAGCCCCATTAATGTAAACCAAGTTATTGATTTAATAAACAAAAAATGGTTAATAATTTAAAGTTTTGGTTTCATTAACTTCCAATCTCTCGATACCCACAATCTTTACTTCTTTTTTTAACAGCTTTGTGATTTGTGGACATTGAAACTACCAAAAGATATGCTAAGCAATTTGGTTGCTGAGATACAAAAGAGTTGCATTAGAATAAAATCTTGTTGTTGGTGTATGATAATATACCTAACTGAAACGGTATAAAAACTTGGAAAGAATCCAATTGATACCTAATTGAGATCCTTTCATCACTTTTCCCCGCCTCTGATTTCCCAAGAAACAAACAAGATATTCTAGTGAAAAACAGCACATTTGAATTAGACTACTCTTCCCCTATCATTAGAGGATCTGTCAGTACCTAAACCAAAATTAAAGAAGAATATATCCATGACCTACCACCACCACCCACTGCTTGTTTCCCTTTTTTTTTCCTCCCTAATGCAATGCACCCACATATGAGTTGGAGAGAGTATGTTTATATATACCCAAATGTCCCATCTTTGTAACAACTTATATAATTATGCAATTTGGCATTTCATTAGTTGAAAGATATTGACATAATTAAACTTAGTTAAGGTACTGTTAGGCAACTGACTCCACTGCCTTTGGAACATTATTGAGTTATTATAACCAAAGCCCTTTTCATTCAGTTTTTATAGTGCTTCAAGTCAGGCCAGCATTTGTGTTTTCTTCAAAAAGCCTAATTTCCTGGGGCTTTTCCTCAAGTTTAGTCTGAAATTGCTGACTCCTTCGTTGACCACGACAACAACAACCAAAGCCCTACATTGCTTTTTTTTTCTTTCTAAATTTGTTAAGAGGAGATTAAAGATTAATTTAAAGCTAATATTTTCTACATTGTTTAGTAAGTTTTCTTAATTTTTTTAAAAGTTGTTTTTAATGAAACAAATACATCATAATTATATTTGTTACAAATGATTGTTGGTGTGTGGGGATAAATTAAACTTATGAAAAATTAACAAAGGCTTCAAAACATATAACTATGTCACTATCTTTAAGATTCTATTCAATCCTACCTATATTTTTGTATGCAAAAGAGTTAAGGCAAATAAATCTCGAAGATACAATGAAACCCAATAACCGTATGATGATAATAGTTCACTAAGCAAAGCAAATCTAGAGTATCAAATTCTATAGAGAATTTCTGCAACAAGTCTTTATAAAATAATCTTTGAATATTAAAAGATAGAGGAGAACATAGAAACTTTGTTTGAGTTCTTTTTGGTGTACCATACAAATAAAATTTCACTCCTACCTATAAGAGTTATCATGTCTCTTCATAGATACATAACCATTAACTAGATATCTATTTGGATAGTCACATCTATTAAGAATGAAAAAAAAATATTCATTACATATTACTTGAATAATCATAATTTTTTTTAATAATCAAGTAATATAACTTTCAGTGACAATAGACATAATCTATCACTATGAATAATGACAACTCTTGATTAATAACAAAGTAACATAATTTTTGATTACTTATAATTATTCATTTGTAATTATTGGAACACTATATATGTTCTAAAAATGTTTCAACAAATATTATAGTAGCATGTTTGACAATTGAAATATATTTTATAATAAGATATATTTTATAGAGTTGATATGTAGTTTACTCTTTGAACTTTGTCCACAAGTACCTCATTAGTACCTAAACTTGTGTTTCGTCACCCAAGTTAATATTCTCGCACTAACACAATTAGTTTGTGCCATAATAGCACTAATAGCCAATCTAGTTGTGGCACAAGATAGCCTCACATTATGTCACATAGCAAACATAAATTAACATACTTCAAATATATATAAATTAATAGAGAAAAGTTTAGCTAGAATTTTTTTTTTTGAAATAACAACTCTCCGACCTTCAACCTTCAAAGTAAACGACAAACCACATAACCTTCAAGTACAAGGGAGAAATGGTTGCTCGGAGTCTTCATGTACACTTGTGGAACACCAAAACAAATGTATTAAATGAGTCGCACGCTAGAGATGAAAGTAGAGACATGAGACAAGCACATGATAGATGTCTTGATTCTGTACACGTTGGTGAAAACAAAAGAGTACTGCTGCTTCAATCTTGCATCACATGTGAGTGGCAAAGCCCGGAAACAAGAAAAACTCATTGTTAGGTGGCACGTCTCTATAAGGTTTAGGTTGGGACATGGGATTCCATTCAGGCTCCACTTTTACCCATTTCCTACTATATTGGTAAAAGACAGTATATATTACGTTTAGATGGAAAGCCATATTAAAATCATAATGTCGGGCACACCATATATAATCTTCATATTTAATGATACGATTAAGCAGACACCGCCAAGGAGCCATGTATCTCACATGGGTTGTGTACTAGATTCTGATACAAGAGCTCAAACTATCTTCAATCTGTGAGGTGCCTTCTGTGAATGAAACTATGAGGTTTAATGGGCCAAAACAAACAACACCTTGTAGGTTGGTGGGGACTTTGAGAGCTAATGGGCCAGAACAAACAACACCTAGACACTCTATTCTAGTTGTATATTGAGCAATTCATGGGCCCGTGGTATATTAAATCCTAGTTGAATACATCTTAAAAATTCAATTAGAAATTAATTCACTTATGGTACTTGTTAACCTTAATCTAGAGTAAGTATACTATTGTATATGTATGATCTGTACGCTTCGATGTGCCAATCGCTAAAGCATCTCAAAATAGCAAGTTAATAAATTGATACATTAGATATATGACTTACACATAATTTAACTTTGCTTATAGATAAGAGATCATAGCTCTCACAAAAAAAGCTAATTATATCCTATTTTATTATTAATATGATTAATGAAAATAAAATATAAGGTTTAGGTGGATTATCTATGTAACTATATATAAAAGTAAGGTTAAAAAGACCTTCCTTCTATTGACACATGGACATCCATATTTTTTTCCATTTTATAAATATAATTTAAGAACATTAATCCAATAAAAAATATTCTATCATGACGAGTTCGAATGTGTGTTTTTTTTAATTTACATAAGCATTTTCAACATAAAATTTTTATTACATTATTACTAAGTGATTTTTGTTTAATTTTAAAATGCCACAACACTGAATTTAACTAAATAATTTAACGGGGTAATAACTAAACTTAAATTCTTAAATTTGAAAAGTAGAGAAACTAAATTCCTAAAAAATAAAATAATGAGACTAAACTTTTGTATGAAGTGTATAGGGACTTAGATCATATTTTAACCTTCAAATTTTTACTCCATAATTTGATACAAACAAATAATCAACCTATTTTAAAATGTGTCATCAATGGAATTTTAACAGTGGCAACAATTGGACCTAAAATTTTAAATCCAAAAAGTAGAGTCTAAATCTTTAAGAGTAAAAATAGGATTAGAGTATATTTTAACTTTCAAATTTTTACTCCATAATTTCACACAAATAAATAATCAATCCAATGCGAAGCATAGTAATCATGCTAGCTATTTTAATTATAGGTATAATGGAACTTTGAGATAAAATGTTTGAAGTAGGTGAATGTGTAATGCCCCAAAATTTTGGCTTCTAAGAAAGGACAAGTATTTTAAAGGTGAATTAAGTATTTCGAGAGAAATTATGAATAATGAAATTCAGTAAGGACTAAATTATAGAATTTTGGAAGTTAAAGGACTATGTAAATTTACTATTTTAAGAAAAAGGGCGAAAATTTAAGAAATATTTTTTTATGAATTTGATATGGATATGTATTGATATGTGGATTTGGTGTAACATCCCGATTTTGGGCCTAGTCGGAACAGTGGTTTTGGGACCACAAATTCGATGAGGAAAATTTTATTTTTCTTATATTTTTGTGGTCTACGATTTCACGGAATGATTTTGTGAAAATTTTGTTCGAAAATTTCGACGTTTGGGCACTCAATTTAGTCAAAAGGACTAAATTGTAAAAAGTACAAAAGTTGAGTTCTACATGTTAGAGGTGTCCAATTGTTATGAAATTTTAAATTGGAGGTCTTTATATGGTAATTAGACCATTGGTTAAGTTATGGACAAAAATGGACATAAGATAAGTGAAATAGAAAATTTTTAAGTTAGGGACATTTTGGTAATTCAGTAATTAAAATGAATTAAAAGGGAAAAAGATGGCAAATTGTGCTCATCTTCTTCATTTGGACGAAATTAACAAGGGGGGAAGCCATAGTTAGGGTTTTCAAACTTTCAAGCTCCATAGTAAGTGATCCCAAGCCCCGTTCTTAATGTTCTTTACTTTTTTAGAGTCCTAGTAACTTGATTTAGCTTATTTTAGCAATAATTTAACCTAGGGTTTATATTTGGAAAAATACCTATAGGTGAAATATGTTTATTTTGATGTTTTATAATAGAATATGAAGCTAGAAATTATGTTAAACAACTTTTTCTAGTCGATTTTAAGTGAAAACGAGTAAACGACATAATTGGTAAAAATACCTAATGTTCATAAGTACACGCTAGAGTGGGAATTTGATGTTGCCATAGAAGGGAAAAATGTTCAGCATGTCATAAAACATAAGAATAAGAGATGATGTTTAATTTTCGAGCTTTGGGGGAAAAGTGTAACTATGCAAAAGTTTAGGGGCAAAATCGTAATTTTCTCAAAGTTCGAGTCAATGATTGTTTTGATGAATGTGAATATTAAATAATATAAATTTTCTATTATAGATCAAGAAGAATGAAATTCGGAGTTAGACCGGGGAAAGAAAAGATAGAGGACTAAGTTGCTAGATTTGGTCAAATTTTGTACCGAGGTAAGTTTACGGTAAATAAATGCAATATTTCAATAATTATTATTAATGCTGCTATTTTCCATAATTTATGTATTTATTTTATGAAATTATTTAATGTTGACTTAAGTATGAGATGATAGAGAATTAGTGATAAAAGTCCCGTTGAAACATAAAGAATATATCAGATACAAATGTCATGACATTTGGGTAAAGAGATCCCATGTAAGACCATGTCTGGGACATGACATTGGCATCATTGAGATTATGAGAGGTCCCATGTAAGACCATGTCTGGGACATGGCGTTGGCACCGAGATGAGAGGTCTCATGTAAGACCATGTCTGGGACATGGTGTTGGCACCGAGATAAGAGGTCTCCCGTAAGACCATGTATGGGACATGACATGGGCACCGATATGAGAACTCCCATGTAAGACCATATCTGGGATATGGCATTGACAGTACAAGAAACATCCCGTGTAAGACCATGTCTGGGACATGGCTTTGGCATGTTATTATCAGAAAAGAAACCCAAGTATCCTTATTATTCCAATGTGGCTCAACGAGCTAGTAAACAAATTATGTTCCATGAAAGTTCAGGTAAAAGCATAAATAACAAATTCAGGTGAGTTATAAAAGTTAAGAACATATTATGTTATCAATTGAGAACCAACATTTCAGTAAGAGAAGAGTAACTTATAATCATGAGTTATCTAAGTAAACAAGTAAGTGAACGAGTAAGAGATTAAGTAAAGAGGAAATTAGAGATCATGACACTTGAGTATATTTATTTGTGTTAAATGTTGTTATTTATTTGCTTGTAAACTTACTAAGCTTTATGCTTACTTCCTTTATTTTCCTTATTTTATAGTATTGCAAAGCTAATTCGGGGATCTTAAAGATGTCGGAGAATGCTTACACTATCAACAACAACAACTCGGTATTTTATGATGATCAATGTTTGAGCTATGGCACGTATAGGGACTTAGTCATTTTGAATGTGTGTCCTTATGATATTGCTAAAGGATGATGTGTAAATATGTGATAATGTTTAGCTATTAAAATGACTAAGTAAGAATATGTTTGGTATTATGAATGCCTAGGTGATAGTTTATACCTAGAAATTATGAAAGAGTAAAAATTTGCAATGAAATAGTTTTGGGACAGCAGCAGTGACGTGACTTTGAAAAATCATCAAGGATAATATAAAATTAATTAGAGAGTTAATGATATATAGAATTAAATCTTATCGAGTCTATTTTTATAGAAAAATAACGGTGTGGGTAAAAGAATTTTATATTATGAGATATTTGAATTTTAGTGAGACAGGGTCAGAATGAATTCTAAAGTCCCCTGTTCTGAATTTAGAAAATCATTAAAACTTGTACAGAAAGAATTAGAATTTATAATTTATATGTTTTGATTACTTATTGAGTCTATTTTTAGTATAAATAAGTGGTATCACCATATGAAGTCTATAAAATGAGATAATTAATTTTTAGTGATGAGAGGTCAGGATTGTCAAACAGTGAAACAGGGGAGACTTTAACTAATAAATTGTACTAATTGACCAACCCAAAAATTCTAAAAATTTTATGGTAAGAAGGTATATGAGTGTAGTTTCGGAGAAAATTTACGGATCTAAATTTTTAGTTTTTTAACTCGAGTTATAATTAATTTAGTGACTAATGCGCAGGTGGACAGTTTTATTATGAATAGTGAAATAAATTATTTTTTATTTGTTTAAGTAATCGGAAAGTTTTTAATGTTCCCGGTTGGGACCCGAACCATTTCTGTTGCATGTTTTAGGGTCTCAAGAGTTCTTTTAGGGACATATTGATTGAATGTGAGTGAATTAATTTTAAAACAAATTTTTTATGCTTCGAACTAGTAAGTTAAGTCAGGTAATGCCTCGTGCTCGACTCCGGCAACGGTCTCAAGTAAGGGGTGTTACATTTGGAAATTTGAGATATATACTAAATTGAATAAAGTGGAAAAGTATAGGGATTAAAGTATAATTTTCCCATTTTGTGACGGCCTAGATGCGATTTTACCATTATTAATAGATTTTTGGATACATGATTATGTGATTAAAATTTCCATGCAATGAGGTGTAAAAGAGAGATAAAATTAATGGAAATTAAACAATAAATGTATTAAAATGTGATTGATTGATAAGATAATGATTAAATTGAAAGGAAAAGAAAAGTGTAGAATTTCTACACAATTAGAAGGCTGAATGGCAGCAGCTTGGGGCAGAAAAAATAAAAAGGAAAGAGAAGAAAGAAAGAAAGAAAGAAAGAAAGAAGGAAGAAAGAAAATGAGAGAAAAAGAATGAAAAATTTCCATGAATTTTCCTTGAGTTCTACCTCAAACCATAGCCAAATTTCATATCCTAGAGTCTTATGGAAACATTTTCTACCATGAAAATCAATTAGCTGAAGGAGAAAGTGAAGCAAAGCATAGGAAAATGAAGAGAACGATTGAGTTCAAGTGAAGAAATAGATAAGTACTTAATTGAATTTGAATATTTGAGTATTTAAATTTTAATATGTATATTGAATTTAGTGGTGAATATATAATTAAAGGTATGTTAGGAATGTAAGAAATGATAAAGTGATAATTTAGTGATTAGTGAATTTTATGAAATTAAGGATTAAATTATAAAGAGTGATTTTTTTTGTTTGTCATAAATTGATAAGTGAATAGATGTAATATAGTGAAATTCCTATAAAGAGGACTAAATTGTATAGTGTATAAAAGGTGTTATGTGAAACCAATATTGTGATTAAAGATTTAAATGAAGTGTTATGTAATAATAATTAGGTGTAAAGTAGTATAATACTTACTGAATTTTCTTGAATTTAAATATTAACTTGTAAAATGTTCAAAGGTTATTATGTGTGTTAAAACAGTGAAATAAAATATTTAGGTGAAGTGTTATAAGAAAGTAAAGTGCTCAATGATAGTGAATTTAAATCTAAAGCGCTAAGTGTTGTGAATATATGTTATGTTTAAATTATGAATTTTGAATAAAGTGAGCACGCGAAATAAAAATGTAGTGAATCTGTTTATGTTATTCAAAGTGAATAATTACTATGATATAAAGTGATATATGTATGATATATCAAGTATGTTATAAAAGTGATATGTAAATAAATGCCTTAGTGAGATCATAGGATATATGATATGTGATACTGAAATGATTTTGGAGTTGAGAGGGGCTAGGGGTTCGAATGGGAATCGGGTTAGTGTTGTGGAGTGTAACACCCTATACCCAGCCTGGTCGCTCGACCTAAGCTATAAGGTATTACAAATGTAAAACATTAACATTGTTCACTAACCAGTCATAAATAACGAAATAATTCATTTCATAATTCAATTACAATCATTTCGATGTTATTCAATCATATTCGGACCTAAATCAAGCTTATGGAGCATTTAAAACAAGTTAGGAACAATTATAGACTAAATTGAAACTATTATGTGAAAACAGGGGCCACACGGCTGTGTGGCCAGACAGTGTGACAAAGCTCAGCCCGTGTGGCTCAAGAACAAGGCCGTGTGGCCTAACCATGTAACATACTGTGACTATGTGGACATCCTGCATTAAAAATCAAAGAAACCATATGGCCATATCATACAACCGTGTGAGGCATACAACCATGTAGCAAACCGTGTGTGCCTAAAAACACCTTTAAATACAAGCCATGTCACATACCAAAACTTAGACTCTAAGCTATGCATTAACCAACTTTCAAACCCATTCAAAATGTGCCAAAACATACCAATTCACAATCAACCTATGTGCCTAACCAATATGCCCTCATTGGCACCACAATTCAAATATAAACAACAATCATTTAAGCCAAAACATAATCAAATTTCTTATAACCATACATTACCAAACCCTATCTACATGCCACTAATAACCGAGCCAAAATAAACAATTAGCTACCGAAAGAGTTAACAAATAGTGTGATCTCCAAAAGCAATCCAATCGATAGCTCATATCCGACGATCTACAAAGAAGAAAAAACAAATAGAGTAAGCTTAAATAAAGCTTAGTAAGTTCGTATTAAACTTAAACTTTGACTTACCGTAATTGTTGTAACTAAAATATTTCGCAATTAATTTCATAAACAAGGTCATTAGTTCATTTATTTCCTATAAGCACACGACAAATCTCACAAGGTTAGTGAGTTCACATATACGAAACATATAACTTTATCATGTCATAAACATTACAAGTAAACACATTTAAACTCAATTCAACCATCACCTATTCATTTAACAACTCACATTTCACTTCAAATATCTATAACCAGTGTTCCATTTCATATATCTATTTTCATATAACCGATTCATATAACCATTTCATATATCATTTTTCATATAATCGATTCGTATAACCATTTTATACATCATTTTTAATATAACTTATTTGTATAACCATTTCATATATCATTTTTCATATAACCGATTCATATAACCATTTCATATATCATTCTTCACATAACCGATTCATATAACCATTTCATAAATCATTCTTCACCCGATGAACCAAATGAACTAACGTCGAATATGTGGGAAATATGCTCACACAAGCTATAAAATGGGCCTACTCATACGAGCTATGGGTCGGGATGCTAGGCTACAAGATGCTACTCACATGAGCTGTGGAGAATCCGCAATAAATGCAGGACCTTAGCCATCGATAGGACATTTAAGACCAACACTCGAAACTATAATAACCCTAATGACATGCCATTTGTATCCTAAGAATTCATGAGGTTCATACGAGTCGTGTTTCATATCTATATCATTTAGTCATATACACATTATTTCATAACATGAATTCATCTATGTAGTTTCTGTAACAACCCGTTTTTTGTTAAATCGGAACAGTGGTTTTGGGACCATAAATATGACATTGAAATATTTATCTTTTTAATTATTTTATTGTCTACAGCATGATAGTAGTACTATATAAAAATTTCGTTAAGAAATTTTACCATTTGAATGCTTAATTTGATAAAAAGGACTAAATCTTATAAAGTGCAAAAGTTGAGTTCTAGTAGCTAAATGTATTAAATAACTATAGAACCTTAAATTATGAGTCCTTTTGTGGTAAGTAGACCATAAATGTTGATAGTGGAATATGATGGCTTGGTATAAGTGAAATTTGTAATGTTTTTAAAGGTTATAAAAGTAATTTAGTAAATAATGATAAATTAAGTAAATAAATCTAAGTTATCATCTTCAATTGAAAATTTGGGCTTGGGAAGTCATTGTTGAGCTTTAGCATTCAGTCTCCTATCCTTGCTTGATTGGTATGTATTTTTGTCCAATTTTTAATGATTTCTATGTTTTTAAGATCTTTGTAGCTTAATCTAACTAGTCCAAGGACTAATTTGTGAAACTGTTAAACTTTTAGGGTTTTTACATTAATGAATATGTATGAGTTTTGATGATTTATGAAAGAAAATGATTAGTTGTTGTTAGGTAAACAACTTTTGATAAGTGATTTTTGGTGAAATTGTCAAATAAGGATTAAATTGAAAAATAGAAAAAATACATGGTGAAATTATGAAATAAATGAAATATAGGGCTTGTTAGGGACCTATTTGATATTCGGCTATGATGGGTTGTGGTTAAATTGCATGAATTTCCATTTTTATGAGCTAGGGACTAAATTGAAAATAAATAAAAAGTATAAGGGCAAAATTGTATTTTTTCTAAAATATGAATTTGGGTTAAATTGAATAGAATAATTATTGAACTGAGCTGAATTTATCCATTTAGATTAAGACAAACCTTGTACGACTTTAGATCAGGGTAAAGATAAAGTTTCGGTTAGTCGCATTCGTATCTACGTTTACTCGTTGAGGTAAGTTCGTGAATTATATTGTATTTATATGTTTTCAATTGAATTATACATGTGTTGTGAATTGCCATATATAAATACTGATCGCATATCCAACGACGTACGACGATTACCGAGCCCTGTTTGAACATTAGAAATTTGTAGGATACAAATGACATGTCATTAGGGTTTACATGATTCGGGTACTGGTCTTGAATGTCCTACCGATGGCTGAGGTTTGGCATGTGTTATAGATACTCGACAGCTCGTGTGAGCAGCATCGTGTAGCTACGGTCCGACCCATAGCTCGTGTGAGTAGACCCATTTTCACAACTCGTGTGAGCATGCATGTACAGGATTTGACGGATTACAATTATATGAGTTAGCACAATGTGAGCTATCCTGGGTATCCAATGATATTTTAAATGGTTCAACAGGCATGATTTGGAAAGGGGACGGTAAGAGTTCGATATGAACTATGACATAATCACATATGAATTTCATTGAAATGGTAATACATGGTATATTAAGAGTTGATATGGAGGATATATGAATTTGATACATGATAAAATGTTGTGCTCATCCAAGAGCATATTGCCTATGTTATGTGTTTAAATGGCTAACATGTTTGGTGTACATGCTTATGCTTTGGCCAAATTGTGGTTGGAATATGGCAAGTTAATTTGCCTATTATGTGATTAAATGGTAAGTTGTGTTTTACATGATACGAACTTACTAAGCAATTATGCTTACTCTGTGTTATTTTCTATGTTTTATAGTCAATCGGAAGCTTGTTCGAGTTGGAAGCTTGTTGGAGTTATATCACACTATCCATCGGCTATATCGGTACTTTTGGATGTTTCTAAGTTCGATTATAATGGCATGTAAACGTATTTTGGTTGTTGAAGTAGCCATTTATTTTGTCCAATGTGTTTTGACTTGAGAATTTGGTATTTTGAATGTTTGAAATGGTTGAATACATTTTTATGTGTCTGTGGCCTTATATTGACTTGAGAATTTGGTATTTTGAATGTTTGAAATGGTTGAATACATTGTTATGTGTATGTGGCCTTATAATGGTTGAATTTATAGTTTATGGATGGTTAGATGATGGAAGTGAATATGGTCATTTTGGTGTGAAAATTTAGTTGGCATATATGAGTTATGATGCTATTTGCTAAATGGTAATTTGGTACTTGTGGATGTGAATTTGGTATGTGATAAAAGTGATAATTGTTGGTTAAATGATACACATGGTTATATATGTTTATAAGTTGTCATTGAGGTGTCTTTGGGCATATTGGTTGTATGCAAATGCATCATATTTGGTTAGCTTGATTATGCATGGTTTTGATGCATTTTTATGGCTTGTTCAATTGTGCAAAAGTGATTGCAGGTACATACATGAATGGGTGAGAAAAATGGCTTGGAAATTACCTATTTTTCGTCCACACGGGAAGAGACATAGGCGTGTGTCTTAGTCGTGTATGACACACGGCTAGACGACACGACCGTGTGTCCCCTATAGCTTTCAAAGGGTTGCAAGTCAGGTTGTTACATGGCCTAGCACACGGCCTGGTGCACGGGCATGTAATGTCATTTCGTAGGGTACACTGCCCGGCACAAAGGTGTGTGGCTTGACCGTGTGACCTAAGTCAGTGAGTTACACGAGCATGGGCTAGGACATGGTTGTGTGTCCCTATTTTGAATGGCCACACAGCTGTGTGACCCCTGCAATTTTAAAAATTTTCATTATTTTTTGAAAAATTATATAAGTTTCCGATTTAGTCCCAACTTGTTTCTAAAATGTTTTTAGGGCCTCGAGGGCTCATATAAGGGACTATATGTATGCTATTAATTGTTTTTGCTATGATTAATGATATGAATTGAAATGTTTAAAATTTTTGTTAGTTTGAATCGTAAACTCTGGTAATGCTTCGTAACTTTGTTCTGGTGATGATACGGGTTAAGGGTGTTACAGTTTCCCATTTTCAAACATAACCTTTAATTTAATTAACATTACAACTTAGTCCATTTTATCCCTTACCATTGAACAAGTAAATGAACTCAATCAAAACATATATAGATAAATATTATATCACGAAAACAAAAACTAATTAGTTTAACCAATTATGAACTTACCTAATCACAATAACTATGAACACTTCAACGACGACTTTGCCTTTTCTGTGATTATCAACCAACTAATCCGTTTGTTGATCTAAATATAATATTTTCATTCAAGTAACCAATTAAAATACTATAAAACACTTAAATTCACATATATAACTCTTTATCAACATTTTACACTTTTACCCTAAACTTTTACCTTTTATTCAATTTAGTCCCTAAACCCAAAACTTTTACAATTATCATAATTAAGCCCAAAACCAAGCTAACCGAATTTTTTACTTATACATATAAAACCCATAATTGTTGAAATTTCACAATAATTTCATGCTAAATTTATTATTTCATCAATTTAGTCATTAAACTTAAAACTAACCAGAATCACTTTACCAAATAGTTCTATTTAACTACCAAGCTTTGAAAATCTATCATCAAACTTCAAAAACATCATAAAATCATCGATGGCATAACACAAAATATTTAACAGTTTTACGAATTAGTCCTTGGGTTAGCTAGATTAAGCTACAACAATCTCAAAAACATAAAATTTACGAAAAACTGATAGCCGAAAGACTTACATGCATGAATAAAAGCAAGAACGAAACTTGGAGAAGTTGAAACTATGGAGTTTCAGAGAGGGAGACTTCAATTGGGAAAGATGACAACAATTCACTTATGCTTTACTTTTAATATTATTATTATTTTAACATTTTAACATATATAATTAAAATAACATGTAATTTAATTAATTTCAAATCATAAATATTCCATCATGCTAAATTATGGTCAAATTACGATATTAATCCTCCCACTTTGATTATATAAGTCATTTAATTAATAAAATCTAATAGCAATTAATTTTTACAACTTTTACGATTTAATCCTTTTTTTCTTAATTAACTATCTGAACGTCAAAATTTTCGGATCAAAATTAAATATACCTATTTTGTAACTTCGTAAATATTATAAAAAAATTTACGGGCTCAGTTTATAGAAATGAGGTCCCTATACCTTATTTTTCAAAGCCACTTGACTTTAGGGACAAACCACTTGAACTTAGCTATTTGTCCAATTAACAAAAAATATTAAATAAAAATTTAATATAATACTATATTTGACTTAATATTAAATAATAATATTTACGGGCTCACTCGTTAGATTTGTGGTCTCGAAACCACTGGTTTCGACACCACTGAAAAATAGGCTGTTACATAGAGGTTTGAAGGGGATTATGAGAGGAGTATTTGGCAATGTAATGTGTTTATTGGAGTTCCCGTATACTTTTTCTAGAGTTCCCATTATTAGAGTTTCGTTATAAACTGGGAGTTCATGTTTGACCTGGATCTTTGCGATGTATCGAAATTATTGAACTCCTCTAAGATTTACTAAGGATTACAAAAGTGATATGTAAAAGTACAAGTATTATGGTGATATACGTATTTCAGTAATACATGTGAATTAATAGCACGTTTGGTTGGAGGGAATGGCTATTTAATTCCTTTTATTACATAACTAACAATAATTCCTTTTTTTTTGGGTTAGATATTTAACACTAAATTCTATATCACTTAATGTGCTATTCAGTGATTTTGTTGAATGCCTATTTTGAGCACACACCCAAGAATAACCATTACGGGTGATACTGAATTTGGATAAAAATATTTAAGACCATTTTAACCTCCATAATTCTCCACAAACAATTTTTTTATTGTCAATTTTTAGATAAGCCAACATCTACCTGATCTTCAAAAGTGTTAGGCCCGAAAATACCAAGAGGAAGGTGAATTGGTATTTTAAAATTCTTTGCAAACTTTTCTAAAGGATTAGGAAATTGAAAGAAAAACTTGAACACTTCGATTTATAATGGTTCGACCCCAATTGCCTACCTCCATTACCTTGGTATACCTCACCCAAGGATTTCCCAATTCACTATACTTGGACTGATACCTTTCAAGGAAAAGATATAGCTTTTACAATCCATATCCCTTTTCACAAAGCTAAGATAGAACCTTTTCTTTAGTTTTTATGGTTTAACAAGAACCTTTCCTAGTTTTTGTAGCTCAATTAAAACCCATCTAATTTACAATTGGTGAAATGAAAGAGAGTAAACAAAGAGACATTTACAAAGTGTGCGTTTACAAAAATTAAGCTCTCAAAACAAAGATATGTGAATGGTAAAAGATTTGACACTAAGTTCTTAGAGAATATTTCCAAATAAATGAAATAATAAAAATTTGAATACTTTTCTCTCAATCTTGATGCTTGGATATCTCTCTCTTTTGTTTTAAAGTTTTCTTGAAGTGTATTTATCAAGGAACAAGTTTGTAGATGTTTATGAACATTGGGGATGGATTCTAGCCAACACGAGCATTTTTTTCATGCATTTAATGCAACCTATAGTAGTTTGTCTTTGAGACATAAACCCATTGTCTCAAGACAAGAAGGAAAATATGATTGTTACATAGTTGTTGGTAGGCAGCGTCTCAAGATAATACTGGTATGTTTCAAGGCACCTGGTCGTAGTCTCTCGAGACAATTACTCAAATGTCTCAAGACATGGCTCCCCTAAAGCAACCCTTAGCTTTGATGTTTGTCTGTCGTGAGAAAAACATGCTTATGTCTCGAGACATGTCTGTTACCTTGAGACAAGACTCACTTTGTCTTGATACCAAAGTCTTTAAAATAGAATTTTGCATTAAAATTTTCATGTCTCGAGACTTGCATGCCAAAGTCCCTTAAAAGTATTTTAAATACCTTAGAAAACTTTGTTATTAACCCAAGAATATTTAGATAAATTAAAACACATTTAAAACATGTTTTTTTAATATATTGCAAGCCTTTGAAAATGCTTTGCAAGTGTTTGATAAAATTTTCAACTATATTTTCACCAAATGGTTTAAGAAATATAATACAAATAAATTTTGTCTTAAATGTTGTTATATCAAAAGCTTGGTACATCAATGCTAACAATCTCCCCCTTTTTGATATGACAAAAATTTAAGAGAAATTTGCATTTTAAGAAAGCTCCTTCTAAATCATTTGGTCATTTTCAAAACATAACATGCTTGAATCAAAGAATTACTTGGTGACCTCTTCTTCTTTTTTTTTTTGTGAGAAAAAAACATCTTAAACCAAAATACTAAGTGATCAAAAAATTTTCAAATAAGACAAACACACTTAGTAAAGGCTTCACATATTTCAAACATGCTTACATACAAATGCACCTATATACAACATAGGTTTATCTATTGATAATAAATATGCTAAAATGTACACTATATCCATGGGTCAAATAAAGCTTAACTTTAAATCTTTAGAAACTCATTTTTTCTTTAAAAATGGCCATTAAATAAGTCAAAATTTGAAAAACTCAATTTTAACCAACTTGAACTTTTCCAACAACTTTCAAATAATGAAACAAACTTATTTGAGTAATCAAGTGACCTAATTACAAAGAAATATAAAAATCAGATCTTGAAAGCTTATTTCCTTGAATTTGGACTCAAAATGGACAATTATTCTAAAATAAAATTTCAAAGCTCTTTAAACCATTTAATAAGTTTTGTAACTAACCTGCCACAAATCATAGTTGCAATTTATGTACTTTTCGGCACTTAAAGAGCTTGTTCTAGGCATTTTAATATCTTTTATTGTGTTTGCACATTTCTTAGCTTAAATTCATTTTATTGCAAAATAACCATTTTTACGCACTTTTTAGTGTTTTGATGACCCGTGAGGCTAACTCGGGCCTCGAGAATGATTAATAGGTTACTTGAGTGTATAGGATTCCATTTTAGGCCCCCAAACATAAAGGATGACAACTGTGTCGCGACACCGAACTTTGAAGCCAAAAATGAAATCCTGATTCGAAATAAGGTGTGTGTTGCAAAACAGGGTAGGCTGTGTCGCGACACAACTTCTACATAGCCAAAAATTTCTTGCGCACAAAGTTATGACGTAATGCTGACAAATTCTTATATAAGCAACCATGATTTGACAGCTTTTTTATCTCTTGTATTAATTAAACTTTAAGTGTATTTAGAGATGTGTGAGCATCAAGTAACCCTAATTTAGCCTATATAAGGAGTCCATTGTAACCCTAACAGAGGGGGGTTAGACCTAGACCTAGACAGTTTTATTTTATTTAGTTCTTAGTTTTAGTTTATTTTTATGTTCGCTTAGTCATAATTTTTCTATTCCGATGTGAAGACATTTGCGAGTGGAGATTGTTTCGAAGCAGCGCTTCAATGATTTAACAATGAGCAAATTCCTTATCTCTTTCTTTTATTCCATTGTTTATATTTCGTTAGCCTGATGATCTAATGTTTGTGTGAATATTGGAATAAAATCATGTGCATATTTTATATCTTGCATGTTTTGGTTATGGATCTGATCTATTAATTAAGCAATTATTTACTTAAAATTGGGTGTTTATTCAAGAGTGCTTAGTATATTAGGGAATGATGCCCATATTAGAATCTCTAAACAGGTGAGACTAGGAGGGTATCCTATCGAGTATAACTTGTGCCAAGTTATGAGATCGAGAGGGTATTTGTATGCCTAAGAAGAGTCTGAGAGGGCGACTTAGGTGGTAATCTTTTGTGAAGATAAGACCGCGAGGGTATTCTTAACTAAGGGTGATAAACAACTCAGTTGAGGGTAATTAATGACTTAATTGATAATTAGGGATTTAATCAATCAGAGGCTGCAAGCTTGCATCGTTGACACTAGGAATAAGAAATTCTATTAGGTTAATTTAGGGTAATTAATTTAATTAGTTTAATTAATCTTTTAGTTTAGATTCACACTACTAACTTGTAACTCGATTAGATTAGTAATTATTTTTAGCAATTAATTTAATAATAAATTTCTCTAATATGCAACCTTTGTGTAACACCCTAAACTCGGCTCGGTCGCTAAGCCCGACTATCAGGATGCCACAACACCGTCTCACATCATACACAGTACAAATGAGCTCGTTATTAAAGAAATTTCTTCCATTTTAGCATTTACACGAGTATTAAGTTAAACATACTCCTAATTATCATTAATACATGCTAACACACATGAAATGGTCTTATAAATATAATTAGACATGCATAGGAACCACATAGCAAAAGTTCAAAACAAATCACGTAGGTATCGATACTGAATCAAAGGTATTGATAATTCTCTTGGTTGATATCGATACCACCTAGAAAATCGGTACCAAATTAGTATTATGTTTCTTGTCTAAAATCAAAACCCCAGAAAATATCGGTATATTTCAAAAAGTATTGGTTTTATTACCCCGAGTATCGATACTTGTGATATAGTATCGATACCAATTTACACTACTGACTTCCTGCACTTTTGAAAATCATGGAAATATTATTTTTAAAACCCCAATATCGGTACCTCTGCTCCAGACAACAAAAATACAATAGTTCAAGGCATATAATCCATTCTAACTAATAACTATTCAACGTGTAACTATTACCATAAAACGACCATAATAATAGTTTCAAACATTGAAAACATGTCTGAGCAAGAATCAGTACACAAAGGTCCAAGCCTATAGTTCCTAGGAATAATTAAGCTACAAATTATCCAAAACATCATGGCAATATCATGCAATAGTTCTACCACATTATTCAACGTCCATTGACCATACATACAGTTTATGGCACTTCAACATAACAAATATTCAAACCAAAACAATACCAATGAAATAATTATGACATTCATCAAAAGTGCTAGAAAACTAAACTCATAGAATATCATGAGGACCGCAATAATAATAGATCAAAGTCTAACCACATTGCTTTATCCTCATAGTTCAAAGAATAATATTAATACCACCTACGCAAATACTAAAGCCTAACTTGGACCACTTCCTTGGTATCCTCGCACCGTTCACACCGCAAATGCTAATATCTGCAATGGTTAGAGAGAATGGGTGAGCTTAAACAAGCTCAGTGAATGTCGGAGTAGCCACAAAGTATACACAATATCAAAGGTTAAAAAAGAGCATACTACAACATGTTCACAACCATATTCTAGCAAAGTCAAAATAACATATTCACGTTTCATTAAATTATAAAACTAACATATACTCTTACATGCAATTACACTCAACTCGCTTATATATACAATTCATTTAACAATAATTCATCAAGACTAAACAACGTATACATGCTTTAATAATTCACAAGTCTAGCTTATAAGTTCACATGCATTCACAAGTTAAATGATAACAACCCAAACTAAAATTACATATGCAATTTACTATGAGAACATACTAACATATTCGTGAAACTTAAATAAACTGATTTACCATATTATTCACAATTATAAGCATCCATCTCTTATCGTATTATCACAATATATAAGATCATATTTAAATGATAAATTGACACTTAAGGCTATGAAACATAAAGTGGGCTCTATCACTACATATCAGATACACGGATCTCCAACAGACCAATTGACTCATAGAGTCGAACATACCCCAAAAAGTGAAGCATAAAGCTAACGCTCTCCAACACACCAAACATGTCCCATTGAATGGAGCTTAGCTCACATTCTTTTATCTCTCCAACCTATCCTAGGGCCTCAATGCCCAAAAACACAATACATATATGTGAGAACCCACAATCTTATGGCATGCCAACTATATCCAACGGTTTCAAAGGATCACAAGGTCAAAATATCCATAATTACACAATTTTAATTACTGATTTAATGCACATCATCTCTGTTCATATTCATCAATTCGCATGCCAGTCTCTTACACATTACACACTTATTGGATTCTCATTTATTTACACTTTAAGTGCCACAATAATGCTCATTGAGCTATCACATATCCAACCACACTGTGTTCATTAAAATTAGTACATCATGCATCACATGCAAGTATTCTCACATATTACTTGAAATAATAATATCACATTCTACAATTCAACACATATGTACTTTCTGAAATATCGCTTACTTCCACTACATATTTGCATTATTAGCATATCTTTATCACTATTATTTGGTATGTATATCATGCCCACAACACAACAAAATTCACAATAGTCATCACATATGTCTCATATCACAATATCGCATCATAATAATCAATCTACAATTATTCACATAATCACATAATTTTCCAAAATAAAGTAAGAGAAAGAGAAAGCTTACACTTGGAACTTAGGATAGGGGTTTAGGCAATTCCTAAAATTGTAATTAATACTATGAATCGTGTCTACAAGTAGTGATTCCAAACATTTACTGATCACGCTTTCGCCTAATTGCCAAAAGCTTAAACTAGCTTTTATTTGCCTTTCGCCTTGCTCGTAGAAGGCTCCAACAATTTTGATGCTTCAAATATAATAACTACACAATATGAACAATCAAAAATCAACCAAAGACTCACTTCAAACAATCAAAACACAAGCATAAGCTAAATTCTCTTGTAATCGAAACCTTCGACATAAAAAACTTGAATTTGAATTATCTTGGTCTATACTTAATATTTTTGCCTAGAAATGATTCCGTTTATCTAATTATTCACCTATGACAGATTCTCAACCTTTAAACTACTCAAAACTACCTAATTCATGTAATCAAAATTTTTGACATGTTTATGACAATTTTTACGAAAATGCATTAAAACATTGGAAATCTTCAATGAAACTTTAAAGTAAGATTAGAAACCTTCTAATCATGTCAAAAATAATTAAATAACACTTTGAAACCACATTTTTATTCAAAATCCCAAAATCCACCATTACCGACCCAATTTTCAACTTTTATTTGAAACATGCAGTTTAATGGTTAAAAACTCTACTTAAAAGACTAGATAATATTAAAAACAAATAGAAAAATTATTTGTTACCTTCGGTGGAAGAAAAATGAGCTTTTGGTTGAAAACCTAGAAAACACACAAGCTTGGGAGATGACAAAAGCTATGGTGTTTTGGATGTTTTTCTTGAAGTTCTATGGAGTTTTAATGATTGGGTGATGATAGAAATCAAAGGGATAAAGTTTAGGAATCAAAATTGACTGAGAAGAGCTTTTGAAAAGCAAGGGATAAGACCACAAAAGAAGAAGAAGAAGAAGTGAACGTGACTAATATAGATGGAGGGGGAAAATTGGGTATTTTAAAACTTTGGTTAATTGCTTTATAACTACTCCTAATTTGAACCTTTTTACAAAATAATCCTTATTTTAAAATTGAAAGTCTTTTAAACATTATTTTCAAAAATTGTTTTAATTTTCAAAATGCCATAGATAAAAATAATTTTGGGTTATTGCAATTCAAAATTTTTGAACCCATTTCAAGATAAAATTCCTAATTTACCCTCAAAACTTCTAGGCTCAATTTTGGGGTGTGACATTTTGGGTACGATCCTCGAAATACTCGGTGTTCTGTTGTAACACTTCTGTATTACAATTTGACTTGTTCGTTTGTAGTACCACACTTAATTTATATATATTTATTTCCAAGTTAGGAGTTCCAGCTTCTCGTATTGCATCTTGAAAAGCTTGTGCTACACTCGGGTGTTATTCCTAATGCTATCAGGCTGTTAAATACACATCCTACACACTCAATTAAATAGATTAAAACCTTAAGGCTTGAATTGGCCTAGCAGGTCAAGTAACATCAAGTATTACATAAAAACACTTATTTTGCAAATAATTAAACCTAAACTTTGAAAGCTGAAAATGTGATAGTTAATTATAAAACAACTAGAAAACTAGCCTCCTAAATGTCGAAATATACTGAAACTGCCACCACGTTTGGCAATAGGTCAATCAGCTACGTGACTTATTAGCATCAGGGTTGCAAAAGATGACTCCTTTCATAAAAAGATGTTCAGGAATAAATGCCTCGTCGATGTCATCAATATAAGGCTTGGGGTCATCTCCTTCCATCATGTCCTTCTTTTGCTTTTCATCTTATCTTTTTTCCTCTTATTTCACTCCTTGGTGGAAGACAACACATGGATTCACCAACCAATGCCGAACATCCAACCTATGTTGCGGTGCATAGTGGTCAACGTATGGCTGAAATGTAAGTATCCACTGGGTGTTGTACCACATAGTTTCAACCACCTCATCTTTTGGCAGTTCTTTGCCTTCAGGTGCCTTTTTTGGAAGGCCTGGTGGCATCTCCATTTTGTACTTGCGGCGTTGGTTCCACTTGTAACAACCTGAAATTCAGGGGTGTTGAGAAATATATTTCTAGAATCTGTTTATGTGAACTGGGCTCATAATATTAAATATTTATGAGATTACCATAGAAGTGAATTGAATGTTAGTTAGATAATTTTAATTATTTGGTGATTAATTAAAGTACATGGACTAATTCAAGAAGGTAATAAAAGTAGTGATTAATACTAAATTACATGGTGAGACTAGGGTGAGGGACTTATTAAATAAATAGACCAATAACTATATAAGTATTGATAGTGGATGATTATTATGGATATTATTTAGAATATGTTAATTATATCATAAATAATAAGTTAATAAATTATGCTAACATAAAAGTAAAAAGGAAATAATAAAATATAAGAAACAAATAAGTTAGTGGAGGAAAGAAACAAATTAGAGAGCTTCATCTTTTTGCATGCCGAAATTGGGAAAGAGGGCAGTATTTTCTACCATTGTTCTCTAATCTTCCAAGCTCAATTTGGTTGGTATTCTTTGGTCCTTTTTGCATAAATTTTATGTTTTTGGTACCTTTAAATCAAACTCCTTATTTTAATCTAATTAGTATAATTGTATACAATATTAAGTTCTATCATTTAATATAATCGATTAATTCTATTGAATGAAGTATTATGGAATACAATATGTATGAATATGAAATAGATCAAAGATGTTCACATGATTGTTGTGGTGATTGATTAAATTATGAAATGTAGTATGGAGGACTTAATTCTTATTGAGTAACTTTTGTCAGTCTACCTGACTAGTGCAGAGCACACCATTATATCTGTCAGTTTATCCGACTAGCGCTAGGCACAACTTTCGTCAATTTATCTAACTAGTGCTGGGCACAACATTATATTTTTCAATTTATCTGACTAGCGCTAGGTGCAAATCTTCATCAGTTTATTTGACTAGTGCTGGTCGCAAATCTTTGTTAGTTTACTGACCAGTGCTAGGCACACTCCCTATATATTTATTAGTTTATCCGACTAGCGTTAGGCTCAAAACTTATTTACGGTTTAACCATTAGGCACCGGGTGTCATTTATTGGATGACTTGTATAGACAAGGAATAATAAATCCATTAGAGAAAATTGGCTTGAGAAAGATGTCATGGAAGATATACAATATGAATTATTGAGTCGTATGGTAAATTCCATATAAATAAACTTATATATATTGAAATGTAAAAATTTAAGTCCTTAGGTGTAAGTGTGATTTTTTGAATGAATGAGTTTGTTTAATGTTTGAACCTTTCTTTGAATGCAGATTAGGTACTTACTTTTGTTCAACGACTCGGCATCCATGACAAAACCCAAACTCAATGTTAGTGATGTACTTCTTTTTGTATCTTGGCATGTACCTAGGTTCTTTGGTTAGATATGGTCATTTTGATGTTTGAATGTTCCATTAAAGGTAACTTGTTTAAAGATGACGTTGTGTAAACTTGTTAAATGTTTTGTTTAAAGCAAACAATTGTATATAGTTATGTATGCTTGTGGATATGTAAATTTTGATTTTTATTTATTTATTTATGAAGTATTTTCATAAATGGAAGGTTAGTGTCATGAATTATATTCGTTTGTTTTGTCAAATGGTTGATCTTGTTTGAGGTACTTTTGAATGACATATTGGTAAGGTATAGTATGAATGATTTTTTGGCTTGTAATTGATGATTTAAATGTGGTGCCAATGAGGGTACATTGGTTAGGCATTTAGGATTTATGATATTTGCATGTTTTGAGTTGTTTTGAAGTGTATTTGATGATGTTTAGATGATATTTTTATGCTTAAATTTTTAACCAAGATATGTGTGGTAATTGCCTTGTATTAGAAGCAAATTGTGGTACACATGTTTTGGGACACGAGCTGCCACACGGTCATGTGTCACACAGTCGTGTGTTTTATTGTACCAAGATGCAGGTTTCACATGGCCTGTGACACAGTAGTGTATATTAAAACAATTTGCTACACAGTCTGAGACACGACCAGTGACACCGCTGTGTGACTCAACATTGAATACACATAAAGGTAGGCACACGACCTATGACATAGCCGTGTGACCTTAATTCAAATATATGCATGGGCGGACACACAGGTTGGGACACAGTTGTGTGTTCGGACTTCAAATGTCCACATGGTCTAGGTTGTGGCACATGGCCGTGTGTCCCATTTTTTTTTCAAAATTTTCAACTTTTTCCTAACTTTTTCATTTTGTTTCAAATTAACGCCAATAATGTTTTCAATATATTTTTAGGGCCCCGTAAACTCGATTTAAGGCCCGTAAGTCTATGTTTATTGTGAATGGATTGTGATTTGATAAATTCTAATTATAATTGAATACTTGTTTTGTAAGTAGTTTTAGATGTTAGAACTGTTATCGTAATACTTTGTAACCCCAATCCAACGATAGAGATGGGTTAAGGGTGTTACACCATTCTTGGATTTTTTCTTGCAGCCCTCAAAATTGGTGAATCATGGAATCATCGATTATGCTTCGAATGGGGTGTGGAATTGCTTGGTTGTCTCTATAGCCACCTATTCTTTACAACATAATTTCGTAACTAGGTGTGGTAAATAGATACCAACCGTGCCTCCAGCCACACACTTTCTCATGTGTTTGTTGATCCATTTCCCTAGAGAAACACGCTTGCGTTGCAAAATAAAATACAACAAAACAACTCGAAAAACATAAAACTATGTTAGTGTTAAGCGCAGGGATAACACAAGTACAAATTAGTTGCACCTACATTTTTGCAATATAGAACATGATATCCTAATCAAATGAGAGAGGAAAGTTATTATGTACCTCTTGCTTCCATTCTCCTCTATTTTTAGTTAAGTAAGCCATTATGGTATCCATATTGACATTGTAAAAATGTTTTAAAGTAGTTGAAGCAATGTCGTCTTATTTATAAAATGAGACACCATAGTGATCACTCAGTTTTTATCATTACATTTTAGGTTGGAGTAAAAATCCAAAAAAAATGAGTATAATCCTAGTTGTTTTTGGCAAGAGGCAAAAGTTGTGCCACTTATGGAACCGAACTAGATCCCATATCTCATTACACAAAAAAAAGGCCGAGTCAAAACCATGTTCAAGGATGAATGTTCGTCCTTGAAGTGTTAGGAAAAGATTTCTAGCCTAATTGGTTTTAATTTTTTTTAGAACGTACTCCGATGACGAAGGTTGTTTCGATTGGGATCGAGTCCATTGGTTTTTTCTAGGATACATGGTTCTATTTTCCTCACTATTCAAACAAGCAAAAATTTCTTGACCTAATCTAACCAACTAACCACAACAAAAAAGAAATTCTAGTTTTCAATAACCAATTTTTTTAAAATATTTAAGTACATGCAAATAGTTAAATCAACATGAAATGAAATATTTTGCAAGTATAACAAGATAATTGAAAAATAAGGGAGTTGGAATGCCTAACCTTCATAATTTTTTGTTGTTGAAAGCAAGATGGATTAACTCTTTTTTTGTGCAAATATTTCCCAACCGAAAAGAGAACCTAAAAAAATAAGAGAAGAAACAATAAATAATGCAGAAAACTTGAAGGAGAAGGGATTAGAAGATTATCTTGAAAGGGAAAATAAATTTAGGATTTATGAATGAAACTAACTGAAATTGGTGTTTCGAGGAGTTTTTTGTTTTTAAATAGGCTAAAATAGGGGAGAGTCACGACTTTTAAACATGTATATCTCAAAACCTGATAATGATGTCGCAACATTGAGGTTGTGGCATTGGGACACTAAGGGAAAATTAGTCCTAGTGTCGTGACTTCCACCCTTTGATGTCGCAACATCCTTGCACATTTTGAAACACCTATCTATACATAGTAAATACTAATCATAAGCATGAAATAAAGTTAAAAATAAAATAAAATAGTCTCTACTCAAATAATTAAATTATTTACAAAAAATATCAATTTTTTAATGGAAAAGAAAGAATATTATTATTGCAAGAGTTCCACCAACATTACACTTCTCGATAATACGACACAACCCCTCGACGTCATCATTTTCCTCACTTGTTTGGTTGTCTATTTTATCTCGATAGGGGCCACAATTCAAGTACTAGAATTCTTTAAATGAGTCCATTGTGTCTCCTAAATACAATTCCATCCTTTGCCCATTTACTAAAAATAGCTAACCTTCTTTTGTTGTGAGTTCATTTTCTCTAATAGTTAATACAGAGCTGACGGTGTATAGCCCAGATCACCAGGATATTAACTTTTCAAGAAACAATTTAAGACAATAATTGAACAAAAGCATTTGTTGACCCGACATGAAGTTCTTCTGTTTGATCATTGCATCATGGAATAGTTTATTTTTTCCTTATACAACTTAGCGCTCTTGTACGCTAGAAACTAAAACTCTTCAATCTCGTGCAATTGAAATAGGCGAGCTTTCTTCACTAAGCCAGGGTCTAAATTCAACTCTTTAACTTCACAATATGTCTACTTCTCTAATTCCATAGACAAATGTCAATTTTTCCCATAGATGATGCAATATGGGGACATTCCTAATGGGGTTTTGTAAGATGTCCGAAAAGCCCATAAGGCGTCATTGAATCAAATCGACCAATCCTTCTGAGTCGGATTCATTGCCTTTTCAAGGATTTGCTTAATCTCCTAGTTTAACACTTTCTCTTAACCGCTAGCTTGAGGATGGTAGGCAGTGGTAATTCGAAGTCTCACACTATACTTTGAGAGAGCATTTTCCAATTTCTTACTACAGAAGTGTGACCCTTCATTACTGATAAGATCTTGAGAAGATGTTCTTGCATAGAAGTTCTTGCGTAGAAACTTCACAACTACTTTCATGTCATTTTTTGGTGAAGCCATTGCTTCAACCCACTTAGAAACATAATCCAATGCCAATAAAATGTACTGTTTCCTGAAAAAATTTTGGAAATGGTCCCAGTGGATCTGCCAAACATAAAAAATTTCAACCTTCAAATTTCTTTTTTGAAACATCTCATCTAGTTCGAAAATTTTCTTAGTTTGTGGACAGTGGCCACACATTACAAATTCATATACATCCCTGATCATCATCGGTCAATAAAATCTAGATTGTAGAATCTTCTAATCAATTTTCTTTCCTCCGAAATGGCTTTACAAGTGGAAGCATGACACCCAGCTAGACTATCTTTGATTTCCTCTTTAGTCATGCATCATCGAGTAAGCTTGTCTACATACTTTCAAAAGGTGTATAGCTCCCCCTAAATATAATTTTTAGTATCATAGGCAATCTTCTTCTTTTATTGACTCAAAGCCTTTGTTGGAAAAATGCCTCACATAAAGTATTTAACAATATTAGCTTACCGAGGTGTGGAGGGTGCTTTATCTCTCACATGACAACACTGTAGTAGAAATAACTGCTCATTGATAGCTCTAAAATATAGAGTTATCTTCAACACTTTCAAACTAGGAATTAATGCAAATTTTAGGTGTTTGATAACAAATTTTGGATTTTTTTGCATAATTTTGTCCTATTAGTTGATACTAAGATGAATTTTCTAATTTGATCACTTTAAACACTAAAACACATGGTTTTTGTAGTTTTTGAGACAACTGATACACTAAAAGAAAATGCAATCTTTAAGCTCACCCTTTTGGTGCTCAATGTTGTAGAATTTCTACAACATAAGCCATGCAAAATTTGGCTGATATCTGGTCATCTTTGGATGCCCAAATAAAGCTTATTGGCCTTTGGTAATATTCTTAACCCAACACAAGAATTGGGTTAGCAACAATGGACATCCTGATAAGGAGATAAGAGCCCAAACTATCCACTAAGGAGGAGAAGGCCCAACCGTCCATAGAGGTGCCCAAATAAGCCACCCAAGACTTCATAAATATTGAAAATTAACCAAAAAAATTAGCACATGAGACGATCTAACTCCCCTCCGCATTTCAAGCTTTCTCTCCCATGAATCAAGCAAAAATTTCAAAGTCATCCACCCACTTTCTTTAAATAAAGGGCCAGCCATATGAGAAGAGAATTTCAAGGTTCTATTTTGCTAAAAATAGCCAACCTCTACAAGTATAAATAGTCCCTATCTATTCACTTATTTCACTCATTCCTCACTCACCATCTCTTCTACCATTCTTCATTCTTTCACTTCTCATTTCAAATAGCAACATAAGACTTTGACAGAAGCATTTCAGAAGTTCTTTGAGCAGAAAAATTTTTGAATCTTGAATGTAATTGTGTGACGGAGCAAAGCAGAAGGAAGGAGGAATAGGAACACAAGCTGAGCTACGAAGAATAATCGAATTTATCTTTTAGTTTCTTTCCCTTTTAAATTTTTATTTTTTTCTCAATTCGAACATGATTTCTAAATATTTTTCTAATTCCAATTTAATTAAAATGACTTAATTCTGTTATTTTTGGATTCATTGCATTCTTTTAGCTTACATTGTTAAAATTTTGTTAATTAAGTTATGTGTCTTGGTTGCTTTTTCATTCAAATAAAATCATAAACGTGCTATTCATGCATTATAAATGTAGAGAAGCAATCAAATTAATTATTTAATCAGAACAAGATTGTAATTCATTAACACAATATCTGAATGGTACATGTTTGATCTTTTTATGATAAATTATGTCAAATTAGTAATAATATCGAAACAAATTTTTACCTTGAATAACACTAGGATTAATGTGATTAAATTATTTTAGTATAGAAATATCACTATTACCTCATATAGTATGATCTTTGCTTATGAAAATTAATCAGTTGATTGAACATAAAAATTGTTAGAGTATGCCCAAAGATCAATCATGAGATGGTTGTAATAACATACTTAATTTATCATGTTTATTAATATAAGGCGTTACCATTATTAATTCAGTTTCTTTTCTGTGTGTATAAATAAACTGTTTTCTAATAATGTCCTAAGAATAATATGATTATTCTTAAAAGATCCTTAGTCAAGTATTATTGTTAGATAGGACAACGATATTGCATTAAGAATCACATGTAGTTGATTGATGATAAAGAGTTGTCATTGATATGGAATGTCAGAATCGATGCATGAATATGTGTGTTAGAGAATAACATATTGAACTGACCCATTATGAGTATGTTTCTTGGATTATTATGTAACTGTCACGACATTACTCATAGTGATTAATATGTATATGATCCTCAGACTTGAGATCATCATAATCCTAACATCGTGAGTAGTATATTTTGATACAGTCAAACATACACCGTAACTGGTTGTTCTATAAAGGCTAATGTTGGATATACCACAATCGATGTAGAGGGATATGGTTGGTCGATATAGAATAATTCCCTCCTACATAATGGGAGTAATATCTTAGGCCACTTGATTAAGTGATACTAGAAATGCATCGTCATGCTCAAATAAGTTGATATGAGATGTCATACTTATTTGTATATCGTAGTCTGCTTAAGATATCAAGGAACATGGAATGAACTATGCAAGTGTGACTATTCCATGACTTGTGTCCAATCAAGAGATAAAGGACTTAGGATTATTGCATAAAAGGTTAATCATAGAAAGGTTATGTTGAATCATGATCTCTTATGACTTAGGTAGCAATGATGCATTACTAGATGCCACTCATTGTTTGTAACATTGGAATCGTTCTAGTATTACTGCTAACGTTACAGGAACCTACAAGGTCACACCCTATATTTGAAATGAACGGAATAAACCATAGTTGGTATTGTTTTTGGGGTCGCTTGAATTAAATTAATTATAGAATTAATTTAATCCGGTAATCAAATTTCCAACACATTATGTACAAGGTTGTTGTACGCATAATGAGGACATGAATTTGGTTAGCATATGAATTCAAATAAATATATGGTTTACCGAAATTATATTATAATTAATGTAATTTTAATTTTCGGTTTAAAATATTATTATATTTATTTAATTCCTAAAAACCCTAAAATAAAAAGATATATAAGAATCCCGTTTTTCTTTGTTTTGGGTCTAGCAGTCGTCAAAGAAAAATCACTCTTAAAAAATATATTGGGGATTTTTGATTTCTTCCGTTCGTAGTCAACTGGGTGGATTACGTAGAGGTCGGGGTCTCGATAGATTGTGGCTTGGTTCGACTGTAGATCTGACTACACGTTGTTGACACATTGCTGTCTACTCAGAATAAACATTCGGTTAGGATCCTTGGTTAGGATCCTCACACATGGATCATTGGTTAGGATCGTCGAATTTTATGTTTTTTTCGCTGCGCTATAGAGGTGCCGGCGACCCAACAGTGGTATCAGAGCCACTTGTGTGACACGGACTCGGGTTTAAATACTTGGGTGATGCAATTGTATGAGATGCATGCTTTAATTTTATTAAATTTCTGATTGTTTAAATCGTTTAAGAGTAACTTGATAATCATTTCTTTTGACAATGAATTAAATGTTAATCATGGTGTTATGGCGTAATCGGTTTTATGTTATTACTGTTAAGTGTTAATAGGTATATAATGGTGCGACGGTGGTGTTGACAGTTTCCAGTAAGAGTTAACTGGTTAGTGGAACAAGGGTTGTTCCGGCATGAAACCTCAGGGATTAAAATCCCAAAAACACGATTCTGTTGATAACAGTTATCAAATCGTGAGGTTTCATTTTGAATGGGGTATACGGTTCGTACAGTGAGGGCTCCGCCCCCGTACCCCCTGCTCCCATCGGCTCGCTCCCTCCACAACATCAACCCCATCTTCTTAAAGTATGTTTTTAATAAATAAAACTTGGTGGGCCATAAAAGTTGAAAGGATATGTTTTCATTCACCTTAACAAAAAGTGTTTAATTATGTATGCTATTTTGGCATGCACGGTATTTGAAATGCATAGTTATAGCCTAACAGCCTATCTGATAAAAGGTTGTAATTTTATAAATACGGCCTGCGTGTCGTGCCTTACTACTATTCTCTTGTATTTCTCTTCTCATCTTACTCCTTTATATGTAAAATGAGTTTCTACATATTGTAATTTGCAAGAGTTGCTGTGGGCTAGCCGAGAAGGAAGATGGGCCAACCAGTGTGGACTGATAGCTTGAGAAATAGCTTACACCTTTAGGTTTCCTTTTGGTTCTCCTATTGGCTTGGGTTGCACCACCTTAGTTTATGAGCTATAACTATTGCATTTGTTTATTGCTTAATTCATGTATGAGATGCTATGGATGTCTAAAGCATGCCAAATTTCAAACATGTTAAAATTTGATAATGATGAACTCAATTAAATGGCTAAATGGACTACAGTAAACCATAATTGGTGAGATGGAACGATCTTAATAAAATCCCTCTATTAAAATATTAAGTCAACATAGCCATCTAATTTTGCCCTCGTTAAGGCCTCGATCAATACTGTGTAGGTTCTGCTAAAGCGAAGTACTAGTATTTATCTTGGTTAAACGCGAAGAATAAACAAGTGATATTTGCTGGTTAAAATTGGTTAATGACTTAACTAGGTTATTCTAATAGGATTAGAAACCTAGAGGCAAGTTATTTGGATAAATCATAAGATGATTAGAACAAGAGT
This sequence comes from Gossypium hirsutum, assembly GCF_007990345.1. Taxonomy (NCBI): domain Eukaryota; kingdom Viridiplantae; phylum Streptophyta; class Magnoliopsida; order Malvales; family Malvaceae; genus Gossypium; species Gossypium hirsutum. The sequence continues at coordinate 41,440,273 of NC_053444.1, forward strand.
TGTTCACCAAACTTTAGGAGTTACATATGATGTAATTAGCAAGTGTTGCTTACCTAGATAACCATAATCTTGAGAGTAAAGCCAAAGCTGACTTAAGAGGAGGTGAAATATGGATCCTTAACCCACTTGAAACACTTTTCGAGAAAGTCTTTCTGAAACTAATCTATGAGGGTATTAGTTTTGTAATAAAATAGTGGGAACATCATTTAATTAAGTCCTTTTAATGATTGATATAAATTTGATAAATTTTCACACGCATAATTTTATTGTTGTAGATATATTATGGCTGCAAACACTAATACACTCTCATTGCGATCGGTCCTTGAGAAGGAAAAGTTGAATGGTTTAAATTTTCTTGACTGGTTTCGTAACTTGAGGATTGTCCTCAAACAAGAACAGAAATTATATGTCATTTGAACAACTAGTTCCTAACGAACCACCCGCTAATGCCTCGAGGGCTGATAGAGATAATTACAAGAAGCATCTCGATGACATGGTAGACGTTGGATGTCTTATGCTTGCCACTATGAATCCTGAGCTTCAGAAGCAACATGAGGACATGGTTGCTTATGAAATGATTGAGCACCTGAAAGAACTTTATCAAGGGCAAGCCCGGCAAGAGAGGTTCAATATCTCTAAAGCCCTATTCCAATGTAAGCTGGCTGAAGGAAGCCCAGTAGGACCTCATGTCCTTAAGATGATTGGCTATATTGAAAGCTTGTCTAAGCTTGGGTTTCCATTGAGCCAAGAGTTGGCCACTGATGTTATTCTGCAATCGTTGCCGAATAGCTACAGCCAGTTTGTTCTCAATTTCAATATGAATAAAATTGATAAGACTCTGCCACAGTTGCTCAGTATGTTACGAACTGGTAAAGGTAACATGAAAAAGGTTGGACCCAAGCCTATACTGATGGTCCGTAATAATAAGGGCAAGGGAAAGGCCAAAGTTCAGACAAAGCCCAAGGGCAAAGGTAGGCTAGGTAGGCCCAAGCCTGGAAAAGTAAAGGCTGCATTGAAACCTAAAGGAGGGGTGGCTAAGGAAGGAAACTATTTTCATTATGGTGCGACTGGACATTGGAAGCGGAACTGCCCTATCTATCATGAGGAAGTCAAGAAGGCCAAAATAACTGGAACGTCTGCTTCAGGTATTTATGTTATTGATATTAATTTATCAACTACTACTTCATGGGTATTAGATACTAGTTGTGGTTCTCACATTTGTACTTCTGTATAGGGACTGCAAAGGAGTAGGACTTTGGCTAGAGGAGATGTGGACCTACGAGTTAGAAATGGAGAAAAAGTTGTTGCATTAGCTGTGGGAAAATATAATTTATCTTTGCCTAGTGGGCTTGGTTTTTGTTTAGAGGATTGTTATTATGTGCCCAGTTTGACTAAAAACATTATTTCAATTTCTTGTTTAGACAAAATTGGTTTTGAGATGATTATTAAGAATAACTGTTGTTCCTTTTACCTCGATAATATTTTCTATGGTTCGACACAGTTGATTAATGGCCTCTATATTTTAGATCAAATGAATCTCATCTACAACATAAATACTAAAAGATCAAAAATAAATGACTTAAATCAAACTTTTCTATGGCATTGTCGTTTGGGCCACATAAGTGAGGAACGCATATCCAAGCTCCATAAAGAAGGTCTCTTGGATTCATTTGTTTTTGAACAATTTGAAGTATGTGAATCTTGCTTATTGGGAAAAATGACTAAGTCTCCTTTTACTGGTAAAAGTGAAAGAGCTAGTGATTTATTAGGCCTAATACATTCTGATGTATGTGGGCCAATAAATATACAAGCTAGAGGAGGATTTCACTACTTCATCACTTTCACTGATGATTTCAGTAGATATGGGTATGTCTATCTCATGCGCCATAAGTCTAAATCCCTTGAAAAGTTCAAGGAATTCAAAAATGAAGTATAAAATCAATTAGGAAAAACTATCAAGACATTGCGATCTGATCGAGGTGGGGAGTATATGAGCTTAGAGTTTGATGATCTTTTGAAGCAATGTGGGATTGTCTCACAACTTACTCCTCCTGGTAATCCTAAATGGAATGGATTTTCTGAAAGAATAAATCAAACTTTGTTAGACATGGTCCGATCCATGATGAGTTATGCTGATCTGCCGACTTCCTTTTGGGGACATACACTTGAGACAGCTGCTTTCACACTAAATCATGTTTCATCTAAATCAGTTCAAAAGACACCGTATGAGATGTGGACTGGGAAACGTCCTAGTATGTCTTTTATAAAAATTTAGGGTTGCGAAGCTTATGTTAAACGTCAAACGTCTACTAAGCTTGAACCCAAATCTGAAAAATGTGTTTTTGTGGGGTATCCAAAAGAAACCAAAGGATATTATTTCTTTAATCCCACTGAGAACAAAATACTTGTTGCTCGGACTGGTATCTTCCTAGAGAGAGAATTTGTTTCTAGAAAAGGAAGTGGGAAAAAGATTGAACTTGATGAAGTTCGAGAATCGCAAAATACCACTGAACCAGAGATAGAACAACAGCAAGTTCCAAAAGGGATTGGGGAACAAGTAATTGCTGTAGAAACACAACCACCACGTAGATCTTTAAGAGAACGCCAAGCACCTGAGAGATATGGATTTCTCGTTACAACGCATGGTGACGTTCTACTGATAGATCAAGATGAGCCTAGGACTTATCAAGAAGCGATGAGGAGCCCAAACTCTGAGAAATGGCTTGAAGCCATGAGATCTGAGATGGATTCCATGTATGAAAACCAAGTATGGACTTTGGTTGACCCACCCGAAGGGGTTAAGCCCATAGGGTGCAAGTGGGTTTTCAAAAAGAAAACTGACATGGATGGTAATGTACAAACATACAAGGGGCGATTAGTCGCTAAAGGTTTTCGCTAGGTTCATGGTGTTGACTATGATGAAATCTTTTCTCCTGTAGATATGTTTAAATCCATCAGGATCTTGCTCGCTATAGCTGCATTTCATGACTATGAAATCTGGCAGATGGACGTCAGAACAGCTTTCCTTAACGGAAAATTTGAAGAGGATGTGTACATGACACAACCTGAAGGTTTTGTCAATCCAATAGATTCTGGAAAGGTATGTAAGCTACAAAGATCCATTTATGGATTAAAGCAAGCTTCTCGAAGTTGGAATCTTCGTTTTAATGATGCAATCAAAGAGTTTGGTTTTATCAAAAATGAAGATGAGCCATGTTTTTACAAGAAAGTTAGTGGGAGCACGATAACATTCTTGGTACTATATGTGGATGACATACTTATCATAGGAAATGACATACCTACCTTACAGTCTATTAAGACTTGGTTAGGAAGTTGTTTTTCTATGAAGGACTTGGACGAAGCCACTTACATCTTAGGAGTAAAGATCTATAGAGATAGATCAAGACAACTACTAGGTCTAAGACAAAGTACATACATAGACAAAGTACGGAAAAGGTTCAGTATGGAAGAATCTAAGAGAGGATTCCTACCTATGAGACATTGTATTTCACTCTTGAAGGAAATGTGTCCTCCAACTCCACAAGAGAGAGAACGCATGAGTAAAATTCCATATGCTTCCGCTATTGGATCTATCATGTATGCCATGTTATGTACCCATCCAGATGTCTCATATGCCTTAAGCATGACGAGCAAATACCAAGTAGATCCCGGTGAAAGTCACTAGACCACGGTCAAGAATATCCTTAAGTATTTGAGAAGAACTAAGGATATTTTCCTAATATATGGAGGTGAGGAAGAGTTAAGTGTAAAAGGTTACACTGATGCCGGCTTCCAAACTGATAAGGACGATTCTCGATCACAATTAGGTTTTCTGTTTTGCCTTAATGGTAGTGCTGTGAGTTGGAAGAGTTCAAAGTAAAGTACAGTAGCCGATTCTACAACAGAGACCAGGTATATTACAGCCAGTGAGGCAGCAAAAGAAGCGGTTTGGATCAAAAAATTCATTACTGAACTAGGGGTTGTGCCTAGCATATCAGATGCTATAGAACTCCGATGTGATAACAATGGAGCCATTGCACAAGCTAAAGAACCTAGATCTCACCAGCGATCCAAACATATACTTAGGCGCTACCATCTTATTCGAGAGATTATCGATCGAGGGGATGTAGAGATATGTAGAGTACCTACAGATGATAACATTGCTCATCCCTTGACCAAGCCTCTAACACAACAGAAGCATGATCGTCACACTAAGTCATTTGGTATTAGATATATAAGTGATTGGTCTTAGTGCTAGTGGGAGATTGTTAGAGTATGCCTAAAGATCAATCATGAGATGGTTGTAATAACATACTTGATCTATCATGTTTATTAATATAAGGCGTTACCATTATTAATTCAGTTTCTTTTCTGTGTGTATAAATAAACTGTTTTATAATAATGTCCTAAGAATAATATGATTATTCTTAAAAGATCCTTAGTCAAGTATTATTGTTGGATAGGACAACGATAATGCATTAAGACTAACATGTAGTTGATTGATGATAAAGAGTTGTCATTGATATGGAATGTCAGAATCGATGCATAAATATGTGTGTTAGAGAACAACATATTGGACTGACCCATTATGAGTATGTGTCTTGGATTATTATGTAATTGTCACGACATTACTCATAGTGATTAATATGTATATGATCCTCAGACTTGAGATCATCATAATCCCAACATCGTGAGTAGTATATTTTGATACAATCAAACGTACACCGTAACTGGTTGTTCTATAAAGGCTGATGTTGGATATACCACAATCGATGTAAAGGGATATGGTTGGTCGATATAGAATAAGTCCCTCCTACATAATGGGAGTAATATCTTAGGCCACTTGATTAAGTGATACTAGAAATGCATCGCCATGCTCAAATAAGTTGATATGAGATGTCATACTTATTTGTATATCGTAGTCTGCTTAAGATATCAAGGAACATGGAATGGACTATGCAAGTGTGACTATTCCATGACTTGTGTCCAATCAAGAGATAAAGGACTTAGGGTTATTGCATAAAAGGTTAATCATAAAAAGGTTATGTTGAATCATGATCTCTTGTGACTTAGGTAGTAATGATGCATTGCTAGATGCCACTCATTGTTTGTAACATTGGAATCGTTCTAGTATTACTGCTAACGTAACAGGAACCTACAGGGTCACACCCTATAGTTGAAATGAACGGAATAAACCATAGTTGGTATTGTTTTTGGGGGTCGCTTGAATTAAATTAATTATAGAATTAATTTAATCCGGTAATCAAATTTCCAACACATTATGTACAAGGTTGTTGTACGCATAATGAGGACATGAATTTGGTTAGCATATGAATTCAAATAAATATATGGTTTACCAAAATTATATTATAATTAATGTAATTATAATTTTCAGTTTAAAATATTATTATATTTATTTAATTCCTAAAAACCCTAAAATAAAAAGATATATAAGAATCCCGTTTTTCTTTGTTTTTGGTCTAGCAACCAAAGAAAAATCACTCTTAAAAACTATATCGGGGATTGGGGATTTCTGATTTCTTCCGTTCGTAGTCAACTGGGTGGATTACGTAGAGGTCGGGGTCTTGATAGATTGCGGCTTGGTTCGACTGTAGATCTGACTACACGTTGTTGAGATGTTGCTGTCTACTCAGAATAAACATTCGGTAATTTCGTAACCTTTATCACCCCGATTCGTTCCTCACACATGGACCCTTGGTTAGGATCACCGGATTTTATGTTTTTTTCGCTACGCCATAGGGGTGCCGGCGACCCAACAAAAATATGCTAGAAAAACTTAATAATTAAATAAGTGTGATTTCATAGGTTAATAAATAGCAGTCGCCATGAATTTATTTTGTAACATCATTAACACTGCTTTAATAATTCTAAATTAAATAATATAATTAATCTAACTATTTCATGTCATATTAATTTGATCTGCCGCAATTGGGTGTACAATATTAAACTAATTTTCGTACTTTAAGAGCTTCAGAATAAGCATTATCATTAGGTTTTAATTATGTTTTAGTAAGTTTAATTAAATTCAATAAAATATGCAAATTGAGTCTTTTATTAACCTTAAAGGTCGAATGAGGCCTAAGGGTGAGCTAATGAACCTTATGAGTGTGCAAGAGACCATTAGAAGGCGTGCTAAACTGATATTGGTCATTATGTCGCAATATGGAGGACTCAATGTTGCAACATAAGGAGCAGAATGGAAGAATTTCGAGACTGCCTTCGATTTCATAACATAGCCGTCGTGACATACCTTTAAAGACATCCTCAAGAAGAGTATACTGATTTTTATCTCGTGACATAGGTCTTGATATGTCATGACATTGACTCTGGACAGGAATTAATACGAGCCAGGGGGCGTTTTAAGACACACAATCCAACTTAAAGCTCAAAAATATCAGCTAACCTAGGGTTAAGGAAGACAACCATATCAAATCTATAAATAGGCTCATTTAGCACATGTTATGGACACCAATTACTTAGCTCAGAATCTCTCTTTTAATTTTAGTTTAGTTTTCCTCTTTTCTTAAGTTTTAGATTTATTTTCAGTTTGTTCTATGTTTTATCTCGAGAAATTTGATTTGTGGATGCGATTAGACTTTGTGGATCCATTCTTCTTCGTAATACAAATCAGACTTTTTCTTAAACTCTATACTTTTGATTCAATTATCATATTTTCGCTTTATATCAACTTATATTGTTTACGAAAACCATGAGGAACTAACCTCTCAATGGGGGATTAGCAAGTGAAGGTATGATCTATTAATTATTTTGTAAGGTTACTCAACGGATCAACTGCTTGGGAAATGAGGAACCTAAACCCTAGGCTTGACGACCCTAGGAATTTATCAAAGTAGGAATTAACCTAAAATTAGTATGACATATCCATGAACACCTTCACCCTAAACCGATTTGGATTGTGACGTCGAAAGATAAGTAGTCCTTGTTGACTCATTATTCTAGTGGACATATCGAAAGATGCTGCTAAGATATGGACTAATTGGTTGATGAGGAACCCAAAGCAGTAGTTGAGGAAGATTACCAAAGCAGCCTAATCACTCATAACCAGATTTGATCAATTTCACTTTTCAATTTTTCAATACTTATCTAATTGTCATATTTTCATTATTATAAAAACCCTAAAAATCTTGATTATCTATATTTTCGTAATATAACCTATTTTAAGTACTAATTAGATCTTTTGGTGTTGACAGACTCTAGACATATTAATGTCCAAAGTGTGAATACTACAGTAAAAGATATATAAACGAGGCGATATCTACAAGTATACGGGTCCATTTGTAATATAGTTACAATAGAGTAAGTGAGTACTCCGAAGATCGTACCCAAAAGGAGGCTAGTGCTAGATCAATTTAAACCTAAACACCAAAAGATTATGCTAATATAAAAGGTTTTTTTAATATTTTGATACTAATAAAATATAATATCTTCTGACCTCACAGTCCAGATCAGCTTGGGGTAAAGGTGTTCACGAATAGGTCATACCGATTTTGGGTTAATTTCTACCTTAATGACTTTCTAGGGTTGTCAGGCCTAGGGTTTAGGTTCTTCCTCTCCCAAAAAGCTGATCCGTTGAGTAACCCTATAAAATAGTTAATAGATCATACCTCCACTCACTAATCCCTTATAAAAGGATTAGTTTCTCATGGTTTTCATGAACAATATAGAATCAATATAAAGAGTAAACATGATAAATGAATCGAAACTATAAAGTTTAAGAAAAAATCTTATTTGTATTAAGAATGAATGTGAATCCACAGTTTAATTGTCTCCACAAATTAGATCTCTCGAGATAAAACAAAGAATAAACTGAAAGTAAATCTAAAACCTAATAAAAAAGAAAAACTAAACTGAAATTAAAAGAGAAACTCTAAGCTAAGTAATTGGTGTCCATAATGTGTGACAACTAAGCCTATTTATAGATTCCAAGTGTCCGTTGTCCTTAACCCTAGGTTAGCTGACATTCCTGAACTTTAAGTTTGATTGTGTGAACCAAAACACCCTCTGGCTCATGTTAATTCTAGTCCAGAGTCGATGTCGTGACACATCAAGACCTGTTTCGTGGCATAGGAGTCAATATATTCCTCTTGAGGTGTCTTCAAAGGTATGTCGTGACACCCTTAGGTTGTGTCACAACATAAAAGGCAGTCTCGTGAGTTCTCTATTCTACTCCCTATGTTGTGACATTGATCATTCTGTGTTGCGACGTAGTGACCAATATTGATTTAGTATGTCTTCTAATGGTCTCTTGCACATTTACAAATTTCACTAGCTCACCTTTAAGCCTCATTCGACCCTTAAGGTCAATAAAAGACTCAGTTTGCACATTTTATTGACTTTAAAAAACCTTACAAAAACATAATTAGAACCTAATGATAATGCTTGTTTTTAAGCTCCTAAAGTGCGAAAATTAGTTTAATTTGCTACACCGAATTATGACAAATTAGGTGTTTAGGTTAAAATTGATTTAATACTAGCCCTCTTTGGGTACGATCCTCAAAGTACTCACCTACTCCATTGTAATTATATTACAACTTGTTCCGTATACTTGTGGGTACCGCATCACTTTTATATATCTTTTGGTGTAGTATTCACATTCTAGATGTTAGTATGGCTGGAGGTGGTTATAATTAAACTTGTGAATTGTTGCTTATTACTCTGCGTTTAAATTTCTCATTTATTTTTAGCATACTTAGTTGATTTTTAGTTAAGTTAATTATTTAATTCAACCTACTCACAATTATTTCCATCACCAATTTGCTAAGATTTTATTTTCACAATATTTGCCTATATAGTCCCTATTGAGATGATTCTTTTTACTTACTACTTTATTACTTGTTGATGACTATGTACACTTGTACGTCATTCAAGTTATTTGTGAAATTTATTATTTTGCAATTTGATTTATTTTTCCATTAATTTTAATTTAACTATTTTTTGTGGCTTTTCAGGTGTTTATAAACGCACTTTGAGACAAATGAGAAGACAACAAGAAACTATGAGAAGAGCTAAAAAAATGAATTCCAAGCAAAGAGAATAAGCAACTAGTAAAACTCAAAATCAGATCATTGTTGTTGACGACAAAAACTTCGTCAATATGTTATGTCAATTTTTCATGAGTTTAGTCTAAAAATCGTAAAACCCAAAATTAAGGCACCATAGTTTGAGTTGAAGCTAGTGATGTTCGAAATGCTTCAAACGGTGGGTCAATTTAGTGGGATGCCTATTAGAGATCCACACGTTCATCTTCGATTATTCATGGAGGTCAGAGTAATAGAAGACGCAATGAGATTAAAGTTATTTTCATACTCATTGAGGGACAGAGCATAAGTATGGTTAATTTTTTTACGACCTAGTTCAGTAAGTACATGGCAACAACTGGGTAAGCGATTCTTGATTATGTACTACCCACCATGTAAGAATTCCAAGCTAAGGAATGAGATCACCATATTCCAACAGTTCGATGATGAATCCTTATATAAGACTTAAGAACGATTCAAGTAATTATTACAAAAATGCTCTCATTATAGGATTTCACATTGCATCTAATTGGAGACATTTTACAATGGTCTCAATGCACAGACCAGAATAGTGGTAGATGCTTCTGCAGATGAAGCTATTCTTTCTAGGTCTTACAATAAGACTTACGAAATTATTGAAAGAATTGCTAGAAATAACTACCAGTTGCCAACCAACCAACCAACCACATGAAGAAGAGTGACAAGAGTACATAAAGATGCTCTTACATCACTTTTATGTCCTCAATGCTTAAGAATTTTACTACTAAAGGGTTCCAATAATAGTATGTCAGGTCAGTAGCCTAGTCAATTCGAAAATATCTCATGTGTATACTGTAGAGATGAACACATGTTTGAAAGTTTCCCTTCGAACCCAAAGTCTATCTATTACATGGGTAATCAAAATCAGAATAAAAGTGGACCAGGACCACAATCAAACTTTTCATGAAGTAATCAAAGAGTGGGTTTTTACCTTTTTATAACTTAGCTTGTGCATATACCTTATTTTAAAGGAAGACTTATTTATTAATTTCCCCGTTTATGGCTCTTAAATATAAGATTTGGTTGGTAGTTAAGCACCACTCTTCCCTTATAAAATGTACTAGTAAAATAATCTCACAGGACTTTCCCACTTCAGAACGTCTGAATAGATATTCCCAACAATAGATAGTCCCTAGCAGATTATCTTTTCCTTAGATTGTTTTTAGCAGACTTCCACATTATATAATCCTTGTCAAACTTCCCAACACTAGATAATTCTAATGGATGTCCTCTTCCTTTTCTTTAATCCCTAACGGATATTCTACCCAAGATAGTCTTTAACGAGCATTCCACTTAAGATAGTCCTTTATGGACATTCCATTGAAGATAGTCTTTAGCGAACTTGTAACACCTAATTTTGGTAGGTCTTAAAATGACAAGTAAAAAAGAGTAATTTGAGTGGCAAGATCCTATTCGCCCAATTGATGCTTTTGGCGGATAGATCAGGCTCATAATTAATCATAGATTATCATGAAAGAATTGTTCTATGAATATGTTAAGTCGTGAAGAAGACAAGATTGGTAAGAAGGTTAATGATTCATGGATAATTTGAGTTATCGCTAAAGGTATTGTACGCTAGTTTATTGAGTTACGTTCTAGTCACGTTCTAATGGGATAGTTAGAAAGAAACGAAAGGGTGAACCAAATATATGTAATTATTGGATTTTTTTACAGCTATAAACCATTGGTAAAGATAGTCTTCAAAGTCTTTGACACGTGTCAAATACCACTATGAGAATAAGGGTTTTATATCATGGGATAAGGGAGAGGAAATTTTTCTTCTTTCTTTTATTTCAAAATGCTATGATCGTTTTATCTAAGAGCTGAAAAAAGATCTCCCTCTTGTTAAGCTAAAACCAAGGATCTGAGCTCATGAAGATGATTGTTTTGCATCCTGGATAAGTATTATGGTTTTGTATATTAACTTCTAAAAGAGAAAGTTTGTTTTGTAGGAATGAACAATAAAATAAGGAAGTAAGGTTTTTGCATGAAGGATTTTCTTGGTTACAGATGATTGTAAGGTTTTTGCATGAAGGATTTTCTTGGTTACAGATGATTGTAAAAATTGAATGAATGAGTTGTAATGATGTTCTTATGTTGGTTGTTACAAATTATCATTATATACTGAATTTAGAGTTCCAACTGCTATTTATGGGTATCGAGTGAGTCCCTAGATACTCTTGCATGTGTAGGAACTTCTATACTAAGTGACTAAAGCATGAAATTGAAAATAGTAAAGTAAGATGTGATGAACTGATAAGAAATGTAAGACTTATGAATTTGAATGACTATGGTTGCTTATGTTTGAAAGTAAGAACGAGTCTAATAAAAAGTGCATGTGTCTAGTAAGCATAAGAATGTGTCATGAGTAAGTCGATACATGATAAGTCTGTATCTATCTTCGGAGTCATTTAAGGGGTCCATTGAGACTAAAAACATGAAATTCATGGCCATAGCGCTAAATACCATATCGTGTAAGACCATAACTGGTGGGTTATGGCATCACATGAAAAGAAGACCATATCATGTAAGATAGTAACTGGTGGGTTTTGACATTATATGGAAAAATCTAAATTTGAATAAGGTTATTACCTAATGTGACGAATCCTTATTGTTTTAAACATTAGTAAAGGACAGGCTTAAAGGCAAAACTCTAGAAATGTAAGCATTCGTGGCGAACCTGTTAAAGGAAAAACTTTGTGGTTAGACCCTGAAAGAAAATCCTTTGTGTCAAGTACTTAATGGAAAGGACACATTTGTAGCAACCTCTATTAAAGGAAGCATTTGTGGTAATCTTTGTTAAAGGAAGGCTTTGTGGCTATCTCAGAAAAAGGAACACCTTCGTTGTGCAATCTAAGGAATGGCCCTTATGGTAAATATTTAAAGGAAAATTATGTGCAATGAACTCTATAAGAATGATATGTATGAAGGAATGGTAAGTATGGTAAACTCTAAAAGTATGGTATATAGATATGGCGAACCCGAAAAGAACAGTATGACAAACTCTAAAGAAATGGCTTTGTATAGTATGACAAAGTGAATCCTGCATAGTATGAGATATGAACATTAAAGTTGAAACGTGTCAGGTGTGTGTGGCAAATCAAGAGTGTTTTGTCTATATAGTCCTCTATAACAGGAAAGGTTAAAGATTCATGAATAAACAAGACAAAAAAGTGAACGGTGTAACAATGAGGTGAAAGGCAAGTTATGATCGTTGTGTGAGGTATGGCAACTATGGCATGATGAATAGAATCTTAGAGACGCATTCGCCAGAGTCAAGCTAAAAGTAAGAACAAAGAGATAGATATTCTCTACTCAGGTAAATTAAGGTTTACTCACTAAGTTCTATTGAACTTACCTCTTTGTCTTTTTTTCACAGGTAGGCAGATTAAAGGGCTATGCCAAGAGGGACGACACCAAGGCTATGCCAAGGGAGTGGCGAGAATAGGCTATGATGCATATAGAGCAAGGGAAGCGGCGTATTCAAATCTAATAAAAATACTGTAAATACATTACCAAAATTGTTCATAAGTCTTGTAGCGTGTACAGTATGTGTTAGTATTATAAACACTCAAATAGTAATATTTCTTAGAGGTAGAATAAGTGGAGTAATGTAAATAAGTAGGATATATGTAATTGTAAATCCTCGTGGAGTGAAAAATCTTGTTTAATGGTTGTAAGTACACTTTGTACGCCCAGACGTAAATTAGCTGGGCAATGTTATTAAAATGTATTGTTGAAAGTTTTATGTTTTAGTTAAGAATAAGTTTGTGTTAGAGTGCTAATACCCGAGATCTTGATCTAACAAATCACATCAGGTTGAAGGCGTTACAGGACTTCTTTTTTCTGAAGACCTCTTTGCCCATAAATACTTAAAATTAAAATCTAAAAAATCGTATCACTTTCTCATAACTAATGTTGGCTTATTCGTCATCTCAAGCAGACTCTTAATGTGGATACTTATTTGTAAATACTTTGAAAAAAAACCACTTTTTTTCACATTTATCTGAGTACAAGACGCTTCCACCTGTTCCTCTTACTTTCTCATTTTGGTGGGACCTCTTATTAGTACGTTTGCTTGCATTCCCATTCGCCATAACCTTTATGAGGAACTTTTCTTCACGTGATTCATAATGTGATTTCCCGGTATATGCCCTGACAACTTTCCTATTTACTATCCTGGCGATTTTTTTTTGCGATAAGGGCAAACATATCCCTAATTGGGTTATGCCATAACTAGTCATGGGTTTCCAACTTCAGAGAGTCAGGAAACCATTTTCATGGTGTTGCTCCAGAGCCTGCAAATCATTTCTATAGTATCGCTCCATAGAGCCAGTAAACCATTTTCATGGTGTCGCTCCGTAGAGCCAATAGATTATTTATTTAACAAAACCTCCTCATATTCCCCTTTCAATTTGCTCATTCCTCCATTACGCCAGTTTTCTCTTCCAACTAACCCACTAAATATTTCCCTCCATACTCCAGATTTTATAGTCATGCATAACACCCACATCATTATAGCCAATAATACTTATTCCTATTATATTATGGAGTACGCCACATACCAGTTCATTAATACACAATTCTATCATGCAGATCAAAGATCATACTTGCAAACATTCATGTATTTACACAACTTTGTGCATGCATAACTTTTTCATTCACCATAATCATCTACAACCATGAAACTCAAACTAAACTCAACGCAGACATACAAGCAAAACATCCAAGCAGAACAACAACCCACAAACATCCAAAGGTGGAGTACAGAACTCACCAATTATCCTTCGTCCTTGCTAGCATAGCTTTTCCAAATGTTAGAGTCTCCTTTGTCCTGATAGCTAAGCACGACAACTCATATACCAATTAAATTGAAATTATTCAAACTTTAAAAACCTAGAATCCAATATCTTGTACAAGTTTTTTAAAGATTTCAGAAATCTTTCTCTTTTTCTCAAATTTACGAATATAGAGAGATTAAAAAAACTTACCAGTTCACTGGATTCTCTACTTTCCATACTCAACCCTCACGATCACTGCCCATGCAGAGTTTTTCTTTAAATTTCTCTTCTTCAAAGCAACTAAAAAAGATATGCAAGAGAGAAGAAAATAAAACAGAAATAAAGAGAATTCTGCCTCCAGAATAATTCTTCTCACACATATAAGTAACCCTTCACACAAGGCTACCAAAGCCCCAAATAACCATACATCACCAGCCATTTTGTGTCTCACTAAGGAACTAGTCGGTTCCAACTTAACTGAACCAGAATTAAGGCTCAACTAATTACTATTCAACCACTAAAATTTCTAGAATTTCCAATAGAGTTCACTGATCTTACTATCTCTTCCAACTAACTCCTAATCTTCATTAATTTTCGAACCTTAATGAAAATCGAGTGTGACAACCTAAACTTGAATTTTCGAACCTCAACTTGGATTGAGCATCCTAACCCAATATGAGCACCACCTCTAGCTCAATTTCGCACAGCTGGCTAGATTAAAATTAGGAGAATCATATCAGATTGTATTGTAATTAGACTGATTGGTTTAGATTAGATAGATCTAGAGGTAGTTATTGACATTTAAAGAAAATCATTCACCATATAGGAGAATTTGGATCCACCCTACAAAGCTTTAAAACAAGAATATTCCTAAGAGATACAAGTATTTCTAACTTCGTAGATATTATTGAATTTTGTGAGGTGATGTGAACTAAATTTCTGAATTTTGGATTTCTGATGAATTTTATTATGAAATCTTGATTGATTGTTTAAGCTTAACTTTGGATTTGTCATTTTATGTTGTTTGGCTATTGGACTTGATATGGAAGAGTTGATTAAATGAGAAATAACTTTAAAATAAATAAAATAGCTAAACATCTTAATTGTTAATATCAAGAGAATTGAGAATGCCAAGAAACAAGAGAAATTTGACTCTAGCATAGATGGAATAACTTAATATTAAGAGTTAACAATACTAAGGAACAAGGACGAGGGGACTTTAGGCTGTGTTCTTTATTGCTTTTCAGATGAGCTTTTGCATGTAAAAGTACTTTTCCCTGAAAAACAATAAAGAACAGACATCATTTCAGATAAATTTTCAACTTAAAAAAAGCACTTTTTGGCAGACGGAGAAGTTTTGGCTTCTATTTACATTTTTAACCTTTGTCTTCTCCCAAAATTTTTAGTATTTATATTTAGTATATAAATATTATCCCTTTTTAAAACTTTAATCTAAATATATGTAATATTTTAATTTGTTAGGTTTATATTTTTTTATGCTATGTTAATATCTAATATGAGTTATATATTCAAATACATTTTAAAATAAAATAATACAAATGTGTTAAAAGCATTAATTAAAAATAAAAAATAATTTTTAAAATAATACAATTGTGTCAATATCTAATTATAAATATTTAATTATTATATTTAAATACTTAAATATAATTTATATATTCTAATTAAATTTAATAAATAAATAATATTTATTATTTAAAAATATTTAAAATTAATATTATATATTAAAATATTAACAATAAGTTATAATAAATTATTTTCTATAATTTCGCTAAAATATCATAATATTAATTAATTTGTACATTATTTAAATACATATTTATTACTTTATAATCTCATGTCTAAAATTAACATTTAATTTCTCAAAAACATTTTTCAACAATAATACCAAACATTCAAATTTTTCAAAAGCACTTCTTAAAAATATTTTTTTACAGCACTTTTCAAAAACTTAGTATGGAATTCCATGAAAGCATTACTTAATTACCTTAGGATAGTGGAACAAGATATGCTACTCTCCCATTTATCTAGTGAGGAGGCTAGTAATATCAGCGCAAAAGTTGATGACTAAAGATATGATTCGAGTTCATCGAGTTTGACTAATCAGAGAATTCATAACTACAAATTCATCCACTCAACTTGGTGTCTTTTTAAAGAAGCTTTACTTAGATTGCTAACTTAATTTCACTTTGCTCAATTCATAATCAATGGTGCAAATACAGGTGTCTTGGTAATTAGTTGTATCTAGTAAACTCTTTTAGAAGTCAAATTTTGCATTCAGCTCTATGGAAACACTTCCGTTCCTCAAAAACACACTTACCACGCTTAGCACAACCTTAGACGTTTACCATCCTTAAGCTCACAATCAGTCCAGTTACAATCGAATTGATTGGGAGGGATCCATATAATCAACAATTTTACTCCAAATGTAGAATTCCTCTACCTCTAAAGTAAGAAAAAAAAGAGGTACTGTGCATTTGAATTCCTCGAAAAACATGACATTCTAGATGATTCTTCTTCTTCTTCTTTAGTTTAGAAGACAACAGCATCAACTGTTCAGTTGGCCTTGATGGACGGTTCAATACCATGTTAGACTCTTAAGGGAGATCTACAAAGCAGATGAACATAGCGTAGAGAGTGAGAAAGAAGGTGGATATGCCCCTCAGAGTGAGTTCAGTTCCACAATGAAGCATTCAGAAATTGGAACGACTTGCAGCATTTCATACTCATCACCGGAGCCCTTCAAATACAGATTCTCTTTTACCAACAACAAAAGAAGAACCATAAATACTCGCAAACTTAGAGACAAGGGTAATGCCTAGTCGCCGGCTACTACTAGTGATTAGGGTTTCAGTTCTGTTTTTAAACAAAGGACGAGGATGGGGGTTGGGGTTGGGGCCTTTAGGCTTTCCTCCGTAGGGCTGGCCCACAAGGCCCAATTACCTTGAAATTTGTATATTGAGGGTAGCCTCACATACATTACTGGTATTACTCTCCAATAGAAATTAGATTTCTTACATCCATAGAAGACTCGAGAAACAGATCCCATTCCCCAATCTTAATACAACTATTACAAAGCAAAATTGCAGGATTTGGATATTTTGTTTCATTGCATAAATAGAGATGACCTATTTATTTACTATAGCTATTATATTATCAGGGGTTCCAGCATATTCTGAAAATTGCATTCTGCTATTTTCTTAAAATTCATGAGCAAGAAGAGGCCATTCATAAATCTAATAATAGCAGAGATAAGAGGAGAGTAGGTAAAGTAATCGCTGTTCAAACTAATCAATTATCTAGAATGTTATATGGTCCATGGATCATTTTTGGCAGTAAATCCTGGGAAAAGTGAAGAATCCTGGTTAGATGAAGCGACAAATAATCCAAATGTCCGGATGACAGACCAATATTTAAGTAGGTAAGTGCCAAAAACCCCGCTCCTTGGTTCAAAGCAAAAGCACAGTCAAGTCCTGACGTCTTTGCAGCTCCAAATTTTAATGAGAAGGAAATAAAGTTTCTTAGTTACTGCTGTAGAAGAGAGAAGTGATTATATAAATGTGTTAAACTGGGGATAAGGTGTCACAGCATAAGCAAAACCAGGACAAAGTTGATGGAAACGTCTCCACAAAAGCAGGCCAAAGTTAAGGTACCTAAGAGTAAGACTTTGAAGGGAAAGAGGGCAAGGCTGTATATCATTCGCCGTTGCATATTCATGCTGCTTTGTTGGAAGGATCAGGGAGACAAAAATCTTGGGTAATCTCAAACATTCATGCTATATAATGTTATTTTAGACATTTAGATTACAACAAAACTATGCAATATTTGCATAAGAACCAGATAGCATGGGCTAAAATACACAAGTTCATTTGCTAGAAATGCTAAAGAAGGCAACAGAAAATACAGTCTCTCTCTCTTTTTCCATTTTCTCCTTTTTCTTACTGAGCAAAAAATAATTGGCTTTTTTCGTTTGCCAAGCATAGTTATTAGTTACCTGAATCCATCTAATCTTCTTAGGTTTATTTTGCTTAGAAAGTAAATAAGAGTCTGAATAAGAAAGCAAGACTAAGCCATTGTGATAGCAACATGCATATTTCTTCGGCAAACATCCAAGTTCAGAATACACATGTGCATTCAAATAGAAGAAAATGACCTAGGAATAAGTACCTAACCGCAAATATAATCATATAACAGCTTAAGGTTGACATATCATTAAAGCTATAACTTTCCCTGGGGCTAATAACAGGCCAATGTATTGTACAAGGACATGTAAATATAAAGCTCTCTTGTGAACCATGACAGAATTTGAAACGAGCTTAGAGACGGACAATTCTAAGGGCCGCTAGGCCCCTAATTTACAGGAACATATTGCTCCATTTGAAGATAGGAAGGACTTATAGCTAAATGCCTAATTAGACACCTGATCATCATTTCTCAAGTTCCTTTCCATTAGTCAGAAGCCCATTGAAAGGAAAGGAGAAACCTTTGTAGTTAAAAATGTAGTTCTATGTCTGAGAAGCCCTAAATCCATATGCTTGCTTACGAAGGCCCTAAATCAACTTTTATTTTCTCATCGAAGACCAAAAGCTGCCTACCACTCCCAAATTAAGCAACGAGATTGTATAGAACCAACATGGTTAATCCAGGAGCTGCACCTTTTGGCAAGCAAAGAAAAGGCATGGGTAGTCAATCCAAGTCAGAAATCGGATCTTAATGAAACACCCTAAAAAGAAAATGTGAACTCTCTCCTTTATGAAAAATGCACATAGTTTTGAAAGATTCCGAAGAACTGATTAAACCAATCTCCATCAATCATCTTAATATGAACTCATTGCATAGCTTCAAAAGATTACAATTCAATATTTAAATCACACACACACACAGTAACTCCTTTAACTGATAAGGAAAAGACAGTTCCACAACGAAACCTAGGAATCAAATTCAAACTCCATATTGTTCGATCGGGTTTTGACTTGTGACTTTTGAGAAAACACAGCACCAACAGACTTAGATGATTGAATATCCAAAAAAAAAAGGCCTTTATTACAGAAGAGTTCCCTTTTCAATCAGGACGACCAACAAATATAGAGCATTTAAAGTTTCCTTAATACTTTTTTCTTGGTTCTGTATACAAAGACCATAAATCAAGAGAAAGCAAGAGAGTATATGACGTGGCAAGTACCGAGAGAGATATTTAGGAGTAGGTGAGAGGGCGGTCCTTGGCCTCGTTGGGATTGTCGTCATCGTCAGGGTCGTTGGTGGAGAGGTTAACGCAGGAGAAGCGCTCGAGAGAGGAGAAAAAGGCGGAGACCACAGTGGCGCTGACCCAGGTTGCCACCTCTCCCAACTTCTCACGAGAGATCAAGCTGGGGGAATTGTTGCCCTCGCTGTTATCCATTCTTATTCTACTTCTTGTTCTGAAATCGATTGGATTACTGAGATTTGAAACCCGCTCAAGGAGGATTCTCACTTTATCTCTTGTCGGTTAAGGAGGCGAAGCCGCCAAGGGGCATTCTAGAAGGCTTCTAAAATAATATAGAAAATATAAAAAATAAGGTCCAATCAAAAGCCGAGCACTTAGTGTAGTGGTATCATAGTACCCACCCACGGTACTGGATGGGGTTCGATACTTCGCATGCACAATAATCATAATTTGCAGTTTAAACTACATCACAACTCTGCATTTGACACCTTTTTTATGTTACATTGTTTTGGAAAGAAGTAGCCGAAAACATGGTTGAGGAAGTTATCGCAAGTTTGCGAGAACATTTAAGCTGAATGTTTCAGCACCTTCTTCAACTAGCTTGACCAGGGCTTAGATTTGATATTTTAATGTACTCGAATGCCTGAATATTTATTTTTTTAAGAACCCCCTTGAGCTTAGGCATGCCATGCTTTTCACTTGCATTTCAAGTCGTCTATGGAGCCCAATTGGAAACCCCAAAAGAAAAACCTGGTCTTTGAAGCTCGTATTTTTAACTATTAGCAGCAAATATTAAATATATATTTACATAAAAACTGTTTAGTATTTGAATTGATAGCTAAGCCCAAAAAAAATGCGGTGCTGTAGGTGTAGACCTCATAGCGCAAAGATGAAGCTTCAAGTAATCTCATGAGAATCAATAACAAAAGCAAACGAATAAGCTTTATCCCTCAAATTGAGAAAGACAATCATAGTTTAACATTTTTTTTTTACTTCAAACTCCATACCCAGAAATCCCTCTTATTGCATTTGAACAAAAAAAAAACTTTTTTCCCTAAAAAGAAACAAGGAATTTGCTCTAAACCTCGAATTACCTTCATGTAGAAAATTTGATATCGGATAACAGTTTTTAGGAAGAGGACTGGAGGAGCTTCTTATAGTCCTGGAAAGTTCCATGGAAAGGGTTCACCCTCCCCTCAGACACCACCCACAGTTCATCTACACTTCCAGATATCAGATGTTCATCATGACTAACCTGCAGGAGCCATCACACACAATTCCATCTCAGAATTTCGAAATAGGACCAAAATAATCTTAATATTTATTTATTGTGCAAACTAAAATGACAAAGACAACACGACTTATACCATCAGAATCCCTCCTTGGAACAAGACAAGGCCTTGAATTAGTGCCTCCACAGCATCCAAATCCTAATTTCAGTGTCACAGTCAGTGGTTATAAAACTTTCCATGCAAATCCTGGAATTATTGAAGACTTAACCATGTCTTAATATCAAGAAATATGGAGAGAGAGAAAAATATTACGACTTACAAGATGATTGGATGGCTCATCAAGCAATATTATGTGTGGTTTCTTGAAAGTTATCTTTGCAAAAGCAACTCTACTTTTTTGACCGCCTAGCATTGGCAATCAAAGCAATTAGAAACATGTCTGGGCATATGTAAATGCACAAGGATATAGGGTAAAGCAAAATCCCAGCCAACAGCCATGCGATGTATTGTAGAAAGTACTGGACTTATGCACCCAATGATCAGGACTCACTCGTTTGTAGCCTCAAATACCAAAAAAAAAAAAAAAGACAATTCAAAAACCAACTCTTTTATAACATCAAGAAACAACATTCTGCTGTTTTTCATTGTAGGCCTTCAATTAGCCAGTATCAAAACCTTTTGAGATTCAAAGTTCAGTCTCATTACCGATTTATAGAAACAAACTTCAAATTATCCATTATATCCTAACATGATAAGAAAGTAAGTAAACATACCAGACAAAGTATACATTGGCTGCAGTGCAAGATTTCCAGTCACACCAAAAGAACCCAAGTGTCCACGAAGTTTTTGTTCAGGCACTCCCTGCAAGACAGAAACATCAAACAAGGGATTCAACCACATCCAGTCACTTAAAGCATTGTAGATGGTTCTCACACCACAGGTAAGGACTCAGAAGAACACAAAACTTACTGGATAGCAGCGCATCATATATAGCAGGGGATTTGAAGACAGGTCTAGCCCATCAACATGGTGTTGACTGAACACAGCAATGCGAACCTGTTTGATATAATAATGTCAGTTTCCTTGAGCATAACATGTCAAGACCAATATTAGCTTTCACTAATGCGACAGTTGATGTAGTAATGTCAGTCTCCTTCAACCAAACATGTATACAACCACTAGTGGTTTTTGTTCAGCTGACCAGTTTTGTTATCAATCATGTCACACAATGTCAGCCCCATTTAAAATGCAAAAATATATCACTTTCCTTGAGCATAACATGTCAAGACCAATATTAGCTTTCACCAATGCTACAATTGATGTAGTAATGTCAGTCTCCTTCAACCAAACATGTATACAACCACTAGTGGTTTTTGTTAAGCTGACCAGTTTGTTATCAATCGTATGTCACATAATGTCAGCCCCATTTAAAATGCAAAAATATATCACTGTACTTTGTGTATAACTGGTACTTAATCCAATTTTGAATATCCAAATCCCCTTATAATTAATGTCATTTTTCACCAACGCAAGGGAGCAATGATTAAGCCCCTTGTTTGGCACCCCAATGACCAACGTTCAAACCCTGCTGATGTAACCCCCCCCTTCCCCCGATTTGTAACGTACCAAAAAAAAGTCACTTTTCTATAGTATAATATTGAATTAGTGCTATTTCTCTCTTTTTCAAATTTTTTAAACTTGAGACCCTTGGAAATTGGTATTATTGGAGAATTTTGAATTTTCTATGTGAGAAAACAAAGAATGTTAAACAGCATTACAGTTCCCAAAAAGCATCCATCGTCAAGCACAAGACTCAATCAAAGGGTGAAAGGAGTAGTTTATGATAACAGTACAGAATGCGAATGTGGAATAAATAATTAATGGATTCTCTTAGCAATGAACAATCATTTTAGGGCAATCTGAAACTTAAAGACAGACAAATATTATGGGATGAAGGAGTCTAAAACTGACTATGATGCAGATTAATAAGGTGAGAGCCTAGTAATGTATTTGGTACAGGATAGATCTCAGAATGTTGAAACCTATAAGAAATTATGGTGAGTGGTTAGTTCTGAAAATGAAGAATTAAGAGAATGGGCCATAAGAAAGCCTATAGATAAAGCACACTACCAATTTCAATTACTTGAAGCAGTATGGTCTCAGATATTATAAAAGAAGAAAATATTTAAAAGACGATGAATGAGTAGAAGGAATTAAGTATTTATAGTCAAAGTATAGAAGTAGGTCTATGACAGAGACACCCCGGAAACAGTACAATAACTAGTTAAATCCAACTCCAGAAGACTAAAATGTCATATAATAGAGAAGGAAAAAGTTCAAGCATATTGCAAGACAAAAGAAGCAACATTATTAGAATTTGATTCATTAGTAGTAAGTGAACAGAGAAAGAATATGTAACATACAGAAAATCAATTATAGGAAAATGGAAAATATAAGCTACCTTAGCCGAACGAAAAACTGTCCCAGAGATTGGTTGTAGTTCCCCAGCAATTAATTTAAGTATTGTTGACTTTCCAATCCCATTTGGACCAACCACTGCATAATGGTGGAAATAGAGGTTAAAAATGAACCATATAAATGGCGCATATCCAAAATATGACAGTAAAGGCATTAATTGCTCGAATATCCATGATTGCTTAAAAATGGGCATTTAGAGACACCATAAATTGGAATCACATCTTCATCTAGTTTTTCCTATAAATAAATTACACCTGGTACAAGCATTTCTTTTATTTATTCAAACACTTAAAGAGACCTTTTTTATTTCTTTTTCTTTTGTTTTCCTTTGAGGTAAGTGTGCCGTATAAGGAGTAGGAAAAAAAGAAAGGAACATGGATGAGGTTCCACAGTCGAAAAGTTTAAATGAAAAAAAAAAAACTCAAGGAGCAATTATCCTTACTTGCTATGCGGCTGTCTAGATCTATACCAAAATTGAGATTCTTAAACAATACTGGGCCCCCAGGATAGCCAAATGATGCATCACTGCAAACATTGCAACAAACATCAACACTGAACAATAAGCAGCCGATCCTAAACACTTCAAGAAGTCAACTTGATAAAAGTCAAAATAATTATACACAGATGTCAGAACCTGAGCCACAAAGTAAGACAAGTCAAATGTAAAGTACCAAATAGCCATTTGGCACTTGACGTTTCAGGACTGACATCATTATTCCAAATTCTTCTAAAGAACTGAAAACAAACCTGAAACTTATGATAGGAGGCCCTGGTCTATCATCTGGGGTTGGGAACTCAAATTTGTAACTGCATAACAAAATAGCCAACTCAGTTATAAATAAATAAACCCCAATGGAATCTAAAAGCCAACTCAAGGGTCATAAAATTGATAAGACAAAAGCACTGAAGGAGATATACTCGGGGTCATTAACAATTTCATCTACATGCTCCATCCGCTCCAATGCCTATAGAAGTAAAGGGAACCAATCAGCTCGGGCATATACAGAGAGAATTGGACCAATATAAGTATAACTACATAAAATTATCCCAAATTATATATAAAATTGACCTTGATTCTGGACTGAACAAGCGATGCTCTCTTTGCATTATACCTAAATTTATCAATAAAGGCCTGCAGAAAAAACATTTTAAAAAAATCAACAAGATTTATATGCCAAACACGATGTAATACTATAATTCATGAAAAACAAAAAGAAATATATCAGTAAAAGCATCTATTATTTTAACAATGGAAAAAATTATCATAAAAAGATAGAGGGGCTTACTGGAAACCATGAATGAAATGTCATTAATATGCCAAATTAGTAGGACAGAAATTTATAAATAACCCAAGCCTTCTCTGGCATGAAACAGAATAGAAGCAGACTTGTCATTTTCACTATGGTTGATATGATGGTATTAAAGGAGGAGGGAGGGGATGAGAGAAGAACTAGTCATAGATTGAAATATGCTCTAAATGACTAACTACCAACATGTTGCATAAAAACATCAATTAACAAAAGAATAGTATTGATGTAATTTTATTAAGATGACCATACACAAGAAAATGCAGCAGCAATTAGTATTGTTTAAGTTCAGTTCAACGGGGAAGACCTGCATGTGGGATCTTGCTCGTTCATTTGCCTCAACGGCTTTCTGTTGGTTCTTAATCTGTTCCTGTCTTGTCTTCTCAAAGGTATCATAATTTCCTTTGTAGGCTGTCAATTTTTGTCCTTGTAGATGAATAATGTCAGTAACCACCTGAAAATAAAAGCAACATTGTAAAGAGAAACAGAAAATTATTATGTCAATTGGTAATTGTAGAAAGGATGAACTAGAAAACAAATAGCAGAAGGGCAATACCAAATTCAAGAATTCTCTAGCATGAGACACAACTATAAATGTTTTTGGCCACTTCACCAGGTAAGATTCCAGCCACAGGACAGCATGAAGATCAAGATGATTCTGAAAAGAATATAAAAATTACATCCTATCAGGTTCCAGAAAAAATGCATGCCACAAAACAATGTAATACAAATAATTTACTGTAGGTTCATCAAGAAGCAACAAATCAGGTTCTATAAATAGTGCACGGGCTAGAGCAATTCGCATTCTCCATCCTCCAGAAAATGTTTTTGTTGCCCTCTGCTGCATTTCTGGAGAGAAACTGAGACCCTGGAAATTTTTCAGCAAGAGAGATAATAGTTAACATGAATGAAGTTGTCCATTATGCAACTAAATACAACATTGTAAAAACAACCTGCATGCTATTTATTATTTAAATTACATGCTATGTGTAGTTAATGAGGACCAAGAAAGAAAGCAAATAAGAAATTATATAACTTGAGTGGTTTGAATCCCATCCAAAGTTCTTATCATGCTTTGCCTATAGCACACTTGTTCTACAATGGAAGTCCAGGGATAAATTTCCCTCACAATAAGACTCGGATGGATTTAAACAGGCTGCAAGCAGAACAGACAGAAAGATTCCTTTTTTCTTTCAAGATATTTAGGATGTCACTTCAAGTAACTATGGGACTCAGAACCCCTCCCCACAAAGGATACCTCCCAGAGAAGCCTGATGATAACTACTCAACTGCCTCCTCCAGCATCTGACTAGTCAAAGCATCCCAGAAACAAACACCTGTCCAAAGCCACAACTTTCTACTCTTTCCAAGTCCAAGACAAAATACCTAATTATAGGGAGTGGGAGTGCACCACCGACTTTGTCACCATTTAGGAGCATGGTTTCAGACAACTGACGTCCATAATGAAGTCTCTCTTCTTAGCCGAATAAGTGGAATGTGGAACTTTTCATAAAATACAACCTCTAGGAGGAGAAGACCCTACAAGTCTTTAACAGGGAGCCAAGAATCCATTCACTTCATAAGCTGTTTGATCCTTAAAAACAAATGTATTACTTTTTTCATCTAGTAGCAGTAGCTTTCCTGATCATGAGATTAGGAGGTTAGAATCATGGACTTAAATTGCGGTGATGGATGCATTTTCAGTTGCATCATGTTTTTTTACGGTTGCAGACATAACCAATATTGCCATCAGTTTCCGTATGAATATCAGCAACTATGGGGAGCCAAAGCACATAATAACAGAAGTAACATTGCATTATGATTTCTACTTAGCACACATAACAAAGATCAAAAAAGCAAACAACTAATTTGAGTGGGTTGAAAACCCATCCTAGGCCTTTTTCATGATTTGTCTTGTACCAGTAACTTTTCCTATCATGAGATTAGGAGGTTAGCACACATTAACCAACACATGTCTACAACCTGACTTCCTTAAATAAAATAAAATATTAAAAAAGAAAGGTTTTTCTTCCTCTGCTTCTTTTTACTTATTAAAACCTTGACTTATTGTCTCATTTTCATTGCAATTACTGTATCTCCTATCAGGCATGCACTTTTAGGTCACCAACCAAAGACATTCTTTGAGAACTTACAGCAAGAATAGAAGCTGCACGAGACTCTGCAGAATCTGCATCAATGACCTCAAGCCTTTTGTATATCTGCTCAAGTATTTGCGAGATGGCATCTTTATCAGGCATCCCATTTAGATCTCCTCCACTCTTTCCATTTTCATCTTCAAGGTCCAATTCTTTCTAAAGAGAAACAATAAAGTTATCAGAAAGATCACAAGAAAAAGGACATAAACAGTGATGTGAATCAATACAAAGATACATTGTTTTCCTAGATAAAAAAGTTAATTGCTTCAACCTGTCGTGCAAGTAAATTAGCTTCCTCTTGCAAAAGCTGGGTTCTTTCGACATCAGAGTTAAGAACACACTGCAAGGCTGTTGTATCATCACCAACTACTTCTTGCTCAACATGTAGAATCTGGCAGTTTGAAGGAATTCCTTCAATAGCATGCATAGCCATATACCTAAGGAATGTTGTCTTCCCTGTACCATTTCTTCCCACAAGACCTGCAAAGAGAATGGCATAATAGATCAGAAACAACTCGCAAGATAATGATGCAAGAAGTCAACAAGGTATTGTCATGGGAACAATATCCATGTCTCTTCATAAAGTTCTTAAATTTCTTTCTTTCCCTATTCTTGGTACTAGAGCAACTCTATGCAAACATGGAACATAACCCACCATAATGCCTTCCAAAAGAAAGTGTAACTGAACCATCAACAATAAGATCCCGACCACCAACTGAAACATTGAAGTTCTCCATATGAATATCCCTAACAGCTGGGCCGCCACTAGAGTCATGATTCACACAAACAACAGGCATTCCTTCCCTAGCTGCTTCCATCTCTGCTAGATGCATTTGGTATTGTGCCTGCACATCACATGACAGAAGAACACAAACAATTAAATAGTTTCTTAGTTGTTTCACATTACTGCACATCAGAATTGATTTGACTAGTCATACCTCTCTTTGGCGCTCCTCCTTTCTCTTCCTCCTCTCGAGCTTCATTTTATCGCGTTCAGACAGTAATGGACCATCAACTGGCTCTGGCTTTTTCTTTGGAGCCGCCTCCTCCATACCTTCATTCATCCTAAATGGCGTTGCTAGGCTCCGGACAGTTGGCTTCGGTTTAACCAACCCATGCTTTCCGAATTTCTCAGATAGTGTACTACAAACCTGCCATGAATTCCACAAGAAATTTACCAATTGAATTCAGTTTCTTTCTTTCTTTCTTCCAACCAGTATTATCCATGTATAATATGGAATTAGGAAATAAGAGAAACGATGGAAGCTATACCTTGCGGCACTCAGAAAAGTCAGAAACGCATTCGGCGGCAACTAGGAGCTCACCGATGGCCTCGAAGGCGCCATCACCGTCCTCTCCGAAGTCGAAATCTTCGTCAGCGAGGACGTTGATGATGTAATCAATGATTGGTTTATCCACATCCTCGGCTCTGCGGCCTAGCACCTCGTGCACTACAGAGCTTGCCACTTCAGTCATGGCAATTCCTGATCTCTTCTTTGTCCCCTTTGTTTCGTTCAAAGAATCGAATTAAGGAAGGAAATGGGAAGGGAAATGAATGCCCTTTCTTGATTTTTTATGTGTAACGTTTTCGGGTTTTGCTGCTACCAGAGTAGATTTTACAAGTGTTGTAACGTTAGGGTTTAATCGACGGTATGTCCTTTTTTTGGGGGGGGGGGGGCGAAGTGGGGGGGTTAGAGGTATTTCCTTTTTTTTTCTTAAAACAAAATGTAAATTACACCCTTTTTTTTCTTTTTTCTTTTTTAATTCTCTTAAAGGGCAAACTTCACTGTTAGTCACTAAATTACGGGTAAATTTTCGTTTCAGTCACTTAACTAAAAAAGTTACAATTTGGTCACCGAACTATTTAAAATTTTTAATTTAAGTCACTAGAATGTTAAAATTAATATTATATTAACATTGCTTACACCAATCTAAAGCTCTTTTTTCCTTCTTTTTTATAGTTCAGTTTTTTTCCATTAAACAACTTTGGACGTTATGAATTTACGAACCAAAATTCAAATAGTTATTTTCTCCGATATCCAAAATTGACTGTCAGATCAACTTTGAATCTCAGGTATGTTCTTTTACTTGTCAATGGATACCATATAGATCATTGAATTGTCGCTTAAGCTTGCTAACGGAACTTTAAAAAAAAAAGAACCTTAATAGCCTAATGACTTAAATAAAAATTTTTGGATAGTTCAGTGACTTAAATGAAAATTTTTTATTAGTTCAGAAATAAAATTTTAACTTTTTTTAATTAAGTGACCAAAACAAAAATTTACCTATAATTTAGTGATTAACGGTATAATTTACCCTTTTGTTAATTATGAAAATAAAACAAATAGGGACGGATTAAACTTTAAAACGTTGTCTATGAATCTTCAAAATATTAGTACTACATTAATTAAATCTTTTTGTTAATTTAACTATCAATTTGTTTACTGTATCCTACCTGCAACATATTTAGAACATATTAATTAAATTTTAAACATGCCTAAACATAGCACATACACAATTCGAATCTAATGTATAAAAAAATAAAGGCATAAACATAACACATAACACATACATGTGTAAAAACAATAAAGGAATAATAGCTTTTTTTTTTTCAATTTGACAGCGATTGAACTTTTAATCTTTCAAAAAAAATCAAATAACATAAATTGGGACAAAATTATTAGCGTGGTCATTAGCTAATTAATCATCTGTTGAAATCTAGTGCCTTTAGTGTAGTGATTATGTCTATGTACTTTTAATTTTTCAAACAAATTCATTTAATAAAACATCGTCATTATCATTAATATCTTTTTTATTATGAATGTTTTATTATTAAGTGGATGTCCATCAATATCAATATAAGTTTTGATGTACTTTAAATTCTAATAGTAATTAGAAGTAGAGTTCTATTTCATTTATACTTCTTATGTCTATAAATATAGAATTTGGAGAAGTACTGTAGATTATTCCGATTGATCAAAAAAATACGCACTCTCTTTTGCTCTCCCATTTTCTTTGTTCTTTAATCTCTTTCTTTTTATTTTATAACACATTATCAACATGATTCTCTTTTAATTATTTTTCTCCATAAGTCACAAAAATTTCCCCAAATCTGCTGTTGCCGATTGCCTCTTAAAGCTACTGCTATTTCAATTGAGGTTTGCGCTCTATGGAATTGAAATATAGCAATGCGTCCAAGGCCTTCCAACAAACAGTTCAAGAAAGGAGGAAGAATTGATGGTTTCGTTAATGGTGTCAATAAAAATAAACGAAAAGAAAATTCATTTAATCATGCGTCATGTTTTTCCATCATTGACCATAAAAGCGCTTTCTTATTATCCGCTTGTGGCTTTTGTTAAGGTATGTACATGCCCAAACTTTAAGTTAATCTTAATCATTTTCCTACTCAATTTTTATTACAGTACCAAGAAATTTGAATAATTTAATCGTAGTTGATATTTTGTACAAGGCACCAAAGGAGACTTTATGCTCAAACTTTGGTAAAAAAATTTCAAATCTTTAATATTATTAATTGCAAAAGAAAATATATTTTGAAGCAGTGGAATGTTTCTGTCAAAAGATTTTTTTTTATGTTGAATTTAATGTTTTTGTGAATGCTAAATTGTTATTTAAGAAATGTAATGTAACAACCCAATTTCAATGGTGTCAGAAACAGTGGTTTCGAGACCACAACTCCGATGAGTGAGTTAATTTTTTATGATTATTTAATGTCTATGAGATTATTTTAAGGTCCTATTAACTTTTCATTAGGAAATTTTACAGTTTAAAAGGTTAATTCAATGAAAATGACTAAATCGAAAAAGGTGAAAAAGTTGAATTCTATTAAATAAATGGACTAAGTGGCTTTGGAAATGAAACTTAATGGATCTAATTGATAATTATACCATAATGTAAGTTAGTGGGTGATGTTGGATTGGTTATGGTGTAATTTATTAGTTTTTAAAAGGTTAAATTAGTAAATGAATAATTATGTTAAAAGATTAAGTAAAACAAAAAAAATTTTGTGTCATCTTCTCAAAAGGATCTAGCCAAAACCATTTCTCCATTTTTTTAGAGAAAAACATTCGGCCAAACTTCTTTTGATGCATGGTATGTGATTTTGATTTCGTTTTTAGTGATTTTTATGTTTTCGAGCTTGTTTTAGCTTAGTTTACTTAGCGTAGGGGTTAATTTGCAAAACTGTTAAAGGTTGAGGGACTTGCCATGATGGTTTTTGAATGTGTTTTGGTGTTAATTGATAGATTATTACTCTTGGTTGTTAAACAAACATGTTTTGTTAAGTAATTTTTAGTGAATTTAGGGTTTAAAGACTTATTCATGAAAATAGTAAAATTTCATGGTAACATTATGAAATGATGATTTAAGTGGGTTGATGTGGGTCCCTAAGAAGTTCGGCTAACATGTATGAAAGGTTAAAATAGTTAAATTTCAAGTTATGAACTTAAGGACTAAATTGTAAAAAAGTTAAAATTAGAGGGGTAATTTTGTAATTTTGTGATTATATGAATTATAGATTGAATTGAATATGTGAGGTTATCTGAAGTACTTAATTGAATGAAATTATCTATTTAGATCAAGATAAACAACAACCATATTTAAATCGAGGAAAGACGAAAGCTTTGGATTAGTCTCCAACTTTACTTCTACGACTATAGTTATCGAAGTAAGTTTATATAAATTATAATATTATTAATGATAGTTTGATTAATTATCGGTTATGTTGTGTTAATTATAAACTGGCTTGAAAATGCATATATATTGATGTTTTGAGTAATAGATAGATAAATAATCCAATTTGAACCTTAAGAATTTTTAGGATACGAATGACATGTCATTAGGGGTCTCATGTTTCGGGTGCTGGTCTTGAATGTCCTACCGATGGATGAGGTCCTATATTTATTACGGATTCTCCACAGCTCTTATGAGCACTATTAAAAAGGAAAGGTTACGGTTATAAGGAAAGGCACAATATGTATGAGCTTTCCCGAGTATCCAATGTAATTCTAGATGGTTCAACGGGTAAGTAAAGGCTAATGGCAAGGTATGTGTACAATTGGATAATGGTTCATAATCTTATGAAATGGTTAATGTGATAGATGATGTGTACATGAAAATCTACTTATGATATGTTTGAACTTATATGTATCATGTATGAACTTACTAATTTGTGAGTTTGGTGATGCTTATAGGATTGTATTAAGCTTATGAGTACGGTAAAGATGTTATGCACATTTTATAAATTAAGCTTATGAATGGTAAGTTATGTTTAAGTTTATACGAGCTTACTAAGCATTTGTTGCTAACATAGTTATTTTCCTTTGTTTCGTAGATTATCGAAAGCTCGATTGGTTGGAAGCTTGACGGAGATCTATCACACTATCCAGCAACCACTTCGGTAGTTTTTGAGTTATTTTGGCCAAGGTTATAAATGGCATGTATAGGACCTCTTTATAATGGTAGTTCTTGTATGTGTTAAGGATCAAATTGAAATGAATATGCTTTTTGAGTTTATGTCTTTATAATGGTAGTTCTTGTATGAGTTAATGATCAAATTGGTATGAATATGCTTTTGGAGTTTATGTCTTGTTTGATGGACTTTTAGAGCCTTGACAAGTTTAAGTCTTTTGACCACTTTTAAGTTCTTGTAATATATGGCCCTTTTGGTATGTTTGTGGTGAAATGTGAATGGTTAAATTGATGTCATTAGGGAACTAAATTGACTATGTTTTGTGCTTAATATGTGGCATTATAGTCTTGTTTGATTGAAGTTGTTTTGGTATAAATGTGGTGCCTTTAAATGGCATATTGGTTAAATGAAGTAGGTTGTTTGAATTGGTATGTTTAGATGTGTTTGAAAGATGTTTAGGTCTATTGAATGTATGCACAAATGGAATGGTTGATTAAGTTTTGGTCTTAAAATGGCTTGTTTTTAGGGTCTAATTATGGATCACACGATCTGAGACACGGGTTGTCACACGGCCGTGTGACCTAACTCAGTGAATTACACGGTTTAAAATACGGGCTGGGATACGGCCATGTGTCCCTTTGTTCAATTGTTTCACGGTTTGGGCTATGTCACACGGCCGTGTGACCCCTGTTTTCAAAATTTTCAACTTGTTCCCAAATTTTTTGATTTGTTTTGATTTAGTTCCGAATCATTCCCAAACTGATTTTAGGGCCTCGAAGGCCCAATTTAAGGCCCAAATGTACATGTTTGCTAGGTTTATAATGATATTTAAATAATTATTGTTAAATGACATTAATGATATATTTTGATATTAATTGTTCGGATTTGTACGGTAATGCTCTGTAACCCTAATCTGACGACGAAGACGAGTTAGGAGTGTTACATATAGAATACCTTAACCTTTGAATTTGATACGAAAACTATTGAGGTTTATGCATGAATTAATCCTTATATATTAATTTGGGTCAATTATTATAATCGTATGTTAGCATGATTAAAATAAATATTATGCATGAAAACTTATATCTATTGGATGAGGTGATTTGATGCTTTACAAATGTTGTATGTATAAATACTCTACGTCTTTGCTTATAAACTTTCATTATAATTACTCTATGTATTTAATATGCATCCCCTTTAATTTTCATCATAATATGATCCCTGATTTTTCATTATAGATATCATTCACGTATAAAATAGAGAAAAATATAGTTTACGAATTGATTTTATTATACACAATTTATATTATGATTAAATTGTTTTTTTATTATAAATCTATAAATGTTATCATTAATGCAAAGTTTTTTTAATACTTGTAATAACACTCGTGATAATAACTAGAGCGACGACAGTGATTATGAAATAAAGAATCAATTGAGACATTTATAAGTTCGTCTTACTAAATTTGTTGCATTTCTCAAAGTGAACGCAAGCATAAAAGAAATTTTAAACCAATATTATTCCAGTATTTGATAGTACAAAATTAGTTGAAAGCTTCAGAAGAGTTAATATATCAATATTTGGTAGTACAAAATTAGTTGAAAGTTCTAGAAGAGCTAATATATCAATATCTAAAAATAACAAAATTTGTGATGGTTAATGTATTGGTTTTAAAAGATATTTATTGTAATCGATCTTATATTGAGATTGAGATTGAGGAAAAGATTATATTTCATATGAATCACTATTGCTATAAATATCTATTTTGAAAGGATGAAAAAAGAGAGGATTGAGTTATTGATTTATATATGTTACTCTTGTTATTAAATTGAATTGATTGTGACTATCTTTATAATCTTTTTTTGTTATCATCCCCATTAAGGGATCAAAAGAAAAATATTTGACTATGAAATATCTAATTAAATTGTAGAATAATTTAAAAGAAAAATATAAGCAATTGAATATGTTAATCCTATCTAAAGCTCGTTATGGTTGGATACACCTGAAGTTAAATTTTTTTTTAAAATTGTGAGTATAACTCTACAGTATTCAGAATAAGTTCTCAATTAAAATTACGTGAAAAATATTACTGATAAGAACTTACAAGAGAACTTAAACTTTTCATGCATCAAATATACTCCTACAATAGAAATATCGTGAAATTTTTTTCAAGAGTTAATATCATGTTTACTTATAATTGAAAAAAGTTCTTAATAACAAAAATTAACCATTCCCTAAAGAGAATGTAACAATATGTAATAAATTCGAAAGACATAATATTCGATGTGGATGTAGTAAGTTGGACTATAATAATAATCATAGGGGATGGCCATAATAAATTTCTCACCGCCAAAAGTGGAAAAATGAAGAAAGCAAGAAAAGAACAAGAATTCTCAATAAATCTTTAAGAAGAGAGACAACTTATGTATGAAAAGTCATTGGTTATGTACTTGTTGTGCACCTGGAAAATAAGATCTACTCTCAAAGTTTGCTATTAATAAATTTTGATTGGGTTCAAAGTCTACTACTGGAGTTTAATTTTCTTATTTCTTGATAAAATCGTCAAGACTCAATGTGGAACAAAAAATGTAAATCTTTAAATATTAAATCAACTTGATATATGGTTTAAATATTTGAGATGATTTTCTTTTTAAGTTTTGATTACAAGGGTTACATATTATTTCAAGCATCTCATTTGTTCATGAAAATGAATATTAACTGGTTTATTTATGTCGCTATAATAGGTTTTATAATTAAATAATATATTTGATTAAAACATATCTAGTATGCAAATTTGTGCTAATGAACCAATAAATTTTATTCAGATTTGATTTAGTTCAAAGAATTGTTAAAGGTAGTAGTTCATATGTTTTATATTATTCAATTTGTTTATTATTTAGGGAAATGACATGAGCAATTGTAAATGAAAAGTTCTATGAGTATGAATGGTTAAATTTTGAATTAAATTTCATGCATGCTTAAGATGATGATTATGAAAAAATTGCTAGTTTTTCATTATATAATATTTTTATGTTTGAGATGTGACTTTTATTCATATATTTAATTTAGGCTTGTTTCTATACATGACCTAGATAGTTATTCTTAGTAGTGAACTGATTATGCATAACACTTGTTAAAAGGACTTTAAAAGTATTTTGAATTGATCTCATATCTCCTTATGGCTAAACAAAATAACAAGTTATTTGTTCCACCAATTCTGCTCCATTCCCCGAAGTGGATGTAACAATACATAACAATTAAGAAAATTTAACTTATTGCCATTATTGAGAAATAGATAAAAAGAAGATGTGTAACGCCCCAAAATTCAAGTATTTAATTTTTGCATGATTTGTCACAAATTGCTTATTTGCTTTAATGGATAAGTTATTTGGGCGTGTATGGGAGTGTTTGAGAAGCCTGGGTTCAAGTCTGGGCTTTTGCAAAATTTTTAATTTTTGCTCTTAAATGAGTCTGGACATAGGCTTGTAGGCCTTATAAATATTAGTGTTTGTTTTATGTCACAAAATGAGCTTGTGGTCTAGTGGCAATATGGTGTGTGAAGTTTCCTTAAGGTCTAAGGTTCAAGTCTTGTGCTGCACTGAGGAGTGTTTATTTTTACCACCTGTGCAGTAAGGTGGTGGCGTTTGATTAAAATACTGTAGAATTTGAATGGAGGAGTGAATCATGGAGGGATTAGTGGGATTGTGATCGGGTAGAGAAAATCAAGGAGGGATAAAGGGAGAGATTTTAGGAGAAAATCAAGGAGTTGTTTAGTGAGGAGTGTTGTGCCATTTGGGGTAATTGAGGCATTGAGAATTCGGCTGAGGGAGGGCGTTTGTGCCGAATTAGTCCCTTAACACTAAAGGTTTTCTGTTTTGGTCTTTTTTTGGAGTTTCTCTCTCAGTTTGCTGTGATTTTGGTGAGTTTCGGGTTTCTCGTTTTAGTTTTGGTGCCGAATTTTGCCTAGTTTTGGAAGTTACCTCTCGGATTCGTTTTCTTTTGATTGCTCTTTTCCTTTTTGCCTATTTTTCTTTTTTTGGCCGAATATACTCTTCTCTCTCATCTTTTCTTTTCTTCTTTCTTTCGGTTTCTCTCCTCTTTGATTGCCGAATACACTCTTCTCCTATTGCTGTTCTTTGAACCTATCCTCTTTACCGTTCATTATTCTGTGCACTACTGCTGATTTACTCTTCTAATTTTTCCCTACTTTCTTCTGTTCCTTTCTTTTCTCGTTGCCGAATCTTTCTTTCTTAAGTGGTCAACCGTGTGTTTCACTTTTCGTAGTTTGTTTCTCTTGCGTTTGGTAAGGGTGATAGTATTGAGTTACTTTATTATCTATTGTTTAAGTGCTTATCGATTTCGGTTGGTGCTTAGAAACTATTCAAGGGGATAAAGGTTTGTGATTGCTTTTGGATAAACGAATTTCCCTCTTCACTCAATCAAAGGTGGTGGTAAGTAACGGATTGTGATCACTTGTGTTTATTTGTTGGTTTAACTATGTAAGTGATTAATTCGAGGTTGTTGGTCAAGTGTAGGTTTCTAAGGCGTGGGAGGTTTATCGGCGAATAGAATCAGGTGTGTAATCACCCCACTACAACTGTAGATCGGTGAAAAGCTAAAAAGCCGTAAAACTGGCATTTGAGACCACAAGGACGTGCGATCACTCGAGTGGTAAGCCCAACTTGCAATTCATGGGCAAATGACTGAAATACCCTCGATGGGTAAAATGATCGAAATACCCTGAAGGGTAAAATGACCGAAATACCCCTATAAGGTAAAATGACTGTTATACTCCTAGGAGTTGAAATGAGTGTATGACCGATTTGCTCTATGTTATATATATTTGACTGTTTCTAAGTATGACATACTACATACATGTATAGTTAATGACATGACATACTGCATGGAGTTGGGATTCTAATATAGGGGAAGTATACTGTACTAGTGACTTTGCCACATATACTGTTACTGGTAGCTTTGCTGCGTTACTATTACTGGCAGCTTTGCTACGTCATTATTACTGGCAGCTTTGCTGTGATATTGGTGTATTGGCTGGGTGGGTCGATTTTATCCCCACATGGTGTGTTAGTGGTACGGAGTGGTGTGTTGGCTGGATTGGGATGGGTTGCATTACTACATTGTACTGTTACGGTATTAAGCTAAGGCCCACACTGTTACTGTATTGGGTTAAGGCCCACACTGTTGCTGCATAGGGCTCAGGCCCAGACTGCTACTGCATGTTGTATACTGATTGACTTATAAGGGATTTCACATTGAGTTTCGTAAACTCACTCTTTCCTCTTAACTGCGCAGGTAATCCTCAGTCTTAGGCGATTCGGTGCCACGAGGGACTCGGAGGTGGCCACACAACTGCTGTTGTTCACACTTGCTTTTATTTTACTTTAAATTATAAGTTGGGTTTTGTTTTGTAATAAGGCCTTTAATTTGAGTTTTAAATTTTAATTGGGCTTTTGCTTACATATTATACTGTTAGTTAGGTGAAAACGAATTTTCAAAATAATTACTATTTTCAAAGACACGAACTTTAAACGTTAGAGTTTTCAAATGCTTCCACGTTTTAAATCAACTTAATATAATAATAGCAGTTAATAAGGAAAACATTTGGTTAAGTGTTCCGTTAAACATTACTAAAGAGGTTTCCAAACTTAAGAAACGAGTTTTATCAACAAGTCTAAATTTTGGGAGACACTTCAATGTGACACACCATATACGGCCATAACATCTAGGCCAGGTTTGGGGTGTTACAAGATGGATGGTTCAAAATGTTGCCAAATGTTTATTCTTAGTATAGAATGCTCAATTATTTATACTAATTTATCATTTCTTGAATTAGATGATATCTATATAATCTTATTGGTAAAAAATATGATATATGCTCACATTATTGTCTGAATTACTTTTTACACATTCTTTAAAGTGAATGTCTACAATAAATATAATAAATTTTATAATTATTGTTTTTATCATTAAACTCAATTTGGAAATTTGAAGATTTTGACATATTCCCTGAAACAAATATTGCATATAATTGTTTGGAAATTATATTTATTTTGTTGACTTGGTGGCATTATAGACTTCACATTGATTTAGACATTTCCAGTAGTAAATGTCATAATAGTACTTATATGTGGATACAAAGTAAAATGAATGACAGTAAAATTATCAATTTGTCACAATTTATATTGACATTATTAGTACAATTGAAGTGCATGTTAAAATAAAACTAGAAGTTTACTGATACAAATACATTTACTACTTGGCATGACCAATTAGACCATCTTGAATCATATATGATGCGAAAATTAATTGAGAATTCATATGGACGTTAATTAAAGAAACAGAAGATTCTTTAATTTAAAAAATTCTTATTTGTTGTCTGTTCTCAATGAAAATTGATTATTAGAAATTTACTAGCTAAAGTTGAGATTTTATGTCTTGCATTTCTAAAATGAATATGGGCTCATTCATCCACCATGTGGATGATTTTGATATTATATGATTTTGGTAGATGCATCTACAAAATAATCACATATGTGTTATCAACTTTCAACTTATCGTTTGCAAGATTATTTGTTTAAAGAATTAATTTTAGATTATGAAATTAAGGCAATTTATCTTGCTAATACTGATGAGTTTATATCCCAGTCTTTTATTGATTGTTGTATATGAGTTTGAATTTTTTTTGTAAAAGCTTGTTATTTATGCGCTTAATGGTTTAAAAAAATTATTGACTGAATGCCTCTAATTAATATCTAAACAATTACTTATGATAACTAAACTTCCTATTTCAACATGAGATTATGTTGATTTACATGTTTTACGCATCAAACTAATAAGTTATAAATACTCTCCATTATAATTTGTTTCTAGTCGGGAGCTAAATATTTCCCACCTTTGAATTTTTGTATCTGCATGTATGTTCCATTTGCTCTACCATAACTCACAAAGATGAGTGAGTCCTCAAAAAAAGTTGGGAATATATATTAATTATGAGTCTCCTTGTATTGTTAAATGTTTTGATTGTATTGGAGATTCAATTATGACATGTTTTGTGATTAATATTTTGATTTGATAGTTTTCCTGACATTAAGGGGAGAGAGATAATAGTTGAATGAAATCACTACTTGTAATGAGTTATCATTATCTAGATCCTTATAGAGTGTAATTTGAACCAGATGTTTAAAAAAGATAACTCACTTTATTGAAGCTAACTGTCAGACGTATTCACAAATTTAATGAGAATAACCATGTGTTATATATCATCAAATATTTTAATTTGAATCAAAGTCCAGTAGGACAATCAGCTAGAATAAATGATAGATTGATCGGTTCCAAAGATGAAAATTCTTCTAGATGGTCATATACTGGAGGCAAGTGCTCCAGAAGAGGCCCAAGACATAACTAATAACTATATCTCCAGAAGAGATTCAGGTAACTCAAACTAAAGATTAAAACAGTGAAAATAAAGAAATCTAAGAAATCTCAATAAGTTATGTCAATTCGAGAAAATGTGGAACCAATAATAAGAGTGGTCGACAATGGTTTTACATGCAATATTATTGTTGAAATAATGAATAAAAGGTGAATCTTGAATAAATCTATTGGGAAATATAGATATGGGATAAATTGGTCAAAATAGAAAGACGCAACTCAAGTACAATTAAATTCATTGAGTTTTTAGACCAGTAGCTAAAATATCTAAAATATAAAGCCAGTGAGGATACAAATGAAGTATTTTTGCAAAAAAAACAGAATAAAAAGATGAAGTTTTTCACTAAGTCCGGGTATTGATTATGAAAAGATATAATATTCTTTTGTGGTGGATGCAATAACCTTTAGATATATTATTGAACAGATAGTTCATAAAAGATTTAACTTGCGTCTAATGGTTGTTGTTACAACCTTTCATGAATCACTATATAGTAAAGTTTATATTAAAATCATTGAAGGATTTAGAATGCTAGAAGCATATTGAAATTATTGGGAAATTGTTCATTTATATGAATTGAAATAATTTAAAAACATATGTGATAAATTTGACACGGTGAATAGTAGTTGAAGGAGGATTATAAAATGATCCAAAATACCTATTCGTATTTTTATAGAAGAATCATGATTAAAGTTTCCTATGATTATTGTTGAAACTCCTGAAGAGATCAAAATATATTTCTCCAAAATTTTCCTCACTCATGACTTTCAAAAGAATGGTGATATAAATGCTTAGCAAATATGTTCAAATGATCATTTGAAAAGCTAGTATTCAAGATTGAATACGTAGAATATGAGATATTATGGATGTTTTCATGAGGGGGAGTAAATACGCGTTGTACTCTTTTTTCTTTATCGAGGTTTTGTCCCATTGGATTTTCCTGGTAAGGTTTTTAATAAGGCAGCCTGTTATGTGAAGTATAATATGTATACCCTTTGTCCTTCACTAGGAAATTTTTCCCATAGGGTTTTTATCTTAATAAGGTTTTAATGAGACACTTTATCTACCAATGGACATCCAAGGGAGAGTGTTATGAATATTTTATTATTAAGTGGATGCCCATCAAGATTAAGATAAGTTTTGATGTACTTTAAATTCTAATAGTAAGTAGAAGTAGAGTTCTATTTCATTTATACTTTTTATGCCTATAAAAATAGACTTTGGAGAAGTACTATAGATTATTCCAATTGATCAAGAAAATACGCTCTCTCTTTCGCTCTCCCATTTTCTTTGTTCTTTACTCTCTGTCTTTTTATTTTATAACATATTTTATATTGTCTTCAACAGTTTTTGCATGCAAAGAAAAATGAAAGAAAATATTGGCTCACTGGTTATCTAATATTTAATTAATATTAAACGACATTACTTGATCGGATCATAATGCGAGAAGACAACTTATATTAGTAAATAATCTGAACATGTCATTAGTTTAATTGAAATTGAGTAAGTCAATTAAAAGACTAATATGCTGCCTATCAAGTCCAATTAGGGAGATATCTTGTATTGGTTAACAGAGCAAATAACTCCCAAAAGATAGAGACATAGTTGTGACTAACTAAACTGAAAGTACATCAAACAAGACCTAAGTAGAATAGATCCTAGATTTGTTTTTGAATTTATTCACTTATGATGTTCATAATGTGACTTACCTTAATCCTGAGTAAGGGTGAGCCTTTAGCTGGTTCAGCCGGTTTGATTTTTTTATATAAAAAACTAAATTATCCATGTAAACCAATTAAACTGACCCAACCTAGGAAGAAATTTTGAATAAATATTTTTGGTTCAATTGGGTTTGGTTTTTAGGACTAGTTTACCTATAAAGTCCCATTTCCAAGTATATTTACGGAAATGGGCCAATTTCTACATTATTTACCGAAAAGGGCCGATTTTGGCAAAACGCGTCCACGTAGGAGCGTTTTAGGGTAAAATTTTCAGCAAATCGTGCCCTTGGGGGAACGTTTTGCCATGTCAGCACAAAATGCGTTAACGTAGATGCACTTTGCTGACGTGGAAAAAACATTCCCCTAGGGGCACGTTTTGCTCCGTGTTTTTTCTAGGTTAGGGCTTTTTGCATGTTTAGTCTATAGGGTTTTTTGGTTTAGGATTTTTAGGGTTAAGGTTTTGTTAAAATAATTTAGGGTTAGGTTTGTAGGGTTTAAATTTTTGTTAAAATAATTTAGGGTTCTGGGTTTTAAGAATTTTTAAAAATAAATCAGGATTTAGTGTTATTTTTTAAAAATTAATTAAATTAGGGTTTAAGGTTTTAAATAAATTAATTAAATTTAGGTTTACTATTTTCAAGAAAATTAATTAAATTTTTGTTTAGTTTTTTTAAAAATAATATTGTGTTTAGGTTTAGGGTTTAGGGAAAATTATATTGACACTAAGGATTTTGACTTTTTTCTACAGTAGTTCCTGAA
Source organism: Gossypium hirsutum (assembly GCF_007990345.1). Taxonomy (NCBI): domain Eukaryota; kingdom Viridiplantae; phylum Streptophyta; class Magnoliopsida; order Malvales; family Malvaceae; genus Gossypium; species Gossypium hirsutum. Next base: position 41,481,904 of record NC_053444.1, read on the forward strand.
AAAATAATTTTGAGAAGACGGTTCTGAACAAATAGTGTCAAAAACGCTTCAAGCAGGATGCACTGTCAGCAAAATTACTGAAAAAAGCTCACACGTGGACGCTCATTTTCTACAGTAGTTCCTGAAAAAATAATTTTGAGACGACGGTTCTGAACAAATAGTGTCAAAAACGCTTCAAGCAGGATACACTATCAGCAAAATTACTGAAAAGAGCTCCCATGTGGACGCTCTTTTTCTACAGTAGTTCCTGAAAAAATAATTTTGAGAAGACGGTTCTGAACAAATAGTGTCAAAAACGCTTCAAGCAGGATGCACTATCAGCAAAATTGATGAAAAAAGCTCCCATGTGGACGCTCTTTTTCTACAGTAGTTCCTGAAAAATAATTTTGAGAAGATGTTTCTGAACAAATAGTGTCAAAAATGCTTCAAGAAGGATGCACTGTTAGCAAAATTACTGAAAATAGCTCCCACGTGGACACTCTTTTTCTACAGTAGTTCCTGAAAAGATAATTTTGAGAAGACATTTCTGAAAAAATAGTGTCAAAAATGCTTCAAGTAGGATGCACTGTCAGCAAAATTACTGAAAAAAGCTCCCATGTGGACGCTCTTTTTCTACAGTAGTTCATGTTTGGCCTTAGGCTATAAATGATCCAAATTTCATTCTCAGGTTGTATAAGTTACAGCAAGAAAAATTAAAGAGGCTAAGAAAAATTGAAATTGAAGATGAGTGAACGTATTAGTGCTGTCTTTTACTATGATGGTGAGGTCCGTGACACCGAGAACGACATTTTTTTATTGGAGAACACAACGCGAATGATTTTTAACCAGACTATAGATTTGACAGAATTTCGTAAAAGAATTAGGTGCAAAATTTTCGAAACGACACCAATGAGGGTTTCTTCTATTAAGTATTGATGTTGTGCTTCGATTGATCCCGTGACATATGACTCATTTGATATCAAAGGTGGTCGTAGCTTTGAGGCAATGGTGCAGACTCATCTCGCTAGTGGATCACTCTGTCTTGAGTTATATATACGATTTTCATCACCAAATGAAACATTTGTGACTTTAACATCTACTGCTATTTGATAGGAAGACACGACCCATACCCGACACTCTGTTAATGGGAGGCAAAACACGGAAGCATCTGTATTTGGTGGCAGTATGGAATACACAACTCGTGCATGACACTCGGTTAGTGGATGAGACATGCACATCGGTGGGTGGTAATTCACATCTGATTGGGGACGTTACAAAACGTCCACAAGAAAGGATGATGTACTCCCTATGACCTCCACCAGCGAGGGGAACTCGTACGTTGCAGATGATGGTGGGTTGAATAATAAGTCCGATGTGGATCCACTTCGAGAGCCCGACACCGATGGTGCAGAAGTTGTATTATTTTCTAAACTGTAGTCTGTTCTATCCAAACCTGAAAATGTTGTAGGGGGTTCAGATGAAGAAAAAAAGATCCGCGATTTAGGGCATACTCGCCTTTAGACCATATGCATAATGTTGACATATCGGCAGATGATGCGTTGGAGTTTCCAGATCTACCACACAGAAGGAGTGACCGTACAGGTTCATTATTGAATTCAAGTGAATTGGAAGTTGGTAAGGAGTTTTCCAGTAAGGATAGTTTTCATGGTGCATTGAAACAACATAACATCCATCATGGGGTTAACTACAACGTGGTTAAATCCAAATTCGAGAAGTTTGAATCCAAGTATACAGTGCAAGACAGGGTTGTGGGAGATAAAAAAGTACAAAGGTCCACATATCTATGTTGCTAGCACAGTATCATTGAGTCTTTAAGGTTTTTGAATAATAATGTTATTACTTAATGTTGCATTATTTAACGTACTTTGTTGACAAGTGTTTCACAAGATCATCCCAAGATGAATTCAGGTATGATAGCTAGCTTAATACTACCGGTGTTGAAAGCGGATCCCAGGACTTCTGTGTCGATCTTAATTGCCAATATTCGTATCCAATTGAGGTACACGCCCTCTTACCGCAAGGCTTGGATAGCTAAGCAGAAGAAGTTGGAAAAGATGCATAGTGGGTGAGACCTTCATATAATGAGGTGTGACAATTGTGTTAGGTGCTGGAGAGGTACGTCTCTGGTTGCATAACAGACCTTGAAGTGGTCCCTGCATACTACAACGATCGGTTACTTTGTGGATGCCAAGTGTTCAAGCATCTATTCTGGAGCTTTAAATAATGTCGAGACGCATTTGTGTACTACAAGCCATTGGTACAAATTGACGGTACCTTTATGTATGGTAGATATACCCATCGACTATTGCTAGCTGTGGCACAGGATGATGGGAGAATCCTTCCAATTATGTTTGCAATAACACCGAGGGAGTCAGGTGATGATTGAGATTTATTTCTTTCTAGGTTAAGGAGGCATGTATGCCCCAACCTGATATCTGCGTTATATCAGATCGTGGCACTGGAATACTAGCAGCAATTGTGCGACAGGGAAGCCTATGGGATCACACACACCATTGATATTGTCTAAGGCACGTTGCGTCCAACTATTACGGGCAATATCGGTCTACCACTGAGCGACGGCAAGTGACCAACATAGGTATTTAATCTCTATTAATATAATTTTGTTTGTAATATTCAATTTATTCTGAATGGAATAGTGGTATGTAATTTTTGCTATCAACTTATATTTGCAGGGTACGAGACCAATAATGACCGTTTTCATGAGATGTTGGGGATTTTGTGTTCATTTAACAATCAATGCGCAGACTACCTCTATAACATACCTTTCAAATAGTGGACACAAGCATACGACAACGGCCTACAATATAGTCATATGACCATAAACTTGACTGAATACATAAATTCTGTTCTAAAAGGAATTCGTCATTTACCGGTAACCTCGTTTGTTTGAGAGACATATTTTCATTTGGTGGCACTATTTGTAAAGCGAGCAGCGAGTTATAAAGGCCAAATGCAAGGAGGCGATGTATGGTTCCGAAGGTATTGCAAGAAATTAATAAGGCAAATGCACGGGCCAACACCATACACACAGTGTGTCACGATCGCGAAAACCTGTGGTTTCGTGTGATGGAGTTTGACAAACTGAGCCAATGTATTATCGGTGGGAAATATCATATACACCTGATAAATATGACTTGCGACTGTGGGACGTTTGACGTACTTCGTTATCCATGCGCTCATGCAATTGCAGCTTGTCAGAATCTCCGTTTGGATCCCATGAGTTATGTCGACGAAGTGTACAAAATAGAATATATGTACAATGTTTGGAGACACGTATTCCCACCTGTCCTAGATGAACGTAAGTGGTCGTCTATATTGGTTGCTCCGTTTAAGTTGTTATCGGATAGAGAATTGCGTTGCAAACCAAAAGGTCGACCTTGCTTGAGTAGAATAGGTAATAATATGGATTTCCGGGAAAGAACGAACAAACAGAAGTTGTGCGAATGGTGTAGTAACCCAGGTCATACAATTCGATCATGTCCAAACCGAAATAGTTGATAATTGCTGTAATAAAATTATGTTGCATTATTTCTATTGCGCCTTATTCAAAAGAACTTCTATTTTATTAAAAATATAAAAATAATTTACTATTAAAATATTAAAAATGACTTTTATTTTATTAAATGAAATAATATAAAAATATTTTTTACAAATATATTAAAAAAATCAATGTATGTACCGGTTGGAATCAGTGCTATATGGGGGTGGTCAATGAGTACAGGCTGGATTCCTCTTTGGTTCAGCTTCCGGTGGGGGTTGTGGTTGCTCCGATTGTGGGTATTGGGAGGATGACCCACCTTAATAGAATAAAGGATGTGGAGGTGTTTGCATCACCTACGGTGGAGGTGTTTGAATCCCATAAGGCAATAGGGATTGGTAATGAGATGAACTCCCCGACGGTGCCTGGTGCGATCCCTCCGGCGACAATGGCCTATATTTTGTCGGTTGAGTTGTAGTCATTGGGAAAGGAGATGCACTGGGCCATGCATTCCAACCTGGCATAGGACTGGGAAAAGGAAGCATATAAGGGTTATGATACAAATAAGGGCTAGGATGCGCACCTAGCATAATCTGAAGGGGCTGTGCTGTGGGTGTCGTCGGTTGAGGCATTGGGCCCGATGATTGTGTGAGCGCTGTTGATAGGCCAGTACTGTCATCCCTTTTCTTTGGATTTAAAAAGCCCCGTCATTCCCTTTTAACACGGATTTGCCGATGCCTCTGCTCTTTCGACAGCAAATATGGCTTGCTATAGATCTTAAACCATGGCATGTAATTCGGCGCGCATGCTAACTCTGGGACGATGATCGGTTTGCGAGCAAGTATATGATCATACTGATTTTCCCAAATTTTAATATATATTGAGAAGAATATCAGCCAATTTGTATTCGTTTACCGTAAGTCAATTTTGTGTTCTTTATCGAACACCTCAGGTGCCTCGGGAATTGGTTGTCAGAACCTAAATTACCGCAACACTCTATCCGCCTGGTGCATCTCGACAGTAGCATAGTTGACCAATGGGACCTTAACATGCCAAATGTTCAGATTTTGAAAGAATTCATCTAGAATTACTACCCGAATTGTTGGATCCTCGTATAGTGTCCATTGAAACTATATGAACGTGATAAAATATTAGTTATATACATAATACTAAATACTAAATATGAAACTAGTATTTTATGTATATATATATTATTTAATACTTATTTGCGCTTCCGACCGTTGGTCTAATGGAAGCCGTATATCTTCAAGAGCGGTAGGTATTCCAACATAACTCGACGGATGGTTCCACCTAATTAAATAAATTTTTAGCATACAATTTTATTTTAAATCTATGTAATACTTGTAATATCAAATAAAAATTTTACTTCGTTATGAGTGGGAATGTATATGGGTGGTTCACTCGAGGACGTAAAATGAAAAGCGAAACTCAGCCTTTGATTGTAGTAGTGATAGGCAACCTCTGATTTTGGCTTTATTTGGTGGCGTCGCCCCGCACATCTCCCAGTACAATATTGCCAACATGGCAGACCCCAACTAAATTCGCCAACTACTCTAAAATCAACAACTTTCAGCAACCACCTCAGATGTACTAGGTTTCGTGGCAAGTCCGACATCAAATAACTTGTAATCATCTCAAGGATGTATGCCCGAGCATATCATATTCTTTCTACTTCAGTCGAATCATTCCCCGACTCTGGGAATGTGTCTCGTTACCAGCCCATCTCGATCTGACCTCCGTAAATATTATCCAGAATCATACCCAAAAGATCGTAGCATACGGCTCCCCAATTAGCAGATTGAATGGACCTGGTGAGTGCGGACCCATCCACCGGCAATCCCAATTGTTACTGTACGTCCTCTAAAGTGATGGTACACTCTCCGCATGGAAGATGGAATGTGTGGGTCTCGGGTCTCCACCTCTCTATTAGTGCGCTGATGAGTTTCGGGTCCAACTTGTACCCCCGACCTACAGTGGCCACGTGCCAAAAACCCGCTTCCCTCAAGTAATTTTCTATCAACGGTGATGGAGGACCAGACATATTACAAATATAACATTGTAACATCCGATCTATAGACTGTTATAAAAAATTATAAAATACAAATTAATTAAAATTACATAAATGAAAAAATATTAAATAATATTCAAAAATTAAAATTAACCCTTACCATTTTCATTTGTTCGAGAGAGATATGTTTATGATCGAGACGAATTAATTTCCCGATCATTTCTAACACGATCAAATATTTTTGAAATTGTAAAAAAATAATACTAATTTAGAGAGAAAATTAAAGAAAATAATTAATTAAAGAGAGCTTTGAGAAATTTAAGGAGAAGTTTGAGAGCTTTGAGAAATTTCGGGAGAAATTTTAGAGTTTTTTGCTAAATTTTGTGTGAAATAATAGGAGGGGGTTTATACATTTTTTTGATCGTTGGACCCCCCAACAGTAAAAAAAAAACCCGTTGGGGAGAAAAGAACATAGCAAAACGCGTCCTTGGGGGAGAGTTTTTGCCACGTTAGCAACGCGCGTCCACTTTAGCGCGTTTTGTGCTGACATGGCAAAAATGCTCCCCCAGCGGCGCGATTTGCTGGAAATTTCACCCTAAAATGCTCCTACGTAGACGCATTTTGCCAAAATCGGCCCTTTCTGGTAAATAATGCAGAAATTGGCCCATTTCCGTAAATATACTTGGAAATGAGCCTTTATAGGTAGATTAGTCGGTTTTTAGATTTTTTTAGTTGGAAAAAATTTCTAATTGAGGTTCTTATAATTTTATTTCCTTTAAAATTTTCACATAATTGTCTTTTTCTTCAATTTAGTATATTTTATGACTTTTAATTTTAATTTTATTTCAAATTCAGTATAAAAATATTAAAAATTAAATAAAATAATTTTAAAGAACTCAAAAGATATCTATTTTCTTACATGACCAACATACAATTTCCATGTATTCTATTATTCTTAATGGGTATATATCAATTTAAGGTTTTTATATATTAAATAATAAAAATTAAAATGAATATCATAAATTTATTAAATTATCAATTTGGGTTTTAAATATTAATGGGTTTAGGCTTGTAAGAGTATTAAGTTTTAATAGATATTTTAGTTTAAGGTTTAAATTTGGGTTTGATTATGTAAATGGTTTATGGGCATCGAAAATTGACCAAATAAACCAATTAAATTGAACATGAAAATCAATTAAATTGAAAAATCGAATAAACTGAAAAAATTCAATTTTTCGGTTCGGTTCAGTTCACTTCGGTTTAGATTTTTTTTGCACACCTCTAATTCTGAGTAAGTGATTGACTATGTATACGTGACTCGTATACTTTGATGTGTTGATAGTCTATATTCAATTGGTAATAGAGCCAAAAATTAGTATGTTGGGTATACGACTTCACTTGCAATAGTGGAATTCATAACCCAATAAAGGGTAAACAATATCCTCTCATCGGCATTACATGATAGATGGAAAGTAAAGTGACCATGAGTCATTTGCCTTAAAAATAAATAATTTAATTACTATTTGTTAGTAATTGACTTTTCATGAAGGAAAATGTAATGATTACCATGAGATAAAATAGGATCATATTAGGAGAACAAATTTATCCCAAAAAGATTAAAGATTTTCTATGAGAGTAACACACATATGACAAGATCATTGGACAAAAACTTAGTAAAGTAGCTTTTATAATGGTATATAATGGGATAAGTTAGTCATGATACTTTAGTAAAGTGACTTCATGACTAAATAATGTTATAATTAATAAATGAAAAATTAGAACTTAATTACAAACCATTTGAGCCCTAATTATATATGTCTAATTGGTCCCTCCGCTAGCTCGATATAACCTTGAAGGTTTGCATTAGTTGATGAAATGAAAAAAGTGAAACAACGAACTAGAGAAATAGATCACATGTATCACTATCTGCAATGAATACATTTTCTCGCCACGAACAAGAAATTACTCGGGAATTAATTTATGTTTTTGAATTATTATTTAATTTGAAATTAAATAATTGAAGTTCGGAGTGAAAATTAAATTAATGAAGTCATCATAGTTTCATGAGAACAAGTTAATTAAATTAATTTGTTCATAGGTTCTAGTACGGTAAAGTCATTATGACTTTAATGAAATTAAAATTGGGTTGAAAAAAATATAATTAGTAAAATTGATTATTTTAATTAATTAAAAACAATAAATAATATTTTGGACATAGGAAAATATGTTTATCAGGTTTGGATAAATTATATGAGTTGATTTAAAGACCAGATAACACATATAATTGACTCGATACATGAAGAGGCCCAACGAGCCTAATTTAATAACAAGGGGCGGGAAACCCTTGTCCTAAAAGAGGGTTGCCGCTGCCCCTATAGTAGTTTCCTAATAGGAGTTGTATTTTCCTATTTAAATATTATTATTCGGTTAATAATTGTTCGATTGAAACTCTTGTTATCCTCTCTATACATGGAAACCAAGGGCTAGGTCAAAAACACATCTCATATACTTCAATATTCTAGCAAAATATAGAAAGGTTATTTTCCTAAATAAATTTTATTTTTTTGACAAGAATTCGTCTTTTAATTTCTAGCTCCTTAAAGTTTCACAATAAAGTTTTCCTCGATTTGCTAATAGAGCCCTCTAGTAAGCTGAGGTCAAGGATAACAGAGAAGATTGAATGGTCAAAATCTGGAAACAATTTAGTTCGCCACATACAAAACACAAGTACTGTAACACACCGATACCTGACTCAATCATTGGGTTCGAGCTACAATGTGCCACATTTATTGCCGGAATAATTATGATAAAGTTACATTCGATTTTAAACCACTATACATTCAAATATAAATAAACTTGTGTATGAAATGATACATACTCATTTCTGGGTCTTATGCGAGCTTACGAAAGCTCTTTTGCTAATCCGAGATCAAAATAGGACCAAATTGTAAATATTTCAAAGTTTTGAGTTGACGTTGCGACTTCAAGGATTCTTCATCGTGACGTAACTCACTAACATAGGCTCGTCATGACCTTGAGCATGCATCGTCATGACGGAACTCTCTGACTTAATCTCGTTGCAACATGACTCACTATTTCTAAGTGGTTCATTTTGGTACAAGATTTAAAACTCCTAAAATAAGGTTTAGACATTTCAATACTTGCCAATTCAATATCACAATATTTTCATTCATATTGAAACATACCAAAATGTCAAACCAAGTTGACATATACTAACAATTTTTCAAAATGATTGTTTGGGATATAAAAACTGAGTTAAACCCTAGGTACATGTCATGTACTAATCAAAAGAGAACTTTACAAACTTTGTTGAGTCAGAGAATTGCTTCTTGGATGCTGAAACTACTTCTCGTATTCTCGAGGAGCACCTTATACCTATTTACAGAGAAAACAAATCGTACGCTAAGCAGTAAGGCTCAGTGGTACATTCATGATTCAAGATATCTATAACAAAGCATTAACAAAATGGTTCAAGATAAAATATGCATATGTGCACCAAATATCCAACCAATTTGTGATCCAAAGTGTCAAGTAGCATACTTATATTAATACCAAAACAACCTATCCAACATTGCAACATATACAATCAACTCCAACTTGTTTAACAATTAACAATCATTCAATACATATCAATTCCATATCATTCGAAAATCAAATATTCATTTATGCATCTTAACAATGTGTCGTTATCATTAAACCATTCATGTTCCGTGGGACTTATCTTTTTTACTTTAATTTCATACCATTATACTTATTCCTCGAGTCTATCGACTTATTTGTATTCATTTCGGCCCTCAGGGTTCGTGTTCATTTGATTTGCTCAATCAGCGTTATGATTTCAATATTCCACTCACATTTATACATAATTCAATCCAATAGCATCAATTGATATCACATTCATATTGTTTACCAAATATACATTTTGCAACCCCTATTAACCTAAATCGGATTCGGACGGATACCTGGATCGTCCAACTAACACACCAAACTGTCACCAAAGTGCATCATTAGATAAACTGAAGTAGGGTAATTAACACACAACGTGCATACTTGCGTACAAAAGGCATCCTAGTGCACAAAGCGCATACTGGCACACAAAGTGCATCCTAGTGCATGAAGCGTATATTTGGCACACGAGGTGCATCCTGAAAAATTAAGTGCATCCCGGTGCATAAGCGCATAATCCTGTACACAAACCAATCCTATGGCATGCCAACTATGTAACACCCTATACCCGACCCGTTTTACCAGACCTAGATATAAGATGCCACAATACCTAAATTCTTAACAAAATTTTACAACTAACGAAAACAATACTGAGCATTCTTCTTATTTATTTATTTTCTTTTCTAAGTCAAAATATTTTAAACGAAACATTTATTGATTACAACAAATTCTCAAAATAGTATAAGACATTATGACTTAAATCTTTGTTAAACTAGACTTAATCATGGTGTGGAGTACTATATGCCATATTCCTAAAAGTGCCCTTCTGTATGCATAATATCGCTCTTCGAACCTCCAATTTGTCTCATTCCTAGCTTGGTCCTTCCTGGCACACTGGTTCAATACTAAGAACCTACATTACAAATAGATGCTTGTAAGTTCAATGGAACTTAGTGAGTCTCAACCAATATTACCTCTAGCATTGTTGTTGGATTCCTTTTCTTGAAGCTTCTGGACTTCCCTTTAAGCTTTGACGAATACTTTTCTGATTCTTGGCAGATAACCATACACCCATCCCTACACTTAACCACCTTATACACATTCCACCTGATGAGCGGATCACAAACTTCACACCATAATGTAGATCCTATTTCACAACCCTTTTTGAAGATAGAAGTTGGATGCATTTTTCATAATGATATACATACGGACACTACTCTGTGCAGATTCTTATACTGGCTTTGACGACTGACAAAATTTCAGTCACACCATATGTTTAAGTCAATCTAGACAATGAACTTAATCCAATGAATGCGATTTTTTAGATCATCTAATAGAATCCTAGATGACTTCAATACATAATGTGAGAACTTCTAGATTTGGCGGGCACTTACCCACCTATAATTACAAATATACCGATCTCCCTATCCTAATTGGCTGCTATAAAGGATTCATCAGTCGAATACATTCCCGAGAACTCATTCAGAAAATGCCTCAAAGGCATACCTAGATCTTGTCACAAAGGCGGATTGACAACTAGCCTCTTAAACGTTATAGAATTCGCCATACAGGCTTTCCAGATGACTTGCCACAAAAGGTTTTCCAGATAATACACCATATAGGCTTTTCAGATAATATGCAACATAGGCTTTCTAGATAATACACCACATACGTTTTTTAGATAACTTGCCACAAAGGCTTTTCAGATAATACGCCACATAGTCTTTTCAGATAGCTTACCACAAAGGCACTGCATAAACTGTTTTGTTTGGCGATATGGATTTATCTAAACTCAGCATCCCCTGAGGTTTGCATATCATTGCCCCCCAGACACGCAGAAACCTTAGTAGATGAATGTCGCTCATCCGTCATTCCCAGAACGTGCCATGGCCATGGTCTTTCAACATCTCTTCCATGCTGGCCTTTTATTTTTCGTGTTTACTATCTCGATGGACATCATTAAAGCACCATTGTGGGGCCTATTATCATATCACATATTTTTCCAATACTCCGACCAAACCCCCTTATCGCAAACCATACTTTGTCATGCATCACTCAAATAACATAATGGCCACATTTACATAGATTTCACTCATACCCATAACTGAGTCATACTTTCCAACACATAATTTCTTATGCATGCTTACCACACATCGTCATATTCATGCAACACATTTTATACTGCATCTACATACTTGTAGATGCTTCATAGAACACATACATACATATACATACAACATCTCCTCAAACACAAGTACAGGAACATCAATCATACAAGGAATCATCATAAAATATCACACATGAGTCGGGTCTAGAGACTTACCAGAGACCCACCTTTTCCTTGGACTGGAGCTTCTGTGCTAGTTGTCTTTCTTGGTCCAGCAACAAAAATTGCTTAAAAGATCATAAAATTTCCATTAGAATCCCCATTAAAGATTTACTATTGTTTCAACTATATGCGACCCCTATGCAGGGCCTTCCACTCACACCCTATTGTTCTTACATCTTTTAACATCCTTACTCCTCAAAAACCGTAACATACAAAGCTATAAGACTTACTAAAAGGTTGAATCATCCACTAATTAAATAAAATCTTAGATCTATCTTAACAAAGAAGAAGAGAACATTTGTTAGAAAGAAGGACCAGAATGTCGAGCAGAAAGAAAAACCATCTGAAATGTTCCTTTCCCTTTACTTTATATACTCCCGGCCACCCTGATTTCCCTACCAAACCCGGGGGTAGGTAAAAAAATCTGGCAAAGACTTACATTAATTTTTAACCAGTCATGGGGAGGGCCAAATCAATCCAATTGACTCCCAACTAATCCTGTAACAAGAACCAACTTGAATAGTGCTTATGTAAACCGAGCATAATATACCTTGGTAGTGACTCGCATATGGCGTGGTCTTGAAGACAATTAAGTCTCTTACAACTTTCTCATACACTTGGTAGGCTCTTCATGCTCAACCAAAACTCTAGGGCGTACTGTTCCTTAGGCGTACTCGTTCTTCACTTGAAGACACCTTGTAATTAAATCCTTAGATACTGCTAATGAGCAAATACTTTAAAGTTAGTATGCGCTAATACTTTAATTCACCGGCAAGCCAATAAGGTGGTGAGTTATGCTACCGTAGTGCGCCAAAATAGTTAAAATGCATATCTGACTTGCCTTTTTGGATTCGCCGTTTTTGGGGTGTGACAAACTATATCCGACACAACCCAAAAAGCTAATAGGGTCCCAATATTCAATTCATTCACATTTTAGTACATATATCATTTCTCAACCATATTCACTATCACAATCCATTTTATCATCATATTACATATATTTCCATTCAATTTTATAGCACACATCATATTTCAAAACTTTTCATGCAACTTTACATTTTATTCATTTTAGTCCTCTATTTCGGCAGTTCATATTAAAGCTTAACCCAAGGGTTCATGTTATGACTATCTACTCACCTTGACACCTTCAAATGCAGTTAATATGTTTATGCAACAATCCAAAATGGCCCCAAATCATAAATGTACAAACGAGAGTTTTTGGGTCACTCGTCTATCACTTTCTTTTTTCCTTTCCCTCTCAAAGGTTCCACGTCGATGTTGTTACGAACAGTCACAAAACATATCACACAATCAATTACCAACCAATTCATAACCAAATATCAGTTTATGTATATTTTGAAATTTATTCAATTTAGTCCCTAAAATCGGAACAACCATAACTTTCAATCAAGAGTTTTGGATTAAAATTTGATTTCACATATATTCATTAGGGAGCATCTACTTTCTAATCCTACTGAAAGTTCATGTCAAATTTCATTTTATTCAATTTGGTCCCTAATGTAAGAAACTAACAATTAAGATTTACAATTTAGTCGTTTTTCTTCATCTAAGCTTAATTTCTAACAATTTCACACCAATTTCATCTATTTCTCAATAGTGAAAACATTCAAAAACTTTAACAGTTTCACAAATTGGTACATGGGCTAGCTAAATCAAGCTTCCATGACCTCAAATCTATATAAAAAATAAAGAAAAATGATTAGGGACTTACTTTAAATCAAGGGTTGAATGTTCCAACTAGGTTTTAATCTTTCTTTATTCCTCCAATATGGTGGACGGTGGTTTTGGGAAGAAGATGACAACTTTTTTCATCTTTTTTCCACTTATTTAACTTATATATGAATTAATTTTAATTAGTTAAATTAATTATGATTAATTAGGCTTAAATATTTAATTAACCTAATCTAATGATAATTAACATCACATGTAACAACCTGAAAGCTAGTGGTGTCAAAAACGGTGGTTTCAGAATCATGTTCTTTGATGATCGAGTCCATAAATGTTATTAATTAATATTTACGAGTCAATTATAATATTATATTGAACTTTGGTCTAATGAATTTGTTAACTGGACAGGTGGTTAAGATACAATTATATTGACCCTAAAGTTGGTGGTATTGAAAAATGAGATATCAGGACCTTGTTTTCGTAAACCAAGACCGTAAATATTTTTATTAAATATTTATGGAGTTATTGTTGTAGGAAAATTGAATTTTGGATAGGTAATTTCACCGAATTAGTGACTAATTAAGGTATAATGACTAAATCATGAAAGTGGTAAAAGTTAATTGCTAGAGATTTTTAAGTAACCGAGGGACCAATTGAGTAATTGACCCCTTTTAGTCATGAAAGGCGATAGTGGAGATGAACTATAATCCACTAAAATGGATTAAAAATGTTTAAGATATTATTAAATTATTGTTTAATTAAGTTTAATTAACTAAACTAAAGGTAATTTCTACATTAACTAAACTAATTATATATATACATGCATTTGGTGGGAACTGAGAGAAGAGTTCATCTTCTCCACCGAAATTGAAGAAACTCCATGGCCGAATCTTTAAGGTTTTAAACAACAAAACAAAATTGGTTAGTGCAATTTAGTCTTTTTCTTATAATTTTTATGTTTTTTGAGATCCCGAGAGCTTGATTTAGCTAGCCTGTGTGCTAATTTTTGAAAATGTTAGAGTTTATAAATATTTCCATTGTTTAATTTTGAAGCTTTTGGTGTTATTAGGTTAGATTTTAAGCCTAGATATGAAAAAGGACTAATTTGTAATGTTAAAACTGTTAATTTTGAACATAAGGACTAAAGTGTAAATATTTGGAAATTGGTATGTTATTTCTATAATATTAGTTAATAGAAAGTTATAGAAGGATGAAATTGAGATTGGTTTCAAAATCGAGGCTCAAATTTGAATGTTATAGTAATTTCAATTTTAGGGACTAAATTGAATAAAATGTAAAACTTTAGGGGCTTCTGAATAATGAAATTTAACTTATACAAGTTTATAATTGGATTAAATAAGAGGGTTGAAATTGATAAATTAAATTGAATAATTGTATAGATCGGGAACTGGATGAAATCGAAATTAATTGTTGAAAAAGGTAAATTTGCTGATTAGTCTTTAGAGAATTGATGATTTGCTGTTTTGACTTGGTAAGTTCATACAGTATGTTTGTGTTAATTTTTTTTAAAATTATAATTGTAAATATTTTTAATTGAAATTTTTATTGTTTACGATTGGGTTACAAAAAGGTGAGATATGGATTAAATCATAAAGAAATGACAAATTTACTGATAAAATGAATATAATGGGTTGTAATATGAGATTTTTTAGCTTAATTGAATCAAATTGATATGATTATGTTTGATCTTTGAGATAATGGACTAAAATGAATAGATTTGGAAATATTGTATATTGTTACAATTGCATAATTGGCTTTATGATAAGATAAGTTATATTGTTATGCATAAAAATTGATAATTGGTTGATGAAATGAAAACATTGAATTGAGAAATTGGCTTATAAATGAAGTTGAGTAAATTGCTATCGTATTATCTATTCGAGTAAATTCGAACATAGTTGGCACGTTAGAGGATAGGAAGAGTTCGGGGTTACTTCGACTAAGTGTTGATAAGGCATTGGGTGCCAAATTACTTTGGTTATACCGATGAGGTATTGGGTGCCAAACATATTGATGAGTGCTGGGCACGAACTATTTACTTCAACATTGTTCGATGAAGCACTTGGTGCGAAACTGGTGTGATTGGTTGGATCCATGGATTTGTTTGAGTCCGAGTTAGATTAATAGAGGTATAAAATTAAATTTTGATAAATGATATTTGAATTGGATTGATATTATGATTTGAAGATTTGCATATATATTGTGATTAACGAATATCGATGGCATGTGAAAAATCATACAAACTGGTTATATGAGCTTGAAGGGCCGATATAGAAACTGACGAATTAATAAATTTGATTCAAAATTTGAATAGGGAAATGAAATGGTAATTGACATTAAATTGAATTGGATGTATAATTGATAAATAGTTGGAACAATATGATATTATGAGAATGATGTTCATATGGTTAAATGTTGAATTAGTTTAAGGATGGTATTGAAATGTGATTCTAGGTGATTTGGTTTATTTCATATTGAAATTTTATAAGAGAGGTTAAGTGCTAACTCACCTTTTTTATTTTGATTTTCCTTGGTAGACAAACTTTACCAAGCTAAGTAGCATGTACTGTTAATTTATAACCTGAGGTAAGTTACTTGATTTAATACCTGTGAACTTACTAAGCATTTGTAGTGCTTACTCTATTTGTTTTTCCTTTTCTTGTAGATCGTTGACTTGCAAAATGTGTTAGGCAGATCATTGAGAAGCTCACACTATCATGTTGTTGATTCGATAATCTTTTAATCAATTAAAGCTCGATTTTGTGGCATGTATATAGGTGCTGTGTTTTTGGTCAATCTTGAATGTTGGTACTTTGGTTCTTAAATGTGGTTTGTGTTCTGAATAGTTATATGTTATGTACATAAGTGTGAAGGTTGGTAATTGTCATAGGCTAAAATAAAAGCATTTGAATGGTAAGTTGGTAATGAAATGATTGAATACAAGGTGAATGTGAATAGTTAATTGTGTGATTGGGTGATAGATGAAATTTGGTATGTTTTCTTTGAATGGTATAAGTTTATGATTAACATAGTTTAATGGATTTGAAGGATTGACATGGATGAATATATTGCTTGGATGACTTGTAAATTTTGATGTAACATTTGTGTTTGAGGTGCCAATTATGACATATTGGTTAGGTGTTAGGAAAGTGGTATGTTTTGGCCTGGTGTTGAGGTGTTTTGTGAAGGTTTATGTTTGCAAAATACATGTTTTTAGGTTTTGGTATGGTTGGCTTGAACAAGGATCAAAATGGCTTATTTTTGCACCACACGGGTTGGCTGGACGGCCGTGTGATAGACACAGGCTAGTGGCACGATTGTGTGCTTTTTGGTAAAAAAATCATTTAGGGTCGCATAGCTTCTGATTGTTACTACTAGAGGACATGGCCATTTTTGTGCCACACGACCTCAGAGAGTTACACTAATTCGAAACATGACCGTGTGTCTCCTATTTTTCATAAATGTTCTTAACTTTTAAAAATGTTACAGTTTGATCCCCATAATTTATTTTGATGGATAACACTTATACATATAACTGAATGTTTTATTTTTATTTTTGGGTTCAAAACAGTCCAAAAAAATAAACTTATAATTCCATCCTTTTTAAGTAATCCTATATAGGATTGCAAGTTTCAAGTTTCCATTTTCATTTTCATTTTCATTTCCATTTTTGGAAACCTACAGTCATTTTAAAATGATTCCATTTCTCCATTTCAGAGAAAACCATAATAATTCTTAAATGTTTCTCATTTCTATTTTTCTGTTCATTTCGTTTATTTCTATTCAAACACGCAATTCATTTATGGTTTTAACGAGCTAGCAGAAGGGCCGATTGGACATATGTAGTTGAGGCTCAAATGATTTATAATTAAGTTCCAGCTTTTTGCCTATTAATTATAAACTCATTTAATCACGAGTTCATTTCATTATAGTATCGTGACTAAGCTCTCCTCAACAACATACCATTACGACAGCAACTACTTAATGCTCGTCTAATGACCTTGTCATAAGTGTGTTGCCCTTATAGGATATCCTTGATCTCCTTGGGATAATATCCGCTCTCCCAATATGATCCTATTTTATCTCATGGTAACTATTACATCTTCTTTCATGAAAAGTTAATCACTATTAAATAGTGATAAAGTCATCCATCACAAAGACGGACGACCCGTAGCCATGTTTACTTTTCATCAACCATGTAATGCCAATGAGAGGATATCATTTACCCATGTTTTGGGCTATAAATTACACTATTGAGAATGACGCTACACATTACAGAAGTCGTACACCCAACTCACCAGCTTTTGTGTAACGCCTTCCACCCAACCCGATGAACCGTATTCGAGTATTGAGTGTTATCTCTTGTAACAAATGTAATTTAAACTTTTTGCTTATGCACCAGTTCTATTTATGAATATGACTAAGTCTCTTGCGGATGTACATTGCATGGGTTACATATACAATTCATGACAATAAAATTTCTGTGATTTCTATTTTATATCTCAACCTACTATACACATATTGGAAAACTACTTAATAAACTTATGCTTAGACTTCAACATGCCACTTAACTTCTTCTGTATGCATAACAATCTATCACGCCACTTTGTTTTTGCGTAGCTTTGGCATTGTCCCTCCTAGCGCATACTTTTTTGCAACCTAAAACATGAAATAACCTTTGTAAGTTCATAAGAACTTAGTGAGTTAAACCTTAAATACTTGATTCATTATATAAAAGTGTGATAGATGCTTCACATGTACTTCATATCTCATTTGACTTTTCCTTATTCCTTTTGGTGGATACTTTACTAAGATTTCCCCTTTAACAAATTGTAGTTACTCTTCTATATTTTAGACTTTTGTCTTCCTTTCATATTCATTAAGATTTCACTCTATTAGACTCTAGATTCGAGGTCTAAACTCAAATGGTCGTTTCTTTCTTTTGAGTGTACTATACTTAAGATCTCTTTACTTTCCAAGTCCCTTCTTAAACTTAACTTTAAATAGTCCTTAACCATTTCCTTTACCTTATTTACAGACTTAAAATCTTATCTCATACTTACTAACTTTTCCACTATCTTTGGGCAAGGTAGACAATGCCCTTTACTTAACACAGAGTTCGCCCAAATCTTCCTTACTTCAAGGTGCTATCTATTCATACCTATAACACATATCCCAAATTCACAACCTATTCTGGCTTGTTTTAGCTTCATTTTTCTTTCCTTGTTATTATGCGGGGTTCACCATTTCATTTACATGCGGTGCCTTTCTTTTAGAGTTCACTGAATACTTAGTTTCTTCTACTTGTCCATACATTATCTCTTACACTTACCTTACCTTCAAAGTCCTATCTTTACTTTGCCTTCAAAGAATCGTTCATGCCATTCTTTACACGCCTTTCATTCAAAATTTGTCATGAAGGCATTCATTTATTTAAATAGCAACAAAGGTTTTCTTTGTGTTTGCCACAAGGGCTTTCCTTTACAGAGTTTCCACCAAGGTATCCTGTCATTAGGTTGCATCACGAAGGCATTTCTTTTTCAGATATAGCTACAAAGGCTTCTTTTACGGAGATTGCGACAAAGGCTTTCTTTTGACAGAGATCGCCACAAAGGCATTTCATTTCAGAGATTTTCCACAAAGGCGTTCTTAAACAGAGGTTGCCTCAATGGCTTACCTTTCCAAAGTTTATCCACAAAGGTTGTCCTTTACATCCAGTATTCACCACAAGGGCTTTCCTGTCTAAAGTTTTGCCACAAATGCTATCCTTTACATCCAGTACTCGCCACAAAGGCTTTCCTGTCCAAAGATTTACCACAAAGACTATGCTTTATATCCATTACTCGCCAAAAAGGCTTTCCTATCTAGAGTTTTACCAAAAAGGCGTTCCTTAACTGGTGTTTCAAACGATAGAGATTCGCCTAAACTCACACTTAGTGAGGTTTTTACCTAATCATTCTGGACACATAGAGAACCACGTTAGGTAATAACTTTCCTTAAATTTCCCCACAAGATGCCATAACTCACTAGTTACAGTCTTACACTATATGGTCTTCTTCCCACATGATGCCATAAACCACCAATTACGGTCTTACACGATATGGTCTTCTTTCTATATGATGTTATAACTCACCAATTACGGTCTTACATGACATGGACATGGACATGTCCTTTCAGAGATTTGTGTTTTTAGTCCCGACAGACCCCTTTAGATGACTCTAGTGACAGGCACATACTTTTCATACTTAGATCCATCTTTAATGAACTCATCACATCTTGACTTACTCGTAACAAACATATCAACACATTTCCATTATCTAGACACAAGCATACTTAAACCTCAAGATTCATGTTTCATACTTTGACCACAAAACTTCATGTTATCCATACATGTAAGTTCATAAATCTTATATTCCTTATCAGAGTCATCAGTTCATACTTTACTAGTTTCTATTTCATGATTTGGTTACTTAGCATAGAAGTTCCTAGAACATACATACTACATGTAAAAGTCAGCCTAGGGACTTACCTGATAACCTCAAAGAGTAGCTTAGCCTTCAGATCCATCATTTAGTAGGATGCTACAACCTCCTCTGCCTTGTAGAACAGGAACACTTCGTTATAACCCATCCGAGTAACCATTATCATCATTTAAAACCCAGAAATCTCTCAAAGCCATATTTCTTTAATCATACTGATAGATCTATGTTTCCTTGATAGTTAGAATCATGAAATGTATCTTGTAGTGAAAAAAAATCACTAGATATATCCAGGATTCCTAACTAAGCTCAGAGTAATGTTTCTATTTCTCTTTAGCCCTAAATCCTTTTTATTTTTCAGAGGAAAAAGGGAAAGAAGATAACATTTTCTTAACCCTATCGGAATGTCCCTTTAACTTAACCCAAGTCTTTATGGAAACTTGGTAAGCGTCACATCAAGACTGAGTGGCCTGCCACCTTTAAGAACTTACTCGATTACTCCTTTAGCTTTTAACCGTTCTAATTCGTGTTTGGTTAATTCTTAACCAGCTTTTCTTGCATTTAAGCTGGCGTAAGACCATAATGGCTAGGGATGTACTACACCATTAGCATTAACTCATATCCTAAAGGTCATTTTACATCACCACACGTCTCATCTCACCTTTCATAGTAATCGAACATGAAATCTTTACTTACTTTATTCTCATTTTGGAGTCCACCTATTCTAAAAGCCAAGAAGTTCATTTGAGCGAATACTATTTTTTCGGTCGTGCCCTTTTATGACTATGCGCCATATCCATATATTCATGGATTCATACTATTATTCCTTTTTTGGTCATACCTTATCCATTTCATGATTTCCTTTAGCTATTCCTATTACAGAGGTCCTTACAAATATAATACTTTTTGTTCGCCAAAACACTTCTTACGGAGTTTTTTTCAAAATTAGTCAAGCTAGGGTGTACAAGCATTTTCGAGGAATTTCTTATACTTATCCAGATCCTTATGTCTTACTCGCTCAAATCTTACTCTTTGTTTCTTACTTTCATAACATCGTTCAGCCATTGGGACTTCGTCAGGAAGGATGTTAAGTTTTGGTTCCTTATCTATTTGAACTCAGGCTTTTACTTACATCAAAGTGTACAAGTCACGCATACATAGTCCGCCATCCACTCAGGATTTAGGTTTTCCAAACTATAAACGCCACAAGTGAATAAATCCATAAACGGATTCAGGATATATTCTTCTTGTGTCCTTTTCGATATACTATCAGTCTAGTTAGTCACATCTATGTCTCTATCTTTTGGGAGTCATTTGCTCTGATGCTAAAGATAAAACATCTCCCCAATTGGACTTGATAGATGGCATATTAATCTTTCAATCGATTTTCTCATTTCCATTAGAATAATGACATGTTTAGGTTCGTCTATTAATACAAGTTGTCTTTCCATACTACGAACCGACCACGTAATACCTCTTAGTATTAGTTAAACATTAGACAACCAATGAGCAACATTTGCTTCCATTTTGCTTTGCATGCAAAAACCATGTGAGGAAAATTATACAAATTATATTAATATAATCAATGAATTTGTTTTATTAACCAATCTATTCGGAAACATTACAAGTGTATATTGACTAAAATACTACACTTAGTGCACCAGATCCAACAACCCCATCAAAGGAACATTCAAATAAAGATAAAGAACCCAGAAGTTGAGTTTGTAATTCCATCATCCATGATTCCTCGGGAAATGGAATGGAGTGGATTGGATTGTGACGAGAAATGGCTCAAAATGAACATCTTGTAGTGGCCTAAGCCAAGGCAAGATCGATTTATGCATTTACTGAAGAGGGCTCTGATTCACCCAATGATGAACAAGAAAAGGGTTAGAGTGTCTAGGACTTCATAAAAATTTCATTTCGATGAAATAACAGATCGTCCAAAAATAATTCTTCAAATCCACTTTTGCATATTTAACTCTCGTTTTATAAATAATCATTGTTTCGACTTGAAGCTCACCTTGGGTGATCCTTGATTCTGAAAAGAGTGAATACTTGGGGTACAAAATAATGGAATCACGATATCTATCATAGGATATCAAGGCATCACTAGTAGTTTAGTGGAGGGGGTTACTAGAATTTTTCTCAGTATCGGGATACCTAGGTTAGGTCACTTCAAAAACGAATCATATTTTCGTGACCCGCAAGTTTTTAGAGGTTTTTAAATCCTTTAATGTCCTAAAAGCTCTACATGCTTCAGTTGGATGCCCTAGCTACTTACCAACTTCATCTATCAAAATTTTCTCTCTAACATCTCCCACAAACATCTTTCAAGTTCCCTCTAGGGTTTGACCCCTCTTTTATGATTTTATTCTTGCTCTAACTTCTTACTGTAGATTTCTCCTTCGGTATGGTCGGGGCAAGAGTGTGGGGCTCTTTATCACGATTTAGCAACTTTGTCCACCACTACAACGGGTGTATCGTACTTCTTCATTGTATTATAAAGCATCTATCATACCTCTTAATACTTTGATTGAGTCCATCAAAATTTGTGTCAACGGATGCAAGAGGTTTCTTTCACGAACTTTATGTACAATCGTTCGTCCATGAATGTGGGTTTGACCTTAAGGCCTTTTTCGAAGAGAGTTTTGGGACCTTGTGAAATTTCACGATTGGCAAGAATTTTGCCTTTGGCCTTAGAGGCCTGTAGTGCCCTCTATGGTTCTAGATTTCTATGCTAACTTGAATTTTTCTAATGTTGATAAAGTTTATGTTAGGGGAAAAGAGGTTGAAGTTTCTCCTTCATAATCTCTAAGTATTGTAAAGTTCCTTTTTATATAAATGATGAGATTGAACTGCTCGAGCTATAAATTTCAATGGCATAGATTTGGACTCTATAATGCATTATCTGATAATAAGTTAAGAAGAGTGGGAATGAAAGATTTATAAAAATCTACCCCATTCGCTCAATCCAGTCCTGCTCACTCTATTATCCATAATATGGATACATTTCCTCCGTAGAAGAATCAGTCTTGCACCTAGTTCTAGAATTGTTGACCCCTTCCAAGCTATTTTATTGGCTACTTTTTTTGTAGAAGAAACAAATTTGTGTAGGGATATGGATCTACAAATTTATGTTGCGTTGCGTGAACAGGGACGAAGCCAAAATTTTCTTCTCACATCGAGTCACAGACCTGTACAGAGTTGTAGAAGTGTCTATGGAACCACTTGAAACTTTTTGCTGACCAACCACACATGCGATAGGTGACTCAATCTATAAGAAATTCAAGGCACTCCAATAGGAGCAACGTGAAAAAATGGGAGTGAAGACATGAAAAAGGTGAAGGGTAGATGCAATCGTACCCAACAAAATAAGAAATAGAAAACGTTTTGGAAAGCATTCAGAAATGGCTTGACGAGCTAATGGAGTCAAGATGTTATGACTCCTAAATGATCAAAGTTATGAAGCCGTATATGGAAAGATGTGCGAGCAACCATGGGGGAGAAAAGCCAGCTTGGCCAATGAAATAAAAAAGATCTCAAGTTTAAGAAAGGTGTGAAATAGAAGACCATGAGGATAAGATGAAGGAAAGGAACGAAAAAGAAAGGAACGACAAACCTAATAGAAGTCAAAACGTAGTAAGCACAATGTTTGTATCCGCATGACCAATGAGAAGAGGGATTGTGTTAGAAGGATCTAAAGAAAGATTAAGCCAGTGTTATGATATTTTTAGTGCAAAAGGAAAAGTGAAGCACCTTATGGAGCCAGAGTTGATCTCTGATGACTCGAATTAGTTACATGATTTTGCTTTTGATTTTATACTTCTTTTTTTATGCGACATGTAAACTATAAACTATTTTTGGATTTGTTTTTAGTATTTTTATTTTTCATATTGTGTTTGGCTGTTTTTTTTTCTTTGTATGTTTGTTTTATGTGCAATGAATTTTCTTGAAAGATTGCACATCATTGTGAACTTCAACGAGGAGGTAGACCCTTGAGCTAGTTTAGTTCTCCATTTTAGGGAAGTCCGGTAACCTCTTCTCTTTTTTGGGACACATTGGGGGAAAATGTGTAGTCTAAGTGTCGGGGGGTGCGCATTGTTTTATGTGTTTTATTTTCTTGTTTTTATGTTAGTTTGTGTGTTTGTTTTAATTTTTTTTTCCTTTTTTCAAAAAAAATTCAAAAATTCCTAAAATATTTTTCATTTTTATTTTATGAAATTGCATGGTGCTTGGAATATAATTAGGTAATAAGTTATTAGTTGTACATATTGAATAAGTACATAGAATTGTCAAACTTGTAAATTTTGAATGATACTAGATAATTTTTTATTCTTAATTGTAGACTAATTAGTTAATGTGTATAATAGACTAGAGACAATAAACTAAATGAAAATGTATAAAGTGTACCATAGGATGAATAAAGTATACATATCATTGTAGATAAATAATTTGAATTGTTAATTGTTCGTTTGAATAGATGTATGCTTGAAAGAATTTGTGCCGGGTGATTGATTCGGGAAAGACATTAGGCATTGTTTGAAATAGCCTAGAGCCTAAAAGCTTACTTGTTGCTAGGTATCCCTAGTTCCTATATCTTTGAGATTTGAGTAACCTTTTCTTGTAAGCCTTAATACCAAAGCCTCAAGCCTAAACGAGTCTAGTACTCGATCCTTCTCAGTCCCATTCTTTAAATGCACTATGTAATGGACGTTGGGCCATAGATATTGTGGGTTAGGTAGAAACAGTATGGTCGCTTTGTGTGCGAAAAAAGAAAAAGAAAGGATTATGTGAATTAGTACATTTTAAAAAGAAAGTGAATGAAATAGTGAAAAATAAAGAAAAAGAGAGCTAAATCAAAATTAAGCTCAAAAATGAAAAATCTTTCGATTCACAATTATAAATTTTGTACGTACTCATCTTGCATAATACCTTCTAATATTTTGGAGACGAGTAGGGAACAATTTCGTGTGCGTAACTGTTTCTAGTGATTGAATGCATTTTGAGTATCTATTATTTGAATTCTAAACCATCCTAAGCCTCAGAATGCTACAAGCCTAGAAGACCTTTGGGACCCAAATAAGTCACGAACACATTAATTCGTGAACAACTTACATTTGTTTGATCGAACATGACTAATTCTTTTTAAATATCTATGAGCTATCTGAATAATTTATTTTGATGATTAACACTTGTACATATGTTCATTTCCATTGCCTCTACATCTATTGACTTTTTAACTTAGTGAACTAATTATTTTTGCATTAGGAATAAACAAGTTAGCTAGATATCACTCTTAAGTTGCATGTGAGGTAGTTCTCATACAATTTTGATGTTTTACCGCTATGTGACTTAATTGCCTGATTTAGTCCAAGAGTCGTCTTTTCTTTTGCATGTTTGGTGTGTTTGCTTGAAGACAAGCAAAGAGTTAAGTGTGGGGGAGTTTGATCTTCCATAATTTGATATGAAAACTTCTGCTTTCCTGGTACACTTAAGGAGCTTATTCTTGGGCAAAGTAGTGTCTTTTGCATAGTTTTTAGTAATTTTTAGATTTTAAGTTAATAAGTAAGAATTTCTTGTTTTTACTCATTTTGTTACCCAATTTGGCCAATAATGCCATTGGTGGGCCTAACATGTGATTGAGTGGTGTAGGGACATGTTGGAGATTGAAAATGGTTGAGAACGACACCAAAGGAAAAGGTATTGTGAAATCAACACCTTGGGATCGCGATACCTCCAACAGTATGGAAGACTAGATACCACCATTCAGTGGTATCACGATATCCACTTTGGGAGTCACGATATCCACCCTTAAAAGAAGACCCCAAGGCGTGAAACTACCTGAGGTGTTGTGATATCCTTTTTTGGGTATCATGACACCAACATCGTTAGGAAGACAAATTCAATAGAATTTAGCCTAAAATAACCAAATTTGATGAGGAGGAAAGACACACAAATTAGATTAGTTTTAGCCTTAGTTTTCTTTAGGCTTTCTCTTAGTTTTTCTATATTTTTTCTAGGGTTTATAATGCGAGTCTCAAGACACAATTTTAGACCCATGAATTTGATGCACTCACACTACAACAATGTCAAAGGCTAAGCAAATAAAATAAGGATTCGACCAAAGACAAGATTCAAGGACGAATCTTTTTGAGAAAAGGGGGAATGATACATGCACAGATGGAGTGAAATTTATTAAATTCCAATCACCAAAGCTGGCAATTTTCAATCTTGAGAAATCAACAGACTTGCAATGAATTTTTGTATGGGATCCTGGCATTTCTGGGTTGAGATGTCTTCATGGCGTGTGAAGATCTATCCCTTAGCTTCGAAACGCATTTTGAATAACTTTATTTTGATTTCAGTGGCTCAATTTATGATCATTTTAGTGAAGATTGTGCGAGCAGAATTTTTGCATGAGATTATGACGGGAATTATGAATTTCGAGCTTTTAATTCGAGTTTAAATCATATTGAGTTCGGGTTTTAGGCTTAAATTTTTTTATATATGTGTCCAATATTGTATTTATCAGCTCTTATTATTTTATTATTATTTTTATTTTGAATTTTTGATAATTATTAAGTATTTTAAGTTATTTAGGAGTTTTATGTTAACAAGAAAGTTTAGTTTAAAACTATTTATTTAGATTAAATTAGAGTTCTAGTATACTTAAAATTTTTATTTCGATTTATTTAGCTCGTCTATATATAGGCCTTTGGATTGTACACATTGATTGAATTCATTGTTATTTAACTTCTCTTTGAGTTTTCTTTTTTTTTTTTAAGAATTTCTCTTGAGTTTCTTTTAGTAGAGTTTTAACAATATTTTCAGATTGTAGGGATCATCTTCAAACTTTTTCTTGCCAATTTTCCTATCTTAGAGGGGAAATTAGAGCTGTTTGAAGGGGGCTGTGGATTCTTCGTTTTTCTAATGTTTCTTAGGACTTCTACACGCCACGTTCTATTTTTCCATTTATCTTCTTTATTCGCTTCCTTATTATTCTAATCTTTGATTTATTATTTTTGTTTTAGTTATTTATTTTAATTGTTTTATCTAACTTGGATTCGATTTTGTTTTAGGTTGTGTCAAAATCCAAGTTTTTTTTCGAATGTTTAGAGCCCTAAGTCAAATCCGTGACTTTGACAAGCTTTACGATATGCTTCCGCATTCATCCGTATCATTCTTTATCAGTTTATATTTTCTCTTATTCTTTCTTAGTTTTAAAGTTTATTTTTCTGCATTTACTTCATGTTCTTGATGTTTTTAGTGTAAGTTAAGTTAGTTATCACTGCAGCGAGGTTTATTTACACTTTTAGTCCCTGTACCTTGGTTATAAGATATTTCTAACTTTAGTTTAATGTATTTCAGTTTCTTTTACTTTCAATTAGCTAAAGTTTGTTCCTTTTACATTTATTGCTTTATATTTTCTTGTTGAATGTCTTTAGTTTCATGTTTTTTAAGTTTTCTTGCATAAAAATCCAAACTTTTATTTGCTTAGTTTTCTTTAGGTTTTCTCTTAGTTTCTCTATTTTTTTTCTAGGGTTTATAATGCGAGTCTCAAGACACAATTTTAGACCCATGAATTTGATGCACTCACACTATAACAATGTCAAAGGCTAAGCAAATAAAATAAGGATTCGACCAAAGACAAGATTCAAGGACGAATCTTTTTGAGAAAAGGGGGAATGATACATGCACAGATTGAGTGAAATTTATTAAATTCCAATCACCAAAGCTGGCAATTTTCAATCTTGAGAAATCAACAGACTTGCAATGAATTTTTGTATGGGATCTTGGCATTTCTGGGTTGAGATGTATTCATGGCGTGTGAAGATCTATCCCTTAGCTTCGAAACGCATTTTGAATAACTTTATTTTGACTTCAGAGGCTCAATTTATGATCATTTTAGTGAAGATTGTGCGAGCAGAATTTTTGCATGAGATTATGACGGGAATTATGAATTTCGAGCTTTTAATTCGAGTTTAAATCATATTGAGTTCGGTTTTTAGGCTTAAATTTTTTTATATATGTGTCCAATATTGTATTTATCAGCTCTTATTATTTTATTATTATTATTTTATTTTGAATTTTTGATAATTATTAAGTATTTTAAGTTATTTAGGAGTTTTATGTTAACAAGAAAGTTTAGTTTAAAACTATTTATTTAGATTAAATTAGAGTTCTAGTATACTTAAAATTTTTATTTCGATTTATTTAGCTAGTCTATATATAGGCCTTTGGATTGTACACAATTGATTGAATTCATTGTTATTCAACTTCTCTTTGAGTTTTCTTTTTTTTTTTAAGAATTTCTCTTGAGTTTCTTTTAGTAGAGTTTTAACAATATTTTCAGATTGTAGGGATCATCTTCAAACTTTTTCTTGCCAATTTTCCTATTTTAGAAGGGAAATTAGAGCTGTTTGAAGGGGGCTGTGGATTCTTCGTTTTTCTAATGTTTCTTAGGACTTCTACACGCCACGTTCTATTTTTCCATTTATCTTCTTTATTCGCTTCCTTATTATTCTAATCTTTGATTTATTATTTTTGTTTTAGTTATTTATTTTAATTGTTTTATCTAACTTGGATTCGATTTTGTTTTAGGTTGTGTCAAAATCCAAGTTTTTTTTCGAATGTTTAGAGCCCTAAGTCAAATCCGTGACTTTGACAAGCTTTACGATCTGCTTCCGCGTTCATCCGTATCATTCTTTATCAGTTTATATTTTCTCTTATTCTTTCTTAGTTTTAAAGTTTATTTTTCTGCATTTACTTCATGTTCTTGATGTTTTTAGTGTAAGTTAAGTTAGTTATCACTGCAGCGAGGTTTATTTACACTTTTAGTCCCTGTACCTTGGTTATAAGATATTTCTAACTTTAGTTTAATGTATTTCAATTTCTTTTACTTTCAATTAGCTAAAGTTTGTTCCTTTTACATTTATTGCTTTATATTTTCTTGTTGAATGTCTTTAGTTTCATGTTTTTTAAGTTTTCTTGCATAAAAATCCAAACTTTTATATTTTTCTTGAGTTTTACTTTAATGACTTCTTTGTTTTTCATTTCCACGTTCATTCTTTTTATTTTCAGTATGAGTAGCTAAACCTAAAAGGGGTTGGTTGTTGGAGATGTGGGTAAGCCGATTTTTGGATGAAGGACAAAATCGAAACAAATTGGACTAAATCAAATAGACCAAAAAACTTAGGAAGTAAAGCCCCTAAGGAAATATCTAGGCAAGTGAGACCGAGAGGTAATCTTGTTGTGTACCCCTTCATTAGTTCCAGATTAACTGATGAGATAAATTGGAATAATTCGTCAAAGTTAGTAAAATTGAGATCGAAAGATAAAATGGGTATAATTTGTCAATTGATGAGCCACTTAGTAATTTAAGCGATTGAAGTCCCTTGTTCGAGGATCGTCGAACCATATTGAAATCAACCAACCACCGTTAGTCATTTATTTGGTAATTTCTTAGTTTTGTACTTTTTACAATTTAGTCCCTAGATTAGCATATTTAATTTTCTTGCAAAATTTTCTTATTATGAATTTTTGTACTATAAAATCATATTAGTAGCTACTTAGACTCTAGAGTGTATACTATTTATCACTCAATCGCCATATCCTTTCGGTTCGATCCTTGGAATAATTTCGTGTTCCATTGTAACACTACAAATATTACAACTGACATTTATGCTTGCAATAAAGCCGCGCTTTAAAATTATTTTATAAAATCGTTTTTTTATGTGCATGTGCAAATGCGATCACTAAGCGATATAGAACCGGTCCAACTCTTTTGATGATTTCATATGGCCCGATAAACTTGGGACTTTTTTTCCTTTTCGACCAAAGCGCAATTTTTTTCCATGGAAATACCTTTAAGAATACCTTATCACCCATAGCATATTCAATATTTTTTCGGTTCAGATCAGCATACAATTTTTGTCTATCAAAAGCTGCTTTCAGTTTTCCCTTGATCATCTTCGCCACACTTTTAGCTTTCCAAATCAATTTTGGCCTAATTACTTTCTTCTCACTCATTCCGACCAACATAAGGGTGTTGTACACCGTTGGTCATATAATGCTTCATACGGAGCCATTTAAATGCTTGACTAGAAACTTTTATTATACACAAATTCAACTAACGGTAAATAACGTTCTCAACCTAATTTGAGATCAATAACACAAGCTCACAACATATCTTCCAACACCTGAATAACTCGCTCTGACTAACCATCAAATGAAGATGGAATGTTGTGCTGAAATTCAATCTCATACATAACAATTCGTGCAACTACTTCCAAAATCTTGAGGTGAAACGAGGGTCTTGATCTGAGATAATAGACACAGGCACACCATAGAGTCTAACTATCTTATGGGTATACACTTCAGCCAGCTTTGGGAGTGACCAATCAGTTTTAACTGCTAGAAAATTAGCAAACTTCGTTACTGGATCCACTATTGCCCAAATTGCATTTCTCCTGCTTAGTGGTAATGGTAAATAAACTAAAAAATCCATTGCAATATGTTCCCATTTCCATTTTGGAATCGAGATGGGTTGAAGCAACTCAGAGGGAACTTGGTGCTCGACTTTTACCCGTTGACAGGTTAGGCACTTAGAGACATACTCAACAATTTCCCTTTTCATTCTAGGCCACCAATATGATTCTTACAAGTCAATATACATTTTCTCACTACCAGGGTGCATATTAAAAGGGCCATTGTAATGCCCCAAAATCCGGCCTAGAAGTTTAGACCGAATCTCGGAGGTTACATTGATCACTGAAGTGATCATAGGAAAAAATTTAGTTTAACCATCTAGAAAACAAATGGTATTTAAGTTACGTAAAACTCTCCACTATAAAAACCCGATATTACAAAAATTTCAGTCCAAAAGACGCTTACATGTGTAAAGCCCAAAATTCATACCACAATATTCAAAATAAAATTTATAGTTCAAACCATTTATTTATAAATGCAGAATTTATAAAAATACTTTTAAAGTTGATTCTAAATGTAGCTGTCCGAGACCTCCGACCTACCGAGTCCAGCAACAGCATATGAAAATACCTGAAAAATGGAATCTGGGGGTGAGCTACACGAGCTCATTGTGAGTTCGAAACGACAGAAAAACAAAAATTAAGTGCTACAATTAAAGAAAACACAATGGCAATCCGATATCCAAATAATCATCACAACCAAAACAGAACCATCAATACTGAACACATCAATCTATATACCGTTAATCTCGCAATTAGACAGACAGACAAAATGTAGAACAAATGCATCAACATGAAACCCACCCAACCAAACACCTTTTCGTCCTCCATTCACACCACAACTGCACACCACATAGGACCTCGAAAGGCCCATCCAACCCTACACACCATGCATGTGGAACACCATGCAAGTGTGTGTGAAGGTCACGCACGCCCATGTGGAGGGGACACACACCTGTGTGAGCAGCTCGTGTAACTCTCTGTCCAAAAGTGCTAAAAATTAATAGCAGGGTAGACACAGCTATGTGGAGATCTCACACACCCGTGTGGCCAGGCCGTGTGGCACCAAAAATCATCAAAAACCCTAAATTCCCAATTGTACGTGACCGTGTGAACTGCTCATGTGGAGCACACGCCCGTGTGGCCACCCGTGTGGTCACAAACCACCCTGAAATTGGCCGAAAACTCGATTTTACAACGTCAAAACGAACCCCAAACCTTAACAACCCAAAAGCATATCATTATCACACTAAATTTCCAGCCATCACCATATTAATCGACCTTTCAAAAGGTCCATTTCCCAACACACAAATAGTGTCAAATTCCACATAACAGGCCGAAAATTTGATAATAAAGGGAAAGATTCCCAACACAAATGAAATTAGAAAACCACCAAATCGAATCCTCAATTCACAAATAAACTAAAAGAGTTATGAATCCCACACCTGATTTTCGAGATAAGCACCCAACTCCACCAATAAACCACAACGATTGAAGATGAATACGCTGTAGGAACAAAATAACGAAGCAGAAAGACTCAAGAAAAGAAAAGAGAATCTAACGTGAGAAGAGAGGGAGAGGAGAACGAAGAAGAAGAAGAAGAAAAATAAAATAAATAAAATTTACTTTCTTTCTATTTTTATTTCTTATCAAATTTCTTATAAACAAATTCAAATAAAAATAAAATAGAAATAAATAAATAAACAAATAAATACTCAAAACTTAAAAGTAACAAAAATAAAACAAATTCCTCAAAGAGCACATGAGGACTCGAACTCATAACCCCAAGCTAAACTAACACAACCAACCACCAGACCAATATGACCATTCTGACATTAAAACACAACGAAAAACCCAATTGTCCGATCTAGCCACTGGCCCTACGTACAAATCTCAAAACTTCCAACCTCATATTTCAGGGTGTTACAGCCATCGTGAGCTTTGTGTAAAAGCATTATTTTTGAATCACCATTATCAGGAACACAAATTCAATTGCGAAATCGGATCCAATCATTTGTATAAATGCTAAAACTTTCAATATTAACTTGTTGAGCAAGCTTCATTTTCTCCACTAACTTAGCATCGGTAACACGCCTCTTTAATTTGATCAAGCAACATAGGCTTAACTTTCAACTCAGCCAACAGGCTACCATCATCACATATATTGAGCTGAGCAAACATCACTCTCAATCCAATTGCTAACTTCTAGCTATAAGCATCAGCAACAATATTCGCTTCCCTGGATGGTAATCAATTACACAATCATAATCTTTTAACAATTCGATCCAATGATGTTGTCTCAGGTTCAACTACTTTGGGGAGATAAGATATTTGAGACTTTTATGATCTGTAAGAATGTGGAACTTTTCACCATACAAGTAGTGCCTCCAGATCTTTAAAGCAAATACCATAGCAGTAAGCTCTAAATCGTGTGTCGAGTAATTGCGTTCATGTGTTTTCAATTGATGAGACGCATAAGAAATTACTTTACCATTCTGCATCAAAACACAATCCAAGTCATTCAATGAGGCATCCCTGAAAATAACAAATTTTTTCCCTAAATCAGGTAAAGTCAGAAACAACACTTTTGTCAACATAACTTTTAACTTCTCAAAACTATCCTGACACTGACTATCCCACACAAAATGCACATTCTTATGCAAGAGCTTTGTCATAGGTAAAGATATTTTTGAAAACCCATTCACGAATCTCTTATAATAATCGGCCAAGCTAAGGAAGCTTTGAATCTCTGGTACAGTTTTTGGTGCTTTCCACTGAATAATAGCTTCAATCTTTTTAGAGTCAACCTAAATTCCCTCAACTCAGATAACATGCCCAAAAAAACCACTTCAGATAACTAAATATCACACTTATTGAGCTTCCCAAAAAGTTTTTTCTCACGCAGCACTTGCAATACAATTCTTAAATGCTTATCACGCTGAGATACTTGATAAACACAACCACGAATTTATCTAGATAGGGTTGGAAAATGTAGTCCACAAGATCTGTAACAGTAAGAAAAAAAACTAAAATGAAAATTTTTTAACTCTAGTAAAAGAAATGTATCTAAATTGTCTTCAGCTCCACTCTTAAAGAAACTGAGAGAACTTTTAGTCGCAACATCACATCATCTGGATTCACAGGAAGAAATAAGTTGAGATAGAATGATTGAAGATTCTAGACGACGCTGATATTCAGTGTTGATAATGTCTATAATAATTATAAATTTGATTGTGATCATTGTGGAAAGTTCCTTAGGGATGTATGTTGAGTTATGAATGAGGTTTGTTTTTTATGCGAATATACCTCACAATTTATGAGAGACTATCCAAGAAAGTCAAGCATTAATGGAAACCAGGTTAATAGACATATGTCTATTTCTTAGAAAGGCAGATGTCAGGATAGAGCAGTAATGTTGGAATTACTCGCGATGAAACAAAGGATAAGACTGATAGATCTGAGACTAGAACATCTGTTAGAACATATGCCTTTCAAGCTAGAAAAGAGGTTTCTACCCTTGATATTATAATTGGCACTAATTCTCTCTTTGATATTAATGTATATGCATTGATACACCTTAGTTCGACTCATTCTTACTTTTGAACTGCTTTTGTATCTGAAAAGAACATATCAGTAAAATAGACTGAATTTGATGATAAAGTAACTAAACCGTTGGATCAGAATGTCATAGTTAATTTGATTTATATAAAGTGTGTACTTAGAATTCAAAGTTGTGAATTTTTCCTAATAAACTGATGTTATTATTGTTCCACAAGTTTGAGGTAATGCTAAGTATGGGATGGTTGACTTTGCATCATAATGAAGTAAATTGTAGTAAAAACGAATCGATTTGAGATATCAGATTTAACAAGTTGATTATTTTTGAATCAGACCAAATTGATTGTGTTATAATGTCATCTCTGTGATTTCTAATCAAAGAATGGTTTGTAAAGGATGTGAAGCATTTCTAGTTTACACTTTATTTACACGAGCCTTAGAGTTAAAGTTTGATTAGTTACCGATAGACAGAGAATTCACTGATATGTTTCTTGAAGAACCTGAATAACCATCAGAATGAGAAATTGAGTTGCTATTGAGTTAATGCCCATGAAAGAGTTGGTTGATAGAGATTACATACGACCGAGTGTGTAATCTGGGAAAGATGATTTGTGCTTATAAAAAAAAAAGAAATACATGGATTATGAGAATTTGGTAATGATTATAGATAGCAGATCTGAGACACCATGAAGTACCAGCATTTGTTCTTTTATATAAATAGCTTAATTGCTTAGTAAAAAGGGGACTACTGTATTTTTGAGTATTGCTTTACGTCCAGGTGGTTGTCAACTCAGAGTTATGAGACAGATGTGCCGAACATTACTCTCTAGACTTGATATATATAATGTGAGATTATGGTAACACCGTTAAGATTATAGATCGCTTAGTCGCTTTATAGGTCTATTGGGTAGAATTTGCTAGCTATATTTGAATAGAATTGTCGATATGTTATTAAAAATATTCAATATATGTGAGGAATGAAATTGAACATTATCTGCATTAGAAAACCATATTACAGATTTTATAAGAGAAATAGGCAATTGTAAGGAGCAATAGATATGGTTTTTAATTTCGAAAAGAACATTTTCTAGATCTTTTGATAACCATTGAAAATGGCTAAGTTACTTTGAATCAACTCTTGATAATTGAAAACTAGGGAATCGTTGGGAATTATTAAAAAAATGCATAGTTCTTCAGGATTCACTATATTAGAAATGGTTTTTTCAGGCTTTTTTATAATAGCTCTACCATTGATGAAATTGTTACAATGTTAGTATCGTTTAATTAAATAAACGAGTTTGGAAAATGCATCGAAAAATATATTTGAGGAAAATTTAGAGTTTTAAAATATTTTCCAAAATTAAGAACTTGGGTGTGATATCTAAAGTTTTCGATTCGTTTAGGATGAACGCTTTGACCAAGTTGTAACACCCTAAAATTTGACATAGGAGTTTTGGGCTATTTTAGGGATTTTAGCTTTAGTGAGCTCGAGAATTTCATTAGCATTGTATTCAAACATATATTTGTCTATGGCATTTTGAAAATTAAA
The DNA here is from genome assembly GCF_007990345.1 of Gossypium hirsutum. Taxonomy (NCBI): domain Eukaryota; kingdom Viridiplantae; phylum Streptophyta; class Magnoliopsida; order Malvales; family Malvaceae; genus Gossypium; species Gossypium hirsutum. The sequence goes on from NC_053444.1 coordinate 41,517,234, forward strand.
TCAATTTTTGAAAATATAATGAAAAGGCTTTCAATTTTAAACTAAGGACTGATTTGTTAAAGGGTCAAAATTTTGTGTGTTTATGAAGCAAATTTACCAAATTTTAAAATTCAACCTATTTTTCCCTTCTTTTGTAGAAAACTCACGATAATTTTCTTCTTTTTTCTTTGTGTTGTCTCCCTTACTCTCCCATTCGATTTTGATTTCCAAAATTATATTCCTTTGATTTCTATCAACACCCAAGCCATAAATATCCATAAAATTTCAAGAAAAACACTAAAAATACCATAGATTTCTCCATCGTCAAGTTTGTGGATTTTCTAAGTTTTCAAACAAGAGCTCATTTTTCTTCATCTAAGGTAATTTTTCATCTTTCTATTAGTTTTCAATGTTATCTAGCCTAGAAATTGAGTTTTTAACCATTGAATCTCATGTGTTAAATAAAAGCCAAAAATTGGGTCATTAATAATGGATTTTAGGATTTTGGGTAAAAAGTGGTTTCAAAGTGTTGTTCAATTAGTTTTGACATGATTAGAAGGTTTCTAAACTTAATTTGAAGTTTCATTAAAGATTTATAATGTTTTAATGAATTTTCGTGAAATTGGCCATAAACATGTCGAAAATTTCGATACCATGATTTGGGTAGTTTTGTGTAGTTTAAAGATTGAGAATCTATCGTAGGTGAATAATTAGATGAACGGAATTCATTTTAGGCAAAAACATTAAGTATAGACCGAGATATTTGAATCTCAAGTTTGGTATGACGAAGGTTTCAGTCACTTGAGAACTTAGCTTAGGCTTAAGTGTTTTTATTGCTTAAGGTGAATCTTTAGCTGATTGTTGATTGTTTTATTGTGTGAATTATTGTGTTGAAGCTTCAGATTCATTAGGACCTTCTACAAGCTAAGGAAATGCTAGTTTGAGCTTTCAACATTTCAACAAAAACGTATTGGTGAATGTTTGGAATCGCTATTTGTACACACAATTCAATACGTTAGTCAGGAATTTAGACGTAGCTTAAACCCCTACTCAAAATTCTGAGTGTAATCTTTCTTGTACTCTTAATTTTAATATGTAATTGTGTAATGTCAATTTGTGGATTAAGATATGGAACTGTGACATATAAAACAAGCTTATTGTCGCATATGAATGTGTAATGCGAATGTGCAAGTATACACATCGAATCAAGTAATAGAGTGATGAGTGAGTATCATCTGCACAGGGATCAGAATTGATTAAGATAATTGGTTATGCTATTACTATGAAATTGACTAATTAAACTATGCAAAATAAACAGATGACAAATTGATAAGGAGATTTGATAAATGGATTAATAAAATCGATTATGAATGAAAATATGCTAGGGCAATTGAAATGATGTGTCAATTCTCAAAGAATAAGTGAGGAAGATTTGTACTGTTGAATGATAAAGGTTGGAATTTGTCAGGTTTTATTTTTATATCATAATAATGTCATGGAAAAATCTTGACCATTCTACTACTCAGGGATTCACTACTGCAGTCTGCTTATTTCAAGAGCCAGACTTTAAGTTATCATTCTGAGTTTTGTATGTCTACAGAACTCAAGAATGATATCTAGACTATTCTTCTTTTCCTTGTACAGATCACAACTTCTACATCTAGAGTGCTGTAAATATTCTTTCGAATACTCATCTGTATCAACCGATAATAATCCAATCTATTTAATCTTTTCAAAATTAAATCAGATCAAGAAATATACCATACAATCATCTATGTTTAGAGCTTGTATGCATGCATTTAAATAATCACACATCGAATAAAATAGTAATCTACTCAAAATTAAACCATGGGCATTAAAGATAATAAAAATTCACCCAAATAATTCCAACCCAATGAGATTTAGCTTATGGATTAGACATTCAAATCCAAAATAAAACCATTCAACATCACCATTCAAGTTACGAATCACAAAGTTTAAATAATAAAATAAAGGTAGAACAATAGGAAGCTCTTGCTACTTCAGCCTTCACTTTAATATTAAGATTCGATGCAAAACCCAGGGTAGATTTCTCTTCTTGTACCTTGCGTCTGTGACTTTATACTCTATAAGCTGCTACCCTCTCCTCTATTTTCTCTGAAGTTTTCCACGAGAATCTGATGTAGAGAAAAAAACTGCTCTCCAGTTCTTCTCTCTCTAAAATCCTCCCTATTTTCTTTTCTCTTTCCCCCTTTATAAGGTAGGACCCTCCCTTTCAGTACACACCTTTTGCTTCCTTTTTTTTTCAGAGTGGTTTATCTAGTACAAGTATAGCTTGCTGAGAGTGACGTGGACTGAGTGCTGCGTCATCTTCCTAGAATTGCCATGGCATTCTTGTTGGCAATCTAACCAACATTTTGCCATGGAAATATTTCACTTCCTTCATTTTCCTACTCTTTTCTCTATTCTCTTATTTATCCTGCACTTGCTGCCAACCATAACCAACACCTTTCTTCCCCAATAATAAAATTAACAAATAATAACATTTACCACACAAGCTTTGTTATGCAATGTTCTAAAAATATCCTAAAAATGAAAATATATTTACTTAATTACAAACAATTGATTCAATCTAGAGGCTTGAAATATAACTCTTTTCAAAAGTTATCACACCCCTAAACCTGGATTATTGTTTGTCCTCAAGAAAAATATGTATGGATATGCCTGAATACATGAATTTCCCAAAACACACAATTACCATTTATACTGCTAAACCATCTGTTGTATATTTTAAACTTCCATTCTCAGCAGTCTTCTATTAAAACAAAAAAAATCGTTCAAGTTTTTTAAACTTGTTTAGCAAATGAAGTGCAAAAAATGTTTCCTAAAAATAAAGGTTCCTAAATAATTATGCAATCCTGACTATAGTAAACCTCTCCTAATGTATTTAGGATATATTTCCTCTAACTTCAGTTTCTCTATTCTCACTTATTCTGCCATTTCAAAATTTTAATTACAAATATTATTTTTTTAGGGAATTTATCTTGTCACATGGTTTCTTTACTTGAAAATCTCAATGGAGATTACACTAGATTTCCGGGTAGTATATCATGCCACAATTTGAATGCGGTTCACTCATAGAGCTAAGGCTTTTAACTTAGAAAATGGATGGAGCAAACAACTACATCCTTAGCTACTCAACCTAGAACTATAGTGGAGTGTCCCTTAATCATTATTATTAATAAATTTTTTACTCACTCTTATTTGAACTTGTTTTTCTGATCAATAATACGATGGAGCAAAAAAAGCATTACTGACCTACTCAACGTTTCAAACATTGGAGTGTAAAACTATTGCCATGGTATTCCTTATTATTCATTACCAAATTGTTGAATTTAGGTTCAAGAAATTCTAAATGCATTAAAAGAACCCTACAACAGGTTAATTGCAATGATACTTAAGTTATTCTACTTTTAGGAATCAATTTTCAAACAACTATCCTAAGCTAAATACGTTTAATCTATCACAATTTTCTAAATTAATCAAAGAGTTATTATCCTCATCGAAAATCATTAATAACAATATATTCAACATACTCTGGCAGTTATTTGGCATTTGTATGTAATGGAAAAATGAATGAAAAAATGCATGAATATTAAAAATCTATCTACTACATACTATATTTACAACACAACACACCTCCAAACCTAAGAGATGCATTGTCCTCAATGCATGAACAATGAAACATTTCAAAATGAAAAAACAACAACTTACAATTATAAAAATGCAATGGCAATCAAATATGAATGCATGAAACAGATGTTATAAAATGAAAAAAATGAAAAAAAAATCTTGGAAGGATTTAGTGTTAATCTAATTGGATTGGGTTGAGTTTCCGGCAACGTGTTTGTAGCACTACTTCCTATCCATTTCACCAGTATCATCTTGAACGGATTTCTCAGCAGCTCGCTTGTAGCGCTTCCTTTTGAGCTGGTTAATGGGCACCTATTCTTCATCATCAGTATCTAACTTCTTGATATCATCAATCAGTTGATGAACCGTACGCACTTGCTCGATCATTGGTGTAATGGATTTCGGTGTAGTGGCAGTGTCAGCAGGTGTAGCAGTTTGAGTCACATCAGCTTTATCCTTATCAAATTCAATATGCACGGATTTGGTTTTCTCCTTTTCTCCCTCTTTTTCTTTGGTCTTATTCTCCGCAGTGGTTTCTTCTCTATCTTCATCATCATCATCTGATTCCAACAATAATTCTTTAGGAAAAACAATGAATGTAGGCATAGTTCAGGTAATGTTCTTCTGAAGAGATTTCTTAATGGCCTTATCCCTTCGTCAGACATATCCCCAAAGTAGGGCCAGTTCCTCTTGAGCTCGGCCAAGATCAGTGGCTAGTCGTAGTTAGTGTTTCTCCATCATTTGAAATTATTGTTGCAACATCTTGTAAACTGAAAAATATATAGGATTTTTCCTATATAATTCATCACCTTTTTACTTAAATTTGTTGTTAAAACCAAGTAATTATTTAATAAATTAATGAAATATGCAAAAATATGAAATTAGGACATAGAAATTATTAAAATGAGATTTTATACTTTATTATATAGTTTTCATGCATAAAATGGCTTATTTTATATTAATTTGAGCATATTATATTTTTAAGCTATAAAGTGGGCCAAGCATGATAAAATTAAATAATAAAATATAAAGTTATATTTAATAATTCATTAATAAATTGGGTTTTAATTAATTAAGTAAATTGATTAATTAAAGTGAATAAATTATATTATTTAGTCTTCTAAACTATCTACTATTTTTGGACAGGTCTGAGAGTTTTCTTCTAATTGCAAAATTGTCCAAATTGGGGACCAAGTCAACCCAATTTTCGACTGTAAATGGATGTCATAAACCATTTTTTGGTTGAATTATACCAAGTCTTTGAAGAGTTAAAGAAATTAGAGATTTTCTGAAGATTTGCTGATGGCCGAATCTTCGTCCTGAGTTGTTGTGGCACTCAATTTGACCAAAAATCAAGGAAAAATCAACCACCTTTCCTCAATTCATGGCCAGCCACTCTTGGAGGAAGTTTCAAAGGATGGACACTCCTATTTTTAGCAAACTAGCTCTATTGCCTCACCTATAAATAAGAGCTCATTTCTCATTTTTTCAATCATCCCTCATCCCATCATCTCTCACTTATTCATCATTCTCTCAACTCTTTTAGCTATCTTTCCCCTTCATCATCCTTGCATAAGGATTTTAGCAATTAAGCCTCTTAAAGAACCCTTGGTCGGCCACCTTGGAGAGCCATCAGCAAAGGAGCAACGTAAAGAAGCGAATGAGCCTCGTCAGTCAAAGTCTTGGGTGACAACAGCTCTGAATTGGGTTTAATATTTATTTTCTATAAATTTAATTTAAAGATGTTTGTTATGTGTTCTTTGTTCTTGTTTACAACAATGATAGCTTAATTTTATTTAAGCTAGGATGATTATTTTGATTAAATAATATTTATTTGATTCATGCTTATAATGTTTGTGCCTCAATCGATCATGTTTTCAATTAAAATCAAGTATGTATTTCGTTCATACGTGATTGAAATGCACTTGAATTAGCTGAGTGATCCTAACAAAACGATGGCTAATGAACGCATAATTGAAAAGTGCATGCTCAATTTAGATCTTGACCCGATTGAATTGTAGGTTGCATAACAACTCTAACCTAACACGTCCCTGTTACCTTACACGAATGCTAAGAAACCCTTAATAAATAAGGATCAGTAAAATGTGTATTTATTAAGTAAAGGATTCTGAAAGGACCTAATGTGGTTTCCAAACTCATGAAAGATCGAGTTGCCGTGGAATGTTTTTCCGAATGTTATTAAGCATGTTGATAATAAATTGAATTTAATTAAAGTAATTTTCCTAGTTTATTTATGTTATAATTGTTGCAAATTGTGTTAAATTTACTAAAATCTATTTCATTTATTTAGTTTGCATACTTAGGATAATTTGCATTAGCGATCATTACATTTAGTTTAATATATTTTAATCACCACTTCTCAACTATATTGTGTTTTTATTTACCAAATTGTTAATATAATTTTACAAATTAAGTGACTTAGTATAAATAAAATCCCTGTGGAGACGATAACTCGATACTTACTTATTACTTGATAACGACTGTGTACACTTGCACAAACCCCAGCGTTACACATCTCAAGAGCATTAATCACTTTTTGCTCAAAGTTACTTTGAGATGTTGATGGAGCAGCATCAATACTCATAGGTGTTGACGATGTAGATGTAGAGCCCAGATGCCGTAGCATTTCCTCCCCAAAAAATCTTAGGGCGATTTGCTTTGTTATGGCTCCTTTGTTGGGGATTGTGTCTTTATTCGCTTGAATAGGAGCCTTTACCCTCTAACAAAGTGTCTTAATGAGTGACAGAAAATTTAAGATGCCAGCATTCTTTTGGGAGCAGGGGTGAACTTCTCTAAAGATAATGTTTCCTACATTAATCTTTCTTTCAGTCATAATCAAATGCAATAATAGCAGGCGTTCTTTTGATACCAGACCCGACAGTGAGGCTTAAACGATATACGGTTAATGGTGTATCAATCATTTTGAGAAACTGTTCACTTTGTTCCCTCTACACATAAATCTGTCAGAACTTGGTTGAGTCCTTAAGTTGTCATGGTCTTAACAAATTGGGAGTATTCATTAGGGACATTAGATAACCCATATTGCACATTGATTGAGTCTTCATCAAACATCATCGAGACACCACGTACATATATAAAAGCATTATCAGGAGAGGTGAGATGAGTATAAAATTCTTTCACTACCTTGGTGAGGACGTCATCGGGGTGGAGATAGAATATTTGCACCCATGCTTCTCCACGATAAAAGAGATTGTTTTAGAATAGCCCATAAATGGGGCATCTTGCAAAAAGAAACCTTTTTCTAGATAAAATGGCCTATTTGATATGTTCTGGGTATACTTTTCTTCTGCGATTTTGCTAAAAAATATCCGCGGATGCACAGAGGTGGAAGAAGATAATGTTTGGTGAGCCATTTGAGAGAAAATAGTGGCTAGAAAATGAAAAAGGTAAGACCTTTACAGTTTTATGGAATAAAAACAAAGAAGGTTGAAGATGATGAAACGAAAAGGAAGTTAGAAAAAAAGTGAATCGACTAGGGTAAAATGTGAGAGAAGATATAGCAGTGACGTGGGGGGTAAGATTGACTGAAATTGTGCCCTGACACAAAAAAAGAAAAATTGAGCAGGAAAAAGAAAAATAATAGAAAAAATTATTAAACTAAAATTAACTAATATATTAAATGGGTTGATTTCTACAAAGCTAGGCCATAATGTGCATGCAACAAAAGAAAATAAAAGTTAAGCAAAATAAACTAAACAAATAAATTTAAAAAAATGTAAATGAATAAAACAGTGCAGGAGAAGAAATATTAACCAGTTCAAAAAGTGATGAAATTTTTATCACGAGTTATAGGAGCTTCAAAGTAATGCTTTAATCGCTGGCCATTAACTTTGAAAGTAGAATCAGTCTTGCTGTCTTTGACTTCTACAGCTCCATAAGAATAGACATGCATTATCTTGAATAGGTCGGACCAACGAGATTTTAATTTGCCAGGAAACAATTTAAGCCTGGAATTAAATAATAGGACTTGTTGTCCAAGTGCAAATTGCCATGGAAAAATCTTGCTATTATGCCATCGATTGGTCTTTTCTTTGTATAGCTTGGCATTCTCATAAGCTTGTGCTCTGAATTCTTTCATCTCATTCAACTCCAATATGCGGTTAGTACCAGTAGCACTCCAATCCATATTCAATTTCTTAATTGCCCAATATGTCTTATGTTCAAGTTCAACCGGAAAATGACAGGGTTTCCCATAAACAAGCTTGAAAGGTGACATCCCTAATGGTGTCTTGAATACAGTGCAATATGTCCACAAAGCTTCATCCAATCTGGATGACCAATCTTTACAGGTGTGATTGATTACCTTCTCCAAAATTTGTTTAATCTCTCTATTAGAGACTTTCGCTTCTCAATTTGTCTGGAGATGGTTGGAGATGGTATGCCGTGGCAATTTTATTTTTAACTCCATACCTATTCAGAGCATTAGCAACTAATTTGTAGTTAAAGTGTGAACCTTCATCACTAATCAATGCATGAGGGGTACAACACTTGGTAAAAATATTATTATGTAGAAATTTTAGTATCGAATTGGCATCATTTATTGATAGAGAAACAACCTCAACCTATTTGGAAACAAAATTAACAACTACATGTATACATTTCCCCAAGAAGGTGGAAATGGACCCATAAAATCAATTCCTTACACGTAAAATAGTTTCACTTCTAAAATAGTTTGCAATGGAATTTCATACCTCATCGATAGATTTCTAGTTCTTTGACAGCAATCACAAGCTTGACAAAATTCATGAGCATCTTTAAACATGATTGGCCAATAAAAACCAGATTGGAGAACTTTTGCAGTAGTTCTCATGCCGTAAAGTGTCCTCCATACGGTACTGAATGAAAATGATATAAAATACTTTAAATCTCATCGTCTGGAACACACCTCTGAATTATTTGGTCTGCACAATGATTGAATAAAAATGGGTCATCCCAATAATATTGCTTGGTAGCATGGATAATTTTCCTTCGTATTTGATTTGTAAGCTCAAGTGGCAGCAATCCACTAACCAAAAAATTGATGATATCAGTATAGCAATGTAATGCCATGGAAACTAATAGTTTTTCATCTGGGAAATTAATCTGAATGCACTGAATATTACTGTCTTCACTTCCTACTTCAATTCAAGACAAGTAATCAACCACTTGATTTTCTATGCCTTTCCTATCTCTAATTTTTAGATCAAATTCTTGCAATAGTAGTATCCTCGAATTAATCTAGGTTTGGCGTCTTTCTTGGTCACTAAGTACTTAATAGTAAAATGGTTCGTATAAATCGTAACTTTGGTACCCACTAAATAAGCTCTAAATTTCTCGAAGGCAAATACCACAGCTAATAGCTCATTCTCAGTGGTGGTATAATTTAGTTGTACATCTATCAACGTACGACTTGCGTAGTAGATACCATGAAATACCTTGTCATTTCTTTTCCCAAGTACTGCCCCCATGGAAAAATCACTAGCATCACACATAAGTTCAAAAGGTAAAGTCCAATTTGGTGCTATGACTATTGGTGCTGTCACTAGTCTCTTTTTCAAATCCTCAAATGCTTGTAAGGATGGCTCATCAAAATTGAAAGATTTGTTATGTTCTAAAAATGTAAACAAGGGTTTGAATATTTTTGAAAAATATTTGATAAATCGTTGATAGAATCTTGCATAGCCAAGAAAACTGCGAATATCTTTAACTGTGGAGGGTGGTGGCAATTTCTCAATAACCTTAATTTTTTCTTTGTAGACGACAATCCCTTGCTACGAAATTTTATGTCCCAAAAAAATGCCTTCGTAGACCATGAAGTGACATTTCTCCCAATTAAGAACAAGGTTAGTTTCCTCACATTGACAAAGAACTAACTCCAAATTTTTTAAATAGTCTTCAAAAGTATCGCCAAACACCAAAAAGTCATTCATAAAAACTTTTAAAATTTTCTTCATCATGTCCGAAAATATTGTCATCATGCAACACTGAAATGTTTCAAGGGCATTGCATAATCCAAATAGCATTCGTTGGAATGCAAAAGTTCCATAAGGACATGTGAATGTGGTCCTCTCTTTATCGTAGGAGCTATGTCAATCTAGTTGTACCCTGAATAACCATCCAAAAAACAATAGAAGCCTTTCCCTGCTAATCTATCTAACATCTGGTTGATAAATGGCGGAGGAAAATGGTCCTTCCTTATTGCTTTGTTGAGTTTCTAATAGTCCATACAAACCCTCCATCACGTAATAGTATGAGTGGGAATGAGTTCATTGTTATCATTTTTTGCCACGGTGTCACCCCTTTTTTTAGTTACACATCAAACAGGGCTCACCCAAGAACTATCAAAAATTGGGTATATAATTCCAGCATCCAGCCATTTGATAATCTCCTTTTTGACAATTTCCTTCATAATGGGATTTAGTCTTCTCTGCTGCTTGATAGATTTGTCATGGCAATCCTCTAGTAATTTTCTTGTGCATGTAGATTACTGGACTAGTTCATTTGATATCCGCAATCATCCACCCCAATGCCTTCTTAGATTTTTTTGAAACTTTCAACAATTGAGCCTCTTAATCTAATTTCAATGCCGTAGAAATAACTACCGGTAATGTGTTGTTATCTCCCAAGTAAGCATACTTCAGATGCACTGGCAAAGGCTTCAATTCCAACACAGGATGATCTTCTACGGATGGTTGAGGAGGTTTAAAAGAACAGTCTGACAAATTTAATGATTCAAAAATTTTACTTGATCCATTCTCAATTTTCTTAGCTTCCATCAGTTCACCAAGCTCTTCAATCATTTCTGCTTCAATTAACTCAAATGATTCTGCATCATTATTAAAAATATTTTGAGAAAATTCTACAAATTCTTCCTGAACTATTGTGCCAACAATCTCAACAACATGACATTCTTCATATGTATCTGCACACTTCATAGCATCAAAAACATTAAAAGTTATCCGCTGATCATTAACTCTCATAGTTAATTCACATTTTTGTACATCAATTAATGTTCTACCAGTTGCTAAGAAAGGTCTCCTAAGTATGATTGGAATCTCTTGATCAGTCTCACATTCCAGAATAATAAAATCTGCTTGAAAACTAAATTTGTCAACTCTTACCAACACGTCTTCTATTTTACATTCTGGATGTGCATATGAATGATCAACTAATTGCAATGTGACAGTTGTAGGTCTCACCTTCCCTATTCCTAGCTTCCTAAAAACAGACATAGGCATTAGATTTATACTTGCACCTAAATCGCATAATTCTTTGCCTACATAATGGTTTCCAATAAAGCAAGGTACAGTAAAACTCCCTGGATCCTTCAATTTTAGTGGCAATTTTTTTATCAGCATTGCTGTGCACTATTCTGTGAGAGCAATATTTCGAACTCCCCTAACATTTTCTTCTTTGATAAGATATCTTTCATGAATTTCACATAGTTGGGCATTGTTCACATACTTCCACCAATGTTATGATGATATATAATTTCTTCAAGACATCCAAGAATTTCTTGAATTTAAAAGTGGTAGTGACCTTCCTTCCATTTGTTGAGGTTGTTTTGCTATGGCATTTTTATTGGCAATATAAGATGAATCTGCTTCAACATTTTTTTGGTTTCTCTTTTCTTTTATAACCTGCTCCACTACTGGTTCTGAATTCTTCTACTTTCTACAATAGTGATGTCATTAATAACTCTTGGTAACTGTGTACCACTTCTGAATGTAATGGCTTTGTACTGTTCATTTCCCTGAGATCGTGAATTTTTTGTATCAGTCGGCAGTGCTCCTTGCAATCTTGAGCTTAATGCTTTGGAAATTTGCCCCACTTGATTTTTTAAAGCTCTTAAAGATGTATCTTGACTTTGAATGATAGCATTGTTCTTGGCCATGTATTCCTTGAATATATCTTCCATATATGAAAGACTCGAAGCTAAATTTTACCGAGCATTTTACCATGGCATGGGCTGATTGTATCCAAGTAGTGCACTCGCAGCATTCTGTCGAATAGCATTGCTGGAATTTCCCACCCCTTGAGTACTCTAACTGAAATTGGGATATTGCTTCCACCCCGTATTATATATGTTGGAATAAGGGTTGTTGTTGTTGTGACTAAAATTTCCCATATAATAAATTGAGGATGGATTCATTAGGCATTCATCATAAACATAATCTTCTCCGCAATAAACACATGCTAACACAACTGCTCCCATTTCATGCACTGCAGCTAGTCTTTTTAGTGTTTTCATCATATTCGTTAAATATGATACTTGAGCTATTAGAGAAGTAATCGCATCAAGTTCCATTGCTCCAGCAACTCTTCTACCAATCCTTACTCTTGTAGTGAGGTATTGATAATAATTGTTTACTATCCTCTCTAGAATTTCATATGCTTCATTATATGATTTATCAAGCAAAGTCCCATTACCAGATGTGTCAACCACCATCCATGTATGTGCATTCAATCCATTGTAAAACATTTTCATTTTCGTCCAGTGTTGAAAACCATGCATTGGGCATTTTCTAAATAACTCATTGAATAGCTCTAATGTTTCATATAATGTTTTATCCTCAGATTGCCAAAAAGATGTAATATTGTTCCTCAATTTAGCATTCATGTTTGGAGAATTATATCTTAGCAGAAACCTCTGACAAAGTTCATTCTACGATGCCACCGTACCTAATGGCAATGCATTTAACAATGCTCTGACATGATCTCGTAATGAATAAGGGAATTACTTCAATCTCAAGGCATCTTTAGGAACACCCTACTGCCTAAATGAATCACAGACTACCGAAAAGAGTCTTAAGTGCAACCGTGGACCCTCAGTAGGCAATCCACTAAACTGCCCTATAGTTTGTAACATTTGAAACATTACTAGTTTAGCTCAAAATGTTGAGGTTGAATATGTGGCCTGACAATTCTTGGATCCAGATCATCCAAGATCGACACTATATGTTCTCTAATGGGTCTGTCTTTGTCATCTATTATTTAAGAAATATCAACATCCCTTCCATTCTGATGTAATGGATCTTCTCTAATTTAATTATTTCTAATTCTTGCTATTTCTCGCAATTGTTTTCTCCTTCTTCCCAAGGTTCTCTTAATTTCTGGATCAACAGAATACTCTTCAATTGCAGAAATATCTCTACTCATGCACCAACAAAATCCTAAAAAAAATATCAAAACAACTAATTAAGTTAAAGTAACAAAATTAAAGAGGTAATAACACACCAAATTTTCACCAATATTACTAATCCCCGGCAATGACGCCAAAAACTTGTCACGTGTGAATGTGTAATGCGAATGTGCAAGTATACACGTCGAATCAAGTAATAAAGTGATGAGTGAGTACCGTCTACACAGGGATCGAATTTGATTAAAATAATTGTTTATGCTATTACTATAAAATTGACTAAATAAATTATGCAAAAGAAACAGATGATGATAAGGAGATTAATAAAATTGATTATGAATGAAAATATGCTAGGGCAATTGAAATGCTCTGGCAATTCTCAAAGAATAAGTGGGGAAGATTTGTACTCTTGAATGATAAAGGTTGGAATTACTTAGGTTTTATTTTTATATCATAATAATGCCATGGCAAAATCTTGACCATTCTACTGCTCAGGGATTCACTACTGTAGTCTGTTTCTTTTGAGAGCCTGAATTTAAGCTATCATTATGAGTTTTGTATGTCTACAGAACTCAATAATGATATCGAGACTATTCTTCCTTTCCTTGTACAGATCACAACTTTTACGTCTAGAATGCTGCAAATATTCTTTCGAATACTCACCTGTATCAACCGATAATAATCCAATCTATTTAATCTTTTCATAATTAAATTAGATCTAACAACATACCATATAATTATTTATGTCTAAAGCTTGTATGCATGCATTTAAAATAATCACACATCGAATGAAACATTAATCTACACAAGGTAAAATCATGGGCGTTAAAGATTATAAAAATTCACCCAAATAATTCCAACCTAATGAGATTTAGCTCATGGATTGGACATTCAAATCCAAAATAAAACCATTCAACATCACTATTCAAGTTACGAATCACAGAGTTGAAATCAGAAAATAAAGGTAGAACTGTAGGAAGCTCTTGCTACTCCATCCTTCACTTTAATATTGAGATTTGATGCACAACTCAAGGCAGATTTCTTTTCTCATTCTTTGCGTCTGTGATTTTTTGCTCTGTAAGTTGCTACCCTCTCATCTATTTTCTTTGAAGTTTTCCACAAGAATTTGGTGTAGAGAAAAAAATTGCTTTCCAGTTATTCTCTCTCCAAAATCCTCTCTGTTCCTCTCTATTTTCTTTTCTCTTTCCTCCTTTATAGGGTAGGTTCCTCCCTTTCAGCACACACCTTTTGTTTCCTCTTTTTCAGGGTGGTTTATCTTGTATAAGTATAGTTGGCTGAGAGTGACATGGACTGAGTGCTACGTCATTTTCCTGGATTTTCCATGGAATTCTTATTGGCAATCTAACCAACATTTTTCCATGGAAATATTTCACTTCCTTAATTTTCCTACTTTTTCTCTTCTTCATCCTGCACTTGCTGCCAACCACAACCAACACATTTCTTCCCCAATAATAAAAGTAACAAATAATAACATTTATAGCACAATGTAATGTTCTAAAAATATCCTAATGATTAATTTGATTTACAGGCTTGAAATATAACTATTTTCAAGAGTTATCACTTATGATAGCTATCGTGAAAGAATTGATTGTGAGCATGTTTTACGTGTTATATGACAGTGATAATGTTGTGTTTGTAACGTCATATTTGCATTGAATAAATGTTGTGAACGGTAAGTAAAATATGTGTTAATAACGGATATTTTGGCATTGTGAACTTTGAGACTGTTGGATATAGTTGGCATGCCATAGCATTGTGAGTACTAACCTATATGTGCTCTGTGATTTGGGCATTGAGGCCCTGGGACATGTTGGAGAGATAAGGGAAAGTGAGCTAAGCTCTATTCAACGGGACATGTTTAGTATGATGGAGAGTGTTAGCTATATGCTTCACTTTTGGGATACGTTCGACTCTATGAGTCATTTGGTGTGTTAGAGATCCATGCATCTGATGTGTGGTGATAGAGCCCACTTTTATGTTTCATAGCTCAAGTGTTAAACTATCTTTAAATGTGATTGTATGAAATGTGTTATATGTTGAAAAGTGAATGTGATTACCATGTAAATGAACTAATAAATAATGCATAAGTGAGTATAACATGACACTAGTGTAACGAGGCTAGAACTTTACTCTCGCGTTCCATGCAGCTTTAGACGATCCTTTTGATACAAACATGCCTAAGTCAGCCTAACCACCAACAATTGAGGATTCATGAAGAATTCCTCCAAGGAGCCAACTTATATAGCGGAAGCAACTCTAGCCAAAAGAAGGCACAAAAGAATAGAAAGCCAAAGAAAACTATGCACGAGAGGTGTTTGAGTAATTGCTCTCAATTGTATTACTTTCTTTCAAAGAATATAAGAAACAATGAAAGAATAAAGTGAGTTACAAGATTACATAATCAATTTACATAATTGAGCTCCCCCAAAACTGACGATCTAAGGATTTACAAGATTACATAATCAATTTACATAATCTAATCAAATTTAATCTTATAACATATGATTCCTCTCAATCTTCTATTATTAGTTCTCATATTTACCAAGGTAGTCTATCTTTCCAAATTTGCATCATTAGGCTACCTAGGCTTTAATCTGACACGAATCTCCAATAGCTCTTTGAATCGGGGCAGTTCTTGTGGGCTAAGTGATCCCTATCTAATTGATAGACCTCCATGGGGTGCAACTAGTGTGATGGCCATCGGCTTTGCACTTTGGCCCGTGACATTCTCCCCCACCCATTCTCGTAATGCCCTCACTGCACCTTCAGAATGGCACTAACTTGATTCACCTTGGAACTCTCTCATCGCCTTAGCTCCTTCCTAACTAGTCTTGCTATCGGGTCATCCCTTCCTTCAGGACCTTCGCCTCAGCTTTTCTCACCTCTTAACTTCAATCGTTGCATTCATTGGTACATCTCGTTGGAAACAAGTCTCCCCTCTAACTTGCCCCAATTTTGACTTGCTCAGATTGGAATTCCCTTGATTCTTATAACTTGGCTTTGGATTCCCCACAGTCCCTCAACCTCTTTACTTAAGAACTTTGAAAGGGTCTCTACGATCTTGCCAAGCCAACAAGTCAGAATTCAAATCACTGCCAAAGTGATCGAAATGTACCTTACTCATTGTATTTACTCGGGCCAATTGTCCAACTTGCTCACCACTTTCCCAAAGTTTGATGCACAACCCTATAACAGTCCAGTTTCGACCCTAATCAGAACAATGGTTTTGGGACCACAAATCTGAGTCAGAAAAATAATTAAATATTATTATTTGTGTTTATATTGTGTGAATTGATATCTGTGAAATTTTCGTGATTTAATTTTATCATTTGAGTGTTCGATTTAATAAAAGGACTAAATCGCGTAAAAAGTAAAAGTTGTTAATTATTTGTTAAAGTGCTAAATCGATTTTTTATTTTAATGAGAGGTATTTATGTTGCAATTATATCATGATAAATAGTGATGGCTGGTTTTGGACATGAACTTATATAGTTTACTAATTAAATTTACAAGGTTAAAATGGTAAATAATATATTATAATGTAATTAAAATAAAACATAAATTACAAAGCCATGCATTGTTCATATTTTTGACCGAAAATACAAAAGAAATAAAAGAAGAAAAGCTTTGAACATTCGGCCTTGGCTTTGCTTGATTAAGGTATGTAATTTGTTCGGTTTTTGATAATTTATACGTTTTTGTGATCATTGCTTCGAGTACTACAAAACCCATGTCCTAATTTTTGAATTTGATGATTATTTTGTGTTTTTCCATTGATGATAGCTTGTGATTTTTGTTGTTTGATGATAAAATATTAAAGGTATGTGATAGATTAAAATGTTTTGTATTGGAAATTTTGATGATTTTGAGTAATTAGGGCTAAATTGTAAAAATAATAAATTGAGGGACTAAAATGTGAAATAAATTAAATATATGGACTTTTATGATCATGGGGTAGATTCGGTCTAGGCATGGGATTATGAAATTTTTCATAGTTTGTGTTTTATACAATAGGGACTAAACTGTAAAAAGTGTAAAATGTCAGGGGCAAAATGGTAATTTTCCCATTTATGTGTTTTTAGACTAAATTGAATAAAATGGTGTTTAAATAAGTTTAGATCAAGAACCAAAGAAAATGGATTTGGATCGGGGGAAAATAAAAATAATCGAATAGTCGTTTATTTACGTCCGTTGATATCCGAGGTAAGTTTATAAGCATTTAAATGTTGTTAATTTTGAATATATGTAAATTTTATATGATGAATTGAATTTTTGATAAATGTATATGTGATGGTCGAATGTCAATAAGCTTGGGAGCTATGCTCACGAGTTTGATACGATCAAGTTATGATGTCCGAAAGTCCCGTACGAACCTTAGGAATAGCTAGGATACATATGTCATGACTTAGGATTCTATTATGTGTTATCGTGTAAGACCACGTCTGGGATGTTGGCATCGACTTGTGACTTACGTGTAAGACCCTATCTGGGACAATGGCATCGTTATGTGATTACATGTAAGACCACGTCTAAGACGTTGACCTTGTATGAAATGTTCGACTTTCCGAGTATCCTTTTTAATTTCGAATGGTTCAACGGGCAGTGATATATTAAGATTGAGTGTAAAATCAAGTTAGAAATGCTCAGGTATGTACTCATACTAAGTTATGAAATTAAAGTAAGTTGAATATTTGAATTGATGATATAAAATTTTACGTAATATGAATTATGTGATGGCATATTTGAACATATATGTATTCGGCCTATTGATGTATATGTATTGTGGAAAGTAATGGTTAATTATACTAATGCTTAAATGGTTATTCGGCTAAAGTAGAATTTACGTAAAACTTATATGTTTTGATATATGAAATTAAATTGGAAATGTACATGAATTATTAATGGCTTATTTCAATTTGAATAGATTAATTTTTTTTGTATATGATTAAATGTTTTCATTGCTTATGACTTACTAAGCTGTGAAAGCTTACTGTGTGTATGTTTTCTCTTTGTTTTATAGATTTTGGAAGTTGGTTACGAGCTCAAGGATCGTTAGAGAAGTTTATCACACTAGCGACTGTTTTCGGTATTTTACTAAGTTTGAATTTGAACTTATGCCATGTATAGTCTAGTTAAAATGTTTGATTTTGGGATATGTAATTATGAGCCTTGTGAAAATAGCTTATTACTTTTTGTTAAGCGTAGTTTCTATGCTTTTGATATAATGGATATATTTAATGCTTGATTTATATAGTTTCGGTCATGGTATATATATGTTTTGGCATGAAGTAATTATATATGGCTTATGATTAGTTCATTTGGAAAGCTTGATACATGTGATTGTTGAATGTGTTTGGGTTATGGATTTTTAATGACTTATTATAGAGATGCAAAATTTGAAAGATGAATCAATTTGAATATTGTTTATAATGTAAATTATGTATTCGGCCATGTGATGAAATATAAGTGATGGTTATAAGTTATTTATTATTTGACAATGGTGTTTAAATCATGTCATTAAGTGATTAGTTATATGATAATATTAATTGTGGTATTGGACATGTGTGGACTAAGTTAAGCTATGAAAATTTGATTAAAAAATGCATTTTTTTTGTCGGATTGAAATGGCATACTTGCATGGGTAATTTGGTTTAGAAATGATAATTAATACGTATATGTATATTCGGCTAAGGCTTTGGATTCATAATGATAAGTATGTGATATGGTTTGTAGCATAATTATATAATCATATTATGTATTGAAAGTTGTCATGATTGATCGAATATGTATTCAATTGATTGGGTTGTGGTTAACTAATTAGGTACGAAAGTTTAAGTTGATGATATATTCGGCATATGCTAAGTAAAATATTTATATACATATCCATGATATGCTTTGCTGTGGTTAGGTATACAAATGTCATAATAATATATTCATTAGCTAGCCAAATAAATGTTATATGAAAGTTTTATTAAATGACCAAATATGATAGATGTTAGTTTAGTCGTGTGAATGAAATTGGGCATGGTTAAAAGCATATGGAAGTGGTATATTTTGACTCGGCTAAGTACATGGAAATTGGCTAATGAAAGTCAAGTGAACATTATAATGTCTTATAAATAAATATTGTAATATGCGCACTTGGTTTATAAAATGAAATATGTTTGATTATAAACTGGGTATTCGAATATCATGTATGTAATGTTTGTATGTTTTGAATATTATACTTATTAAGTAAAGTAGTTTAATTGTGAAGCATGAATAGTTTATGTATTAATGGTAATAAAGCATGGTTGGGTTTTAGTTGATTAAGTGATTTATATGTATAATGATTTATATGAATGTGCTTTGATTTATAAGTTGTGTGATGTTGTTTATCAAATATAAAATCATGTGTATTGATGTGATTGTATTACGAAGCATGAAATGAAATGAATGCCTATTTTGAGCTATGTTCTATTCGGTAATACCTCGTAACCCTAATTCGACGACGAATACGGGTAAGGGGTGATACAAACCCACCTCTCCTAAAGCTGGTAGCTCCTCCGATGTGTCAACAAAAGCGAGCCTCATTTATCATAGCTTGAAAGTTTGAATCGCTACTTCTTCCTCTAAGTCTGATGCCAAACTCACCTCTTCTATAGGTGGAAGCCTCGCTGATGACTCGGCCAACTCCGTTACTTTCCTCGAATTGAGCCTCTTTGGTCCTAGCTTCACTATTTTAATCGCCACTTTTTCCCTTAAGTCTGATGACAAACTTACCTCTTCCTTGGGTGGAATCCCCTCCAATGACTCAACAAGCTCCAATGTTGCCTTTTCTTTGACCATGGCTTGCTTTGGACAGTTCCGCAACTCATGTGGACCACGACACAAGAAGCACTTTACTCGCTTCATCCTGATCCATTCTGGCCCTTTGGCTTCAACTTTTATCTTGCTCGAACCAAGCTTATTAGGCTCCTTTTCTGACGCATTGTCCCTTTGATGGCAGACTTCTTTGGACAGTTCAACAACCTATGCAGACCATGACACAAGAAGCACTCCACTGGCTTCTCACTTTTGGCCTCCTTGGCTTCGACACCTTTTGCGCTTGAACCAAGTCTCACAGCCTTACCTTTCAACTTGTCCTTCTTAGAAAGCATGGCTTTCTTCAGACATTTCTTTAACATATGTGGACAGTCGCAAAGAAAGCATTTGATATTGCCCTTCTTTTTATTAGTTTCCTCTTCCCAACTCATGGTTTCCCATTACCACCATTATTGTCATTGTCATTGCCATCATCTTTCTCGTGATTCCCTTCAGGTACGCCCCTTTCCTCTTATTTGGAAAACTTAAGCTTGTCTTTCCTTAGACTAAGCTTAACCATGGATTTCGCTACTATCATGGCTTTCGACGGCTCTTGGACACCTTCTCGTTCCAATTCCTATCTAACCCATGGCCTTAGTCCATTCTTGAAAGCAAGTAATGCCTCTATTCGGTCACACCTGAAATTTGGAACATTAGTTCCTTGAACTCTCAAACATACTCCCCTACTGTGCCTTGTTGTGTAAGCCATCGCAAATTTGCTCGAGCATCCTTCTCGGTAAATTTTGGATAAAATTGCCCCTTCAACTCATGTTGGAACTCTTCCCACATCCCAAACCCACTATGTCATTTATCTGTGGACCTATCTCGCCACCATAAAAGCGAAAAATTTGTAAGAAACATGGAAGTAGTATTTACCTTACTCACCTCCTTCATGATGCCTTTGGCATTGAAGTAGTGCTCCATCTTCGATAAGAAATTATCCACATCGCATGTAGACCTTGTCCCCACAAACTCTTTCGGCTTCGAGACATCCTCACAATTGAGTGTTGCATTCGACACTCCATTCCCCTCGGTTGCTCGACACAAGGCAAGCTCTCCCTCGAGGTCATCAATTCTTGTTCTTAAAGCTTTTGTTATGGCCATTTCTTCCTCCTTCAAAGCCAACATCATGGCCTCGAGAGCATCATCCTCTCTGTCAACTTATCCCTATCTAATTTAACAACTCGTTTACTGTAAACGGAAAAATATATAGGATTTTTCCTATGTAATTTATCACCTTTTTGCTTAAATCCGTTGTTAAAACTAAGTAATTGTTCAATAAATTAATGAAATATGTGAAAATATGAAATTAGGACATAGAAATTATTAAAATGTGATTTTATGCTTTATTATATAGTTTTCATGCAATAAATGGTTTATTTTATATTAATTTGAATATATTATATTTTTTAAGACATAAAGTGGGACATGCATTATTAAATTAAATAATAAAATATAAAATTATATTTAATAATTTATTTTAAAATATTTTATTAATAATTTGGGTTTTAATTAATTAATTAAATTGGATAAATTTTATCCTTTGGTCCTCTAACTTGTTGATTTATTCTGGATAGGTCTGATAGCTTTGCTGGATTACAAAACCGTCCAAATTGGATACAAAGTCAATCCAATATTTGGCTACACATGGCTGTCCATTTAAACCATTCTTTGGTTTAATTACACAAGGTCCTTGCTGTGTTAAAGAAATTAGATATTTGCCCAAAGATTTACGATTAACCGAGTCTCAGTCCTGAGTTGTGGGCATCCAAAATTGCTTAAAAATCAAGCAAAAAAATCAAGTCAAAAGCCACTAAACATGGCCAGCCACAATTTGAGGAGATTTGAAGAGGTTAACATCCACTATTTTTAGCAAACTATCCCCCTCTCCTCACCTATAAATAAGACCCTTTCATTTCTTCGTTGATCATCCCTCAAGCATCCCTTAATCATCCCTCATTCATTCTCATCATTCATCATTCTCTCTTTTCTCCAAATTCTCTTAGCCTTTTCCATTCTCATGCCTAGCATCATCTCTTCATAGAGATTTTAGCAATTAAACCTCTTAAAGAACCCTTGGTCGGCCACCTTGGAGAGCCATCAGCAAAGGAGCAAAGCAAAGGAATGAATGAGCCTCGTCAGTCAGAGTCTTGGGTGACAGCCACTCTGAATTGGGTTTAATCTTCCTTTTCTTTAATTTAATATAAAGATGTTTGCTATGTGTTCTTTTTTCTTGTTTATAACAATGTTAGCTTGATTTTATTTAAGTCAGGATGATTGCTTTGATTAAATAACATTTATTTGATTCATGCTTATAATGTGTGTGCTTCAATCGATCATGTTTTCAATTAAAATCAAGTTTGTATTTTGTTCATACGTGATTGAAATGCACCTGAATTAGTTGAGCGATCCTGACCAAACGACGGCTAATGGACAAATAATTGAAATGTAACTCTAACCAAGCTCTGTTATCTACATAGTTTTTAGATTTGTGTGATTAAATTGTTTCAAACCTAACACGTCCCTGTTACCTCACATGAATGCTAAGAAACTCTTAGTAAATAAGGATCATTAAAATGCGTATTTACTAAGTAAAGGATTCCGAAAGGACCTAATGTGGTTTCCAAACTCATGAAAGATCGAGTTGCCATGGAATGTCTTTCCGAATGTTATTAAGGATGTTGATAATAAATTGAGTTTGATTAAAGTAATTATCCTAGTTTATTTATGTTATAAGTTTGCAAATTATGTTTAATTTTACTAATATTTATTTCATCCATATAGTTTGCATACTTAGGATAATTTGCATTAGGGATCATTGCATTTAGTTTAATATATTTTAATCACCACTTCTCAACTATATTGTGTTTTTATTTACCGAATTGTTAATATAATTTTACAAATTAAGTGACTTAGCACAAATACAATCCCTGTGGAGACGAGAACTCGATACTTACTTATTACTTGATAACGACTGTGTACGCTTGCACAAACCTACGAGTTACATTTACCTTATCCACAGTGGTTTGAGAGACTTGGTCACATAGTCTCTAGACTACTCCATCCAATCATTTATGCGATCTTTTTCGCCCTCCATGGATTACTCAAGTTTGTCCACTCGTTCCTATACAGCTAAAAAAATATCCTTCAAAAGGATTGGTTTTCTGGCCCATTCCTGATCGGCAACTTCTTTCGACATTTCGACAGTGCCTTCCTAACCAATCTCAGATACCACCTGTCACGGGGCTAGAACGTTAGTCTCACGTCCCATGCGACCTTAGGTGATCCTTTTGATACAAACACGCCTAAGTTAGCCTAACCACCAAACAATTGAATATTCACGAAAAATTCCTCCAATGCACCAATTTATATAGTGGAAGCAACTCTAGCCAAAAGAAATCACAAAAGAATAGAAAGTCAAAGAAAACTATGCATGAGAGGTCTTTGAGTAAATGCTCTCAATTGTATTACTTTCTCTCAAAGAATACAAGAAAAAATGAAAGAATGAAGTGAGTTACAAGTAAGGGAGAGGCTCTCTATTTATCGTTGAGCTACCCCAAAATCGACAATCTAAACCAAGTTACATCAATGTACGAGATTAACCTATCCCTTAAATCTAGGGATTTACAAGATTACATAATCAATTTATATAATCAAATCAAATAAAATCTTATAAGATATGATTCCCCTCAATATTCTAATATTAGTTCTCATATTTACCAAGGTAGCCTATCTTTCCAAATCTACATCATTGGGCCACCCAGGCTTCAGGCCTGATCATAGGTCAGGCCACCCGGCCCGGCCCGAAGGCCGGCCTGAAATGTGGGAGGGTTTGGTCAAAAATATAGGCCCGAAAAATGGGCTTGAAAAAAAAATGGCCCGTTTAAAAATGGGTCAGGCCTCGGGTAAGGCATTTTTTGCCCGGGCTCAGCCCAGCCCGAATCCACTAAAGGACAAAAAAATCTGCTATTTTTTTTAATGTTATTTTCTTGTTTTCTCCCTATTTTGCTACCATTTTACTATTATACTGCTACTATTTTGTTGTTATTGTTTGGATACTATATAAAAATTATTTTATTGTTAATTTTGTTATTATTTTAAAGGCATTTGTTAATTTTTTTATTATTTTAGAGGCATTTGCTTGTTAAGTTGCATTTATCTTAGTGTTATTTAAGTCTACATATTTTTTAAAATTTACTTTCAATTTTTTGGGAAATATTTATTTTGATGTTTTTAGTATTTTTGATGTATTATATATATTTAAAAATTATATAAAAATAATATAAAAAATTAATATAGGCGGGTCGGGTTGGGCCCGAGTTTTAGTATTTTTATCCGAGTCGGGCTTGGGCAAAATTTTAGGCCCATTTTTCGAGTCAGGTCGGGCCCAGGCCTAGTAAATAGGCCTAAATTTTTAGTTGAGCCTGGCCCGAACCTAGCCCAGCCCAGCCCATGAGCACCTCTACCGGCTTCAATCTGACAGGCTTCTCCAACAACTCTTTGAATCGGGTCAGTTCTCGTGGGCTAAATGATCCCCATCTAATTGATAAACCTCCATGGGATGCAACTGGTGCGATGGTCACGGGCTTTTTTCACTTTGGCCCGTGACACTAAAGTT
Source organism: Gossypium hirsutum (assembly GCF_007990345.1). NCBI lineage: Eukaryota > Viridiplantae > Streptophyta > Magnoliopsida > Malvales > Malvaceae > Gossypium > Gossypium hirsutum. The sequence goes on from NC_053444.1 coordinate 41,541,527, forward strand.
GGAAGTGTTGAGATTGTGTTATACGGTGTTTCGTTGATACTTGATGAATTGTTTGCATAGTAGATGTTTTAGGCATTCACAAAGCTTGTTATGCTTACCCACTCCTTTTAATCCATTGCAAATTAGTAGCGTTTTGATGTGAGTGGTGTGGTTCTAAGGGATTGATCCAAGCGAGACTTTAGTAATTCTTTGTAGGTGATTTATTATTATTTTTTATGTTTTAGGAATAAAGGTAATGTGGTAGACTTTTTGCTGGTATTTACCATGATATTTTAGATGTTTCTGTAGCTTATTTTTTCTTATGATTTAAAGATTTGAATTGTGATATGTTGATTATTGCTCAGACTTATTCTCAATGTTTGAAACTATTATTATAGTCGTTTTGAAGTTTATTTGATACAGTAAAAGATGCATGTTGAATAGATGTAAACTTGAAATTATATAAGGTTTTTCTATATATTGTTACCACCTTTTTACTTAATTATTATGTTTATTTCAAGTAATTATTATTGAAATAAGTAAATTTTACTTAATTAGTAATTTTAGACATGAATTTAGAAAGTATGTGAAATTATGCTTAATTACATTATTTTCATGCATATTTTATATTAATTCATGTTAATTTATTAATGTATGTATTTTTCACTATGTAGGTAAGCTATTTGAGACATGATTTAAATAAATAAAAGATGGTCGTGCACAAATTATCCATGTGGATGACAACACCATGCAATTTTGGGCATAGGGTTGACTACTTGCCTCAGTAAAAAATGTGATAAAAGATAGACATGTTTGCTAAGTTATTAGGCTAAAAAAACCATCCAACAAGGGGAACTAAAAGCCCAATTTTGGCACTTGATATTGGCTGCCCAAAATGTGTTTTGGGATATCTAAGAGGAAGTCCTTGCAGTTGGAAAATAATCAGAATTCAGACCAACAACTTCTCTGTTGAAACTGTCCACTCTATAGCTATTTTTAGCTTGAAATTCGAATTCAAATTGAGACGACTTGGTCATCCCTTTTCCTTGAAGCATGGTTGGCCACATGAGAGAGGGAAGGAAGGAAATTTAAACTTATTTTTAGTAAACTCAAACCCTCACCTTCACCACTCAACATTCCTCTCTCACTCTCAACAGTTTTCTTTCATTTCCTTTTCCCTTTTCCCCTTTTTCCCTTGTATAGTCGTCCATCCTCTCCCATCTTTAGCCTAAAAAACTTTGTAAAAATCACTCTTTAGCTGGCTACCTTCTAAACCCTTAGCAAAAGAAGCTTCAATCAGAACGGAGGAGCACTTCAGTCAAAATAGATCCGAAAGGCTACTGAACTGGGCAGAGTTGAGCACATCAGTCAGAATAGATTCGAAAGGCTGTTGAATTAAGCAAACTCTTTCCTCTTGTCATTTATTTTAAACATGTTTGCTTTGTGTTTTATGTTTTTGACATCAACCATGAAGTTTTAATTCTTATCTGCTAGGATGATTATATTAATTCAATGAGATTTATTTAATTCATGTTAACATGTTTTATTCCTCAGTCAATTATGTTTTCAATTAATATCATGATGCATTTCATTCATACATGATTAGGTGCACTCAGATTAGCTGAGCGATCTTAACTAGACGACGGCTAGTTGACGCATAATTGAAAGGTGCAATGCTTAATTTAGGTCAATAAAACCAACTAAGTTAAGGTTCATAATATCTTTAGTTAGCTCTATTATCTTGCATGGTTTTTAGATTTATGTAATTAAATTGTTGCAAACATAAATGTCCTTGTGGCCTTGCATAAATCCTAAGAAACTTTTAGTCTAATATGATCAGTAACATGCATATTTAACTAAGTAAAATATCCGAAAAGACTTAATTTGGTTTCTAAACCCATAAGAGATCGAGTTGCCAAGGAAGTAATTCTAAACATGTTATCCGAAAAGACTTAATTTGATTAATATAATTATCCTAACCCATTTAATGTTGATTGTTTTTGTTACTAAAGCCTTCATTCATACACTTAGGTAAATTTCATTTAGATTAGAAATTGCATTAGGGATCACTCCTGTATTTAATTAATCTAATCATCACTATCCAAATTTATTGAGTTTTTTACATCAAATTGTTAATTATAATTTTGCAATTAATTGTTTAAGCTTATACAGTCTCTGTAGAGCCGATAACTCATTTTTACTTACTTATTACTTGAACAACTATGTAGACTTGCGTAAACACGTTACAATTTGTTACAATAGACTTGTGTTGGATTGGTTTGTATGCTTAAATATGTTGAATTCTTACTATCTGAAGCAGAGGTATCGATGTTTGAGTTTTAAAAATGATACCTCTATGATTTTCAAATGCATAGGAAGTCAGAATCATAATTTAATATTGATATCATTTCACGAATATCGATACTCGGGGTAGAATTACCGATACTTATTGAAAGTTACCGATAATTTCTTGTGTTATATTTTTAGGTGAGAAGCAGAATGTTGTTTTAGTATCGAATTTTCAATTGGTATCAATACCATGTAAAGAAAATATTGATACCGATGTTACAATATCGATACCTACGTAGTCAGTTTTAAAATTTTGCTAAGTGGACTTCATGTATGTACAACTGTTATTATATGATCAATTAAAGCTTGTGTAGTAAGTCTTAATGATAATAGGGGGTATATTTGACTTAAAACTCGTGTAAATGCTAAACTGGAAGACATTTCTTTAAGAATGAGCTCACTTGTACTATATGTGATGTGAGACGGTGGTGTGGCATCCTGATATTTAGGCTCGACGACGGGGCCGAGTGTAGGGTGTTACACGAGTAGTCTTCTCTACTATCCTCAAGCTCACATCTACCGAGTGTGGGCTCGCTTCGAATCAGAAAATTTTCCACAAATTTACCATTGGGATAATTTTACAATTTCTCTAAACTTAGGGGTCAAGTTGTAAATAATAAAAATATCTTTAGAAATTTTTTGAAATAATTTTTTCAGAGAATTTTCTCCCTAGAACTTTCTATTGCATTCAAGTCTGTGTGAAAACTAATGACTTATCACTCTCTTTATATAGTGAGAATTTAGAGAGTTCAACTATAATTAAACTTAATCAGTTTAATATTAAATTAATATAATACTTATCAAGATAAATATTAGATTAAATATAATATTAAATCTATTAAATTAATATAATATTTATCTACAAGATAATTATTAAATTAAATTAAATATTAAGATAATTGCTTTAATATTAAATTAATAAAATACTATTAAGATCATTATTAAATTAATATTAATATTAAATATATTAAAATAATATCATTTTTGGAATAGTTATGTAACACCCCTAACCTGCCTCCGTTGCCGGATTAAGGTTACGGAGCATTACCGAACAATCAGAACAACATTTAACATTATAAAATTTAATAAATTAATCTCAATCAAAACCTATCAAACATATGCATTTGGTCCCTAAATCGAGCCTTTGAGACCCTAAAAATAGCTTAGAAACAATTTGGGACTAATTTGAAACAAAACAGAAGATTTACAAAAAAAGTTGTAAGATTTTGAAAACAAGGGTCACAAGGCCGTGTGATTGTAACAGCTTGATTTAGGGCTTAGTCGGAATAGTCGTTTCAGGACCACAAATTTGACTAGGAAAAATATTATTATTATATTTTTATGGTTTATGATTTCATGGAAAGTTTTTATAAAAATTTCGTTCGAAAATTTTGACGTTTAAGCACTTAATTTAGTCAAAAGGACTAAATTGTAAAAAGTGCAAAAGTTGAGTTTTATATGTTAAAGGTATTTAATTGTTATGGAATCACAAATTAGGGGTCCTTATGTGGTAATTACACCATTAGTTAATGATGGACAAAAATGGGCATGAAATAAGTGAAATAGGATTTTTTTAAGAAATGGCATTTTAGTCATTTGGTAAATAAATAGAATTAAATGGGAAAAAGATGGAAAAATATGCCCATTTTCTCCATAGTTGCTGCCGAATTTTAGAAGACATCATAGCTAGGGTTCTTTTCTTTTTCAAGCTCATAATCAAGAAAGACCAGAAGTCAACCTTAATCGAGGAAAAGAGAAGATTGGGGATTAAATTGCAAAATCTCTACATTTTATATCGAGGTAAGTTGTATGTAATTAATACATTGTTATAATTATTTTTGTTATATTTCGTGACAATATATGTGAAAGGGTTGAATCTGAAATAGTTATATAAAAGTTAGAAATTTGAAATTGATAGTTGATTTGTTTAAAATCAGCTTGGTTTATGGATATACCAACTGCAAGTAATGGTTGAAGTGATTCAAATCGAATTATTAAATTGGTTATGGATTTGAGTGGAAATATTGATATTATGATGTGTTATGGAGAAATTGTAAATTATTGGGAAGTAAGAATCTTTGGGGAACGTCGGAATGGTAAAGATTTGAATAAAGTATCGATGAACATGTTTGTAGTACTATGTGAAGGCTACTACGTGTATCGATAAATAATGGTCACATGTGTAGTACTAAGTGAAGGCTACTATGTGTACCGAAAAGCTTTGGTCACGTGTGTAGTACTATGTGAAGGCTACTACGTAGACTGTAAAACTTGATCACGTGTGTAGTACTATGTGAAGGCTACTACATGTATCGAATGATAATAGTAACATGGGTGGTACGATGTGAAAACCCCCAAATATTTGTTGTTATACCGACATGTTCAACGAGATATGGGTATGTGATTGAAATGTGATAAGTTGCGAAAGAGTGACTGAAGTGATGAAGTCTTGTATTGTGTTATAAAATAAATGCTTATAGTGCTATGTGAATGAGAGATGTTGGAATAGAATAGATTTGGACAGTGACAGTGATGTTAGTTTGAAAAATCACCAAACATTATAAGAATTGAGTTAGTGGTTGAATAAGACATGGAATTAAATCTTAATGAGTCTACTTTTACATAAAAGAGAAAGAATGGCCAAAGGAGTTATATATTCTGAGATATTGGAATTTTAGTGAGACAAGGTCTGAATGATTTCGAAATCCTCTGTTCTGACTTTGGAAAATCACTAAAAGTTTTACAAAAATAATTATGTTTTTTAATTTACATTCTTAAATTTTTTATTGAGTCTATTTCCAAAATAAATAAGTGGGAACATCATTTGAATTATGTACTAAGAGATAACTGACTTTTAGTGAAGAAAGGTCAGAAATGTCAAGCAGTGAACCAGGGGAACATTTAGAGAATAAACTGTACTAATTGACTAAACCAAAAATTCTAAAAATTTTATGGTAAGAAGGTATATGAGTCTAGATTCAGGGAAAATTTACGGATCTTAATTTGGAGTTCGGTAGATTCGGATAGAAATAATTTAAGTGACTGTGACGCAGAAAAAAATAATTTGCTGGAAATTGATTAAATAATAGATTTATGTGTGATAAAAATTATATTATCTATGGTATCATGCTAGAAATTTATTTATCAATTACATACATACTTACTAAGCTATATTCTTACTCCTCTTTATTTTCTCTTATTTTATAGTGACATTAATCAGCTCGGAAATTGGACGAAGTCAGCACATCATCCACACTATCATCATCATCTTTTGGGTATTTTGCAACAAATACTTTTGAAATATGGCATATATAGATGACTTAATGTAATGTGGTATATATATATATATAATATTGTTTGGTTTAAAATGTTGGTGTATATTAATTGATAAATTGTTTTCTTAAAACTACTAACAAAGTATTTAGAATGCTGTGGATGGATAAATTGTGTCTGAACATATTACTGTATTTGGTTGAAATATTAAAGTTGTTTGAAATTGTGTTTCGAAAATTTGTAGGGGGGATTGAATGTTTATGAAAAAGAATTATGTCAAAATTTTTGTAAAAAAAAAATTTCAGATCGTTTGATAATACTTCTTACCTTGTTTCGGTGATGAATATGGGTAAGAGATGTTACAGTGACATAGCCCAGGTCATGCAACAACCAAACAAAGGACACATGACCGTGTCTCAGCCCGTGTCTCCATCGATATAACTCACTGAGTAGGGTCACATGGCCGTGTCACAGGCCGTGTGCCAGACAAAGTAACTTTCTGACTTGCGACACACGGCCATGTCGCAGGCCGTGTGCTAGGCCATGTAACTCACTGACTTAAAACATTAAGAATTTACAAATGATACACGACTATGTCGCCAGGCTGTGTGTGTCACACGGTCGTGTGGCAACCTGTGTCCCAGGCCATGTGATCCATAAATTAACCTTAAATTCAAGTCATTTCAGGTCCAAACCATACCTAACCAACCATTCCATTTATGCACACATTCAAGAGACTTAAACATCATTCAAACACATTTAAACATACCATTTCAAACATCCTATTTCATCTAACCAATATTTCATTCAAAGGCACCACATTTATACCAAAACATCATTAACCAAAACAAGTCAATATTTCCATATTCCAAGCACAAAAACCTAGTTCCTTTACTACCCAATAACATCACATATAACCATTTGCATATCATCACAAACATACCAACAAAGATCATGTATTTCAAGTACCTAAAAGTGGTCAAAATGACCTAACTTGACAAGGCATTAAAAGTCCATCAAACCAAACATAAACTTCAAAAGCATATACATACCAAATCAACCATTAAGACATTCATGAACTACCACTACAAAAGGTCCTATACATGACATTTATAACATTGGCCAAAATACTCAAAAACTATCGAAATGGTTGCTAGATAGTTTAATTGATCCCCAACAAGCTTCCAACCAATCGAGCTTCCAATAATCTATAAAAACAAAGGAAAGTAACTATGTAAGCAACTAATGCTTAGTAAGCTCGTATAAACTCAAACATAACTTACCATATCTTTAGTACAAACTATAAAATAAGCATAATATCATTACCTAGACCATAAGCTTAGTAAAAGCCTATACAAGCACCATCAAACTCACAAGTTAGTAGGCTCATCCATGATACATATGAATTCAACCATAATATAAATATAGTTTCATATGCACATCATTTATTACATTATCCTTTTCATAGATCATGATTCAATATCTCACTGTGTACTTACCACGCCATTCCTTTACTTACTCTTTGAACCATCTAGAATTGCATCAGATACTTGAGAATGCTCACACATAGTGTGTCTTTCCATATAATCGTAACCTTTCCTTTTCAATAATGCTCACACGAGCTGTGAAATGGGTCTGCTCACACGAGTTGTGGGTCAGAATGATAACTACACGATGCTGCTCACACAAGCTATGGAGAATCCGCAACAAATGCAGGACCTCAACCATCGATAGGACATTTAAGACCAGCACCCGAAACATGAAATCCCTAATGGCATGTCATTCGTATCCTAAGAATTCCTAAGGTTCAAACGCAATTAGTTATCCGTCAATTATTCATACATCGATACGTATACAATTTCAAGTCTGTTTATATTAACACAACATAGCAAATACTCAATTTAGCTAACATTAATACGATCATAATTCATACGAACTTACCTCGATAACTATGGTCGTAGATGTAGAGTTACAAACTAATCCGAAGTTTTAGGCTTTCCTCGATTTAAATTTAGTTTTTTTTTATCTTAATCTAAATAGGTAATTTCATTCAATTAAGTACTTCAAATATTCATTTCAATCCATAACTCATATTTACATAAAATTACAAAATTACCTCTAATACTTTAACTTTTCACAATTTAGTCCTTAAGTTCATAACTTGAAATTTAACCATTTTAATCCTCCATACAAGATATCCAGATTTCTTAGGGACTCATATCAACCCAATTAAATCATCATTTCATAATTTTACCATTTTCACAACTAAATCCCTAAATATGATTTCATCAAAAATCACTCAACAAAACATGTTTGTTTAACAACTAAAGTTAATAATCTATCAACTAACATCAAAATATATTCAAAATCAACCATGTTAAGTCCCTCCACCTTTAATAGTTTTGCAAATTAACCCCCGGGTTAGCTAGACTAAGCTAAAATGAGCTCAAAAATATAAAAATCATTAAAACGAACAAAAATTACATACCATGCATGTGAAATAAGCCTTCGTCGAACTCTCCTCCTTCTCTAATGGTTATTTTAGGTTTTGAAACAAGATGAAGAAGATGACATATTCTTTTATCTTTTATTTACTTAACTTTTTTTTCTTTTAATTACCAAACTACTACTTGAACCTTAATATTCCATTTAAACTACCATAATACATTTCCATAAACATCTACTAATTTTAAATATGGTATATTTACCACTCAAGTCCATTGATTTATCTTTCCATAGCCATTTAACCCTTTTAACTAATAAAATTCAAATTTTACACCTTTTACGATTTAGTCTTTTTTACTTAATTAACCAATTAAACTTCAAAATTTCTTAATGAAACTTTAATATGACCTTAAGATAATCCTGTAGACATTAAATAAATTTTAAAATAATAACTCACTCATCGAAATTGTGGTCCCGAAACCACTATTTTCGACACCACTGAAAATGAGCTATTACAAGTTAATTTGAAATCAAATTATCTGATAAAGTCTCAGTAGAAGTGTGATTCCTCTATTACTCAACTACCGAAGGACCACCCGCCGCCTACTGAAATTCCATCATCGTCACTGTCGACACTGTCGTGTCCAGTGGTGCCATCGTAGTGGGACACCCTCACAACACCCAGAGCAAGTTCGACCATTGTCAGTTCGGTTCGGGCCAGTGACGGCCCGACCGATCCAATCCTGCCACCAGTTGGATCGTAAGCCCGATTTCACATACCAGACCCGGTTCAACCAGTTTTTGGTCTCAATCTCGATTTTGGGTTCTCGGGCCCAATTTTTTATCTAAGGTCTAATTTTCAAGTTCAATTACCTATTGGGTCAATTGTTTGACTTGAAAATTAATTTTCAAAAATATCATATTTATTTTAATTAATTTGATTAATTTAATTTTTCTTGATCAACATATTTATTGTTGTTGCTTATTTACTTTGTTGTTAGTTGTTTTTCTTTCAACTCTTTCCAAGTAAAAATCCAACCTTTCATCTTTTGCTTTAAGTTTTATGTCAATGGCTTTCATATGTTCTTCTTTATTTTTTTTTAGTTTAGAAATGGTAACGAGTGGCTAAATATTTAAAGGTTAGTTGATACAAATGTTGGGTAATTGATTTTTGGGTTCAAGGACTACATTGAAAAATTAGACTAAATCGAATAGACCTAAAAACTTAGGATTGATGCCCTAAGGGAAAATCAAGATAAGTGAGACCAAGGGGAGATCTTATTGGGCACCAATTTGCTAAGTCTCAGGTTAGTCGGTGAAGTCGAGAGATAAACTGGACTAATTTATCGAAATTGATAAATTTGAGTTTGAAAGGTAAAATGGAACCAATTTAGGAGTAATAGAAATTTAGATCCCTAATTTGGAAGTCAACCAAACACTCTCTCTTATCGTATTTGTTCGTAATTGATAATTGTGTAGTTTATTTTCTTTACAAATTAGTCTTTTTAAATTTTAAATAATTGATTAGTATTATCACACTCTTGAATGACATGTCGTACTATAGTATCTAGCATGTGACACCCCAAACCCAATCGAGACAGACCGACTCGAATTCGAAGCGTTACATTAGTCACCGAAGTGACTCTCCAACTAATGACCACTCGATGCACCCCCCAACCTTATAACACCTCATTTATGACTAATTAACTATCATTTATTAATGCGGAAGCAATTTGTGAACCATTTTTAAACTTTTTCTAAGTATTTAAACTTAAGGGTATGTTGATCACTTTACCACCTAAGGTTAAACTATCTCAATTTTGTTTCTAAATAGTTATCGACCTTCTTTTAGTCAAATTATGCAAGCCCAAAAAATTTCAGCTTAATTCGAGTTCATTTACTATGGCTAATTCAAGTTTTATTATTAAGGACTAAATCATAACTATTACAAAATTTTAGTACATTTTCAAAATTAAAAATTAAGAGTGTTTCTATGAAATGTTAGCAGTTACAAGTCTAATCCTAAAATATTACCAAGTTTCCCTATCATTAAAGGCTTCAATTAATCTAGTCAAGTTTTAGGACTGAATTATAAATTAAGTAAATTAGAATACTAGATTACAAAAACCAAAAATCAAACCCCCCAAAAACCCACACACCTATGTGCAAACCACTACACCTATTTTGTCAAAAATTTGTTTTGATTTCCCGATTTTACATATTTTACTAACCTTTTAAACTTGAAATAACTATAATTAATTATTATAAACATTCACACATCTCCAATTTAATTTGTTTACAACAAATATTAACAATTAACCAAAATTTAACACCCAATTACACGCTTAGAAAACACCAATTAATTCACACAAGCTACATACCTTAGTTGCAAGCAATCCACTCCATGGTAAGCTTCAATTAAACATTGTTAGTATAAAATACATGCTTCATACACAATGTTATCAACCACCGTATGAACACTCATTAACATACCATAAATCAAACATCAATTAGACATAAAATCATGTATTAAAGAAATTATAAAATCACCAAAATTAAAATCCAAAATTTAATGTCCAATGTCCATTACAGGTAAAATAACACTATTCCCAAAAGCATCACAATGCCCCTATATAGTCTCTAAAGTAAATTTCTTAAGCCATTACCGAGCCTTATTCTTGGATAGCCCTTGCTCTCCCTTCTCGACTCCTTATGCCCGAAAATTTTCTGCACAATATGTGAGGGTGTGAACTTAAAAAGCTCAGTGAATGATAGTAAAAAGCATCAAGTAATTTGCACCCAATCATGCATAAACCAAAGCAATTAAGCATTAAATATTCAGTCACAACATGTTAACATTTCACCATAACATCACATGTTATTTCAAGAATTAAGAATCAATTTTTCCATGTCATGTAAAATCATCTTTTAACACATAAACATTCAATTATATTGGCATAATACATCCATGGCAATAAGTAAACGTGTGATCATACATTAGATAAATGAATCTCTGAACTCCCACAAATCAAATACAGTCCTCCGAATTGAGCAGGTCGAAGCCATACACTCCCTTATAGCGCCTCAAACAACCTGATGAGTGGAGACTCAAGCTCAACACTCCCTTATCTACTCCAAACAAATTAGTTCACTAAGAGCCATATGCTCACAATATCAAAAATAATGGTGAGTACTCACAAATCCTATTGCATGCCAACTATATCCAATGGATCCACCATGCAATGTTGCCAATATAATCATACATGCAAGGCATAAAATTTGTTGTTTAATCACTTAATTTAGAATGTTAAAATGCAAGTAAAAGCATGTCGCTAAGCAATTTTAACATCAATAAAATTAAGCATAACAAATATCATTTTCCCAATATTCATATACCAATTAGAACACATTTATTAAATGTTCAATAAATCAGCAATTCATGCTCCAAATATCAATTTATTCCATACAATTTAATCACGCTAAAAGCATAATACACAACTTACCAAACCAATTGCCATTTTGCTTTTTTATAAAATAAAACCTATTTTTGCAAATCCAACCATCCAATATGTAATTAAGTCATTAATAACACCAATTAAACCCTTAATTTAACACATAATTAGGCCAATTTGCCAAATTGTCCTTAATATCACTCACCTCCACACTTAGCTCTTTAAGCAAAAATGTGTTCAAGCAAGCAAGTTTGAGCTTCAATTCTGATTTGCATGTTCCTCCTCTTGATGTGGAGCTTTAATAGAGACAAAGTATGCATCACAAACTAACAATAGCAACAAGAAACATGAAATTTGCTAAAGTATACGAATCTAAATCATTGCTCTAAACTACCTTACCGATGTTGCACAACTAAGTCAAAATATGGAATTCCTCGACTAAACTCCCTTTTCAGCACCTCAAACCACTACTAAGCTTCATTCCTAGTCCAATATCATGTATTCTAAGTGTTAATTTCATTATTTAATCCGTTTCATAATTTTTCAAAAAAATCATCCATGTTGTTAATCAAATTCGAATTTTTCAAAATTGATCTATAAAACGTGTTTGATCTTTTGGTTTAAGATTAAAAACCTCTTATTAGACCTATTTTGAGCTTAGACATCCATTAATATTTGGATTCCAACTCAAAATTAAAGATCCACCATTGTTGATCCTCAAGTTCAAGAAAGAAGAAATTAAAGTTGAAAATCCATTATAATCACTTTAATTAACAAATAATTATTGAAATCAACTTAAAAACAAGTTTAGAGATTAGGATTACCTTCAATTGAACTCAAAACATTGATTTGGAAGTTTGAATCAAAATGCTTGAAGAATTTGGATGACTTTTTGCCCAACTTTGAAAATTATTTCGAGAGATTTTAGAGAGAATTTTGGGAGAGAAAAGGTTTAAATCTATTCTCTGATATTTGGTTTATGAAAACAAGCAAAAAAAAGAAACAAGGAGAGAAAAAGCTCTCAATTCGAGTGAAAATTGAGTGAAAAGTGGGGTAGTTGCAGAGTTTTTAAAACTAAAAACCCTCACTTGATTTTCAAAATTTGGGGAATTTGCCATCAAGCCACTCCCCATTTTCCCTTGTTTTACAATTTGCTCCTTTCCCTCCAAAATTCTGAAAATATGGTTTATTTGCTATAAAGCCTCTTGCACATTTCTCTTGTTTTTCAAATTATTCTCATTTAATTAATATTTTAAATCACCCAATTAAATCCCTATTTTAAATTATTTTTAAATTCTAATTAACCCAAAATATTTATTTTTACCCAAAAATTATTTAAAACCTTAAAAATAAATTTTCTAAAAATATTTTTATTTTCTAAAATATTATTTACCAATTTTTAGATGAAACTAAGCTAACTAATTAAGAATATAAATCGCTAATTAACCAAATTAATTCCCAATTTTCACTTGGAACCTGGTAAACTTATTCGAAACTACTAGACCTATTTTCGGGGCCTTACATAGCAAGTAGTTGGTTAGACTTTTTACTTTCATGTTTGTAGCTAGAATTCACTTAATCGTCGGCTTCTTTGGGTTTGACCCTCAGAGTACTTGTGCATCCCATTGTACAAATTATATTACAATTGACCTGTCACATTTGCAGGTACCGCACGTAATTAATTAAATTTGAGTTGTTTTAGTGTTGATTCTTATTCAATCATGGTACTCGGGCGCTAAAAATTGACAATGCGGTCACTAAGCTCAAATAATTAAATATCCAACACCTATATAAAATCCAACCCAACTAAAAATATAAACCCAATTACTTATAAATAATTAAAAGACCCAATTAAACAAGTCAATCCAAATTACAATTAGAACTCACAATTAAATTAGTTAATCTAAAAAAAACAGACAATCCACCCCAACCCAACTCTCTCTTGATGCAATTGAATATTGATGGAGCTTTTCAAGACAACAAGTAGTGCCATCCATTATACTTTTTTGAAGATGGGGTTATGTAGAAATCTTGGTATTAACTCCATTTTCCATATGGAGTTATGGGCTATACTTGATGGTTTACTGATAGCTTGGGAGTTAGGAATTTAAAAACTTTTGGTGGAACTTGGGGTAGATTTGGATGGACGGTAGAGTGCAGTGTGGTACGTTTAATTTACTTTTTGTTTCACGCTATAGTATTTATTCTTACCGCTATTATTGTTTATAACTAATCGCAGATAAACGCGCTGCTCATCCAAACCCACCATTAATCAATGGGGGAAAATGATGATAGCATTGTGCCTCTAACAAGGAACATTGCAGATCTTACCAAAAGAGAGTGGGGCGTTAATTTCGTGAGGCCAACCGAACTGCAAATTTCATGGCTAAATTAGGATATCAAGCTAGTTTGGGCCTAGTTTGTTTTCCCTTACCACCTTCTATGATTGAATTTCTACTGCAAGAAGATAGGTTAGGTCACAAGCATATTAGAAGAAGTTGATTGTAATCTGGATGCTTAACATCTTCTGTTATTAAAAAAAAGAAGAAATGAAATAGTCAATTAACTTAAATAAATGAGCTTAAAAAATGGAAACCAACAAATACCTAAGATGCAACAAAATTAGTTTTAATATAATTATTAGAAGGATAATCACACCGCAAGTTACTAAATTATGGTAGACTTTTTTTTGTTATTCAATTAGTAAAAATTTTAAATTGATCATTCAATTAATTAGATTTGTCTCTTTTTTTTTGTATTTTTTGTTAATTGATGTTAGATACTTGACGGAATTTTGGTATTATGACAAAATCATCCTTCAACTTTTACATATTATGTCAATTTAGTTATAATTTTAAAAAAAAATTTAACCTCAATATTTACATATTATCTTAAATTAGTCATAATTCTAAAAAAATATCAAAGAAATATATAAAAATACATAATATTTTTTAAAAATATATAAAAATTTACATTGTATATGTAATTAAATGTATGATTTACTTGCAGGGGCAACAGAAACTGCAATTGTATAAAGTTTGTGTGATTTTCATAGTCTTTCTTCACCTTTGGTTATAAGATGAAGAGGGAGGATATTTTTAAATCATGGCTTCGGCTAAGAGAATTTTTGTAGCCTTCTTCATGATGTTAATTAGCATGGAATTCTTTTTGTCATTTAAGTTGAAGAAAAGAAAATACACCACCATTTTATATATATATATATATATTTCTTTGAATTTTTAAGAATTAGGGTAAAAGCTATTTTTTAAAATTATGACTAAATTAACACAATATGTAAAATTGAGGGCTAAGTTTATTATTATACTAAATTTTGAACTATTACCTCACCTTTTTGTCAAGCATCTAAAACCAGTTAAAATAAATAAACCTAATTAATTGAGTGGTAAATTTAAAACTTTTAATAGTTGAGTAACCAAAAAATAAATTCAACTATAATTGAGTGACTTGCAATATAATTTACTCTTATTATAAAATTATTTTTAAAAAAATAACCATACAACACTTAACATGAACAAGTGCTCAAAAGTTAAATTCCATCAACAAATTTTTATGGAAATTTAAAACCAAATTTTTGTATTTCCAGTAAAAATGAATTAGGATTTGTGCAAATACAAACACAATTTTTTCATAAGAGATAAATTTTAGATTTTAAAATAAATTTTAAAACCAAGTATTTATAATAAAAAATTAAGGGAATTTTTTTCTCTAAGTTTTTATATCAATGAGTGTATCATTTTTGTCTTGGTACTAGCACGTATTAATGTGTTTCAATACAATGTTTGAGATACCAATCGGTACAAATTGATATGCCTTGGTACAAGCTGGTATTGATCAAAATGAGTCAAAACATACTAGAATGACTCAAACGGAATGAAATCTTAAACATAATAGAACCTAATTTACTTGGTACTGGTTGAAGATCATAACAGTATATACGATCGATATGATCGGTACTATTACGGTACCGAATATCATATTTCAAAAACACAAAGCTTCTTACCGTTCATTTCATTTGCTTCACCCAATGCCACCCCTCCGTTGCATCTATCGCCACCTCTGCACTTATCAAACACCTCTCTCAAGGTGATCAAACTACCTTGAATTAGTATTAGTTACCAAAGAAATTAGATATACAGTGACTTTGAAGAAATTTTAACTAAAAATGATTTTATGTCTTGAAATAACTACGTAAGTGTACGATTGTTGAAATCGTAAAAAATAAAATCTATTTGAAAAATAATAATTAGTAGAAGTGATAGGTAGGATGGAATTCATAAAAAAAAACTGATAATAATTTTGTTTCTTTAATAAACAAGTAAAATAAATTTTAAAAAAAATTTAAAAAACTAAAATTAAAATTAAAATAAAATAAGAAAATCAATATGATAAACTTTAGCTAGAGATAAAGTTTCGATCCGTTTGATTTAAGGTTCTAATCATTTATGCAAAAACAATTTTTAATATTTTTTAATAAATTAGTTATAGTTTCCGACGATCGCCTAATAACTTAATCTCTTCCTATCTTCTCGATGATCAGGACAATTTTCGTTAATTACTTTTCATATTGACAAATAACCCTATAACAGTCGCTTAGGAGTTTAATCTATCAATAGCATTAAGAAAGAAAGTGACCCAATTTTAACCAATAAACACACAATCATGATTTGTTTAAGTTAGATCACATGCCCACACTACATAAATAATCATGCACGGGGTCAAAACTAGGGGGGCCCTCCCCTAAAATGGAAAATTTTCTATTTAGACCCTTTAAGTTTTCTAATAAATGTAAAATTACACTTTGGCCCCCTAAAAATGATAAAATTTTGATTTAATCCTTTAAAACTATAAAGATGCTATTAAAATGGTGAAATTGCATTTTTATTATCATAAAACTTATAATTTAATTTCGGCTCCTCTAAAAAAAATTCCTAATTTCACCCTTGATCATGCATTCGTCACAAATATTAAAAATCAGTCAATCAACTAGTTATCTAATTGACAAAGCAATCATTTTAAGCTATGAAATATCGGCCTAATATTTAACAAATCTGAACAATTTCGATTAATCTAGAAAACATGCAAATACTAAAGAGTAAAGAAAAGATTAGGAATCATTAGATCTCACAAACTTTAGAGATTCAAAATTTGGTTAACCTTCGACTAGAAAAGAAAGGTTAGAAACCCATAAAGAAATAGTAATGTTTATTTATAGAGCAAAAAATATATAACAGAGAAAACACAAAAGTTCCATTGAATACATAAAGTAGAAATATTTTAGGCTTTTTTAATGATTTTCGCGTTAAACTTTCAAGTCATTTTTTAGTGCCTTTCTAACGTTATTGGGCTTGAGTCTTGAGATAGCTTTAGCTAAATCTTTTAATTATCTTTGAATATGTATATTATGGGGTCCAAAATGAGGCCTGTAACTCAAGTTGTAGCCAAAATACTAATACTATTCTATGTTAAAAGTCCAAACCACAAAACCATGCCCAAAATAAAATTTAAGCTACTTTTTTTTCGGGTCTCTAAACTAATAATAAATCAAATATAGATAATATAATTAGTAACATAATTAAAAATAAAAAATATCATAAATAATTTAGAAATTACGCATGTTACTAATTTTTTAAACTAAAAATAATTGTCTTGAAATAATAAGATAAAACTATTATCTAGTGACTTTATAAACTTTTCTATAACTCAAATAATTTTATAATAAAAAATGAATTAGCGTTAAATTCAAAGCTGAAAAAATGTTTTTGAAGTGATTGAGCAAAATAATATATGTGTATAATATTTGTAAAAAATGTTTTTGAAGATTAAAAATAGTTAGAAATTCAAATCTAAAGTTGAATTGTTGAAATACTAAATTTCAATTCATTTAAAATCTTGAATTTTAAGTATTTTAAATTTTAAATAAATATATTTGAAAATATAAATCTAAATTTATGTTCCCAAATCCTGCAATAGGGAATTGGAAAGAAAAATAAGAATTTCTTTGAAAAAAAAAAGAAATTAAGAAAAATAAATAAATAAAATGCAGCAAAAAAAAAAGAGCGGGGATCCCATTGACACGCGTCAAACGACGTGTTTTCATAGACAGTTAGACACTTTGTCATTGTACGTGTCAAACTAAAAAAAGTCAAAACCAAAACAGCAGTTAAACCCGTCCAAGGATCCTGGAGCCTTGAACCCGTTAACCCGAATTCAAAGTCTCTGTCTTTCTTTCTTAAAAGTCCTGTATAAAACCGAATCTGAAGCGCCAAATACAAGGCCGCTAATTCTCTGTCCCATATCGAAACACCCACCTCGTATTTCCCGTCCGCCGCCCTTTCTTCTTCTTCTTCTTCTTCTTCTTCTTCTTCTTCTTTGCAAGTGATTTTGAGTGAACTGATTTTAATTTTTGGGTGTTTTAATTGTTTTGAAGAGATTCCCTCAAAGATGAGACTGTTGAAAGTCGCCACCTGTAATTTGAACCAATGGGCGATGGATTTTGATTGCAATTTGAAGCACATTAAGGATTCCATAACAAGGGCAAAAGAAGTTGGTGCTGTCATCAGGCTCGGACCCGAGCTTGAAATCACTGGCTATGGCTGTGAAGATCATTTCTTGGAACTCGATACAGTCAATCACGCGTAAGTTCCCTTTTTTTTATTCCCCTCTCCCCCCCCCCAAAAAAAAAAAGAGAGAGAGAGCGATTCTTGGAGCTTTGCTTTGCTTTGTGAGGTTATTAAAATTTGGGTTATCAGTCGTTTGTTGGTTATTAGAATTGAATTGTAGTGATTACTGGTTATTTCTTTATGGAATGCAGCGTATGGTTTTTGCTTCTTTTTTTTTTTTTGCTAAATTTACAGTATAAACTGAAACATTTGGTATTTTTATTTAGGAAAGTGCCTCTTTTTTTTTCTTTTTTTTTCTGGATAATGCTTGGTTGTTTGAATGACACAACTAGTATTTTGCTTCTCTGAAATGACAGTTGGGATTATTTGTTTGCAGGTGGGAGTGTTTGAAAGAAATACTTCTTGGTGATTGGACGGACGGCATATTGTGCAGCATAGGAATGCCTATCATTAGAGGATCAGAGCGTTATAATTGTCAAGTTTTGTGTTTTAACCGGAAAATTGTCATGATAAGACCAAAGATGTGGCTTGCAAATGATGGCAATTACAGGGAGCTTCGCTGGTTTACCACATGGAAGCAAAAGGACCAGCTTGTAGAATTTCAGCTCCCACCTGAAATTTCTGAGGCCTTATCACAGACCTCAGTGCCTTTTGGTTACGGATACATTCAGTTTTTAGACACGTAAGCTTAACACTGCTGGTCCTGCTATTATCAGTTCCCATTAAGTTTTATGCCTTAGCTCATAATGATTTCATAACCGGATATCGATCATCATAAGATCATGTCTTCTCTATGTAATGATGCAAATGTAACTTAACATGCAAATAGGTTACATCGCTCGTCATATGAAAGTTTGTCATGGGTTCTTGATGAAACACTAATATTTGAACCTATTTGATCCCTTGTTAGAGCTGTTGCGGCAGAAATTTGTGAAGAGCTTTTTACTCCTAATCCTCCCCATACCGAGCTTGCATTAAATGGGGTTGAAGTTTTCCTGAATGCCAGTGGGAGTCACCATCAATTGAGAAAGCTAGACCTTCGACTTCGTGCTTTTATAGGTGCTACTCATACTCGTGGAGGGGTTTACATGTACAGTAACCACCAGGGCTGTGATGGTGCACGGCTGTATTATGGTAAATAACATGCTTTATTTCCCACTTTATTTCATGGTAACTTTACTCTAGGTTCCAGCATAAATTTAACTAGCGATATGATTTAAGTAGTAATCTTGCTTTGGTTCTTCTGCACCAGTAGAAAATGTGTTGTCTTTCGTGCAAAAATATTGTTTGGTTTATTGAGCACTAATTTATTTATTTCAGATGGGTGTTCCTGTGTTGTTGTGAACGGAGAGGTTGTTGCTCAAGGCTCACAGTTCTCCTTGAAGGATGTTGAGGTTGTGGTTGCTCAAGTAGATTTAGATGCGGTATGTTATAACTTTGCACTCCAATATATTTTTGTTGGGTATTAAAAAAGTATTCTTACTTGAAGCTTGAATGCTATGAATGTATTACCTTTTGTTAAGGTTTTTTTGCATAAAAGAGAAGGGAAAAATGATGATCTCCTATAATGAGAATCTCTGCCACAAGAAGTCCAATAAATAAATAATATGAAGGCGATTATTGAAGACAAACTACTATTAATGCCTAATGGTCACAACAAGAAGATTCTATTTATACAAGTTGGTGGCAAGTTAGGGTTTGCCGCATTTTCCAATTCTTATGCATATGAAAAATTATACTGAAATTTTTGCATTTCTTTGTTAACTACAGGTTGCTAGTTTAAGAGGATCCATAAGTAGTTTTCAAGAACAAGCAAGTTGCAAAACCAAAGTCTCATCTGTAGCTGTACCTTACAATATTTGCAAACCTTTTAACCTGAAAATGTTACTTTCTAGTCCACAGAAGGTTCGTTCTTGCTCAGAAAACATTATTTTGAAAATAAAAAGCTTCTCTGTATTAGTGATTGTTTATTACCTAATTGCATTATGTTATGAATTGAAGATCATGTACCATTCTCCTGAGGAAGAAATAGCATTTGGTCCTGGCTGTTGGCTATGGGACTATTTAAGAAGAAGTGGAGCTTCTGGTTTTTTGCTTCCTCTTTCTGGTGGCGCAGACAGTTCCTCTGTAGCTGCTATAGTTGGATGCATGTGCCAACTTGTTGTCAAAGGTTAATTTATGATTTCATTGTATCCTGCTGCCAAGTAGCACTGCTTCTTTTCTGCTTTTTTATTGGAGTTTTGAACTTCAATTCGTCAAGAATCTTTTCCTGTCACTGAAACCCTTACTGACGAGTCTTCTGCATCATATTTTCTGTTAATAATTAATTTTGCGCATACATACTGTGTTTCAGAAATTGCAAACAGAGATGAACAAGTTAAAGCTGATGCAATACGGATCGGGAATTACGCTGATGGAAAGTTTCCAACTGACAGCAAGGAATTTGCTAAACGTATATTCTATACGGTCTACATGGGTTCTGAAAACAGGTCAGGTCACAGCATACATCCATTGCTCTTCTTTCTTCAAGCTGGTTGTGAGTCTTGACTTTCTTGAGCTGACTACTGAGAATACATATGGTACTAAGTATTAACACTACAGAGGGAGAACAGCATTACACTGTACAATAAAATTTCTTAATCCAGTATGAATCATTGCTATTAACTTCTATAGTTCTAGTAAGTCCCCTTTATGGTTGCTCTTGAAGAATTTTTTGCGCCGCTATCCCAATGTTCTTTCTTTAGATCAATTTATTGATTTTACTAGAAAGTTAAGGAGAACCCTTCCATCTACATGTTTGCTGTCAAGAAAAGTGTCTTAAAAAGGTTTCTCAAATTCTTTAGAGAATTGGATATATATTAGTTGGTAGTAAATATCACCTAAAGACCATTCTTTTTGGTTCAGGTTGATCTTTCTGTTTGAGGAAAATATTTTCTGTTTCAGATTGATTGTAGCTGTACATTCTAGAAATCTTACATTATAATTTTAAGAACGTCCTTTTGTTGCAGTTCCGAAGCCACAAAAACACGGGCTAAGGTATTAGCAGATGAGATTGGTTCATGGCATCTTGATGTTTGCATAGATGGTGTTGTTTCATCTCTGCTATCCTTGTTTCAGACTGTTACTGGAAAAAGACCACGTTATAAGGTTAGCTTTGCGATGACAAGTTATTTTCTAATTTCCTCCGGAGGGTCAACAGTCCCAGCAGATACCATAGCAGTTCAATGGCATCTTAGGGCAAAATGCTAATATATGCTGTCCATGAGTACCAAAATTAACGATAAGAGTATAAAGATTATTGCCATCATCAGCTCTTGGAAATGTCTTTTATTTCTCTTCTTGAAATATATTGTCAGAGAAAACTATTTAGTCAATCATTTTATATAGATGTGTGACTGAAATGATCATTTTCTGTTTTGCAGGTTGATGGGGGATCCAATGTTGAGAACTTGGGATTACAGAACATTCAAGCTCGAATTAGAATGGTGCTAGCTTTTATGTTAGCATCATTATTGCCCTGGGTTCACAACAAAAAAGGGTTTTATCTTGTTTTAGGTAGCTCCAATGTAGATGAAGCCTTACGGGGTTACCTTACTAAGGTCTATACTTTACCTCTTTCTTTTCTTTCTCCTCATAATTAGGTATATATAATTAATGTTTTATTCATATGATTCTATCCGACAGTTAGCTCAGCTAACAACTCTCTGCACTTGCAGGATATGCAACAACAAAAAAAAATCTGACTGGAATTTATTTTTAATATCTTTTACAGTACGACTGCAGTGCAGCAGATATAAACCCAATTGGTAGTATTAGCAAACAGGACCTTCGGACATTTTTGTGGTGGGCTGCCAATCATCTTGGTTACTCATCCTTGGCAGAAATCGAAGCTGCTCCACCCACCGCTGAACTGGAGCCCATTCGTTCCAACTACAGCCAGGTATTGTTCCCCTGGGCTTTCATAATTTTATTAAATTTCTTAAAAGCTTTTCTTTTCCGTTCGGTTTTTTATCATAAAATTTAATTAAAATACGGGCAATTTAATTCTACATTCTGCATGAAACAGCTGGATGAAGTGGACATGGGAATGACATATGAGGAGCTATCAGTCTATGGGAGGCTGCGGAAAATTTTCCGGTGTGGTCCAGTATCAATGTTCAAGGTTTGATCATTGAACTCCTAACGCTTATTTACTAGACTCTATCTACTAGATAGCATTCATTCAATGTTCTCTGGTCTGTAGATATCTTGATGGCCATGTATAATCCCTATGGGAGGGGACGTTTTCTCTTCAGATCTTATATTTGTGGACTCAACTTCCACTTGAATACTTTTATATCTCTAGAATATTATTTCAAATAATTGTGTTTACTTGAAAATGGCTAAATACCATAGTCCATGTATTTTCCGTGAGCTTGAAATTTCTAATTCCAGCTTGTGGAGTTAACTGCATGAAGAAAATCTAAAATCCGAGTGTTGGCATGGTTCGAAGAAACTACAAGTTGAAACATTCATAAATCAGTTGCTTTGTTGCAGATACTCAGTTTTTCGGGTACTGTCTTATTTGTTGCAGAACCTTTGCTATAAATGGGGTGCAACATTAACTCCATCAGAGGTGGCTGATAAAGTAAAACATTTCTTCAAATACTATTCCATCAACCGACACAAAATGACTGTATTGACACCTTCATATCATGCCGAGGTATGTAAACATTAAAAGGCGTCAATAATCTATGGTCCCGATTAAAAGCCTGGTAATCTTGGTGCATTCCGTGTTGCAGAGTTATTCGCCAGAGGATAATAGGTTCGATCTGCGTCAGTTCCTTTACAATGCAAGATGGCCATATCAGTTTCGGAAGATGGATGAACTGGTGCAAGAGATGAATGGTGACAGAGTTGCTTTTAAGGAAACAGGTGAGGATGGTGGTACAGCAGCAGGTGGTGGTGGGATGGGAGTTGTAGCAGCTGCCTCAGGCAACCCCAAAGCTGGATTTTAATCAAAACTATCGGGGAGTTGAGTAGGAATAACGATTGCTTCCAACTTTTATTTATGGTGTAGTAGCACAAATTTGTTTTCAGTTGTCCAGTTATTGGCGCAGTGAGCCCACCCCCAGCCCCAATCTGTATATCTTTTTTTTTAACTTAATTTAATAGATGTCGTGTACAATAATAATAAATTACTCGATAGAAAGTGGAAATTGAAGTGTTCAAAACACATAATAAGAAAGTTGATTTTCTTCCTTTGTTTTTAATTTATTACATATTATATTTTAGAGATATTCCTAAATTTTAATTATGGTTTCTTTATCAATAATTAAATGTTAATCTCTCCACATCAATTTTTAAAAAATAATAGTTAATCGTTGTTAATTTTCTCTATTTTTATTAAATTAAACTTTAATCGCAGAATATTTTTTAATTTTTAAAGTATTTACATAAACTTTTGATCATATGTATAACACCATAATCATTATAATTAATTGGCTAAGTTGCTGCAGTTCATGTATTCTAGCGACGACAAACTTGGATATGTATGAGATTAGCCAATGACACAATCTAATTTCTATCCTTTTATGTGTTTTAGATGTATGAAACCTTGTTACTTTTGTTTTACTTTTATTATATTACTTTTACATTTTTTATTTTTTAAACATTTTAAAAAAATGTTTTTAGTATTTATTATTTAAATTAAATTTTAATTTCTTTTAAGGAGTTGGATTTTTAATTTGTTTAAATGCAACTTTGTTTTCATTGGTTTTAGAATGTTGATTTTTTATTTGATACAAGTTTTTTAGAATACATTTAGATATATTCTAAAGTTTAACCAATTCTATTTTAAACTTAATTATAGTTTCTTTATCAATAATTGTTAAATTTAATTCAATATTACCCTATTTTGGATATTAACTTTAAAATTTAACAGTTACCAAATTAAAGTCATATTAAGTTTAACCATTATTAGTACATGCATAGAAATTAAATCCAACTTTAATATCAATTTTAAAATGTTTTTTTTTTATTTTTAGAATTAAATTTTAACATTCATTTGTTCTTCCATCCTTATTGAATCTTTTAAGATATATTGTATTAGAAGAATTTTTATAATTTTATATATCACTATCCCTTTGAATTAAACTCCCACAAATGTCAAGATTGATTTATATTGTTTCAAAATGTCAATTTAGGATACTTGACATATTTATTTTAATGCAATTAACACTTGCATTTATATTTTTAAATAAAAAATATTAATTAAATTTCTACAAAAATAATTTTAAAAAATTAAATTCTAAGAGTACGGACACTATTTATTTTTAACGGAATTATCAATTGCATTTATGCTTTTAAATAAAAAAAATGAGGTGGCCAAGAAGCGAGGACCTGATAGCTGTTAGCACACATTAAAGCATACCCAACCCGACCTTCTACTCCTCTTGCGAGACAGCACTCGTTGGGCATTAGTGTTTCTTTTTTTAACCACACGAGGGAAACACTAGAAAAAGTCCTCAACAGATGTTCACCCAAACCAAGGCGGGTTTAGGGTTGGAATGTATCGAGGCTACAACGGTCTCTTTCCACCCTTACGTTCTACAGCTTCCCTCCATTGTTTAAAACAAATTTGCATTTTATTTTCCTTCTCCATGTGGGATTCATATTTCCACTACCTTGTTCATGCGGCAAACAACCAATACTTGGTAACTCGTACACTGATATGATTAGAGCTTCTTTTATAGCGGTGAAAGGAATGTTTTCATGGGTCCAGCAATATTGGTGATGGTAATCAGGTCAGAAGTGTAGGATGGAGTATGAGAATGTTAATGAAGGAGATAGAGATGGTGAGGTGGAAAGAAAGAGGGGTTACGGCGACTCAAGCTCAGTTTCTTGAGAAGTCTTTGGGTTGAAAACAAACTTGAATCGGAGAGGAAGTCACAACTAACAAAAGAGCTTGGCCAACAACAGCCCTTGGTATTAAAAATAAGCGTGCTCCATTTAAGAACAAACAACTGGAAAAGGACTACGATTCTTTGAAAGCTAGCTCTGATGAACTCAAGGATGACTGACTGACTGACACAATATCCTTGAGAACCATAATTTGAAAAAGGAGGTAAACCTTTTCAAGCATTTGCTCCTAAATTCACTCCCGTGATGCTTCAGTTTTATGCAGCAGCCAAGCTGATTCTTAATGAAGATGATTAGGCCACCATTTCACCTAATTAAGGTCACAGGAAAACAATCCTTTCTTTCCCCCCTCTAAGGAAGCGCATTTCAATTCATTTAGTAACCCGAATCAAAAGTTTAATTAAAATAAAATAAATATTTTACTATTATTAATTCCTCTTTTGCTTTAGCTTCTCCAATGCAGCGGGGTTGCTCTTCAATCTCAATCAAGGCGATAATGCCTCAACCCCTTTGCGATATCTGGCAGCAAATCCAGAAGAGTAGCAAATGGCAGGCGAAGGAAAACAAACAAATTCCCCAAATATCATTTTCTTATGATAATTTTTAATCAACTTTTCTGATTTTCGGTCCTTCACAAGTTCGCAATTATTCGATGACACAAAATTTTAGAAAGAATGAGTTGTTTAACATAACATAAGCAAAAATATAAAGTAATGCAAACAAAACATCCCTTCAACTGTATCTTCTATCTTCACCAAAAATAAAATAAAATAAAGGGAAAAAAAACAAAAAAAAACAAGCAAAGAAGGGGGGGCAGGGGGGCAATATACCATGAGAAAAATTTACAAAATCCTCGTCTTAACTACCCTACGCTCTCCTCATCCTCACTCTTGCTTGTTCATCACCAACCCTCGATATTGCTAAGAGATTTTTAAAGTTCATCATGCGAATCCTCCTCTTCGGTTGATCCTCCAGCCCCTGGGGCTCCGCCAGATCTTTGGTAAACAGCCGTGATAATGGGGTTGCAGACAGCCTCAACCTCCTTGAGCTTCTCCTCGTAGTCTTCCTTCTCAGCATTCTGGTTGTCATCAAGCCACTCAAGGGCCTCCTTCACGGCTGCTTCAATTTTCTCCTTCTCATCGGATTCAAGCTTGTCAGCGAGCTTATCCTTGTCGCTAATCTGGCTTTTCAAGTTGTAGACGTAAGTCTCAATGCTGTTGCGAGCATCGATTCTTTCCTTCACCTTCTTATCCTCCTCTGCAAATTCTTCTGCCTCGCGAACCATTCTGTCTATCTCCTCCTGGCTCAGACGACCCTTATCATTGGTGATAGTGATCTTCTCTGTTTTATGTGTGCCCTTATCTTCTGCCTTCACGTTTAAAATCCCATTTGCATCAACTTCAAACGTAACTTCAATTTGAGGGGTTCCCCTGTGCAGTTGAGTTGTCACAACATTAAGTCGATACATTCAATATACAAGTGCAGAATTGACAAAGGGAGAGTGCAAACCTTGGAGCTGGAGGAATTCCAGTAAGATCAAAATTCCCAAGCAACCTACAATCCTTTGTGAGACTCCTTTCGCCTTCAAACACCTGACATCAGTCCAAAACAAATCCAAATAAGGTTCAAAGACTTCCAGTTCTTAGCATTGCCAGAAACATCCAATTCTCAAGTATTTTTAATAGTATTTGTAAATACCTGAATGGAGACGGTGGTCTGCTGGTCCTGATAAGTGGTGAAAACTTGAGACTTCTTGGTTGGGATAACAGTGTTTCTGGGAATCAACTTTGTCATGACCCCACCGACAGTTTCAATACCGAGACTAAGTGGAGCCACATCAAGGAGAAGAATGTCTGTGCATAAAACATTATACACAAATATCAGCCATAGTTTATTCCATTATAACACTTTCATGAGCTATAAGCACGGGAGATGAAATGTACCTTTGGTTTCATCACCACCCTCTCCACTCAAGATTCCTCCTTGCACTGCAGCACCATAAGCAACTGCTTCATCTGGGTTAACACCCTTGTTGGGCTCCTTTCCGTCAAAGTAGTCCTTAAGGAGTTGTTGAACCTTTGGAATTCTAGTGCTTCCACCGACAAGAACAATCTCATCAATTTGGCGCTTCTCCAAACCAGCATCTTCCATTGCCTTCTTTACAGGTCCCATTGTCTTTCGGAACAGATCATTGTTCAACTCCTCAAAACGGGCCCTGGTCAGTGGCTCAGAGAAATCAACACCTTCAAAAAGTGATTCAATCTCCACACGGACCTGGTGCTGGCTGCTAAGAGCTCTTTTGGCACGCTCAGCTTCCCTCCTAAGCTTCCCAAGTGCCCTGTTGTCCTTGCTGATATCCTTTCCATGCTTTTTCTTGATCAGTTTAATAAAGTACTCCATAACCCTCTGATCAAAATCCTCACCTGCAAGAAAAATGACCGTAAACAAAGATCCAGTGTTGAAAAAAAATTTATAATCCTATAAGAAAACAATAAAGATGCTTACCTCCCAAATGAGTGTCTCCATTTGTGGAAAGAACCTCAAATACACCATTATCAATAGTCAAGATACTGACATCAAATGTCCCACCACCAAGGTCAAAAACAAGAATGTTTTTCTCTCCACCCTTTTTGTCCAAACCATAGGCAATGGCAGCTGCAGTTGGTTCATTGATTATTCTTGCCACATTAAGCCCAGCAATAACCCCAGCATCCTTGGTGGCCTGCCTCTGGGCATCATTGAAGTAAGCTGCAAATAAAACAGAGATAATTTGAGCATAATCAAGGGTCCAACAGAAGTAACCATTTTGAGCTGAGAACATTGTTTCTTATGGTGCACTCACCAGGAACAGTGACCACTGCATCCTTGATTTTCTTCCCAAGGAAAGCTTCGGCTGTGTCCTTCATCTTACCCAGAATCATAGCACTAATCTCTTCAGGACTGAAAACCTTGGTCTCTCCATCCTTAATCTTTACTTGAATATAAGGTTTTCCATCCTTGTTGACAATCTTGTAGGGAACAAGTTTCATGTCCCTCTGGACCTCCTTATCTTGAAACCTGCAAAGAACAAAGCCCCCGCAGTAAGCATTATTTACCAACCAATCCCTACAATGTAAACCAAGAAACATGGGAGAATGAGATTTACTTTCTTCCAATAAGTCTTTTGACATCAAAGATGGTCCTCTCTGCGTTAACAGCTGCCTGATTCTTAGCAGCTTCACCTATCAGCCTCTCACTGTCTGTGAAACCCACCCATGATGGTGTGATACGGTTTCCTTGGTCATTGGCTATAATTTCCACGTGACCATTCTTGTATACACCAACACAAGAATACGTTGTACCAAGATCAATTCCAATTACGGTCCCCAATTTCGCGGCTTCCTCCTTTGCAATCGAGAGTGCAAAAAGACATCCTGTTTGAAAAGTTTACACGATGCTAACCATTATACAGTCCTTTTCCAATATCACTCTATGGTCATTTTTAAACTCAATCATTATGTTAGCCAAAGTTAAATCATTATGTTAGCCAAAGTTATTTAAAGTCACTATCCATTGAATTAGACATCAAATATCAGATTTGGTAAAGCGGCCACGTGGAAAGATCAAGATAGAACAGAATCCTAACGAAGTTCTAGAATATTTACGCTCATAACATTGCAACTTCCATATTAGAAATGCTTCACCACAAATGGAAAATTAAAATAAAATACGTGAAAACACATGATTTTGTTCGAATCAAACTAATTTCCGAGACATTCATTTCATAATCCAGAAATTTCTAGTTCTGAAATCAAAGGAGCAAAAACAAATGATATGAGATCGCCGAAACTCTCATTTGATGATGTAATGCATTACAATAATTCGTAGAACCTAAATCAGATCTAAGCATGCGCCGATTTGCGGGGAAAAACATTATCAAACAAAACTAGATCTAACACGTTTCGTCTCAAACAGTTAAAGAATCAAAGAACACGGAATCACATGAAATAAGCGGAATTAACAAATGAGGAACAGGCACGATACTCACCGGACAAGACTATCGCTAGAACCACCAAAGAGCCGCGCGCTCTGAATGAGCCAGCCATCACTCCACCTCAACACTTATCTGTGGAGAAGCCTCTTTGAGATTTTTTTTTTCCTCCCCTCTGAAAGTGGAATGGTTGTAGTGTTTAAAATGAAATGAGCATTTTTGAAAGAAAGAGTCGCGGGTCGAGCATTTTATATTTGTTGTGTCCCACGTTTGACGGAAGTTTCCCAGGTGAGTAGCAGGAGAGAACATGTCATAGTGTTGACGTGGGCCAATCAAGTTTGAAGGAAGGGAAGATTGACCCAATGAAATTAGATATTGGGTTGGGAAGATCCTGGCCGTTTATTTCCCAAATGTCCTCGTGTCCGCTTCCTTCTCGCTTGCTTTCTTCTATTCAAGCTATTAATAAAATAGGATGACAATTGACCAGTATTCCGGTAATTGATTCAAAACGCCCCAACATTCTACCGTTTTGGGCATTTCAAAATGCGAAGTAGAAACATTCATATTATATTTATTTATTAAAAATTTGTTGTAAAATTTACAACCAACCAAAAATATTATGTTTGAAAAAGTAAAAATACTATAATATAATAATATATATTTTAACTTTTAGAATCTTGATAGTTTTTTTTATGATCAATTTGTATCGAGTTTAATTTAATTTAATTTTTTTTAAAATGAAATTAATATAATATAATAATCGAAGAATATGAAGTTATTTAAAATTCCTTAAATTACTACTACTAAAATCAAAAGAATCATATTCTAAGCGATTGGTTTTTTTTATAATTATTATCATAATAAGTATATAATATTCAAACATTATAACGTGTACAACTCTCTTTTTTTCATTTTTGTACTAAGCAATAGCATCTAATGAGACCCATAAAAATATTAATACATTAAGAGTGCGTTTGGTTCGCTGTATTGGATTAGAGATGTATTGGATTAGAAGTGTATTGGATTAGAGGTGTATTGGATTAGAGGTGTAATAGCAAATCAACTGTTTGGTTGAATGTAATGGAATAGATGCGTAATAGTAATCTTGTGTTTGGTTGAATGAAATAGAGGTGTAATAGCATAGTGGAAAAAACTAAAATGACTAGAATACCCTTAGCATAAATTTATTTTGGTAAATGATTATTGTTATTGTTATTTAAATTTTAATAAGATTATTATTATCAATAATAAATATTTTAATCATATTTAAACATAATTATTATTAAACATATTTTAATTAAAATATATAATTTAATAAAATTCTTAATAAAAACATAATTTGATTTTGGAAATAAACAAAATACTCAATTTAATTTTATTATATTTTTTAAAATTTACTCACATTATAACATTAAGAACAACAAATGAGAGCGTATCCAGTAATTTTGGCAACAATCTCTTTAATTTTCGTAATGCTAAAATATTACCTTATTTTTTTTAAATTAAATCGATGAAAAGAAATTCATAGGTGCATTTTCATATAAATAATTGAATTATTCAAAATTACATGCATTTAGAGATAAATATTTTACCCAGCACTACGCTTGTTCGACTCGTAAAAGGCAAAAATTAGGATTCAAAATTAAATTATAATTTTTATGATAATAAAAATTACTTAGGACATCATGTTCTCAAAAACTCAAACCTTTATCAACATAGAATTGAATCAAATATCGTTTTCATCTTCCCAAGTTTCTATACATAAACTATGAACACGGAATTAAACAATACAAAAATGGTATTCTTCTTCCATTGACATTTGATATCAGCTTCAGAAAAGGCAAAAGACAAGAATAAAGAGATAAAACAAAAGATTAAATCAATCCTATATCCTTGACTGACATAATTTACCTTAAAAACTCTATACTTTAACCAATCCCACCTATATGATTTTTCTGTTTTCCTATACATAACTTAAAGCTTACTTGGAACCAAGTCATTGTATTGTATTTCATGTAATTTTTTGAAGCAGATCCTCATCTCCTCCATCTGCATTGAAGGAATAGATGTCGACCGGGGCCACCGTGCAACCCATGGCATTCTGCTTGGTTCTTTTATTACAAAAGGAGCCTCGGTGTTTGTCTAGATAGATTACAATCACGGTGATTGGAGCTTGGCGAACCTTGATATTCGATTTATAGCTGACGGATTGCATCAGAGCCATTGGTAAGGAATGTCAGCCGCCAAGAGCAAGAACATGTAGTTCAGTTCACTTGGTTCATATGGTCGTCCAGAAGGTCTAGATTCGAATCTCACTATTTGCAAAATCTTCCTAGGGCAAGAGAAAATCATACTGTGGGACTGTTGCAGGAATCTTTGAAGGTTGAAGATTGAGATTTTAAGTGGCAAGTTGAAATGCTGACATTTCATTGTGTTGTTTTAAGGATGACTCAACCCCTGCAAGTGCAAATTGTCCAATATCATGTCCTTCAATTGCCTCAAATTCCTTCTCTAAGCCAACAGCAAACTCTTCAGGACATGCTCCATCACTTTGTAAATAGTCTGCAATCTACATCATTAAATCCACAACATTTCTTCATTAATCTCTA
Organism: Gossypium hirsutum; assembly: GCF_007990345.1. Lineage (NCBI taxonomy): Eukaryota > Viridiplantae > Streptophyta > Magnoliopsida > Malvales > Malvaceae > Gossypium > Gossypium hirsutum. The sequence goes on from NC_053444.1 coordinate 41,573,145, forward strand.
TGTCAAAAGCAAAGGATTCATGAAGGAAACCAAACAGCAAGGAAAATAAATAAATATATATATAGACATACAAATAGATGTTACATTTATATATATGCACTTTTAAGCAAGATCTCGAGTACTGTCCTATAACCTAAATGGTTGGCTTATTTAGCTTTTAAGCCATCCTTTGTATGCATACACTTTTTGTATTCCTACAAAAACAGCTTGTTTCTAACCTCCAAGCATACCTTGATTTGCCCCCAAACAAATACCGAAATATGTCATAACGTGAAATTGTTACCTATTATCTAGAACTTTATCTGCATGGTCAGCCCTATCTAGATCTTGACTGTAACAACAATAGTAAAATGACATTCACAGCTCATTCAGTGCATGCATAAAATTAAATCCTAACCCTATTACCATAAAATCATAAAATAACACTCCTAAGCAAATTTGAATTGAAAAAAATGGGACAGAAGAAAAAAACATAAGTATTGAGGCACAAAATTACCATTATGAGCAATAACAATTGCATCAAATTCCCCACGAGGTTTTCCATTCTCGCTCAAGTGCCACATCCCGTTAAATGGCTCGAGCTTACTTATCCAACAAGGTCTCACTACATTGACCATAGAAGTCTGCACCAAGCATCTAACTTACTCAGATATAACCACTGTTAAAATGTCAACCCAATTAAGCACTTGAGACAATAGGGTCCAATAATGAAAGGCACCACTCTAGACAATTAGTAATTTATTTGTTTCACAAAGTATAACCTTTCCATTCGACTAATAATAAAGCTTTAAAAAGATCAGAATAAGCAGCAAGAACGAAAATGAAGGTGATCACCTCAGAAAGCAAAGAGTCGGCTAAAGGGCGCATCCCATTGACACCTATAAACCTTGGTGGTGATGAAGGAAGAGGAACAAACCGGCCACCTAATTCAAGCTGACCAACTAAACCTTGCCATTCTCGAACCAAGCCTTTCTCCAACCAATAATCAACTAGCTTGGAAAACCGAGAATCACTGACAGTAAAAAACTGAGCAGCATGGTCAAATATAAGTTGTTGAGGATCAATGACTCTAGTTCCCATTCTTCCTCCCAAACCATGCATTCCCTTTTACGGCAAAAGACAACAAGAAACCACATCACTTGCAATTATCCAAACTACATTATGCAATGTTAATGCAAATGGTTGAACTTCTAAACTTGTCCTCCCATAACTAAACTATTGAGCATTAAAAAGAAGAACGGTACCGGAAAATCACATGAAAGGGTTGAATTATATTAGCTTAGGCATGCCAAATTCACAATTTAATTTCATTGAAGACTGGAGTTTCTCTTAACAGAAGAAGAATATTTGAGTGCAATGAATACACAAACAAAAAGAGGCCTTCTCTTCTTCTGTCATATGACAAGAAATTTAGAGACAACTATTCATCACAGAGATTAATTGCGCAACTCCAAAGTTAAATTTATGCATGAGTTCTAAAACATACTAACAAAATGAATTTCTTTCTATAAATTAAATGCATTGTTTTTATTCAAAAAAAATCCAATTGTCATATACTCATGTAGGGAAAAGAAAAACATTATTACAAGAAAAGAAACATTTTTTAATTCATTGATCAAAACACCCTAAAGAACAACAATAACCCAAATTAAAGCAGCACGAAAGGTAACCAAAGGAACCAACCGTGTCAAAAACAGTGGACTTAACACCTCTTTTCTCCAAGCTCAAAGCACAAAGAAGACCAGCCATTCCTCCACCAATAATCCCCACGTGAGGGTCAGCTGAAACACCAGCAGTGAACTTGACCTGCTCCTGAGTGAAGGTTATCTTGAGAATTGACCTCCTAGAAGTCCCATATGGTGTTCTTTTCCTATTCCTTGAAGTGGGTCTTTGTGGGTTTTTGGAGGGTTTTTGGGTTCTTGTGAACTGCAAATTATAGTTAGAGGTTTTGGGGGTTTAAAGGATTTCTGGGTTTTGAGAGGAAACAGAAATGAAGAAGAAAAACTGGGCAGAGCCGAAGGTGCCATTGTTTCTTTTTCTTTTTGGAGGGAGCGACAACTAGCAACAATCTGGGCAAAGAAATAAGGAAGGAAATCGGATGAAGGAACAGAAGAGAAACAAGGGGATGGGGGGAGGGCAAATCAGGGAGCTGATGCTCAATCAGTAGCTAATCTGGGCAAAGAGGGGGGAATAGAAATCGGTGGTTTTCACCGATTAAGAAGGTAATGGATTAGATGCGTATTACCAATACATCAAACCAAACGACGTCTTAGAGAGGTATTAGGTGGGGCCCACCGATTAGGGGTGTATTGGCTAAGCCAATACACCCAACCAAACAAGCTGTAAATGTTCATGTGCCTTATTAATATGGCGCCACTTGTTAAATATTGAAGCCCGCCACCTAAGTTTATTTCAGTTTTTTTTCTCTAAAACATTACTTTAATATATATATATACATGCACTATTTTTTTATCCCGTAACTTTATGTATCAATTTTAACATTTTATCTTTAATTTTTAAAAGATTGTTGAAAAAAAAGTGCATGTTTATTTTAAAAATGATTATAAATAAATTTTAATACTTATTATAATCCATTTAATGAGTAGGGGCGAAGTTAGAAAATTTTTTTAGGGGAGAAATTAAATTGTAATTTTTACGATAGTAAAAATATAATTTTACTATTTTAATATTCTATATCTTTATAATTATTAAAGGATTAAATTAAAATTTTATCATTTTTAGGGGGTAAAGTGTAATTTTACCTTTGCTATTTTAAAATTTTAAAAATTTCAAAGGGCATAAATGAAAAATTTTCTATTTTAAGGGGTGCCGGGGCCCTGCCAGCCCTTGGTTTCGCCCCCGTAATGAGTTAAAATGGAATTATTTGTTCCTTATATGTAGAGATGAGTGTTCAATCAAATCGAATCAAATATATTTATTCGAGTTAAATTACAAAAATATTTTAGGTCTTTGTAATCATTGTTACCCACTGTAATCAAATTTGTTATTAACTTTCATCCCCTTATAATTTATTTATTAATCTTTTATATACGGGTTAACTTCTTTGCTTGCTTAATTGCTTCAGTTATCTTCTGATCCTTGTCACTATGTATTTTGAAATTAAAAATATATATATTAAATGTAAAAAATGTAATTTTTTAATAAAAATTATCTTAAAGATAAAATGTGAAATTGATAGATATAAAATTTTAACATGAATATTTTATGCCATCATCAATAATTCAATTTTAGCAAAAATTTATAAAGATTCAATATTATAAAACAATTCAACAATATAAATAGTACAAAATGTGAAATTTAATTTAATAATATAAATAATAAATATAAAGAAAATTATTATTTAGGTTTATAATTTTTTTTGGATTATTTTAAATTTTTATTTGGGGTAAAGGGTGAGAAGTAAAAATTTAAGGCGAAAATAAAAAGTTTTGAAGGTTGAGTAAATTTTTTGGGGGGATTAAATGGGAAGAGTAAAATTTTGGGAGGGAAATATTCAAAAAAGAATGGAGGGGGGCTGGAATGGGTTTGGGGTAGAAGGGGGGTAGGATGGGAGCAAAAGTTATGGGGGGAAAGTGGGAGGGAGTAAAAATTTTGGGAGGAAAGTGAAGAAGTTTAGGAGTTTGGGGTAATAATGTAAATTATTATAGTTTAATATTCGGTTTATTCGAATTCGAAAATCATACTTGATTTAAACTCGAAATTCAAAAAAAAATTCGAGGTGGCTCGAATAACTCAATTAATTCAAATAAATCAATTCGTTTAACTCGAAATTCGAAATTTTTTAGATTTTTCGAGTCAAATCGAGTTTTACTCACGCCTACTTATATGAACAAATTAAGGTTGACAAAAGTTAAGGGTTAAGAAGACAAATTTTACACTAAATTGGAAAAAAAAACTAATTAGGGTTAAATTATAAGCTTGTAAAAATTTGGTGGATTACCTATGAAAATATCCCAAAAATATTAAAAATTTAACGTTAAATTTTAAACAAATAAGAGTTAAATTAAAACAATTTTAGAACTTAATCTTACCATAAAATACTCTCGTACCATCTGTAGAGCCCAATTTTAACTCGGGCCCAACAAAGAAAATCAGAAATAATAAACCAAAGTTCATTTACAAAATATATTAGACCCAAAAAAATTACAAGCCCAGTGGCCCACGACATAATCTAATCCAGAAACCCTAGGGTTTCCAACTCCCTCTTCAGCCACCACCGCCATCACCCACGCCAGCACCTCCGTACCCCCGCCACGTCAATCTCCTTACACGGTTGGCCTTGCATCAAAACCGTACCTGCAGACGAACAACAAAGAAAATAGGAAAAAAAATAAAAGAGAAAAGCTTGTAATTTCGGCTATAAAAAGCCACAAAAACCGAATGTAATTTTTTACACACACACGAAATCAATCCAGAGCAATCAAAAACAAAAGAAAAAGAAAATTTAAAAGGTGGCCTTTTATTTTTATTTTTTTTTCACTTCGTTTTACTTATTTATTTTTTAAAAAAGAATAAACGAAAACAGTAAAAGGGGGCGAGATCTTACCTTTTTTTTTATTTTGTACCGTCATGGAGGGAGTTGAGGCAGCCATCTCCAATGAAAGATGGCATTTTTGAGTCGGGAAAGTCGAAAAGCCAAAAAAAAAGCCTTTTTCGATTTTTCGACCACCGTAGACGGCAGCACCGTCACCGGCGGCCGCCACGGTGGTTCGGCGACCAGACATTGATCGGAGTTTAAAAAGGGGGAGAGAGTTTGAGAGAAAGCTTTTGATTTTTTTTCAATGAAGGAAGAATGAAGTTTTAGCAAAAAAAAATAACATTTATAGCTTACCCGAAACGGCGCTGTTTTGGGCCAAAGAATAAACACAAAAACGATGCCATTTTACTAATGGCAAGTCCGACCCGACCCGACCCGACCCGATTTGTGGAGGATCCGAGTGTTTTTAAGGCCAAATGGGCTATTTGCGCTGCGAGTCCTTCCGCATTTTCTGTTTTCCTAAATCCAGTTTTTTATTTATTTTAATTCATGCCTTTGAATTTTATTTTAGTTTCAATATGGTCCATTTGAATGGCGCCGTTTTGGAGGAGAGGGAAAAATCTCCCATTTGGTCCCTCCCTATTATTCGCGCGTCTCAATTCGGACCTTTACCTCATTCTATTTTTGATTTCTCCCCAAAGATTTTGTTTCATTTTCAATTTAGTCCTTGTTGCATTTATTTTATTATAATTTAATCCCAAAACTTATTTTTTATTTTCAATCCGATCCTGAGTCTATGTGATTTCGAAATTTTCATTATTTTAAACTATTTCACACATTGTTTTTAATTTATTTATTTAGTTTCAATTTTTAATTAAATGTTAATGATGTTTATTTATTTACTTACTATTTATTTTATTTTATTTTTACATTCGATCTTTTTATTCTCTTTCATGCCTTTTTATTTATTTATTCATTATTCCAAAATTTAGATGTTATTACTATTATTACTTTTGTGATCTTTTTATATTACCATTATTGTTGTAGTTGTTATTATTCATGTTGTTAGTTATTTTATTTAGTTAGTTTGATTGTTCATATTAGCATTAAAAGTTAGCATGTCATGTGGTAATTGTGAATTGTTTTATTAGTGTATTTATATTCCTGCCATTTATTAGCGCGACAATTTTATTCACAAATCATTGTTTTAAAGAAAAATACGAAAAATACATTTCATTTAATTAATACACTTGTTATTATTCAAAAGTTCTCAAAATAAGGCAATGTTCTGTATTTAGAAATTCGAGAAAGTCGTGCCCTAACTTACTGGGTTTCGATCTTTCTCATTGGGTCTAAATAACCGAATATCCTTCTAAAATTAAAATATATAAGATTTAAAATAAAAAATAAAAGGCAAACTTATTCTTGATGGTTCAAAATGTCATGTCCTAACTTACGGATGTGACATTTTGTCATCTCGAGACGAGAGAGTCTTTAATATTGGTTTCGATTTATTCAATTAAATTTCTTTTTAAAAGAAAAATAACATTAATAAAAAAAAGGGATCGCATTTTAAATTCTTTTCGAATTTTCAATTTTCGACATTAAGACATTAATTAATCAATTAGGTACCAATTTTGGGCGTTACGAGGGTGCTAATCCTTCCTCGTACGTAACCGACTCCCGAACCCGCTTTTCTGAATTTCGTAGATCAAAATTGTTATTTTAATAAATTAAATCATTACGAGGTGATGCGATCACACATCAATAAAAAGGATCGGTGGCGACTCTCTTTTTTAAAAAAAAATGGTTTCGACACCATCCTTTGTATTATATATATGGAAGATGGTGAAATGCAAAATATGATTAATGAAAGAAAGAAAACATAGTGATGCATTAATGTTGTAAAGGTGAGATAAAATGTAAGAGGAATTAGTTTAGAGTGGTAAGGAAGAGAGATGAAATAGATTATTAGGCAGTTGAAAATTTAAAATTCTAATTCAACCCACCGGGGATTATTGCATCACTAAGGTGTTTTTATATAATTAACTTGAAATAAAATAATTAAGGATAAACAATTGTGCTTACACGCAATTAATAGTAGTATAGCATATTTTTCAAAATATTTAAAAGGTACAGTCTTGCATTCTTTTGGGATTCAAAGAAGCAAATCATTGTGCAACTACTTAAACTCATTCATAACTTCGTTTCTCTTTTTGTAAATAATCAAAATTTTCGATTTTTCCACACTCCAGCAATCTTGAAATTCTCAACAATTTCTAATAATAATGGTATTTTTATGCAATGACGATGTTTTAGCTCTTCAAGTCTTTAAATAAATTTCATAATTTTTTTTTAAGAGAAACTTCTTTGAAAATAAAGAATATGGGTAAGTAATAGATTTAGATGTTAAAGTCAATCTTCTAAAACATAATCATTACTAAACCATGTTATCAAACAAAAACATATTGTAGACACCCGTTTTTTATCCGAGTTCGATTGGGCCCATTTAAATTTTTGTTCTTTCTTGGGTCGTTCGAAGCCCACTCGATTTTGGATTTGTGACCCTTCTTTTCTTTTCTTTTTTTCTTCTTCTTTTCTTTTTGGGCCTGTCAAAGGCCCAAATTATTATTATTATTTCATTATTTTTGGTCTTAAGAAAAAAAGGTAAAAAAAAAAACACAACTATTACAAGTATTGTAATACCCCGAAAATTATTGCAGTAAGAAAGTAAGATATTATCCTTGATATAGTAAAATAAGGAAATAAAGTGACAAAAAGGAAAATTTTGAGTTATGTTAACATTGGGAAGTATATTATGACATATTAATGCAAGAAATGATTAAATCGCAAAAGTGAGAAAAGTTTTGTTGCCCAAGAGTAAATACTCAAAGTTTGAGGGGTTAAAGTGTCAATATGAAAAAGTTGAAGGACCAATAGTGCTAATATTTTAAGGGTGGAATAATCTAGAAATTAAGGAAAATGGATGAATTAGGACTAAATTAAATAAGTAAAGAATTATGATGGACTAAATCACAATTTTATCAAACTAAGTGATGACTCAAGGATGAAATTTTAAAAGATCATAAATGGCAAAATGGTCAATTAGAAGAGAGAGAAATCTAGAATATAATGATGATGTTAGAGATATTTTAGATTAATTAAGTAAACATTAGTTTATTAATAATTTAATTTAATTTTTAAATGATATTTATTATTATAAATTAAAGAAAGACAAGTGTATGGTGATAATAGTATACAAATGTAATAATATATATGTATACATTTGTAATACAAATATTTATTTAAGTAATAGATATTTGCTAAAAATGAATTATAATGTATAATACATTTGTAATACAAATATTTATTTAAGTAATAGATATTTGCTAAAAATGAATTATAATGTATAATTATAAATAGGTAAATAAGATAAAAGGAAATGAGAAAGGAAAGAAAAAAAGGAACAGAGAGCAAACGAAAATAGGAAGGAAAGAAAAGGGAAAGAAGGATAAAGGGAAAATTAGAGATTTCAAGCTTAAAGTTTAATTGGTAAGTTAAATTAAGTCATTTTCTTGTAATTTTTGAGTTTTTAGAATCCTAGAGATAAATACTACTTGATTTATATTGAAAATTTGGAAGTTAGTAGATTATTAGATGTAATATTTCAATATATTTTTTTAAGTTTGATATTATTGAAAAAATATGGAAATGATGTTATAGTAGAGTTTTCTTATATAAGGTTTTATGTTCTTGATATATTAGTGAAGAGAAATATTATAGAAAAAGGGAATTAGGGAGTTATAAACTTGGTAATCAACATCTTGCACTAAAATAGTTTTTGGACAGCAGCAGTAGGCTAACTTTGAAAAATCACCATAAATTGTGAAAATCGAATTAGAGGATGAACAAAATATGGAATTAAAGTTATTGAGTCTAGTTTCTCATAGAAGAAATGGTGTAAGCAATGGAATTTTAAATTATGAGACATAATAAATTTGGTGAGACAAGGTCAGAATGATTTCGTTTTTCCCTGTTTTAAATTTGGAAAATCATTAAAAATTGTATAAAAATAATTATGGGTTATAATTTATATTTTTAAAATTATTAATGAGTCTATTTTCAATAAAAACAAACAAGAACATCATCTGAATCCCGTATGAGGAGATAATTAATTTTCAGTGAAGAAGGGTCAAAACTATCAGACAGCAGAACAGGGATGACTTTAAAGAATAAACTGTACTTATTGGCTAAACCATAAATTTTAAAAATTTTATGGTAAGAAAATATGTGAGTCTAGTTTCAGAGAAAATTATCAGATCTTAATTCGGAGTTCCGTAGCTCAAGATATAAATAATTTATTGACTATAACTCACTTAGACAGCTTTGATACGAACATAAGTAAATAGTAGAATTATAGATAATATTACATATAAGCATGTTATATGCCGTAAGGATGTGGAATGAAGAGGAGGAGGAGGAAAATATACGAATATTTTGCTAGCATGGGTTTGCATTAAAAATCGTTAATTTGCATGATCTGGACTCAGGGACTAAATTGAAAAAAAGTAAAATTTTAGGGGTAATTTTGTAAAAATGTCAAAAATGACCAAATTGCATGAAATGAATTGTTTTATTATTTAAATTAATAAATTGAATAAAATATTAATTTAGATCAAGATCGGGTAAAAAATCAAGGGAAATGGAAAATCACCAAAATGCCTCTATATCTTGGTTAAAATTCTTTATCCTCCTACTAAATTTAATTAAATACTTATATTAAAATTTTTAAAACTAGGGATGAGTGTTCGATCGATTCGAGTGAAAAAAGTTCGAGTTAATCGAGTTGAGAGTTATATTTTATCATCCTAACTTGATTTGATTTTTTTCAAATCGAGTCAAGTGAAATAAAATTCGAGTCAAGTCGAATTGAATTGAGTGGAATTGTTCGAGTTAAATTTAAAAAACTAAATATGTCAAATTAAAATATTGTTACAATATAGCTAATTTAATGTTAGAGCACATAAATTTGAAACCATATATATTTGAAAAAGTACAATAATAAAAAAATAAGATATTTTAGTATGATACACTTGAATCACTAGTTAACTTATTTATTCCCAAAATTAATATTTTAGAAAATTTTTAAATTTTTTAATGTATTTTTTGTTGAGAGAGTGACCAACTTGCTCATTTTCAAAATTGATAGGGACCAAAATTGTAACGGCCTATTTTTAGTGAAATTGGAACAGTAGTTTTGGGACTACAAATTCGAGGTCATAAAATTTATTTTAATATTATTTTATGGTCTACAACATGATAGTATTATTTCATAAAAATTGCGTTAAGAAATTTTATCGTTTGTATGCTCAATTTTTGAAAAAAGGACTAAATCGCATAAAGTGAAAAAATTCTGTTCTATTAGCTAAAAGTGTTAAATAGCTATAGAACTTTAAAGTGGAGGTCCTTATATGGTAATTAGACCATTAAATGAGTTAGTGGATGTGCATGGCTTGGTAATTGAGTATTTTTTATTGTTGGGTAAAAATGGTAATTAGGTAATTAAAAGTAAAGTAAATAAAACAAAACAAATGGCCATCTTCCTCATGCAATTTCCACCGAAAATTTCAGCAACTTAGAGCCATTGGAGAGCTTAAAATTTCAGCAACATAAACCCCTTGTATGTAAGTGAATTTGATGTTTGTTTTTGTTGATTTTTATGTTTTTGGAATCGTTGTTGCTTAACCTAGCTAATTATGGGATTAATTTGCAAAATGGTTGAAAGTCTAGGATTTTTCCATGAGATAATTCTTGTTTTTCTTGAAGTTTAATGGAAGAAAATGAATCCTTATTAATTAAACAACTTTTTTTTAAGTGAGTTTTAATGAAATTACCAATTAGGGGTTAATTTGAAAAATGTGTGTTAAATGTGTGAATTTATGTGTATGGGCTGCTATGAGCACATAGGATATTCAACTAGGCTTGGGTGTAGTGAAATTTCATGAATTTCATTTTACGAGCCTAGGGACTAAATTGTAAAGAAGTCAAATGTTTAGGGGCAAAATGATAATTTTGTCATAACATGAAATTTGGATTGAATTGATTAGAAATATGATTAAATGAGTTAAATTTGATTATATAGATCAAGAAAAGCAACATTCGGAACTAAATCGGGGAAAAGATAAAGTCGTGGACTAAACGATAAAGTCGTGGACTAAACGGTCGTATTCTCCGTTTGAGTTTGAGGTAAGTTCGTGTAAATACATTGCATAATTATATGTTTTGATTGAAATATATATGTATGTGATTAGTTTAATTATTATGTATAATTATCGAGCACATAACCGACGATGTACGAAGAATACCGAGCCCCGTTTGAACCTTAGGAATTCGTAGGATACAAATGACATATCATTAGGGTTACCGTTTTGGTTGAGGTCCTGAATGTGTTGCGGACTCACCATAGCTCGTATGAGCTTATCGATTTGCACCTCGTAGGAGCTTACCGATATTTAGCTCGGAGGAGCTTACCGTTTATCGTTCGTATTAGCCTACATGTACAGGAATTGACAAATTACAGTTTAGTACACCTCGTGTGTACTACCCGCGTATCCAATGAGATTCTAAGTGGTTCAACGGGCATAGTGTTATTACGAGATTATATAAGTTCGATACGAACTAGTACAGGTATTTACATAGAGATGGTTTTTATATATATGATATACGGTAAAGATGTTACATGTACATGAAATTTTAATAATTGTTGAATTCATACATGGTTCTCGATTTTTATGTGCATACATGGCTAACTTGGTGAATGGTTTTTGAATTGAATGAGAAATGTACATGAAATGTTTGATTGATTGAACTATAAGTCCGGTAATACTCCGTAGCCCTGTTTCGATGTCAGATACGGGTTAGGGGTGTTAAAAAAATGGTATTTACATCAATATATTATTTGAATTATTCGAGTTATTTGAGTTATTCGGACGATATTTAGTTGATTGAAAATGAAAATTAAACTATGAAATGAAAATGAAATGACATTTAATGATACTTAACATATGGATGATTACATGACTTTGTTTAAGTTTTGAAATTCCTTATGGTTCTAGAACATAATTTTAAGTTTTGAAATTCTTTATGATTCTAGAACATAATTAATGCATTTGATAGATGATGTTGCCTGTGTATAGATAAGTCATAATGTTCCAAAGGGTAGTTAAGCTGGTTGTCAAATAGATTAGTTAACCATGCCTTAATTATCAATGTATGTTTTAGTTTCCATTTGAACATTTTAAGGATTCTAAATGTTTACCTTAGTTGTTTACTTCCTTGAAAATTTGCACATTATGGAACTGTCGAGTCGGATCAGAGGAGAAACACAGACTATTCAAACACAATAGTTATATGTTTATTTTGAATTTAGACTATATGCCATGAACATAAGAGTCCTTCGTAAGCCTATGGTTAATTTGAAGTAGATGGTATTATGTGTTTGAGTGATGCTTAATGTTGGATGTATCACTTAATATATAAATTGGTAGTACACATTTTGGTTAAGTTCCATGATGTATAAATGATGAATTTTTCTTTTAAATGGTTTGTTAAGCTAGCAATTGGCCTTTTTAATTGGTTAAGCTAAATAAGGCTTAATGAAATGTAAGAAAAGTAATAAGTATGTCATATAATTTAGTATTTGTTTTGACTTCATTATATCAACCTCTTGAATTGGTGATTTTCATTTGCTAAAATAGATGGAATGGTTATGTATATAGCTAAATGTGATTAATTAGCTGGAAGATTGAATGATTGATTGATTAGTTTATACATAAGTTTGTTGTTAACTGGTTTAGTTAAGTGACCTTATTTTTACTGAAGATTGGATGAATTGGAATTACTAAAATTAGGTATCAAATATGCATTCTGGCAAAAATAGGGGCAATGTCACGACAAGGGGTCTTTGACGTCGCGATGTCGTTTGATAGTGAATGACGTCACGACGTGAGTATGCATGTCATCGTAACATGAATCACTACTATGATGTCACCGTGACAAAGAAGCTTGAGGTCGTGACTTCGGCCCGAAACTCTTAAATTTTACATTTTGGTCCTGATTCATACCCGGGTTAGAAAAGGAGCTTTCGTAAGCTCATGTGGGACCCTGAAATGATTGTGTATCATGTTGTGAATACTTTTTAATGTTGAATTACATGTTTAAATGGTCGAAAAAGATATGTTAGCATGTAGTTGCTCCGAAAACGATCATAGCACTCAATGACTCGAACCTGATGATCAAGTTGGACAAAGAGTGTTACACAAATCTTAGTAAAACTTCTACCTTTCTCAACCTGTATAACCTTGTTAAGCCAAGGAGCTTCAAACACTCGCTTTATGATTAGGTAATATTTATATATGTTTTCAAAGACTCGAAATTATTTTTAATCATATAAAAGTTTTCTTAACTCTACCAATTTGATTTAAATAACATTAAAATGTTGTGAAACATTTATTTTTAGAAAAAAATTTCTGGCTTAAGTTTGAAAGTCTCCGATAGCATCTCCAATTCGTACTATATGTTAGGATAGGTGAGAGTTGTTGCATTCTCTATTTTGCCTTCGCAAATCTATTGGAACTAAAAGTCTTGTGTTGTACCTTCCAAACCAAAGAAAAATTCATTGGAACAATTCTTGAGGGAAAGCAAACACATTTACCCTGATAGTTTAAACCCATATTCGATGACATTTCCTTCATGATGAAAGCATTCTAGGACCTTATCTTGATTTTGTTCCTTTTGTTATTGGTATTGAAAAAAAAATAGTGGTTAAATTAAAGTATATTAACGTCAAACTAGACTGATTTGATCCGAAGGCTCGTCTGAAAAGTGGAAGAGTTTGAATAAATATATAAACTTGAAAAATGGGCTTGGAGAAAAAAATAAGGCCCGTAAGTTTTTTCGGCCCCGGCCCAAATTTGAAAAATAAAACTGCTACTATATTTTTATTGTTTTGCCACTGTGTTTTCATTGTTTTGCTATCATCTTGCTATTATATTACTACTATTTTGTTGTAATTATTTGAATATTATATAACTTTTATTTTATTATTAATTTTGCTACTAAATTTAGAGGTATTTGCTTGCTGAGTTGCACTTATCTTAATGTTTTGTAAGTATATATATATCTTTAAAAAAATTCATTTGTTGGGAAACATTTATTTTAATGTTTATAGTGTATTTAATGTATTATATTTTTTAAAATTTATTTTTATATAAAAAAATTTAATACGGGCGGGTTGGACTCAGGTTTTAGTATTTTTATTTGGAATTGGACAAAATTTTAAGCCCATTCTTCATGTCAAGTCAAACCTAAACCTAGAAAACGGACCCAAATTTTTTACTTAACCCGATACAATCCAATCGATGAACAACTCTACATGAAATGATATCGTGGGTTAATCATACTACTTTTAACAAATAGATTCAAGACTCCTCTTGAAGCAAGGCGATGCCTTCAAGTCTCGAAAGTCTCCATTCAAGTATTTTAGCAAATCAATTCATCCATTCACTGCTCTTCTCCATTGTGGTTGCAAAATCACACAAAAGACCACCCCTGAGAGAAGTAACAAGTGTTACGAAAGCCTTTAAACTGTAGATCTTTTAATAAAAAATTTAAAATATTTGAAGTAAAATTTTCTTAAATGGTTCAGATTTGTATGTTATTCGATATTTATAATAATTTTAAAATCCATATATGATACATATAATATAAGATTAAACTTTTAAGGAGAATTTTATTCTCCATTTGCCTGAAATCTGATAGTATTAAAAGCCATATAATAATGGGCATCACAATATTTCCATTACTTGTACTAATAAATTAGGTTATCACAAATCCACCATTCCAAATCTTTATTATAAAAATATTTAATTGAAATGGTAATGTCTTGACTTAAATCTCATCATTTCTATATAAATATTTACACTTTAATTTATATTAAGGGATAATTAAAACTCTTGCCAAACACCCGTTCGACACAGATTTAAAATCGAAAAATATATCATGATTCTCCATTTATATACATGGTTATCAAAATATAAATTTTTATTATTTCAAAATGAAAGAGTATTTAACAATTTAGTGCAATATGATTGATGGTATCACTTTTAATATAAATATTTTTTAAAATTAAGATGAATGTATTATGCTCGTGACTATTGAAGAATAACGCAAAATGAAGTCGAATGCAGGCAGCCACGTTCAGGATTCTGATTCATAATTAAACTTTAAATAATTAATGACACTCAAATTTTGTCTTCTTCCCCCTTATACCAAATCATGATAATTTTATTCTAAATTCTGCACTCATAAATATATACCCACACCACATCAATCTTTATCATGGACACCAATTCACTTGTTTATTTGCAAGCCACCTTCAATAAATTTCACAGTTTTTCATTGTTAAAACCAATTAATTTCAAGAATTTGCACTTTTAATGAGCTTAGGCTACAAATTTCATAAGGGTGTTGACTCTAAAATCTAAACAATTTCTTGTTTTTTTTTTTGCTTTTTTTATATAAATAATATAAAAAATTTAATTAATTATGAAAATGAGTTGGGTACAAATTGTTTATGAAAATGAATTATTTTCGACAGTATTCGTCGGTGTTGCCTGACACATCAACGACACAATCCTCATTTTTCAAGTAATCATGGCTCAATCATATGTTTTTTTTTTTAAAAAAAATTTGGTGCTATCAATGTATCAGGCGATACTAGTATGTATTTTTTCAAAATATCCGTGAAAATACGGGTATAATGGCAGAAAAAAATATTTTTAATGGTGTCTTCAGTGTGTCAGGTGACAACAGTCAAATTTTAAAAAAACCATAGTAAAAAACAAAAAAAATTTGAGACAAAAAAAATATTTTTAATAGGTGTCGTCAGGTGGTACCGGTACAATTTCTTTTTTAAAAAGAAGGTTGTCGGGGGAAAAAAAGGAAATCAGAAAATTTTTAATTTATTAGTGGTACCGCCGATGTGTCAGGTGACACTAGTGGTCTTGTGACGTTGTTAGGCGGCACCACCCACTATATATATCCCATCCCCAACCAAAAATCTGTTTCTGGTGTAGTTTTGAGTTTTTATTTCAGTAGAAGTTTTTACTGTCTGTTGAAGTAAAGAAAAAAAGAAGAAGAAAGATTTTTGTTTAGTATAAGAGGAGAAAACAGAAAAGAAAAGAAATATTTATGTTTTAGACGGCAAAAATCAAGTTGAAGTATGTAAGGTTAGTTTGTAATTATTTGTATGTAATTATATTTTTTTCAGCAGGATCTATTTTTTATATTTAATTTATTTTATAGATTTAGAATCGAAGATGAATACTCAATTCTTCATTTACGTTCATTTCGAGGAAGTAATTTTACAGTTGTATTTTTGAATCTTGTCAGCAAATAGGAATGAGGTTTAATAAGAATGTAAAAGTTTATATGAAACAAAAGATTAGTGCAAAAATTTATCGACGTTGTAGGAGGAGGATGTCAAGACTATTCTACAAATTTCTAGTTTTGTCAAATCCATGGAAATATACTGAGATGAAACTTGTAGATTATGAAGATGTGGAGATAATGATTGCACTTTATTGCTCGACTAGAAACGTGAATGCTGAACAAGTTGAGTTGGTTGCTGAGTTAGCATATGTGCAGCCCGTTCAAGATGTCACTCCATTAAGTCAACAATATGGAGTTCAAGACCCGTGTACGAAGGTTCCGAGAGCGTCTGTTGATAGGTGATCATTTATACACGAGTTTGGCTTCGATCTGAATGTTGGATGGGCAGAATAGTGCGGTGGTGGAACAACAAGGTGGTAGAACTCGATCCCAATTGTACCACTCAACAGTTGAAAAGTTTAACACGGGTGTGTTAATGCACCACACAAGTGAATGGTTGTAAGACAATGGAGGAATGACATCCCTAATGTCCGACGATGTATATGACATCCAAACGAACTGCACAATTAATAACATGGTTATAATGACATAAGTTAAATAACATAAATAAAGTAATTATATGTCATACCTCAAATTTGGTGGATCCGAGAAGAAGGCAAATAGACGTGAAGGCTACCTATTTTGGCGCACTATGGTAGCATAGTCCACCATTTTATAGGTTTCTAGCAAACTAAAATTGGCGCATAAAGTCTTCGTTCATAGTAGTATCTAAGGATTTCATTTAGGGGTATTATTCAATTGAATAAAGAATACTACAAATGAAAGGTACATCTCAAAGTTTTGGCTGAACATGAAGCATCTACTAAGTATATGAGAAAACTGTAAGGGACTAAACTGTCTCTAAAACCACACCACACGCGAATCATTGCCAAGGTGTAA
Source organism: Gossypium hirsutum (assembly GCF_007990345.1). Taxonomy (NCBI): domain Eukaryota; kingdom Viridiplantae; phylum Streptophyta; class Magnoliopsida; order Malvales; family Malvaceae; genus Gossypium; species Gossypium hirsutum. Next base: position 41,590,033 of record NC_053444.1, read on the forward strand.
TACTTCCTGTTTGTATGAACACTATTCTAGTTGGTTCTCGTAATGGGATTAGTTAAGGGTCGATTGGAATAATTTGACTCTCTTCTTGACTAACCTATCTTTAAACTTCTACTTCACCAGATTTTCCTCTACTTGCCCCAGGATTTTAGTAGGAAAACAAATGATAATTTCAATAAATTTGGCCATTTATCAAGATCCACTATGAGAAGCTGAGTATATGCATATATATAATAAGAAAAGAATAAGGAGATGGTTTTTCTTTTTTCTGTTGCACCCTCTGATTCTTCTTCTTAGATCTAAACATTATTTTCCTCTTCGTTAACTTGGAAGTTAAGGTTTTTGGGTTAATCAGTGGACAACCTGCTAGTAAGTCTGATAACTCTACATGTTATGATTTTGAAAGAGTAAGGGTGTTAAGAAGCATATAAATACTAGGGTATATATAAGAGGCCCTGCATTGGGGTTGTCTATAATCGATATATTAGTAAATCGATTATAAATGAGATTTTAGTGGAAGTTCCATGCTCTTTTAAGCAATTGTTGTTGATGGTTTGGAAAGGACAATTGGATTTGGAACTCTGAGCTATAGTATATGTGAATTCCAAGTAAGTCTTTGTCCTGACTCTACCATGTTAGTTTATAATGGTAGATCAAATGTTAATGTCTTCTTAGATAGCTGGTGAGTGTATGTGTGTGAATTATCATAAAGAATCTGCATAATTACAAATGAGATATATGAGTTGTTGCATGATTAAGATGATGTATGTATGCTTATGAAATTAGGTATGAAAGAATATGAGTTCGTCAGAAGTGTGAACGAATCTGGGTAAGTGGATTTTGTGTTAAGTGAGTAACATGAACATTTGTGATGCCTCCAGTAAGGCAGGTACATTACTAACCTAACCGGTAGATCGCAATATAAAAATGTGTGTAAGACCATGCAGTAGAGACACATGTCATCATATGATAATGAGGATACTCATGGTGTAACCTCTAGTGAGATGTAAACCGGAGTGGCAGAACACGACATGAATATGTATAAGACCATGTAGCTGAGACCCATGGTATTATATGACAATGAAAATACTCATGGTGATGCCTTCAGCGAGAATCAAACTGGACTAGTAGATCAAGACATGAAGATATGTATAAAACTATGTGGGAGAAACCCATGACACTCTCTAAGATAGTCCGCCAGGACAATAAACACATAATGTTCTGTTAAACCTTTTTGGAAAATTTTGCAAAACCTTTGTGGCGCATTCTGTAAAGTCTTTGTAGCATATTCTGTAACACCCTTGAGGCAAGATCTGGATATCCGCCTTTGTGGTGAAATCAAGGTAAGTTTAGAGACTTCTTCACTGGATAACTCTATGGTAGAGATCTGAGTAAGTTTGGAAACATTTTATTTCGATAGCTTTATGATGAAATTGAATATGACTTAAAGGCATTTCTTGAAAGAGTTCTCAACAGTGTTTCTGAAGGGTGAATCCGCCATAGTAGGCTGTCAGTACAGGCAATCTGGGGTAATCATAATTATGAGTGGCCTAAGAGTTTGTCAGATCTGAATTTGCTTACGTTACATAAGGAAGTAATATGAATTATCTGGTATCTGTCAAATCTGAGTGTTTCACACCATATATAAAAATGTTATCTAAAGTATAAGTTGTCCATCAAATAAAAGTGTTCTCATATATGTAACATGGTTGTCTGGGATTCCTTGGGATGACTTAAAAGATTTCATCCATCAAAATAAGTTATGATCTGGATTGATTTAAGACATGATTTTATTGATAATCTGATAGTTATTAATTCAATATGAGAATCTACCAAATGTAGGGTCCGTATAAAGTTCATCTTAAAAGATCAGTTACTATAAGTATCCACCAAGAATAGTATCTTTGAGTACCCCATCCTGTGAACTGTATTCAACATCCGACTGAGTGAGAATATGTCGAAGGTAGGTTCTATATGAATATCCTTTTGAGAAGTGTATTCATTTTTCGAAAAGGAATGATATTTATATTGTGTGGTGAAGCCTGGAATCTACTCAAGGAGTGAACTGTGTGTAAGATGGTTAAGTATGGAAGTTGACATATATGTATACGTCTGATATTAAGAGTACCCACCAAAGACAGAGAGGAAAATCAAAAGTTTTCAAGATGAAGAATTCAACAAGAAATGCTTCAAGGTAATTTGGGTTAAAACTCACTAAGTTCATATGAACTTACAAATGTTCATTTATGTTACAGGTTCGTTTCAAGAGTGAGTACGCTAGGAGGGACCAAGCCAGAATTGTGCCAAGGTGGCAATTTGAGTTGCGATATTATGCATACAGAGGGCATCATAGGAGTATTACACTTAGTATACTACACCATGAAGAGTCTGTTTTTAACAAAGTTTTAGTTGTAACATCATATGCTGTTTTGAAAGTCTGATGTAATTTTTAGACATTTTCTATTACAAATCTTAGGTTTAAGAATAGTTGAAAAATAAATAAACGTATGTTTAGAATGTTTTGCGTCAGTTGCAAAAATTATGCTAAGTGTTTGTGTGTCATAACATCTGATATCCGGATTCGATAATTCGAGTTGGGTAGAGGGTGTTACATTACATTACATGAATATAATTTTATTTTGAAAAAAATTACCTCCTCCCCGACATATGCCTCAATCATTTGTCGGTATACAGCGAGGGTTTCGGACTTCCCGATACCAAGACAAGTAAACCATCTGAAAATAAAGAAAACTTGTTAAAACATGTTTTCATAAAAAGAAAAATTATTAATCGAAGTTTTAATTGTTTTTTTTACCTATTTACAAATGGGAACACATGTGGTTGGTGACTTACTGATGCCAAAAATGATATCCTGTATAGTGCACAAGATTGTAGCAGATCAGACACCCGCCTATATCTTGTGTATCATGCTTTGTCGCCTGACAAAGCTCACGATACAACGTTGCTAATACTGCTGAGTCCCAACTATAAGAACAGACAACTTGCAAATCATCCAATAGAGGCAAGTACATCATGTGGACTTTATTATTATTTGTGTCTGACATAAGTACCCTCTACCAGTTGCAGTATATATGCCCGAGCAACGCACATCTTCTCCCACTTAGTGGCACTAGCCGACAAGGTTTCGAAATTTTCCTTTAAACAATAAAATTTCAAACTTGTAAACCTACCTTTACCATCACCGCCGCAAGTTTGAACACTTTACTTGAACCTGTGACCACATAACCGTCAACTAGGAGCTTGAGTTGCAATGCGACATCTTCTAGGGTGACGATGCACTCCGCGCATAACAAATGAAATGTGTGGGTCCTCGGGCACCGCCGCTCAACCAAGGCAAATATTAAGTTGGCCCTCTATTCAAACATCTGAATCAATGTTGTTATTCCAAGTCCAGTGACATCCAAATATGGCAAAATGCGTTCGTCTTGCCAGTAGCTTGGACCATGGGCACGTGCCCTTAACACGCGGTACTCACCCTATCCATATTAAATTATGACATTAGTTAAATATTACAATTAAATAAAATATGACATGCAACTCTATAAATATCCTCATGAACAACAAATAACAAATTTTTTTACCGGTCGTTAATGTGTGATTGGTTGCTCTGACCAGAGAATCCATTTCGATATCTGCATAAATAAAATTGAATAAACATATCATTTTAAATAATTAATCACCAACTTATTAATCACAACATAAAAATATTAATCACCAACTAAACAAAAAAAATTAAAATAATCGATATGGTCATATACACATAATAAAAATATTCTTGAATATGAAATCTCTATTTATTAAAAATTCTATAAATATTAACATAATTAATCTAGTACTATAGAAATTACAAACATAAAAAAGAAAACGTATGTTTTTTTTCTACACAAAAATCCAACTCAAATTAATTTTTTTACGAATAAAAATATAATCTTTAAACATTACATCTTAATATTAAGAAAAAATATTAATAATCTATCCTTAAAACTATCATAATCTACCCCTAAACCTACAACACATAACAAACTTTTCATAAACAATCTTAGATCTTAAAATTGAATTTTAATAAGTATTTAATAAACAAACATATAATATACAAAATATCATTAAAAAACATACCTTAAATTTATCACTTTCTCCCTACTACTTCTACACAAATAATTCCTCCCTTAAACATTAACACAAAACAACCCACAAAATTTTTTTAACCCCCGGGGGGAAAGGGGACCATTGCCTCCCTTATAGAGGAGATGAAACCGAAGGAAGAAAGGGAGAAAAAAAAAAGGGTGATTGGTGCCTTAGTACAATCGAGGCGTGATCGAGTGATCACATCGGTGGTAGGTGTTAGGCCGGTGCCGCCTGATTGTCGCTGATGTGACCACTTGGTCACGTCTCGGTTGTATCGAGGCACTAATCATCATTTTTTTAAATCAGTCATTTTTTAATTAATGGTTTTTTTAAATTTATCGTTGCCACCCGACACACCATTAGATTGTTTTTTTTTTCAATTGATATAGCCATAATTTTACAAGTATTTTGGAAAATTATATACTGGTGGGTGCTGCTTGATACAATAGTGGTACCAAATTAAAAAAAAAACAGATGATTGCCTAAAAAGGGTGGAGTCAGGCAACACCGACGGATACTACTAACATTAAGAACAATCCATTTTCGTAAATAACTTGTTCTCAACTCATTTTCTTAATTAATTAATTTTTTAATAATAAAAAATCGATTTTTTATATAAAATTTCTTCTGATGCAACTTTAATTCATTTTAAAGTCACATGGAGAGAAGAGGCCAAAAAAGAAAAAAAGAATGCAAGGTGAGATAAAAAGAGAAAAAATATATGATGGGAAAGCTCGCAAAGATCATAATATTGAGTACCCCCTCTACTCTACCCTAGTTTAGAAGAAATAGGTTAGGCTTTGGATAATTAATTACATATTCAAGAAGAAGCTAAGATTGAGGCGGCGTTCTTCTTCCACTTAAAACGTTTCAAATTTTAGAGTTATGATTCCATGCTGGTCAATTCCAGAATACGACCTTAATTTTAAATTTTATGTTATGAAAAAAACAAACATAAAAGTTAATTTTTCTTTTTAGAGAAGTAGTAATTTCATTAATTCAAAATGATAATAGCAGCTGGTTAGATATTTGTGTTTTTTTAGATTATCCGAATTTATAAATTTATCTCAAAATTAAAATTTGTAGATTATCTTAGTAGTAATATCTAAATCTAAATTGGAATTAAATATCATTATCCAACAAATATCTAAATTTACAAAATTCTAAATTTAACACATTCACACAAGCGACTTCCACTTTGTCAATGTCGAGACCTCGAACCATGGCCACTTCTTGTTATCTCAATCCTTCATGTCATTGCGCCAAACAACCTCATGTAGGGGCGGAGCCAAAATTTTTTTTAAGCGGGCTAGAATAAAGTTGTATATTTTTATAATAGCAAAAGTAAAATTTTACCATTTTCATAGCCTATATCTTTATAATTTTTAAAGAATTAAATCATTTTTTTCTCATTCTTGGGGAAGTCAAAGTGTAGTTTTACCATTTTCTAATTTAAAATTTTTTAAATTGTAAAAGAACTAAAGGTGAAATTTTTCATTTTTGGGGAGGTCGGGTCCTTGCCAATCCCCCTTGGCTCCGCCCCTGGCCTCATGTCACAATTTGACTCCCTTTCTTGTGAACCTTCAACCTTTGTACACCTTAACCTAAAACACTCCAAAACTCTAGAATAACATAAAAATACTCCAATTACCTAAAATACAATTTAATTCTAGAACAACTCGATTTCACTCAAAAGGAAGCTAAAATGAGCATGGAAAAACCTTAAATGTATATGTCCATTTACCTCCTATCACTAGGTATTGTAATTTATCATTGATCTTACTAAGCCCCGTGCTTAATACACCGTTATCTTTGCATGTAGGTTTATTTTGCTTTTGGAAGCTCGACTCACCTCGTGGATCATCATAGCAAAATTAAAAGAGTATGAAATCCTTGTATTTTTATTTGTAATTCCTAGTGACATGTATTAGGAAGTCATATAGGTTTCATTTACTCTTAAACTTGATAGTTAATCCCATTTTGAAGCATAAGCACAAGATTTCCGATTAATCATCGTAGGATATGAGTCTCTTACTGATAGTAATTTGGGAACAATATAATGATTTTACTACACCCATTTATATAGTTTTTGCATGAGTGTTTAAGTTAATAGCCTTACATGAATTGCTTTGAATTTGAAGTGTTTTTGGGTTGACTAGTAGGCATCGTATTTCTTTGCATCTATCACATTGTGACTTCACTTTTTGTTTCGACCCTACACATTATTTTGCTCACATTGCATTGTTTTAAATCGTTTTGATCTTTCAAGTCCCGTTTTGGGTTTTGATCAATCTCGAATCAATTTTAAATGATTTTAAATTAATTTTAAAGCTTTCAATTTGTCTAAAACTTAATTTAATTATCATACATTAACTCTTAAACAAATTAAAAAAAATTTAAACGTACATGTTCTGGCAGCATATCTTTTATCCGTACTGATTGTTGGGACAAGTAAAGAGTATTATATAGAGATAATAATTAAAACTGTTTTTTCATACTCGGCTGTCAAGTTTATCATGTGTTTAAGAAAAGTAACAAAGCTGTGAATTGATTATCTAAGCGAACTAAAAACAATGTTTACCTAGATAATTGACTTAGCATTTCTAGACAAACTTACGATTTATTGCCTTATTGTAACTTTTGTGATTAATGGAATGAAATGAATATTTACAAATAAATAAATAAAAATCCAAACTTCTCCAATGAAAAATTTTATAAATTTCATAACAATGACTCCACCTACACCCGACCACAGAGACCTCTACGGTTATATCTATTTTTCCTTTTTTCTTTTCTTTAGACTTGTTTCAATCACCACATTTATATGTAAAAAGAAAAAAGAAGAAGAAGAAAGAGGGACATTATCAGAATTGGATTCGTTCATTCCGGCCCTAAACGACCACACTTGTTGGAGATGAAAGAATAAGTCGATATGCAAAGTCAAGGCTCACCATTGATGTTGGGAGAGCCATTCGATGCTTCTTTTCTTGACAAGGAGACACCTGTTCTTGTCAATGCTGTAATCTCACCGTTATTCTAACAGACAAGAGTCCATCATAACTATAGTTCAACATCTCATTGCTCCAATATATTTTTAAGAACCAAACCTAAGTGATCAGTTGAATCTCCCTTTCCCCCCTCCCTACCACCTTTTTTTCTGAATAAATTCCCCTAATCAAAACAAAAACGTGCACAGTACTGAAAAGAATAAAAAAAAAAAGGACGACAAGGGCCTAACATCTCATCTGGTTAGCTTGTGAAACATGACAAGTGTTGATGCAATCTAAAAAAGTCATGTCACTTTTTGCCCTTTTGGTGATATCCCTTGTTCACGTTTGAACAACATCACCATGAAGCATTTGGCCTTTCATGTTCATTTATTGTCTTTGTCACGATAACATAGACGCTATGGTCAGATTTTTTTCAACCTTAATGCGCGAAAATATCCTTATTGTGAATGTTAGATGATGCAAACTAACTGATCATATTCTTACCATGTCCCACCTCTATTCACAGACACCGCAACCAGAGGCGAACATAGGGGTGCTGGCATGGGTCTCGGTCTCTCTAAAATGAAAAATTACTATTTAAATCTTTTAAAAATTTTTAAAATTTTAAATTAGAAGAGAAAAAATTATACTTTAGTTTCCCTAAAATTATAAAAAATTTAATTTAATATTTTATAATTTATAAATAAAATAAAATCTCATTCTACCCCTAAAAATAATTCTAACTCCACATATATCATCAGCAAATAGCAAACACTGTGCTTGCTGTTCTGGTTATACCACTTTTATGTATTCCACATTAATTGTAACAGTAGCGGTGTTTAAAGTTGCAAAATTTGGACAAATTAATTCATATCATTGAATTATGTATATTTGGATATCTTACCATATATGCACGAGGTAATTAATTATTACCCTGCATCAGAGTGATAAATGCATTTCCATCATTATGAGAAATCATTTCCTTAATCTTGGCTTTTTAACTCTATTGGGGTTGTTCAAATGATCCAGACATGGAAGCTATTTGAGCCATTCACACTATTGAAACCCAATCAAAATTTTGTTATTTTATAAAATTAAAATAAATTTTAATTAATTGATTAATATTTTTTTAATTTATATAATCATTCTTTATTCACTTTACTTGGTTTTCATCATTTCTACGATTTAAATTAATTTTTAGTTAGTGGATTGAATCATGAGTCAAATCACAAAATCTAGTGCGGAAATGAACCTTGCATTATGAATAATATAGCAATGAATTTAAATTTAAGGAAAGCCATTTACTAAGTTGAATGGTTTTGAGAATCTTAAATGCAGTGGGAACACCACATCAACCCCAACTGAAATTAATCAAAAAGCAAGAGAGAGAGAGAGAGAGCACTTTAGAATTTTGATGATTTCGCATTCATGAGGCAACTTATACCAGCCCCAACACCCTCGATCTTTGTGTATATATACTCTCCCAAAGCATACACATTTTATTCTAACGTAGGTTACAGTCTCTCTCCACTCTTTTTCTCTGCAACTCACAGTCATGGTTTCTCACCTGGTCAACACTATACGAAATGTAGTAGGGATCACAGGTATTTTAGCTTATACACCGAATCTATGATACTTTCTTCCTGTTACAACATGAGATTCTATTTTCATATCACTACATAACTAATATGGGTTATTCTGGGTTTTTTGCAGGGAACGTTATCGCACTCTTCCTGTTCTTGTCTCCAGTGTAAGCTCTTCTTAGGCTTTTATCATAATCTTTTCATAGCACAGTGTTATTTTTTTTTTTTAAATTTCGATAAAACTAATACGAAAAGACAAACATCCCTTGTTTGTCCGTGGAAACTGAAAAGATATTTTAGCCATAGCAGTGACTGGGTTTGATTTATATAAAAATTATAATCAATGCTCTTTTCCTTTTTTAATTTTCCTAATGAAAATTGATTTGTAAAAAAAAGATTGGAGTGATAACTTTTTTACAAATTACAAAAATAAATTTCTTTTTCAAAAAGATTTATTCTTATTAATCATTAATAATCACAAAAGTAACAAAAATTCCTTCCAACTTCTGTGTATTTCAAATTTAATTTGATAGCTATTCATATTGTTCAATCTCCTTCTGTATTGATAATAATATTTATGCGAATTAAGTTAAAAATTAAAAGAAACTAATTTAAAAATAAAACAAATGATTCCATGTGCTAAAATAAAGTTTTGAATGAATCAAATACATTAAATCAAAAGTTATAATACTTTAATTAATCGAACAGGCACATGTATTAAGCAGTGGTCCTTGTTTATTGACGTTAGTTACAATGGATTAAATGGGTAATCTTTTTTGCCTAATCATATTTATTATTGCAGGCCAACTTTTATTCGAATTTGGAAGAAAGGATCAGTGGAGCAGTTCTCCCCAGTACCATACCTAGCAACCTTAATCAATTGCATTGTTTGGGTCATTTACGGCCTGCCAATGGTGCATCCCAACAGCATCCTTGTTATAACCATCAATGCTGCAGGGACCGCCATCGAGGTCGTCTTCCTCACCCTCTTCCTCATCTTCTGTCATGACAAGAAAAAGCGACTCAAAGTGCTACTTATCATCATGGTCGAGCTCATTTTCATGGCCGCTCTCGCCACTCTGATCCTCACTGTCCTTCACACCACTCAACGCCGATCCATAATCGTTGGAATTATAGCAATTTTGTTCAATGTCATGATGTATGCTGCGCCTTTATCCGTCATGGTTAGTATCATACATGCACATGCATTTTTTTTACTAATGAATTTAGGTGGAACATAGGTCCCTAACAGACTAGACGCATTCATGGATCTATAGTTACTCATGATTTAAAATAATAAAACATATTTTTAGGATTGGATAAGCTTGACTGCTTAGTCCATGAACATTTCTAAATGATACTGAAATAATTTGCATTTATTTCCGTGGGTTGGACACTCTTATTGTAAGTATATAATTAGTAGAATTTTGTTATTGGTTTAGCATATATTCCTCAATCCAACAGCCTTAGCTGTATTCTCTCTCTCTCTATATAGATATACACACACACAATAATGAATCATGATGGTGCAGAAACTGGTGATTACGACGAAAAGTGTGGAGTATATGCCATTTTTCCTCTCACTGGCTTCCTTTGCCAACGGTGTTGCTTGGACTACTTATGCTTTCCTCCCTTTTGACCCCTTCATTGCTGTAAGTTATACCTAATGTTTTTACCTCTTTTTCTTTTTGGCTCCTTATTCGTATATATGTAAGTATTTATATTTCAGGTTCCAAATGGAGTGGGCACAATATTTAGTTTAGCCCAGCTATTGTTATACGCCACATATTACAAGTCCACAAAGAGAATAATAGCAGCAAGGAAAGAGGCGAAGATGGAGATGCATCTCTCGTTGTCGGACGTGGCCGTCGCCAACGGCGATGTTGATCCCAAGAAGACCGCTGGAGCAACACCTTAACCTTGAGAGACCCAAACAATGCATCCATTTCCAATATATATAATTATGTCCAACTATATCTATCTATCTATATATGTCTGTATTATTTATAAATATAGGCTAATTAGTGGGTGCGAGTTTGTTTTAGTTATCAACATATATCCCTTTCGACTTCTCAATCCATGTTTGACTTTTTATAAAAATGTATGGGCTATTGAGAACAAAGTTGTCTTCAGTTAATGGATTGATTATGTTGAAGAAAGATATACACCCTCATCTGCATCTGTGCCTGTCAATGCTGTAGTCTCACCGTTACTCTAACAGATAAGAGTCCATCATACCAACATCTCATTGCTCCAATATATTTGGTTGTGATTTTTAAGAACCAAACCTAAGTGATCAGTTGAATCTCCCTTTCCCTCCTCCCCACCACCTTTTTTTCTGAATAAATTCCCCTAATCAAAACAAAAGTGCACAGTACTGAAAAGAACATAAATAAATGACTAAGAAAAAAAAGAGGACGACAAGGGCCTAACCTTTCATCTGGTTAGCTCTGCGAAACATGACAAGTGTTGATAAAATCTAAAAAGTCATGCAACTCTTTTCCCTTTTCGTCAAATCCCTTGTTAACGTTTGAATTGTTGGTAATATAGTGCAAACAAATTCATTAACAGCATTTAATAAACTCAACCTCTCAGTTTTATAATTTAGTGAATTTATCAATTCTCTATCAATAGAACTACCCAAACTCTAGGATATGAATTCATCAAGAGTAAGAAATTCAACCTCACACATTAGTGAAATCATTAAGTTCGTCTCACTAGGATCACCCAAACTCTAGGCTATGAACTCTTTAAAAGCAAGGAACTCATCCTTATGCATATATAGTATGTATCATATTGATAGGTAAATATGTACATTATGAATCTTTCTATGGTTTCATTTGACCACATTGAACTTAGAAAACTAAGTTGGGTATCCAACATGAATTCCTCAACCAGTGAGCTTAAGACACATCCCTCTTGACGAATCAAGAACCATTTTCCTACATAACCCATTAGTTAGTGGATTAGTTAGGTTCTTCTCAGATTTTACGTACTCCATGACGAGTACTCCATTTTTTATTAAGTGTCTCACATATTCATCTTTTATTCGTATATGCCTTTTCTTGCCATTGTAAGCTTGGTTTTGAGCAACACAAATGCTAGCTTGTGAATCATATAATAAGGACACATGAGGTGCAAGTTCCCCCATAAAGGAATCTTTGCAAGTAGATTCCTGCGCCACTCAGCCTTTTACCCGACTCAGTCAAGAGTTATAAACACTAATTTCATCGTGGAGTGAGCGATAATGTCTATTTAGTAGACTTCCAAGAAATAGTTGCTCTATCTAAAATAAAAACATACCTACTAGCAGAGCTAACTTTATTAGTTACCGAGTTTACATCATATTGGAAATCATCCATATTTATAGAAAGTCAAAGATATGGGTATCAAATAAAGTCAAAGATATGTGTATCAAATATTGGAAAGTCAAAGATATGGGTATCGAGATATTGGCATAAGAAATCTGAGATATTTGCAATATTTGGTCCCTAATTGTAAAGTGACTTTGCAAGTTGATCCCTGAACCTCAACTATAAATAGGCATAACCATCTCTCATTCTGTATCTCATATTTGCCATTCTCTACTTAAGGCATTGTTCTCTCTCTCTCTCTCTCTTTGTAAATTCTCACTTGTATTTTGGAGTGAAATATATTTGGTAGTGCCCGAGGACGTAGGCAAAATTTGCTGAACCGCGTTAAATTCTTGTGTTCTTTATTGTATTATTCTGCATGAATTGTGAATGTGATTGTAGTGATTTATTGTGCTATTAAATTACGATTAAGGAATATTCTGGCTAGGAAAGACTTAGTACTTAAGCGATCCTTGTGATCTACCTCTCTTTCTTGGGAATTGAACTTAGTGTGATTTTTTAGTACAATAATTTTACTCTTTTACATGCTTCTGCACAACACATCACAATATCTCTTTAAGAATGCAGGGTATCCGAAAAATTCCAACTTCCAAGTTATTATACTTTAATTTCATTTTAAATCATTTGGGGAAAGTTTAACCTTGATAGCATAGTAACTTGCAAACTATGACACTTTCCCCCACATACTATGTCAATGCCTTCATCAACGTGAAGCCACACTTTTAGTAAAATTGTTACGTCGAGTTGACACTTCAGTCTCAAAGTCCATCTTGGGCCTTCAAGGCCTAAGGTTATGATCTGTTCAATGCATATCGAACATAGACTTGAACTTTTTCTCATCTCAATCGTTAATGTAGTATTGTCTATGTCCATTCCTCCATCGAACACTTAGACTCAATGCCACAACATATAATCATCAAGTTACAACCTTGAGAAACCCTTAATGGTATGACCCTTTGTCGACTGAATATTATCATGCCTTTGACACTTAAAAATGCATCCCTCTGGATGTGGCACCAAATGCACTCTTACGACCCTAACACTAAATTTCTCAACATGGGAATTTTAGACACATTGGCCATCCCCAACTTAGGCTCTCACGGTCCCTCAATGGCCACCCTATTGGTTCTAGCCATCTTAGCCAACCACAACACATATGGCATCATCGAACTAGGTCAATCTCAATATCAATTTTGGACTTTAATGCTCATCCACACAAACTCTTCATGCCGCTTCTTTCTCTGCACAATCTGTAACACCCTTAACCCAACCTATTATGTTGGATCTAGATCTTGGGCATTACCAAACGAATACATACAAAAACTTAATGTACTTAAATAAGTTACAATTATTTACACATTCTTAGTTAAAGATTTCAAACCAAATTACCTAAGTATATACAATAAGAAATACAACTACCACACATGGTAATTAAATTACAACGATATCTAAATTGAAATCCTAAACTATTGTAGATACACCAAAGTATGGATTTTTATTTAACAATTCAGACTTCGAACCTCTCACTAGACTCATTCTGTATACATAATAACCCAATACACCACTTCTTTGCATAGTTCTGGCATCGTCCCTCTTAGCACAGCCCCACATTAACTCGTTTGTAACATAGCACACACAGATAAGTTCATAAGACCTAGTGAGGAAAACATCATTTACTTGAGTCATGTTTGCACATTGTAACTGATAATTTATATAAATGATTCCATCGTTCTTAACCTTAAACTTTGTCACTTGCGAATGCTTCATCAAGTTGTATCCCTTTATACACATCAGTTACTATAATTCACTCTAAAACTATTTCATTCTCATTCGGTGTCTTCGAAACATCACTTACATAGATGATAGGTACTTCCTTCGAATATACCAAGTTCACATCCTTATTCAGCATACATTTTAAATATTAACCTATTACTTTTCTACATCCTTTCAATATGTTATTTTCGACCATGTTTTAGTCCTATGAAATGCCTTACCATATACTCCATAGATATATTTCGTCACTATTGATTTAATTGATTACGTTTAGGAGCCATACAAAAATCGCCACAAGGGAAACTCATTGGAATACGCTATGAAGGTCTTATTGTGGTGCGCCACAAAGAACATCCTTTAAAGTTCTTCATTAAGAGTCCTATTAAGACATGCCACAAGGGCATTCCATCTAGAGTACACCACAAAAGCTCCTACAAGATTCACCACAAAGGCTATCCCTTCATAATTTGCCAATAAGGTTATTCTCTCAGAGTTCACCACAAAGTTTATTCTTTTAGAGTTCGTCACAAAGGTTATTCTTTCAAAGTTTGTCACAAAGGCTATTCTTTTAGAGCTCACCACAAAGGCTATTCTTTCCTAATGTGTTTACGATATAGATTTGCCTAAACTCACATTTTGTGAAGGTTGCCCATCATCGTCCTAGGACACGTAGAGAACCCCATTGGGTAATCATTCCCTTTAGTTCCTTTTTAGAAGGTGTCATTATCATGGCTTAATATACATGTAATTTTACCGGTCTAAGCTAAACCTTTAAAATGACAACAAATTACCAGTCTAGGCTAAATTTGTGTCGCATGTATTTTCAAGTTCACAACAAATGATAGAACTCGGTTTCAAAACATATTTACTTGCGAACACTTTATACATCGAAACAAACTAAGCCCATTCTTCTTAATCCATAATAAGCAACCTATATAACACATATCTCATAACATACATTTCAAACATTTAAGTACAACCATGCTTCACCTTACATTACTCATGCATCATTCAACACATGCTTAAACTCATCAAGCTCTGTACTAGATTTACACATTATTCTCAACAACATTCGCTCAATCATAGATATCTTTTAGGAATCAGTTACCTTACCTATTATACCTTTCATGAAAGCGGCATCACCTTTTGATTTGTTCCACAGACATCAAGGTATGAACAGTACTATGCAAGAGCCAGTTTAGACACGTACCTGACAACCACAGATAGTAGTTTGAATCTCGATCCAACATCCAACAAGGAACTGCAACACTACTTGGCATAGAGTGATCACTGATAAAGATCTAGAATTTTATCTTTTTCTTAAAGGAGAAAGAAATATTGTTTGGTTCATTAAGATTCTAATAGCAACACTTTTAAAAAAGGAAGAATCAGAATATAAAGTAAAAGTGAAGTAAATTTCATCTCGAGAGTCTTCTCCCTCATTAGACAAAAACTCTCTATCCCCTTTACAGTAGAATTTGATGAGTGACAATAATTACCTAACCTAAATATTTTAATTTTCCCAAAAATCTAAAGCAGGTGAAAAGAATCCAATAAAGGTCTTCGTTACTGTCTAACCAGACAAGGGGAGGATCTAATCAATCCTATTGATTTCCAGAACTAACTAAAACGGTGCTCGTATAATCGAACGTACTATACCTTGGTAGGGACTCAATTATGGTGTGACCTTAAAGGCAATTAAGCCTTCTACAACATTCTCATGCACTTGGTATGCTCCTTTATGTCTAATCCAAAACTCTAAGGCGTATTTTTCTTGTACGTATTCCTTCTTCACAAAAATATCCTGTTAAATAAATCCTTAGCTATTACCAACATGCGAATACTTTAGTGCTAAAACTCTAACTTGCCAACAAGTCAGCCTGGTGACGGATTACTATCACAATGCTTAAACAAGTTGCACACATACCTTACTCATCCAAAAATATTTGGGCGGATACCAATTTGCTACACTGACCATATTAAGACTATGTGCCATAATTTATAATCCGCTAGAACCGGGGTGTTACAGCTCTCCTCCCATTAATAAAATTTCATTCTCGCAAGTTGTACCATGAAGAACCTGACGAATTACTAATAATTAACGACTACGCCAAATGCGATTGGGTGCCTTCAACCCTCGATGTGTATTGCATTAAATTTTTAAATGTTACATACTTAACCCAAATGACAGTTGTCAAAGTTTAATTGGAGAACTTGAACAGTTTCCACTAAGTAAAGTTCACGCGCAAGTTTATTTATATAAAACATGTACACAACACTTCCTCAATCACTTTAACGAAATCGATCAAAACACTAACTTTTTCTTACCCATCCTTTCAAGCTTCTTCTTCCGCAACATATTTTTCTCAAGGTGACTCTTTTTCTTTTTTCCATTTCCATTTACTGCATTAACATCCTAAAAGAAAATGGTCCGCACAATGAGAGGAAAAGGTCGGCGACAGGCCAAACAAAATATCACTTCGACGACTCCTGTTCCATTTGGGCCCCAAGGTCTCGAGAATACTTCACAAAGTGTAGAGTCCTCATCAATCACTTGTAGCACCACCCACGATAAGATGAATCGATATTTACAAGTTCGGGGTATATAAAGCCCAAATTTCGCTTATATCTTCTAGTAACCTGAACAATGTCATTTAAGTGATAACACTAAAGGTTTCATTTTACCCCTGATTCTATTAAAAGTCGATTTCCATTTGCCACTAAATCCCTTCTTCCGTGTTATTTTAAATGAATATGGTATCACACCAGGTCAGTTATCAACTTTATCCTAATAGACTCTAGTGGCTTACTATATTGACTATTGTATGCATAATGAACCACCACTGCTAAGGGTTTTTAATAAATTTTATTAGTTGAAAGTGATCAAACAAGGCATTTATGTTGGCAATGCTAATTTTAGTGCACGTTCAGGATATAAGCCTATTATTCAGAATAATATCTCAAACCTTCATCAATAGAAAGACAAGTTTATAAGAGTTATTTGTAGGCTCGAGTTTGGATTCAGTTTCCCAACAAGATGGTCCCTTCTTAAAAAGAGTACCTATACGCAGTGTCCGCTAGTGAATTTCAAGCTTACTAAGATACAATATAAACGGTTAAATAAGGGGCGCGTACTTGACTTGGTGGAACTTATTTAAGTTAGAAACGTATTACAATACTGCCTGTAGAAATTTAACCCTAATGGTTAGCGATCAAATGATTTCATCAAGTGGTTGGACGGACTTAAAATGTCATATTCTTTTGAAGCTTGACCGTACAATTCGGGTGGTAACATAGCACATGTTTTATTAGGGCACAAAAGGGAGCCACATTTATATTTTTATAGCATTTGTGGTCTTTCCTCACGCAATTAGAATCTTTAGCAAATCATGATACAAATTCTACTTCAGATCAAACTAATTCTACTGTTGATGGTGCAGGGACTTCATCACACTCCCAGCCTCAGGACATGGACATTTCTTTGATTCTTAAGTGAGCTCATTAAAGAAAAAATATTGCTGCTCCACCAAGTAAGACATCAACAAAGAGAAAAAAGAAAAAGGCCAGATCAGATGAGAGTACTCAAGAATCCGAAAGTAGTGAATGCTCTCCATTAGTAAAGCATATAAGCTAAATAAGGAGCCTGTTGTTGTAATTACCCACTCATCTCTAATTTTCGCTCTCCCCAAGACTCCATTAATAAATGAAGATTCCACCCCTCAAACAGGTTCTCCCATACATGTTTTTTTATTCTTCATTGTCAGAGAATCTTACAAAGACAATTTCTCCAATCTAGTCAATTGTCCTCCTACTCAAACACAAGATGCTCCCTTCATTGGTTCAAGAGGAAACTTTCTTTTGCGTAATCTATTGGAGTCAGTGTCAATTTTCACATCTCTCAGCTTCATATTTTAACAACAACTAAGTTTACTACCTCTACAGTTAATGGAAGGTTTCTCCTATTACTTTGCATCCAATTTCAATAAGTGACCTCTATCATTCATGGCTCAAGTTTCAAAAATCTTGTTTATCGAACATGGTCTTTGGAGTGGGGCTCTTAAGGATGCGGTAGACATTATAACAACAAGCTGACAAGTTTAAAAAAGGCAGTGAAGACTCCTTAGTCGAATTATGCCAGAAATATTAAGAATCTAACAACTTAATTGGGAGATTGGATACTCGAGTTATAACTCTGAAAGGTAAATATAAAGATGCTTAGACTGAATGTGAGCAATATAAGGAGAAGGTCAATCACTTAAACGATGAAAAGTCTATCTTAGAGGAGAAACTCAAGGCTCATGAGGAAAGTCACAAGGCAAAGTTGGAGAGTCTACGCCAATCTCATGAAGAAACTTTTAGAAAGTTTTAAGAGGATATTCAAAAGAATCTTATTGAGGCTTTGCCAGAATGGAGATCAAATTTGATTCTACATGCCCAAATGGTTGCATGTCCTCTTAATTTTAGAAGGGTAAACTTCAACTACCTGAAGGACATTCCTATTGAGTCACTTAACTTTGACATTTATCATCCAGAGGATGAAGAATAGGAAACATTTTTAAGGGATTTGAACCAAGCAAATGAATATATATGTAACACCCATAACCCTTATTCGTCGTCGAAATAGGGTTACGAAGTATTATCAAACTTTACGAATTATATAAGAACATTTCACAACATTTAATATACATATCAAGAACCAATCATAAAACACTCATATTAACCTTTATATGGGACCTCGAGGCCCAAAATATGTGTTGGAAATAAATCAGGACCAAACTGAACGCTTAGAGAATTTTTCCCAAAATTCTAAATTTTTTCCTAGGTGCAGAAGACACAATGTAACACCCTCTAACCCATATTCGTCGCCGGAATAGGGTTACGAACCATTACCAGAATATACAGATCAAGTAAATAGATATTTCATTTTATACAGTATTCATGTCAAAAATCAAACATAAATTCCCTTATATGAACCCTCGAGGTCCAAAACATGCATTAGAAACGAGTCGAGACTAAACTGGATACTCAGAGAATTTTTCGAAAAATCTCAAAATTTTTCCTAGGTGTAGGGGTCACACGCCGGTGTGGTCAGGCCTTGTGGTTCACACAGCCAAGGGACATACCCGTGTCTTAGGCCGTGTAACTCTCTAACTTGGGTCACACGGTCAAGCTAATGCCCGTGTGCTAGGCCGTGTGTAAATACCTGGGCATTCTGTTTTGAAATTTTAAAGATGCAGGGGACATACGGTCAGGTCACACACCTATGTGCTAGGTCGTGTGTCACACACGGCTGAGGCACACGCCCGTGTCTCTGCCCGTGTGGAAAAAATACACTATTTTCCAAGCCATATTTCTCACCCCATTTTGTCATCCTGCTATACCAACACCTTAACACATTCACAAGCTATTATAGGTCATTTAACCCAACTCAAAATAAAGTCCTATACATGATATAATACCTCATATAATCAAGTATACACACTTACTTAAATTACCAAGTTAACATATATACATATTTTTTCAAATATGCTAACTTAATTCAATCATCAATATGTCAATATAATTTCTATTAATCAAACATTTCAAACACATATCAAACATATCCATCACAAGTCATACCAATCAGTAGTTACAATTAAAGCATTTATATGTCGATATTGGCCAATTAACCTATACATGCCATTATAACCATAATTGATTTACCATAGACATATATATACCAAAATGGGCTGATGGATAGTGTGAGTGATCTCTGCCAAGCTTTCAATCCAACGAGCCTCCGAACTACTCTAGAATAGGGGAAAATAAAATAGAGTAAGCAAGAAATGCTTAGTAAGTTCGTATAACATGGTAATTAACTTACCACTTATTTAAATTCAATTTAAACATACAAGGCACATTCAATCAACTTGATCACGAGCCCTAACACAAATCCTTATCACTCTTGTTAGTCATATATTTCATACAAATATCAAGAAACATGTATGGGCCCAACAATAATTAGATTTCCATGTACATATACTATCCACATAATGTATTCATATAACATATACAAATCATATTCTTGTATTTCAAATACATTTTCATAATGATTCATCTCGAGTTTAAATTATTTCATATCGAAACTTTTCCCATTAAACCATTTGAAATATCAATGTCACGCTGGTAGTACACTCAAGGTGTACAATTCTATAATCATGGTTGAACATATTCATCAAACAAATTCCATGTTCATATATCATAATCTCATATTTCCATATATCACGTATCATCATTTTCATGTATTTCAGACAGATACGTGTAATAATTAATTTCATGTTCATATTTTCTCATGTCAGGATTTTTGCCCCTTGAATCATTGAAAGCATCGATGGATACACAGGTAGTACACTCGAAGTGTACAAATCAGAAATTCGTCAATTCATATTCAAGAGTGCTCTTTAAAGCACATAATCGGGAAATCCTCTCTCAAGGCATATAACAAGAAGCTCACAAAAATTCATTAATCGGAAAGCTCACAAAGAGCCTATCAGGAAGCTTATCCGGACTATTTAACAGGAAGCTCATAAAAGTTATAATCATGAAGTTCAAAAAGAACTTTTAATTAGGAAACGAAGAGCCTTTAATTGGGAAGCTCACGAAGAGCCTTATAACGAGAGTTTCGGATAACCATATATCAGCAAGTTCAAGTAAGCCATATCAGGACGCTCATAAATAGCTGCATTTGTGTCTGCAATATATGCAGGATCACAACCGATCATATAACAGGGCGCTCACAAAAAGCTGCGGTAGTTCGTAACACATGCAAGATCACTACCAATCTAGATGCTCGTAAGAACCATATAACGGGAAGCTCGATAGAGCTTATAACGGGACACTCATAGGAGCTGTGGTGTGCCCGCAACACAAGCAGGACCATAACTAATCAGGAAATCCTATATCCTTCGAATTCCATTATTCAAACGAGATTTAATATTTATCGGGCTTTGTCGGATATGTAATCAATTTCATATATTTAGCATTTATACAATTCACTTACACAACATTCAATTCAAGCATATTAATATACATAATTTAGTTACACAAACTTACCTCGACAAATGTTCGTGTACGTAAAATCTACTAATCTCACGTTTTCTCTTTTCCTCGTTCTAATTCCGAATTTGGTCTATCCAAAACTATATGAATGAATTTAACATTATTTCATGTTCATTTCAATTCAATTCACATCTTTGGAAAATTTATCGTTTTGCCCCTAAACTTTTAATTAATGACGATTTCGTCCCTAGGCTTGAAAAATAAAATTCATGTAATTTAATCCATATTCCAAGCCTAGTCGATTTTTACATGTAAAATTTACAGCCCATGTATTTCATAAAATTTAGAACTTTTCCATAAATTTTACATCTTTTCAATTCAATCCCTAAATCATAATTTCTTCAAAATGTCCTTTACAAAAGTTATTTATCTATCAACAACCTATCATTTTCTACCATAAAACTTCATAATTCATCTATATTCATCCATGGTAAAATCCTAGTACCTTGATAACTTTACAAATTAATCCCCAAGATAGCTAGATTAAGCTACTACGACCTCGGAAATATAAAAATCATTAAAAACAAGCAAGAACACTTACCTAATCAAACAAAATAAATTGTCTTGAGCTTAGGTTTCTATGGATAGGGTTTCCATGCTTTTAATTTGGGAAACATGATATAAATGATGATATTTTTATTTTTTATCATTTATCATCTTTTATTATTTTACTTTCCAATTTCATCATTTTCTTTATTTTATTTCCAAGGATGAATCATCATCCTTAATCACTAAGCATTTTTAATGATCTATTTACCATATAAGGACCTCCAATTTAAATTTCTATAGCTATTTAATCCCTTTAGCTATTAGAACTCAACTTTTGCACTTTGTGCAATTTGGTCCTTCATCAATTAAACATGTAATCGGTGAAATTTCTTTACGAAATTTTTATACGACATTACTATCATAATATAGACCATAAAATAATATAAAAATAATTTTTTTTCGAAATTAGATTTGTGGTTCCAAAACCACTGTTCCGATTTTACCGAAAATGGGCTGTTACAACTCTCCTCCCTTAAGAATTTTCGTCCTCGAAAATCTTACCAGTAAAGAGGTTCAGATATTAATTTCTCATTGTTTCCTTCGGTTCTCAGGTAGCTTCTTTTATATCATGTCATTACCAGAAAACTTTTACTAAAGCTAACTTTTTATTTCTCAGTTCTTTCATTTCGAGTGCCAGAATTTTGATCGGTTCTTCATTATAAGTCATGTCAGATTGAATTTTAATATATATTGGAGAAATAACATGTGACAAATTTGATCGATACCGTCGTAACATAACATATGAAAAACATTATGAAGTCTGTCAAATTCAGGCAGTAATGCTAATTGATACGCAACAAGTCCGATCCTTTCAATAATTTCATACTGCCTAATATATCGAAGACTCAATTTGCCTTTACAACCAAACTAGAAAATTTTCTTCCAAGGAGAAACTTTTAAGAATATCTTGTCGTTAATTTGAAACTCTATTTCTTTTCGTTTTAAATCCACATAGAATTTCTGAAGATCAGATACTGCTTTTAAACTGTCTCGGATCACTTTCACCTTTCTTCAATTTTACGAATCAGATAAACTCCATGTATCTTTTCTCACTGAGTTCAGTCTAATACAATGGAGTTCTACATTTACGACCATACAGAGCCTCGTACGGTGCCATTTTATACTTAACTGATAACTGTTATTGTATGCAAATTCAACTAACGACAATTATTTCTTTTCCAATTGCCTTCGAATTCTAAAACATAGCACCGATGTATATCTTCAAAAATCTGAATCACACGTTCAAATTGACCATCCATCTGAGCATGAAATGCAGTACTAAGATGTAGCCGCTTACCCAGAGCTTCTTGTAATTTGTTCCAAAATCAAGATATGAACCGTGAATCTCTATTAGAAATAATAAAAACAGGCACATCATGTAATCGGACAATCTCAGAAACATATAATTCAGACAATCTATTAAGTGAGAAATCCATTCATACTAGGAATAAATATGCAAACTTTGTCAAACAATTGATGATTACCCAATAGCATCTTTCTTTTTCAGAGATTGGGGTAATCCCTATACAAAATCCATAGTAACTTTATCCCATTTCCATTTCAGTATTGTCACTGTTTGTAACAGTCTCGAAGGTATCTGTACCTGATGTTCAGCTTTAACTTACTAACATATCAAACATTTCAATACAATTTTAGAAATACCACATTTCATTCCGGACTACCAGTACATATGTTTTAAATCGTTATGCATTTTATTATTCCCCGGATGAACAAACATAGTACCACTGTAAGCATTCATGTAAAATTTTCTGTACAAGCTCTGAATCATTCGGTACACATGCTATACCTCGGAATAACAGACAATTATCAGGTCCTATTTGAAATTCTAAGTCAGAAGTTAATTCACACTGTACTCGTTTAACTTGTAACTCATTATCACTTTTCTGAGCTTCACAGATCTATTGTAGAAACATCAGTTTAGCTTTAAGCTTAGCTAAAATTGAGCCATTATCGGACAATTACAATCGGGTATCCATGGCTCGCAAGGCAAACAGAGACTTTCTACTCAGAGTATCTACAATCACATTCGCTTTTCTCGAGTGATATTCAATTGTCAAATCATAATATTCCAACAGTTTAAGTCATCTACATTGTCTCAAATTCAAATTTTTTGCGACATCAAATAATCTATACTTTTATAACCAATAAATATATGGTATTATTCACCAAACAGATAATGTCGACAAATTTTCAATGCAAATGCAATAGTTGTCAAATCTAAATCATGTATCGGATAATTCTTTTCATATGGTTTTTAATTGTCTAGAAGTATAGGATATTACTTTGGCTTACTGCATCAAAACATAGTCTAACCATTCAATAATGCATCACTGTAAATCACAAATTCCTTACCCGATTCAGGCTGAACCAAAACTGGTGCTTCAGTCAATAAAGCTTTCATCTAGTCAAAAATTTACTGACATTTACTAGACCATTCAAATCTTACATCTTCCTGTAATAACTATATCACTGACGTGGCTATCATAGAAAACCCTTTCACGAAAATTGAAAAGAAATTATATAATAAAGCTATTTCAATTATTAACACCGAAGCTTTGAATTATTCTGAAGCCACGATCATCAGATAGATTAAAAACCATAGTGCCATAATAGGACCGATAGTTCAACAATATAGATGGAACAATACCTCAACATCAATAGTACTCTTCAAATAGAAGACGAAAACCGAAAGTAGTCCCAATAACAACCAGAGTAGTAATACAACTTCTATAATCTGAAATCCATATTACTGAACTCCCATGATCGAGTCAGGATTCATAACAGTAATAAATGTAATTACCTTCGGCCAATGAATATCTTTCATAGATAAACCATGTTTGCTAGATAAGATTAGACCATAAGAATGACAAGAAAACTGAGATAATGAAATCCAAAATGTGAAGCTATACTGAACTTTCGAGAATAAAAACAACATTGAATAATAAAAAGATCGATTATATCCCAGAGAAAATCCAGAAGAGTAATATTGCACATACGCACTAGAAATAGCTATGATAGAGACAATATAAATTGCATATTTTCAATTCAGAGCTTCAACCAGTAGAAGTAGAAAATAGCATCATATGAATCTTATCATCAAGTCTTCTCTAAAACATAATTGGCTAGAAAACAAAAGAAAAATAGAGCAATACCGCTCATTAATCAACCAGACTTACAATAACTCTGTCTATTGTTATAATTAGCTAGTATTTCTATATGATAAGTATCGCATCTGATCATGAAAAATTACATATGTCTCTGAGAATAACAGAACATATAGAATACCCAGAGGAGATCGCTGTAAAATACTCAACTATAACAGCTGCTTTAAGATATCTTTGTAATTTTAACACTATCTCATTAACTACTACAATCATCAATAATTCACATTATTCCAATCACTAAAGAAATCAATTCAGAAGAAATTTTGGTTAACCCGTTCTTTAAATACCATACTATACCTGAATAAATCGATTACTCGTGAATAACTTCTTCCTTAATAACAACATTGTATATCTCGAATAATCTTCAAAATAATTTGATATCTCTTCTAAAACTCTCTTTACTTGCTAACCCATTCTCAATTCTAACCACATTATTAATCATTTAACCACTGAACTCTTCGGTGTCACACTTGTGAACTTAATCAATATAAATCTTGTAAATTTCATTGTATAAGACTATACTAGTGAGGGGGTGGAGGTTGTAAAGCCTCAAAATTTGACTTTCATACATACACATGTATAACATGACATTTATCGTCAACATGTTCATTACAAACATTTATTCATACCTTTATGAGTCTCTACTCATCATAAGCAACATGTTTAATCAGATACTTGAGTATCGCTTTTAACATTATCGGAATTAGCTCGATTGGAAAGCATCTTTATCTATTAGTAAACTAGTTCTCATCAGAGTAGTGAGATCTCACACTATCACAGGTTATATAATGGCAAGTATTTCTAGACTTCACATATGGTACGTTCAGCCTGAGAACCGAGTAAACCGTAGCTCTGATACCAATAAATCTAACACCCTCAACCCGTATCCGTTGTCAAAACAGGGTTACGAAGTATTACCAGAATATACAGATAAAGTAAATAGATATTTATTTTATACAGTATTCATGTCAAAAATAAACATAAAGTCCCTTATATGAACCCTCGTGGTCCAAAACATGCATTAGAAATGAATCGGGACTAAACTAGATACTTAGAGAATTTTTTACAAAATCTCAATTTTTTTAGGTGCAGGGGTCACACGCTTGTGTGGTCAGGCCGTGTGGTTCACACGGCCAAAGGACACGCCCGTGTCTCAGGCCGTGTAACTCTTTGACTTGTGTCACACAGTCAAGCCATACGTCCGTGTGCTAGGCCGTGTATAAATACCTAGTCATTTTGTTTTAAAATTTTAAAGATGTAGGGGACACACGGCTAGGTCACACACTCATGTGATAGGCCGTGTGTCACACATGGCTAAGACAAACGCCTGTGTCTCTGCCCGTGTGGACAAAAATAGGCTATTTTCCAAGCCATATTCCTCACATCATTTTTGTCATCCTCCTACACCAACACTTTAACACATTCACAGGCTATTATAGGTCATTTAACCCAACTCAAAATCAAGTCCTATATATGATATAGTACCTCATATAATCAAGTATACACACTTACTTAAATTACCAAGTTAACATATATGCATATTTTATCAAATATGCTAACTTAATTCAATCATCAATATGCCAGTATAATTTCTATCAATCAACCATTTCAAACACATACCAAACATATCCATCACAAGTCATTCCAATGGCTACTTACAATTAAAGCATTTATATGCCGATATTGGCCAATTGACCTATACATGTCATTATAACCATAATTGATTTACCATATATATATACACCAAAATGGGATGTCGAAAATTTGGACATTAAACCATTTGAAATATCAATGTCACACGGGTAGTACACTCGAGGTGTACAATTCTATAATCATGGATGAACATATTCATCAAACAAATTCCATGTTCATATATCATCATCTCATATTTCCATATGTCATGTATCATCATTTTCATGTATTTTAGGCAGATACATGTAATAATTAATTTCATATCCATATTTTCTCATGTTAGGACTTTTGCCCCTTGAATCATTGAAAACATCGATGGATACACATGTAGTACACTCGAAGTGTACAAATAAAAAATCCGTCAATTTATATTCAAGAGTGCTTTTTAAAGCACATAATCAAAAAATCCTCTCTCAAGCCATATAACAGGAAGCTCACAAAAAGCTATTAATCGGAAAGCTCACAAAGAGCCTATCAGGAAGCTTATCCGGGAAATTTAATAGGAAGCTCATAAGAGTCATAATCATGAAGTTCAAAAAGAACTTTTAATCAGGAAGCTCACGAAGAGCCTTTAATCGGGAAGCTCACGAAGAACCTTATAACAGGAGCTTCGGGTAGCCATATATCGGGAAGTTCAAGCGAGCCATATCAAAACGCTCACAAAGAGCTGCGTTTGTGTGCGATATATGCAGGATCACAACCGATCAATCATATAACAAGACACTCACAAATAGCTGCGTAGTCCGCAACACATGCAAGATCAGCATCGATCTGGATGCTCGTAGGAATCCTATAATGGGAAGCTTGAGAGGGCTTATAACGGGATGCTCGTAGAAGCTGTGGTGTGTCCGCAACACATGCAGGACCACAACCAATCGAGAAATCCTGTATCCATCAAATTTCATTATTCAAACGGGATTTAATATTTATCGGGCTTTTTCAGATATGTAATCAATTTCATATATTTAACATTTATAAAATTCACATACACAACATTCAATTCAAACATATTAATATACATAATTTAGTTACACGAACTTACCTCGACAAATGTCCGTGTACGTAAAATCTACTAATCTGACATTTTTTCTTTTCTTCGTTCTAACTCTGAATTTGGTCTATCCAAATCTATATGAATGAATTTAACATTAATTCATGTTAATTTAAATTCAATTCACATCTTTGAAAAATTTATCGTTTTGCCCCTAAACTTTTAATTAATGACAATTTCATCCCTAGGCTTGAAAAATGAATTCATGCAATTTAATCCTTATTCCAAGCCTAGCCGATTTTTACATGTAAAATTTACAGTCCATGTTTCTCATAAAATTCAAAATTTTTCCATAAATTTACATATTTTCAATTCAGTCCCTAAATCATAATTTCATCAAAATTTCTTTTACAAAAGTTGTTTATCTATCAACAACCTATCATTTTCTAACATAACACTTCATAATTCATCTATGTTCATCTATGGTAAAACCCTAGTACCTTGATAACTTTGCAAATTAATCCTCAAGATAGCTAGATTAAGCTATTACGATCTCGAAAATATAAAAAAACATTAAAAACGAGCAAGAACACTTACCTAATCAAGCAAAATAAGTTGGGTTAAGCTTAGGTTTACATGGATAGGGTTTCCATGCTTTTAATTTTGGAAAGATGATATAAATGATGATATTTTTATTTTTTTATCATTTATAATATTTTATTATTTCACTTTCCAATTTCATCCTTTTCTTTATTTTATTTTCCATGGATGAATCATCGTCCTTAATCACTAAGCATTTTGAATGGTCTATTTCCCATATAAGGACCTCCAATTTAAATTTCTATAGCTACTTAATCTCTTTAGCTATTAGAACTCAACTTTTTCACTTTGTGCAATTTGGTCCTTTATCGAATTAAACATGTAATCGGTAAAATTTCTTTGCGGAATTTTCATACGACATTACTATCATACTATAGACCATAAAATAATATAAAAATAATTTTTTTCTGAAATTAGATTTGTGGTCCCGAAACCATTGTTTCGATTTTGTCAAAAACGAGCTGTTACACACACGCCCGTGTGGTCAGATCGTGTGGTTCACACGGGTAAGAGACACGACCATGTCTTAGGCTATATGAGCATTCTATGTGAGGTGCACGATCGTGTCCATAACCATGTAACTCTCTGACTTGGGTTACACGGCTAAGCCACACGTGTAATGGCCTAAATTCAAGGTTATCGAAATAGTAGTTTCAGGACCACAAATCCGATGAGGAAAAATTAATTTTTATTATATTTTTATTGTCTAAGATTTTAAAAAATGATTTTTTTTGAAAATTTCGTTCGAAAATTTTGACGTTTGGGCACTCAATTTAGTTAAAAGGACTAAATTGTAAAAAGTAAAAAAGTTGAGTTCTATATGTTAGAGGTGTCCAATTGTTATGAAACTTTAAATTTGAGGTCCTTATATGATAATTAGACCATTGGTTAAGTTGGTAGACAAAAATGGACATGAGATAAGTGAAATAGGAAATTTTTAAGTTAGGGGTAATTTGGTAATCTAGTAATAAAAAGAATTCAAAAGGGAAAAAGATGGCCAAAAATATCATCTTATTCATAGTGAAAAAAATCAACAAGAGGGAAGCCATATTTAGGGTTTTTCAAGGTTCCAATCTTCATAGTAAGTGATTCTAAGCCCCGTTTTTAATGTTCTTTACGTTTTTAAGATCTCGGTAGCTTAATTTAGCTTATTCTAGCAATAATTTAACTTAGGGTTTATATTTGGAAAAATACCCATAGGTGAAAAGTGTTTATTTTGATGTTTTCTGATAAAATATGAAGCTAGAAATTATGTTAAACAATTTTTGCTAGTCGATTTTAAGCGAAAACGAGTAAAACCCCATAATCAGTAAAATACCTAATATTCATAAATACATGCTAGAGTGGGAATTTGATGTTGTCATAGAAGAGAAAAATGTTCAGCATGTTATAAAACATAGGAATAAGAGATGAAGTTTAATTTCCGAGCCTTAGGGTAAAAATGTAATTATGTAAAGTTTAGGGGAAAATTGTAATTTTGACAAAGTTAGGGTCGATGGCTGTTTTGATGAATGTGAGTATTAAATAAGTTAAATTTTCTATTTTAGATCAAGAAGAACGAAACTCGAGGTTAGACAAAGGGAACAATAAAGTTGAAGAGTAAGTTGGTGAATTGGGCTATATTTGGTACCAAGGTAAGTTTACGGTAAATAAATGCAACATTTCAATAATTATTACTAATACAGCTATTTTCCAGCAACTATGAATTTATTCCATGAATTTATTTGATGTTGATTCAAGTATAAAATGATAAAGAATTTAATATTAAAAAGTCTCGTTGTTACATAAGGAAAGTACTAGATACGAATGTCATGACATTTGGGTAAAGAGATCCCATGTAAGACCATGTTTGGGACATGGCATTGGCATCCTTGAGATCATGAGAGGTCCCATGTAAGGTCATGTCTAGGACATGGCGTTGGCACCGAGATGAGAGGTCCAATGTAAGACCATGTCTGGGACATGGCGTTGGCACCGAGATGAGAGGTCCCCCGTAAGACCATGTCTGGGACATGGCATGGGCACCAATATGAGAACATCCCATGTAAGACCATGTCTGGGACATGGCTTTGGCATGTTATGATCAGAAGAGACCCAAGTATCCTTATTATTCCAATGTGGCTCAACGGGCTAGTAAACGAATCATATACATGAAAGTTCGGTTAAAAGAAAAAATGGCAAGCTCAAGTGAGTTATAAAAGTTAAGAATTTATTAAATTAACAATTGATATTCAACAATGCAGCAAGAGAAGAGTAAGTTATGCACACAAGTGTACTAAGTAAACAAGCAAGAGAACTAGAATGAGACTAACTAAAGAGTAAACTAGAGATATAAACACTTGAGTTTAATTATTTGTGTTTAATGTTGTTTTTTATTTGCTAGTAAACTTACTAAGCTTTATGCTTACTTCTTTTATTTCTCTTTCTCTTATAGTATTGGAAAGCTACTTCAAGGATCCTAAAGAAGTCGGAGATCGTCCACACTATCAACCACAACTGCTCGGTATTTTATGATGAAACACGTTTCAGTTATGGCATTATAGGGATTTAGTTATTTTGCATGTTTGTAATTATGATTTTGCTAAAGAATGGTGTGCAAGTATTTGATGATGAATGGTTATTAAAATGGTTAAGTATGAAGGTGTTTCTTGTTATAAGAGTCTAGGTGATAAATTATGCATGGAAATCATGAAAGGGGTAAAATTTGCAAAGAAACAAATTTCAAGCAGCAACAGTGACGAGACTTTAACAAATCACCTAGGATAGTATATAATGAATTATAAGGTTTATGATATATGTAAATAAATATTATTGAGTCTACTTTCATATAAAAATAATTTTGTAGAAAAATGAGTTTTATATTTTGAGATATGTGAATTTTAGTGAGACAAGATCAGATCTGTTTTTAGAGTCCCCTGTTCTAAGTTTAGAAAATTATTAAAAATTGTATAAAAATGGTTATGAGTTATAGTTTATATTTCTAGATTCCTTATTGAGTATATTTTCTGTAGAAACAATTAAGAACTTCATATGAAAATATTACAGTGAGGAAACTTATTTTTAGTGGCAAGAGGTCAGGACAGTTAAGTGGTGAAACAGGGGAGACTTTAACTAATAAAATATACTAATTTGCTGAACCAAAAATTCTAAAAATTTTATGGTAGGATTATATATGAGTCTATTTTCAAGGAAAATTTACAGAATTAAATTTTGAGTCCCGTAGCTCAAGTTATAATCAATTTAGTAACTATTGCGCGATTGGACAGAATTACTGTAAATAGTGAAGGTAATTTTCAAAACAAGTTTTTATGCTTCGAATTAGTAAGATAAGCTAAGTAATGCCTCGTGCTCGACTCAAGGCAACGGTCTCGGGTAAGGAGTGTTACAACACACACGTGTACTAAGCCATGTGTAAGGTGCAAGGGTCACACAGCCAAGCCACACACCCATGTACTAGGCCGTATGCAAAGACCTAGGCATTCGGTTTCTCAATTTTAAGATGCAGGGGACACACGAACAGACCACACGCCCATGTGCCAGGCTGTGTGTCACACACGGCTGAGACATACGCCCGTGTCTCTACCCTTGTGGACGAAAATAGGTCATTTTATGGCCACTTTTCTCACCCAATCTTGGTATCAACCTAGACACAACCATTTGCACATTCACAAACCACAACAAAACCTTCAATTCAAGCCAAAATCAAGTTTTTATACTTATTATATCATCACATATACTTAAATATCCTAACTTGCCAAATTAACCACATACATCTATATGCATATTTTACTAATTTACTAGTCTAAATCATGCTTCAATATACCTATTAATTAACCATCATTTAACCAATCCAAACATACCTCATCCATGATTAATCCATACCTGCATAAGTTGATTACAAATATAATCAAAGTATAACTTTTAATATTTACACAAACCAATTTTACTTAAACCGTTATAGCCTTATACATGCCATATAAAGCTTAGTACATGTTGCAAAAGCTACCTAAGTGAGTTGGATAGTTTGGCTTGATGTGTTGATCCGATCTCCTGACTTCACGTTAATCTATAAGGACATTAAACGACACAAGTAAGCTTAATAAAGCTTAGGAAGTTCGATAGGTTAAACATAGATCTTACAAAAATTAATATAATAAATTTAATAGTAAATTATTCATACATTCTCCCTATCAATCACAACATAAATCGATGAACACATTTCTTTCAAATCAATATCAATAATAAATGATAAATATTTCAAATCCAATCACATAAGTCTTTTATCAAATCTTATCGAATCGGAGAATGACTTACGGATATGAGTATATCATATTCAGAAGCCCGAAGGCTGCACGGAAGCACATAAATGCTAAACTGAAGCCCATAAGGGTTGAACGGAAGCTCATAGGAGCTGAATGGAAACCCATAAGGGTTAAACAGAAACTCATATGAGTTAACAGAAGCTCGTGAGAACTAAACAGAAAGTAAACACGAAAGTTCGCAACAAATGCTGAATCTCGGTTTACATGGGTAATTTGTCATCAATTCATCCTTTGTATTTACTGTCAATTCATCCTTTGCATTTACCGTCAATTCATCCTTTGCATTTACCGTTAATTCATCCTTTGCCATACAACGATTGTACTCAATCTAGCGTTCCACTCGTTTTGAACATTTAATTCAATTTCATAATTTAACAATAATTTTATTTTCAACAATAGATATGAATTAATACATAATAACATTCATCAAGTTAATAAATAAACATTAAAGTTTAACTATACGAACTTAGGTTAAATTGTAAGATTTGTAGTAGTTTAGAGACTATTCTACTATTTTTCCTTTTTCACGTTTGTCTATGGACTCTTGATCTAAAATGTAAAATTATCTATTCATTAGCATATAATTCAATTTTCAATTCACTTCACAATTAATACCCCTTAAATTTCAAAATTACACAATTACCCTAACTTTTACAGTTTTTGAAATTTAGTCCCTCACCCATTAGCCTATCAAATGAGCTAATTTTTTTTCTCAATTGACAATTTATCTAAATATTCTAAGCTATTATAACAGCCTTTGATCAACAAAATTTTAGTATCAAACCCTAATATTTAATCTTTTCACAATTTGGTCCTAAAATCAATTTCTTTTGAAATCACTTGATAAAATCATCATATAACAAAATTAAAGCTCTAAATCCATGTTAATTCATCAAAAACATCCGGCACTCATCAATGGAAACTTTTAAAATTACCCATAAAATCAAAAACTAATAAAATAGATAGTTGGACCTAATTGTAAAAGTCCTAAAAACACAAAAATTCAAGAAAAGAGCAAGAATTGAACTCACATGATGTAAAAATATGAAAAACCAGCTTTTGAGGACCTCCTATGGCGTTTTTGGCTGAAAATTTTGAAGAAATGTCTAGATTTCTTCCAAATCCCATTTTTATCTAATTAAATTTTGTTTTTATTTCCCATTTTACCCCTTAATCACCTAATTTCATTGTTGTTTTTTTCTGCTTATACCCCCTCAGCCTTCTAATGGGTGCCTAATTGCCTTTTTGGTCCTCTTTTATTTACCACTTAAGCTATTTAATCACTTTTTTTTAATTAGCAAGTTTTACACCTTTTTCAATTTAGTCCTTTTTACTTAATTAACTATCAAAACGTTAAAATTTTCTAACAAAACTTTAATAATACCTTAATGACACTCTGTAAATATTTATAAAAATATTTACGATTCGGTTTATAAAATCGAAGTCTCAATACCTCATTTTTGAAACCACTTTACCTAATAACTCTTTCTAAAACACAAATCACTAATTCAAAAATCTTTTTAAAATCACGCTTGACTCGTACATAATAAATAATAAAATTTTTGAACTCACTCGTCGGATTTAGTGGTCTCAAACCACTGTTTCTAACACCACTGAAAATTGGGCTGTTACAATATTATTCTTCCCACGCCCGTTGTTGAAGAAATTGATGAAGGTTCAATATCTGAGGGTCAGAATCCTGAAGATCCTCTTCCAACTGGAGGGGTCTCAACTACAACCACTAATCAAACTAATGAGGGTGGGGATTGAAATTTCCTTTGTATAATTCCATTTTTTTTTACTTCTTTATGTTAATGTATTTTATCTTTAGCAATGAAACCATCATTTACCTTTCTTTTGTCTCTTTACTTCTTCATTATTTCTCTTCACTAAACTATTATTAATACATTTATTATATAATGGGGTAATTTTGACATACTTGAGGAACTCTACCAAGTTCGGCGTATTATGCATACAGGGCTTCTCCACTTCTTCACAGTCCAAGAATTAACTAAATCGTGCTCTAATACCAAACTTGTAACATCCTTAACCCAACCTGTTATGTTGGATCTGGATCTTGGTTATTACCAAACGAATACATACAAAAACTTAATCTACTTAAACAAGTTACAATTAATTATACCTTCTTAGTTATAGAATTCAAACTAAAATACCTAAGTATATACAATAAGAAAATACAACTACCACACATGGTAATTAAATTACAATGATATCTAAATTGAAATCTTAATCTATTGTAGATACCCCAAAGTATGGATTTTTATGTAGCAATTTAGACTTTGGGGTAGTCCTGGTATTGTCCCTCATGGCACAATCCTACATCAGCTCGCTTGTAACATAGTACACACAGATAAGTTTATAAGAACTTAGTGAGGAAAACATCATTTACTTGAGTCATATTTGCACATTGCAACTAATAATTATATAAACAATTCTATCATTCTTAACCTTAAACTTTGTCACTTGTGAATGCTTCCTCAAGGCAGATCAGTTATTATACCTTGCTCTGAAACTATTTCATTCTCATTTGATGTCTTCGATACATCACTTACATTCTTCAAACTCTGAGCCAACACCTCATCGTGATTCAAGAAGTAACACATACATAGATGAAATGTACTTTCTTCAAACATACCAAGTTCACATCCTTATTCAGTATACATTTTTAATATTAACCCATTACTTCTCTATATCCTTTGAATTTGTTATTTTCGACCATGTTTTAGTCTTATGAAATACCTTGCCATATAGTTCATAGATATATTTCATCCTTATTTATTTCATTGGTTACATTTAGGAGCCATACAAAACTCGCCACAAGGGAAATTCATTAGAATAAGCCACAAAGGCTTTATCGTAGAACACCACAAAGAGCATCCTTCAAAGTTCTTCATTGAGATCCCTATTAAGACATGCTACAAGGGCATTCCATCTGGAGTACGCCACAAAGGTTATCCTTGTAAGATTCGCCACAGAGGCTATCCCTTCATAATTCGCCACTAAGGCTATTCATTCAGAGTTTGCCACAAAGACTATTCTTTCCTAACGTGTTTACGATATAGATTTGCCTAAACTCACATTTTATGAGGTTTGCCTTCATCGTGTTGGGACACATAAAGAACCCCATCGGGTAATTATTTCCCTTGAGTTCTTTTTTCAGAATGTGTCATTGTCATGGCTTAATATACATGTAACGTTACCAGTCTAAGCTAAACCTTTAAAATTACAATAGATTATCAGTCTAGGCTAAATTTGTGTCACATGTATCTTCGAGTCTGTAACAAATGCTGGAGCTCGATTTCAAAACATATTTACTTGCGGACACTTCATACATCGAAAAAACTAAGCTCAATATTCTTAATCCATAATAAGCAACCTATATAACACACATCTCATAACATAAATTTCAAACATTCAGGTACAATCATGCTTCACCTTGCATTTCACATGCATTATTTAACACATGTTTGAACTCATCAAACTCTATACCAGATTTACGCATTATTCCCAACAATATTAACTTAATCATAGATATCCTTTAGGAATCACTTACCTTACCTACTATACCTTTCATGATCTCGGCATCACTTTTCGATTTGTTCTACAAACATCAAGGTATGAATAGTACCACACAAGAGTCAGTTTAAAGAGTTACCTAACAACCATGAATAGTAGCTTGAACTTCTGATCCAACATCCAACAAGGAACTGCAGCACTACTTAACATGGAGTGATTACTGATAAAGATCAAGAATTTTATCTTCATCTTGAAGGATAAAGAACTATTGTTCGGTTTCTTAAGATTCAGATAGCAACACTTTAAAAAAAAAGAAGAACCATAACATAAAGTAAAAGTGAAGTAGAAGTCATCTCGAGAGTCTTCTCCCTCATTAGATATAAACTCTCTGTCCCATTACTGTAGACTTTGACGAGTGACGATACTTACATAACCTATATCTCCTGATTTTCCTAAAAATCTAGGACAGGTGAAGAGAATTCAATGAAGATTTTTATTACTGTCTAACCATACATAGGAAGGGTCTAATCAATCCCATTGAATCCCAACTAATCCTGTTAGGAGAACCAACCAAAACAATACTTATATAATCGGGCGTATTATACCTTGGTGGTGACTCGCTTATGGTGTGGCCTTAAAGCCAATTAATCCTCCTACAACATTTTCATGCACTTGGTATGCTCCTTTATGCCTAATCCAAAACTCTAAAGCATAATTTTCTTGTGCGTATTCCTTCTTTACAGGAAAATGTCCAGTGAAAAAAATCCTTAGATACCACCAACAGACAGATACTTTAGTGCTAAAACTCTAACTTGCCAGCAAGTCAACCTGATGGCAGACTACTATCACAGTGCTCAAACAGTTTGCATACATTCCCTAATCATTCAAAAATATTTGGGTAGATACCACTTTACCACACTGACCATATTAAAACTATGCGCTTATAATCAGCAAGAACTGGGGTGTTACACAATCTCATAGGTTGCCTAAACAAGAAATCCCCTAATAGTTCTCTTGTTTAAGCTTTCGGACTTGATAATCCTCCAGTCTACTTTGGTTAAATGTTTTGTCACGCTTGGACTAGCTCCACAAATCTCATGTATTAACAGCTCATCATGGATAAGGGCATCGTAAGCCCTATCCCGAACACAAGGATCTAGCGATCCACTCATGGTCCTTCAATCAACTCAAACTTAAGGGTCCTCCAACCCATTTAAGCTCAAGGGTCTTTCGACCCATTTAAACTCAAGCTCGCTAGGCCTTCCAATCCCATCTTGACCGCAATGGCCCACTAGCCAACACAGATGGAGCTTGCAACCGCTCTAATGCTAATTAGGCATACTCTTGCACTACTCAGGTTCCTTCAAATTGATTGCCTCAATATTACACCAACATATTTATAAATCTAATTTTCCTTTTATTGTCTATTTTTTTCTCTTCCGAGATTCAAACCCTAAGACCTTTTAGGATTTCATGATACTCCGAGTTTACAATCAAGTCTTATAAGCTCAACTTTCAACTTGGAACGCGCAAGCTAGAGTTAAACTACCCGAGATCTGAATTAACAAAGTCAAACCAGCATTCCAGCACCTTAAACCCCCCACACAAGTTACAAGCTCACGTTACCAAGCTTGGCTTCTAAATTGCCTGTAGGAGCCTTCATTGGTTCCAACAGAGGGTAACAAAAACAATTCTCACGTTTAAAAAGAAGCAAAGATATCACTTCTAAATTTTTGGAAATATACTACTGCAAACAAAATTGTTAGCACTAACAAGAAACCAAACTAAGTGTAAATAAATAAAGCAGACACTATTTCATGGAAAGACCACTGCCTTAGAAGTGATTTCACTCTGATCGATGTAATCGAAAATGGACGTCGCCCCCCAGGGTTAACATAATATTTCCAAATTTGTACACCCAAATGAGGAAGATGGAACTCAAAAGGATTGCTCTTCTTGTAAAAGCTAGGAAATAAACTGGAAGAAACTCAAGTAAACCACACTAGGTTTAATTCCCAAGAAAGATTGGAGGGGTCACAAACAGTCCCGCTTAAAATCCAATCTCCTAGACAGAATATTGCATTAATGTAATTTAGTAAAACACCGGAATTTTAGAGAGCAAAAATAGGAGAGAAAAGAGATAGTTGAGTTCTCTTATTTTTGTGTTGTGAAATATGAGTAGAATAGTCTGCTATTTATAGTGTTTTCAAAAGGGGCAAAATGGTAACATAACAGTATCAGTTTCCATAAATAATAGAGGATTTTTCTCAACAAAAATATTCTACAACAATCAGAGGATTTTTCTCAACCGAAAAATATTCTACAACTGAAAATATTTTGAAAAAATATTTCTGATTTTGCATTACCAACATGAATAACATCACCATGAAACGTTTGGCCTTTCATGTTTTTTTTTTCTCCTTGCCACAATAATATTAGATGTTATGGTAAGATTTTTTGTCGCTTGACAAACCCTTAATGCAAGAAAATATCTTTATTGTCAATGTTAGATGATAATCAAATTAGTTCCTTTACTGTTAAATAGATTAATTTAATTCATGTACTATTAAAAAGAATTGAATAAGGTTAAATTGGAATATAGTTAACATTTATTGTTAAAAAATGTCATTAATTGTTTCATAGAGTCAATAATTTAAAAATTTTTATAGCTCTGTAATTGAAATCATCTTTTAGACTTGAATTGCAATTAAAAAATAATTTTCAAAACATTTTTGATACGGTAAATGTTAACTCCGTTATAATTTGAACTTATTTAAATTTTTTTGGGTAAACTTCAAAAATAGTCACTTTTGTTTGCCTTTTATTACATTTTAGTCACTTATGTTTGAAATGCTACGTTTTAGTTATTTACGTTATCGTTTTGTTACGAAGTGGTCACTCTACCTTTAAGCTCTGTTACCTCCCTAATGACGGTCCTACGTGGCAGTCCAAATGGGTTTTAAATGCCAACTTGAATGTCCTACGTGATAATTCAAATTAAATTTATTTAATTAAAAATCTATTTTTATCCCAGCAACTAGACATCCAAGTTGGCATTTAAATCCCATTTGGATTGTCATGTAAGACTGTCGTTAGGGAGGTAACGGAGTTTAACAGTAGAGTGACCACTTCATAACAAAACGATAACATAAGTGACTAAAACGTAACATTTCAAATATAAGTGACTAAAATATAATCTGAGACAAACAAAAGTGATTATTTTTATAGTTTACCCAATTCTTTTAATAATATAAGACTGAATTAATCAATTTAAAAATAAAAAATTAATTTAATCCAATCCTTGTTAACAGGATCTCTCACGGAGTTTAACCCAAACTAAATGCATGTCCAATGATCATATTCTGACCACGATCCACCTGTATACACAGACACTGCAGCAGATAGCAGCAAATAGAAAACACTGTTAGAAAATGTTATACCTCTTTTACGTATTCGACATTAATTGTAACAATAACGGTGTTAAATTCTGTTTAAAGTTGCAACTTTTGGACAAATTAAATCAATGTGTATATTTGGATGTCTTACCATATATACACGAGGTAATTAATTATTACCCTATCTTACCTTTTTTTACTCTATTGGGGTTGTTCAAAATCCAGCTAAATAAATAATCTCACCCAATAATTAAAGTTACTATGATTAGAACTGTTTAAATTTTTTTCAAATTTTATTTAAATATCAAATTGTTAATTCTTTCGAGTTATTCATTTGACGCGTTAAATATATTATTAGAAATTAAAAATTTATCACATGCATATATGTGTGAAAAATCACATATTTAGAACACAGTAAAATAATAGTGTGCATGATAACATAAAAGTATTAGAATAAATTTTAATATTTTATTAATCTAATTAGCATGAATTTTAAATCTCATTAACCTAATCATTATTGTGCATAAAATATTTATGAATTTATTATAAATATATATTTGTTATTGTAATAATTTATAAACGACCTCATCTATTATACCAAAACAAGACTACTTAATACAATATCATGCCTTATATGTCACACTTTAAACTTATTTAAATTTTTATTTATTATATTTAAAGCTACCATAATTACACTTTCTTTTCTTTTTATAACTTCGAACTTGAAAAATCAGTGAATGAGTGCAATCAATTTATTTCAAAGTAATTCAACAAACTCCAAAATAATTAAAAAGTAGAATAACCAAATAAATTGCTTACTTTTTAGGGTTACACTGATATGCGGCTAAGGGTTTTTTTTTTTTTACATTCTTTTATGGTTGTTTGAAAATGGACAGGGCTTAAGGATGTTGCAAATTGTGAATTTCTTTCTCCACAATTTCCTTCCTAACTACGGGCCCAAAAAATTGGGTTTTTTTTATAGAGAGAATCTAGAGTTTGGTCCCACGTAGGGTTTTGTATGTGCTAGATGTGACACCACCAAATTTAAGTGTGTGATGTCATATTACGTCGTCAAAGTAGCTAAAACTGTAGTAACACAAATGCATTCAATTCAATCATCAAAATAATTCATATGTAAGCGTTCAAGTTAATTTCAGAGCTAAGACTCGAATCCAAACTCAAAGTCAAATTTCAAATTTATGTCTTGAGACAAGAGTTTTTATGTCTCGAGGCAGGTCATAAATAATTTTGAAATTTTTAACTTCAAAGTTAACATGTCTCGAGGCAAGGTCCTTTATGTCTTGAGACCAACCTCCCATATTTTCTTATTTTTCTTGTCTCAAGACCTAGAGCAGGGAAAAATATTTAGCTTCGATGTTCTTTTGCCTCGAGACATAGAAACAATTGCCTCGAGACTATATAAATATGTCTCGAGACCCTAGACTCTTGATTTCAAAATTTAAATGAAATTTGATCCAGCGGTCTCGAGACTCAGTGGTCAAATGGTCAAAATTCTACACTTCTAAGTGTTTAATGCCTCAACCATTTGAACTTAAATCTACCTAAAACTTCCACAAAACATTTTCATCCAATCGACCTATCTAAACATGTTTAAACACTACTAAATCATAACCTGCAATAGGTCATTACTAAACCAACCCATTTGCACATTCAAACTCACATAAACAAACATAATTAACTAGTAATTAAAAGTTAAAATTCAACTAACATAACATTATAGGTCACTTACTAAAAGTGTCAAAACTAACTTAGGCAACAAGCCTACCAACTTAGGTACAGCCATATGAGAGCACAAACCAGATTAGCTATTTGTTGATGGTTGTCTTTCCCTTTGCTTTTCGATGTTCCAACGTCTTCTTTAGCTATGTAAAATAAATTTGAATATAGAAAATTCATTAATAATCCAATTCAAACACAAATCAACACATTAAATACATGAATTCATTTTATTCGATTTAGTCCCTATACACCCTAATATCTGAAACACTCTATACTCACAATTTACTTACCGAATTTAAATCCAACTTAATAAGCATAGTACAAGGACCTCTTGCTACCTCTATTTATTTTCAAACCTCAAAGTTTACATTTCTTACAATTAGATCATGAATTAAACATAATTTAATTATATAATCCTAATTCAATACTTTTCGCCAAAATTTCAATAGAAATAACTATAATCTTAACTACTATTAACATGCATGAGTTTTGAACATTAAACTTCAATTTTCCTCAAGTTACCATCAAAGGAATTTCATCTAAAATCTTACAATTCCTCAAATATTTAATATTTATTGTACTTTAATAAAAAAATCAATAAAAAATTATGACTAAACTTACCAATTTCCTTGGCAAGCTCGGCGATGGTGGAGAAATGGAGAAGGAAATGTTTTTCTTTCTTTCCTAGCTAGACTGTAGAAAGGATGAAAGAAAATGATGATGTCTGTCCTTCACTATCTGATTAACCTTTAATTAGTAGTTATCTGAATTAACAAGTTAAACACTAGAAAGTGGAAAGTGTTGACATTTCTGCTTCTTAATTTTGCAATCGTCTAATTGCTATTATCAGTTTCCTCCATTTTAGTTACTAATCAATTTATTCTCTGTATTATTTTATTAATCAATTTAATTCAATAATACTCAATAATTCAAATTTCTTAATCCCTCGAAATTATCCTATTCTAATTGTTTATTAGCTTATTTCGAAAATCTAGTCTAAAACTAAATTTTATGACATCGTTAAAATCGAGTTGTTACATCAAAGATGTGAGAAAATCTCTACCTCGAATCACCATCTCAGTGGCAAATTTCGTGCCCCGACACCGTAGAGATTCTCTGCTCCTTGGCACCGACTAGACCTGCATCGGGTTCTCAAATCACCAAGTTGGCAATCGATTTGGTTCCCAAAGTCGACAGATGAGTGGTAATTTTCAGAACCTAAGAGTCCCCCCTCATTTTCACCCCAAATCGCCATTCCATTCACCTATTTGGGTGTCAGTTGTCCCTACGCATATATTTCGTTCTTGAGGTGATTAGCCCTCTTTTTTCTTTTTGGTTTAGTGTAGCAATCGAGTAATGGTTGTTTTATTGTGGATCCCACCTTGTTTTGTCATTATAGCTCTTTAGGGACTGGATTCTGCTCTTTTTGCAATGGTTGTGGGGCTATTTTACTCATCTAACCTAAAAAAAATTAATATTTACAAAAATAACTTTAATTTAAAATGTTAACCTAAATAACTTAAAATAAACAGTAAAATTGAGTTATGAAAATTAGATGGTCGGTGTCACTATTTTTTTATTAAAAAAATAATTTTTGAGATTTTGAACACTAGATGGTCGGCACCCATATAAAAAAATTTTGAGTGTTGGTACACTGATGGTTGACACCTCTTTATCTAATTAAAAAATTTTGTTTTTTGGGGGTGTGTGGTGCCGGCCAACAAATGGCCAAAGTCACCAGACAAAAGGAATGTCGAAACCATTTTTTATTTTGATTTGAAAAAAGGGAATCAATTTTGAAAATGGAGTCGCCACCAATCTTTTATTGAGGTGTGATCGGATCACCTTAAAAATAATTTTTGGTCTACGAATTTTGAGAAAATAAGCTCGGAAGTCGGTTACACACGAGGATGGGTTAGCACCCTCGTAACACCCAAAAGTGGTACCAAATTGATTATTTAATGTCTTAGTGTCGAAACTTGAAAAGATTTTTAAATACGATCCGATGAAATGAAAGCTTAAATAATTGAATTGGTTAAATGGACGGACCCATTTCAAAGAAATAGATCGCCACACTCAGTGAGTTAGAATGCAATAGTTCAATCTTCGAAGTTAGATTCGTCCCTTTTTAATTTTAAAAAAAAACATGTTTTAAGAAGGATATTTGATTATTTAAGTCAATCGAGAAATCAGGATCCAGTAAGTTAGGGTTCAATTCTTCGAAATTCTTAAACGTCAAATATTGCCTTTATTTTAAAATAGAGATAACGAAATGTCGTATCCAGTAAGTTAGGATCCAACATTTTGAAATCTTA
The DNA here is from genome assembly GCF_007990345.1 of Gossypium hirsutum. Classification (NCBI taxonomy): domain Eukaryota; kingdom Viridiplantae; phylum Streptophyta; class Magnoliopsida; order Malvales; family Malvaceae; genus Gossypium; species Gossypium hirsutum. The sequence continues at coordinate 41,633,320 of NC_053444.1, forward strand.
ATAATTTTATTTTAATAATTGTATGGTTTTAATAAAATGAACACTTGATTATCTAAATTCATCGAGAAGAATTGAAGCCCAGTAAGTTAGAGCACAATTCTCTCGAGAACCTATGAACACCAAGCCTTTTTTAGGATTATGAAATAAAACAATTATAAGCTTTAATTAAATTGAACTCTTACAAATGGAACATGATTGAATAACGATACATATAATGTAAAAGATAAATGACAATTTAAACTTAAACTAGAAGCAATTAAACAAATAATAGGCAAATACAAACATTGATTTTAATCATATTATACAAACATCCATATTAAAAATTAAGCAACCCATAAATTCATAATTAATTAAAAAAATCGAGACAATGAAAAAAAATAGTAATAATAATAAATAATACAAATATTTGATACAATTTGGTAAGGGAATAAAAAATAAAAAATAAATAAATAAAAGGTTTGAATAAATTTTGATGAAAGATTTTAAAAAAACATAAAAAAATAAAAAAATGAAGTAAAATAAAAGTGAATAACTTAAAATTATTATCTACATTCTAATTTATATAAATAAAACCTAGTAAAAATAATAGTATATACATAGTAATAATATATAAAAGTTAAATAAATAAAATAAAATAACAAATTTAAAAGGAATAAGGTTTTTATGCAGAAGAAAATATCATTTGAAAATAATAATATATTATTATATATATACGTACGTATACTAAAAAAACATATTATATATGCATATATATAAAAATATAAAGTATTATTATTAAAATTTTGAAGTTAATTATATATATACGTACATGAACAAAAAAGGTATGTACAAATTATATTAAGATAATATCTAAAAACACAAAAAAATTTATAAAATTAAGTAATGAATACATAAAATAATATTATATAATAAAAGAATTTATATAAAAATTAGGTTAACTAATATATATATATACATATATATAAATACTATAACAACAAATGAAATTAATGATAATAAATCAATTAATTTAATGAAAGTGGATCTATTTTGAATTCAAACAAAATTCTAAGGGTTAATTTGAAATAAATATGCAAACGACTGAATTGAAAACCATTTAACATCAAAGGGATTATTAAAGCAATTTAACGCAAAAATCTTCTCTGGCATGTGGATTTGAATATTTAAAACGGTGTCGTTCAAACATGGATCCAATCGAAACAGAAATCCAATATAATGTATAGATTAAAATAATAATAAAAATTGAATAAAAACAATGCGAAATATAGAAGGACTCATCGCGCAAATGGACCATTGAAGCAAAACGCTCGAGTCGGAGGCTTCTGAACGGCGTCGTTTTTAAAGCTACTGAAGCATGCTTAAAACGGCGTCGTTTCCTTCACATATAGACCGAAAATAACCCTAAAACTAGCAGCCTATCATTTTCTAAGAAAAAAAACTAAAGAGCCCGAAAGGTTCTCTGCGCCGCTCCATGCCTAAGCTAACCGAAGGCCACTTTTCTTCCAACCGACCCCGATTGCAACGGAGTAGAAGGAAAGTCGGCCACCATGTAAGCTTTGACCCTCTAACTCCTATTTTCTTTTATTTTTGCACCGAATATGGAATAGATATAAAAAAATCGAAGCAGAAGAAAGAATGAAAAGAAAAAAGAAATCTGCAATCACCTTTCCAGTTTTTTTGATTTCTCTGAATTTTTTTTATTCAATATGCGTGTGTGTGTAACCACCCTACAGATTCAAAATCGGCTTTTTTATAGCCAAAAATTACAGAGAATTTTTATCTTTTTCTCTATCCTATTCGCTGTATTTTTTGTTATTGTTGCCCTTTTCTTTGCTGTTGCTATCTGTTTTGTTGCTTGTTTGTTTGTCCCTCTTGCAGGTACGGCGTACGGAGGGTGGACGTGGCGTGTGGAGGCGTCGCGCGCGTGCGATGGAGAGTAGAGAGGTGCTACTGCTGTAGCGCTGAGAGCCATTGCTGCTAGGGCTTCAGCTTCTGATTTTGCATCGTTGGGCCACATAGTAATTGGGCCACCGTTTTAGGAATTGGGTCTGGGTTAGATTTGGTTTCAATTGTATGGGTATTGGGTTGAAAACGATTTGGGCCATGTTGGGCCCATGTATTTGGACTTTGGACTTTTTAAATTTTGATTTGGTTTATTTATTACGGACCGGACAAATATTGGGCATTACAAGCCCCTCCTTGTTTTCCCATCTTTTTTATTTCTCAAATTTAATTACATATTTTATATTTTAAAATAATATTGAACAACTTATCGTATTTTTTTATTATTATTTCATCACTCACATTATTATTAAAATTTTAAGTTTAATATGCACAATTAAATTAGATTTTCTTTGATAAAATTAGAACCTACTTTAATGATTTTCATCTTTTATAATAATTCAAATAAACATTGCTAAACAAAAAGATGGGAAAACAAGGAGGGGCTAATGTTGCAATATGCCATCCGTTTTGTCGGGTGACTTTGGCCATTTGTTGGCCGGCACCACACACCTCAAAAAATAAATCTTTTTAATCAAATAAATGGTTGTCGATCATTAGTGTGCCAGCACCCAAAAAAATTCTTTTTGAAAAAAAAAATACATGGGTATTGGCCATCTAGTGTCTAAAACCCCAAAAATTATTTCTTTTAATTAAAAAATAGTGGTGCCGGCCATCTAGTTCCCATAACTCAATTTTACTGTTCATTTCAAGTCATTTAGGTAAATATTTTTTAACCAAGGTTATTTTTATAAATATTAAATTTTTTTGGGTCATATGGGTAAAATAACAGTTTAATGGTTTTGTTTTTGAGTATATATACTTCACAAGATTTGAATAACTAGAATGCTAATATAAAACTTTTCTACTCAATTTATTTACTTTATTAAATGAAGCATAAATTTATGCTATGGATGATAAATTAAGTTTGAAAGTAGATTATATGGTTTTATTTTAACATGAGACCCATATTCTGGAGTTTACTACTCAATTGCTTTCACCACAAATCAATATTTATATATTTTAGTGTTGAATCATATATATATATATATATTACAAGTTGATGCAGATAACTTACATATGAATAATTATTTTTTTAACAATTTTAAATAAATAAAATTTATTTCAAATTTTAAGTAATTAGATAAATTTTGAAAGTTTTAACCAAATCTTTTAGATAAAAAATAAATATATATAAAATTATCATAAAGATAAATAATAATATCATAAATATAAATATTAATTAATTTTTTATGTATTATTTAATTTACTAGATATATTAATTTTTAATTTTTAAAAATTTTAAAAATTTGTATATATATCGAAAATTATTTTACAAAATTAATTTAAAGAAGAGTATTTTAATTCCTTGATTTTTAACATATCCTCTTTTTTTATGGCCTTACTTTCAAATGCTTTTTTTTTATTTTCCATCTATTCTTTTTATTTTTTAATATTAAATTAAAATAAAATATATTTTAATTAATACATACAATTAAATTATGTATCGCACAAAAAAAACTAATCTAATATATTTAAGTGCCAAATATCGGTGTATTATCTAGGCGCTAAATCTAAATATTCACCTATACAGCAAGCAAGCCGTAGAACATGAGTACTTTAGGATAGAACCCTTACCTGGTCGCAATGCACTGGTTCCACCCAGGCAATCCAGAGAGAAAGTAGTTAATTATCCCACTCATCCAGTGGATCAGAAAACTTATTTTGAAGGGACAACTAGCATTCAATCATCACAAGCTGTGCCATCTAGAAATGCAATTGCCGACAACATGAGCAGTTCTGATGTAGGGAGAAATGAATTTGTAAATCGGCCTATGCCCCTCCCTCCCATGCAAATAATGCCTCAGGGCATGATGGCTTATAATTTTCCATCTCAGGCTGGAGTGGGTGGTGGAATCAATGGTGAAGCCAAAGAGGATTGGCAAGGGACTGGCCCCTAAAATAAATTTTTTTTTCATCTAGGTCATTTATAATTTATAAAATTTTGAATTAGAAAGGGTAAAATTGTACTTTGGCCTCTAAAATGATAAAAATTTGATTTAATCCTTTAAAAATTAAAAAGATATAAACTATTAAAATGGTAAATTATATTTTTACTATTATAAAAATATACAAATTAATTCTACCCAAAAAAAATTTTCTAGCTCCCCCACTTGGTAGAATGAATCCTGGAGGCATGTCAATGCAGTAGAATCTTGCTACGCAACCTCATCAGCAGCAACAATTGTGAAGGAAACAACAAGGAATAGGCATAACTGGATACTCCCCGTAGCAAAAACCATGAGGCAGGTAGACTTGAGCATCATGTTGTATTTATACACTTTCAATATAATATTAAACTTATTTCATGGAATTTTAACCACGTGATGCTTAAAGTTAATATATTAATGTAAACTTTATGATTGCTCAAGTTCTGACCATGCTTCAACATTCCAAATCTTTACATACTGTACCGTGGCCTCCCTAAGGTTTAATCTCCTTGTTCTTACTTCATGAACATTTTCTATGCTAAAGTTATTTATATTTATTGGATTGTTTCTCTTTTTTGAGGGTTTATGGATTAAACTCTTCAAAAACCTCAACTTTCTGTAGTTGCAAGGAAAAACATAGAATATTAAGGAATGCTTTGGTTCTGGGAAATGCTTTAAGATTAGCCGCTAAGTTTAGATCCAAATTGTCATATATTCAGAATGAATTGGTTGGTTAAAGTTACAATTAAGCCTCCTATCATAAAAAGAAGTTTCTTACAATTGAGAAAGCTCTTGAAACCAAAATCTGCACTTTCACTCTTCTATAATTCTATGAGTGAGAATTGCACTAACAAATATATCTACAACCTAATTATAACTCTCCTGTGCTCTCACAAGAACTCTCTAGATTGGCCATGGTGTCATGAATACACAATCTAATGATATTGTTGCCTGATGATCTTGAAACATCTATACATTCCTCAAGGTCGGCATCACATGCTATCAAAACCCATTCATTATCGTCATCCAAATACTTTATGTCGCAAGCACCCACCTCTAGCTTCAGCCTATTGGCTACTTCCTCTTTCAGTTCCAAAATGCCAGAACTCATGGAGATCCGAAATCTGATAATATCTTCTCTGTAAGTAGCCTTGATGGTCACACTCTTCGTTTCCTCTCTAGCTGTTACACGGGGTGTTGGCTGGGTAAAGGTGGACATGGCTTGCTTAAGAGCCAGATCAGAACATGGCGGTGGTGTCCAACTAGATTCTGGAAATTGCTCATTAACACCAATATCTGCTATTGGACATAGGTTTCTTAAGTCTTTTGAACTTCCAGCAGCCTCCACTAGCATACCTCCAATAGGTTCTTCAAGTTCTGCTGCCACAAGGACTTTAGGCATTGAGAACATGGCTGATATATTTGGTTCCCCTAAAAGTTGTTGAAAGGCCAACTCAGGAGACCCATGTGCTTTAAGGCATTGGTCATGGATGGAACCGAACGAAGCCTTAGTAGCAGCATTTTCAATTCCAAGGCTACCTTGGCATGAACTATAAGAAATTGGTGTCCCAGCACTCTCTTCTCTTGAGGTACTCCCTCTTCTGGATCTTTTTACCCCTTTATCAAAGTGTGATGAAAGCCCATTTTGCTGAGGGAAAGGTTCTGGGCTCAGTGTCCTCCCTCCCAGCAACTGATCTTCCACTACAACTTGTCCATTACTTTGTGGTGTCAAACAAGTTGGTGAATCATTTTTCTCACCTTTATGCTCAAAAGGTCTAGAGTTTGGTGAGTTTTGTTGATTGGACCCGTTCAAACCTGTTGGCCATGAAATAGAATCAACACCAACAGGTAGCGGACTATTGGCAAGCGAAGTTAAACCAAATGCTCCATCAGTACCATGTACAGATTCGATAACATGTTTTAGCTTAGTGAGGGAACGGTTGACTTTGTTGATCTTACGAGATGGCCACCGCGAGATCCCATGCTGCCTGCAGATGCGCTTCATTGTAGTTGGACAAACTGGAAAGAGAGAAGCTCCCTGAGTTAGTTCACTCTGATAGGTACCAAAACATTTATTCTTTTACGTAAAAATAATAATGAAAATTTATCAAAGAAAGAAGATGCATACCACCAAGGCTTTTTGCAGCATTTTTGAGACTCCCTGTAAAATACTGTTGGAGCACCTCCAAACTAATTGATTTCTCAGTTTTCCCACGCTTTCTCTCTGGTTTCTTCAAGTCTTTATTCTGTAGAGGACAATCAAGATTGTGGCTTCCGCTAGCGACAACCCTTCCTCCATGAGCTGAAGGGTCAAAATTCACAGTTAATTGTTGCTTTGAAGAATCTAATTGCAATTCTCCTTTATTGGGTGAGGTGTTATTCTTAGGTGGTGACTTCACAGGTGGAGGTATTGGAATACATTCTAGTCTTGTAACGAATCTCTCTTCTGCAGAAGCTCCAATGATTTCAATAGATCCTTCATCCTCTTCCAATTCAGCTCCAGAAGCAACCATAAGACTTTGGAAATGCTGCTTCATTGTTGTCAATATGGAACCCAATAACGCATGTTGTTCATTGCAGTCGGCAATAGCAGGGGGCAAAAAGAATTCGAGAACATAATCATCATCTCTTGTATAAGCACTCCGTAAGCAGATTGCAAAACAGCTGGTTAATTTAAACATACGAGCATAGTGTACTAAGGGATACTCAGTTTTGCAGAACTGGGTGATGTCTGAACAAAAGCATGAGTTGAGTGATAAAAATGCCCTCCCAGCAACCCCTTGACCCTTCTGTAGGTGATGCTCAAGACAAGCATCCCGAAAACCCCACATGTGAGCATCTACAACATAAAAAGCCACATCAGTTGTTGACATGCAGACTTGTCCCATGCAGCTACCATCAAAGCTTGTACAGCTTTTCTTTAGACCACCACCATGGACCAAAACCTTGCGATGCCTGCAGGGGACCCAGGTCTGAGCCAAAGGTAGTTTGTGCGTTTCACAGACCACTGTCAAAATCTCCAAAATTTCTGCCAGCGCATTTTGCCGACTTTCATTGCAAATCTGGCACATAGGGATTAGTTTGTCAGAACATGGAGCAAAAAGAACAAAACGGCTTTTTTATAAAACTAACCCCAAAAAATAATTAATTACTTAAATTACCTATTTTTTGATAAAATATGAAAATAACTTAAAATCTACCATAAAAGTTAGTGGAGCCAAAATGTTTGGCGTCACCAACATACCACGTCAGCAATCTAGATAAAAAATTAATTTTTTGGTAAAATATAAATACTAGAGAAATATTACGATTTTTGAAAATATAAGGGAACTTTATGCAATTTTACCTTTTTCTGGTGAAGCCAAATAATTTAGCGCCACCAACCCTATTCTGCTGCCTATCCTTTTTCTGATTTTTTTTATTTGTTTTACATTTTTTCCTTGTTCTGTTTTTTTTCCTTTTTCTTTTTTATTTGTTTTTCTTTATTTACTTTTTCAGTTTTTTTTTGTTTTCCTTTATTTGTTTATCATTTATTTTATAATATTTTAAATGTATATTTTAAATATTTTATAATATGATTTTTAAATTTTAATATTATAAAATATTTAAAATATATTATTTTTAAAGACATTACCTTTCAAATTTATTATTTTTTTTATAATATTTTAAATGTATATTTTAAAAATTTTAAAAATTATTTTTTAAAATAATACTTTATTTGAATATAATAATTTAAAAAATAATATTGTATTTAATAAAATACTATTTTTTAAAAATTTTAAATATAATTTAAGAAAAACGTTTGAATATCTTTAAAAATAATTTAAATAATATTAATTTAAGAATGTTTTATAATATTAAAAAAATTATATTTAAAATTCAAAAAATATTATAAAATATTTAAAATATGCATTTAAAATATTATAAAATAAATAATAAATAATAAAGAAAAACAAAAAAATCAGAAAAAGGACAAAAAAACAGAAAATGAAAAAAAAATGAGAAACAAATAAAAAAAATCAGAAAAAGGATAGCAGCAGAATAGGAGCAGAACAGGGTTGGTGCGCCAAATTATTTAACTCCATCAAAAAAAAAGTAAAATTGCTTAAAGTATCTCACATTTTTTAAAATTTAAGTATTTTCTTAATATTTATACAAGTGGTGCGCGCGCCATGTTACATGACTTCACCAAAAAATTAATTTTTTTTATTCAGATTGCTGATGTGGCATGTTGGTGGCGCCAAACATTTTAGATCATTAACTTTTATTGTAAATTTTGAGTTATTTTTGTATTTTATTAAAAAAAATAAGTTATTTAAGTAATTAATTATTTTTTAGGTTAGTTTTATAAAAAAGCCAAACAAAACAAAGAACATGTCTTTAACATCCAAATGAATTAGAGATTTGACAAGATTACAATTAAATCTCACCTGGGTGCTTGGGTAACCCAGTATTTCTGAGCTTTTTAGATTCACTGCCTGCACAAAGAACCGAGGAATCTCAGAGCATTTAAAACTAGAAATATTTTCTAAGAACCAATGATTAAGAATGAAAGAAAGTTTTATCTGCCAAAGTAGCCAATGAAGACTGATGATTTAGCAATAAACAAATAAGAAAAAGAAGTGGGTAGGGAAAGAAACCCAACCTCAAGTGCTTTGCATACTTTATCAACCTCTGGTGCATAGTTAATCTTCTGTGATGTCATTATGAGTTCGAGTACACCCACACAAGACTGTCCAGAAGGTTCAAAGACTGGCAATGCCAAAGTTCCCTGAACATTGTAATGCAGAGCATGATTAAGCCGAGAATACTCTCTGCTGGAATAATACTGTACATTTGGAGTCCATTCTGGCAATTTTTGCCGGAAAACACGGCCAGGAAGTCCAAGCTGTACATCACTCTCTCCGTCCACAGAAAACATGTACATCAAAGAAACCATCCTATACTGATGCAATCCACTGCTATGCGGGTCAAGGACGAAGGGTTGCCCCAATGTTGTTAGCACATATCGACCCCCATCCTTTACAGGTGCCCAAACCTGTGCTAGAACATGTTGTTCAGTTGATTCCTTGAAGTAACGCAACGCCCGAGTCATCCTCTCTTTAATTACACAATAACTATCTGGGTTCTCAAGGGGCAGCAATCCCAGAAATAGAGATGGCAACCCTCTATTATCATTCTCCTCCTTTGCATTTTCATTTACTGGATTCGGAGTACCTGCATTTAGTATATAACTTCAAATACAAATACACTCAGCTAAGCAATAGATGCTTGCACCAATCAAATATGTATAGTTTCTAATATGATAATATGAATTAAACCCAGAGAATTCTAAAATTCAGGTGCAAGACTGTTGAACTTGGAGGCATGACGTATTCAGCAGACCTCTTTTACTTTCTGGGGCATTGATTGGGAAACTGAGCTTTGAATCTTGAAGACCAGAAATAGACTGGCCAATTTGTGCATAAAAGTCTAGGGTCACCAATTTCTAAGAAAGTACCCAAAATTCCAAGAAAATTTAAGGGGAAAAACAATTCAACCGGGACAGAGAAAACCAAATTCAAGCTCCAAATAAACCAACGAAACCATAAAACAGCCAAAAGATAAGGGAAGAAAAAGCTAATCCAAATCAGTAAACCAAGACAAAAAGAACAACAGAAAGGAAGAAAACAGATAAGCAAAATTATCAAGTTAAAAAAGGACTAACACGTGACGAAAAGATTGTAACCAGCGGCAGCGGCAGACCCAAGCTTATCATCATCAGAGAAAGCCCATAGAGGAGAACAGGGCTGCTCAGAAGAAGAGGAGGTGACGAAAGGAGAGGTGGGGTTAGAAAGGAAAGTCAACTGATCAAACGGCCAGGAACTCTGGAGGTCCAGATCATCGAAATCCATTATTCCCTGGTGTTGTGGCTGTAGTTGTTTGGGCGGGAACGGACACGCATTGTCTTCCTCCGGCTCGCACATTTTCTGGGAAAGGAAAAACCTGAAAACAAGTTCCCTCCTTCAATAACTTTCCAGACGACGATTTCTCGTGGAGAAGGAGAATAGTTATTTTCCTCGCTTTGCTGTTTGGAAGGCGAGAAGACATGGGAAATTTCACATAATGCAATTGCTCAGATGGCACTGGTAAATAATTGCAGACAGTGATTACAATATTTTTTTTTTCTGATTTTTCTTAATTTAAAATATTTTAATTGATGGAATCCAAGCTGGGTTGTGGGCTACGCCCAGTTGCTACAATTTGGATAAAAATGTTGTAACGTGAGGAGATGATTCTCTGCACCTCTCCTCCATTATCACCACCATCCTCTTTCTTTTTTCTTTATGTATAAATTAAATATGGTTTAATTTTGCCTTCACTCCCTCTACCCTTTAGACTTTTCAATGTAATCCTCTTCTATTTTGTTCCATAAATTTGAATATATCAGATTTTAAAAATTTAAAATACTGAAATTTGAAAAGACAGAATAATTAACATATTGGACGGTGGTGATGTGTGCTTTAGAAAAGGTAGCCTATTATCTCCCAATTAATGTATATAAAAGAGTTGCTTGCATCGTCAAAGATTTCACTAAAAGTGGAGACTTTCATGCAAACGATACAAATTACAAAGCTTTCTTAATAAATCCGGCAACTTTGTGTCTAATTTTGGAAATCCAATTGGGCGACTAAAACAAAGTAATCATTTCGCAAATAATGCTAATCTTGTTTTAAATATTTGATTAGCGTTTAATAATTTATCTTACTTACATCACTGCTTCCGTTTTATAAATTAACCAAATTTGTTTAATTAATTATACACGATGATTACTATGAAATTTTCTACTAAACTTTTAGCTGTCCTTAGCACTTGCTGCTGCTGCTTTTTTAAAAATCAAGATTATGATTGATGTAGCCAGGTCCATTGCGCCACAAAATGACAGAGTTACCCCCAACAACAATTCTATTCCCAGAAAGAAAATTGGAAAATTGGCTGCTCAAAGTGATGGCATAATGGAGAAAAGCATGTCTTAAACTTGGCAATCAAATTGAGGTTGATGAGGGCTAGATGTTGAAATATAGTTTTTTTTTTTTTGGGGGGGGGGGGTGGGGTAAGGACCAAATAAAAATTCTTTATATGTTATAGGTTGGAATCTAATACTGTTGTATTTAAATTTGTTTTTATTATATGAATTATGCAAATTCATAAAAAAATGTTTTGTTCGAGAGATTTATAATTTATAAATAGGGTACAAATACAAATATATATTTGATGAATAAACCAAAGTGTGATTGGGAAATTAAAAAATGTTTCTTGAATATAGAGGTGGTATCTATTATAATATGGAAATATGATGAGATGGAGCAGTTGCTGACTCAAATTTATAATTATATTGATGGAACATTTTGTAATCGTTAAAACAAATGATTAGGGAGTTGGCCGAGGCTTTCCGAGATCGCAGCTCGCTTCACCATAAAACTAAAGGTGGGTTTGGATGGGTGATTGGGTACGGTGCGGTGCGTTTAGTTTACTTTTTGTCTCATGGTACAGTATATAATCTCACCGCCACCGCTATTTTTACACTAACCGCAGGTAAACGCACCGCCCATCCAAACTCACCCTAAATCATTAACCAATTCCATTTTTATTGATTTTCATTTATCAATCATAGTTGTAAATATTTAATTATATATTACTTAAATAATACAAATTCAATTGATAAAATAGCATATTTACTTGTATACTTATCAACATCATCAAAATCAAATTGAAGATTGAAGATTCAACCTTTAGCATATAAATGGAATAAAAAATCCAGTTCAAATTGAATTTTTATTTTTATTTTTAGCCAAAAAAAATTGAATTTTTCATTACTTTATTTTTTTTTTAAAAACCCAAATAACTGATGACCTATAAAATTAGTAACCGACGACTTGATTTTTGGATGGAAACCCTTTGTGTAATTAAGAAGATGACAAAAAGGGGCCGACATTGTAGGCCTCTCCATATCATGATAAAAGAGAAAAATAAAGAAGAAGCAAATCTGAAATAGAAGTTTGTATTGGGCATTTCTACTTTTTAGTGATTTCCAACGTAAATAGAGAGAAAAGGACGGCGGAGGCAGTTGATTTGCCACCTCCCTCTCATGCAATCCACTCATTTAACTTAGACTCCCCTAAACCACAACTCCTGCCACAACCAACCAACATCCTTAAATTCTCTACTCCATTTTTCATTTTTTATATTTTAATTTTAATGTTTAATTTGATATTTTAATTTTGTATTCTTTTAATTTTAATAAAAAAATTTTAGATCCCCAATTAATGTATCAAATGAAATATTATTTTTAAATAAGGAAAAACATTAAAGAAAGTAGTTTAATACAAAATTGGTCATTTAACTATTGCCCGTGTTTTATTTTGGTCACTGAACTTTTAATTTTTCTAATTTAGTCACTATACTATTTGAATTCAATTTTTTTGTCACCAAACATTAATAGCCTTTTATAATATGATGGAAGCGTTGACGTGGGCTTTTTTATTAGTCTAATAACAAATTTAGCTCTCTAATGTTTACACATTCTATCAAATTGATCCTAAATATAAAAAAAATTAACTCTTAATGTTCACAAAATTTGTCATTTTAGTTCAAATTGGAAAACAAATTATATATCAACACTAGAAAAATTATATTTCATCACGTCTAGTGAAACTCCAACAACTCTAATCAAATCCGCCACCAGCCACACCTCCGCCATCTTCTCCTTTGTCAACACGTTCACAATTGGATGAAAGGTGGCAACGTTCAACCTACTATTTCCCATCATAGTTTAAACCATGCGTAGCGACTCCTCAATCCTTTTGATCTTGCAAAGACGTGCAATGAGCAAATCGAACGCATGCTTGCATGTAAGGCCTTTGTCTAAACAAGATAAGGTTTGGACAAAAGGGTTGAGGATCGAGAGAGAAGATTCTGTATTGGTGGTGAAGCTGAAGGTTTTGATGGTGTTGAAACACTCATCTTTTATGTGCTTATTGAGGAGGTAGCCTACCGTCGCCATATATTCATTTCAGCCAACTTTGTGAACCTTCTTGGTGTAGTTGCCTGATATGGGCTCGTTAGGTCAAATGGGCCCAGACAGAAGAGATGTGTGTAGAGAATGAGCAAAGGATAGATTAGGGATGAGGGGATTGGTTGTTGAGTTTTTGGAGAATAGACATGTTATTACAGATGAAAATTTGAGAAATAAAGGTTTGGGTGTTGGGGTTTTTTAAATTTACAAAATATTAAAAATTAAAATTTGAGGGCTAAATTGTTGAATATTGTAGAACTTGAACTAACATGACAAATTTTATAAACATCAATGGTTAAAATTTGTTATTAGATCAATAAAAAAAGCCTATGTTAGCACTTCCGTCAAATTCCAAGCGGCTTTTAACATTCAGTGACCAAAAAATTTGATTTTGAATAGTTTAGTGACTAAATTAAAAAAAATTAAAAGTTTAGTGACCCAAATAGAACACGAACAATAGTTTAGTAACCATTTGTATACTTTACCCTATTTTTAAATGGATAGTTTTTTAGAGAAGTTGATAGGTTTTTTCCTTAAGTTACAATTTGACCTTTGAACTATACCTTCTTTTTTTTTTCCATTTTGGTTTCTAATTTTTTTTTCATCTTATTTTGATTTCTAAATTATTATTTTTATCCAAAAAGAAAATTATTGAAATCCACTAAGAATTTGCCACATATCACGTTATTATCGATAACGGTTGTTTATCTAGGAATGGTTAATATATATTGCCCCTTGAATTTGTCCATATTAATATATATTTAGGTGAACTTGTCTAAGTTCTTTCTCAATGTAAAATAAATTTTATAATTTTTTATAAATTTATAAAATTTTGCTTTTCTATTAGGGTTTATTGCGTGTTATGATATGAGGTTATCACGTATCATTTTTTATTAGTTATCAATGTCATGTCAACAAATTTTAATGACATTACTATAGAGATAACAAATTATGTGATAAAATCTAAGTTTAGGTACCAATTAGGCTCTTAAAATGTTAGATACCAACTAAGTATAAATGGATAAATTCAGAGGGCAATATATATTAATCCTATTGGGATAAAAAAATATGATAAATGATTGTTTAAGAATCAAAATGGGACAAAATGATAAAATTTCGTAGTCTAAATCATGACTTTAAATTTTTTAGGGAAATAGTTTTTTTTGAACAAAAACATTATATAAAAAATTTAAATGATTTCATTACCGTTATAATAGTATATTAATTGGTGACACGAATTCAATAAGCGACTTTGTATTGATAGAAAAGTAAAGATAACAAAATATGCAGTGCAAAGTCTAACGACAGAAAATGTGATGCATTAATTAGACAATGATTAAAATATATATATTCACCGCATCAATTGTTGAAATAAGAAATCATTAAGGAGGAACCAAGAAGAAAAAGAAGTGGTGGGAGAGTGGTTCACCCTTGTTGGGCGGAGAATGGTAAAGGAAGGAGATGAGAGGAATAAAATATAAAGAGCGTCATATTGGGAAAAAGGGGTTCAAGAGATGCTTTTGATGAAGATGAAAGAGGAACCTAAAAGGACTTCCCCTTTGACCTAATCCCAAGAAGGATATATATATAATGATTTTGTGCATCAAATGTTCCGTGGTGGGGTAATGCTAATATAATATTCACCTTCCCACTCCCACTTTCAATCCACTTGTCTCCAACCCAGTTGCTTCCACGTCCACCTTTACCATTGGCCTTTTTCGTCATCCATGATTCACTTGCTTCAAATTCAATTTTCCTTTCGGGTTTTCAGGGAAAAAAATTGTTAATGTAAGACGCTCTTTTTGGACCATTTTTATTTGCATGGTTAGAGATTTTAAAGGATGTGGATGAGAACTGTGGTGTTTGCATTTTCAAGTTGAAGAAAATCCCAATCTTCCGAACCCAAAATTTTTGAAAGAAAGATGTGAAAGGAACAATGTTCACTTTTGCATTACGACATTGTCTTGGTTTTTTTGTTTCTATTAGTGAACAATTGAAAACAATTAATCTGATTGGTATAATAATTTATTAAACTTAATTGATAAACTAATTATCCACATTTAAAATCACTTCTAATATAAATTATTAACCTATAAAATTTTATTTTCATATTCAAAATTTTTTTAAAAAAATTGACGAACAAACACATATATATATTTTGAAATAAAAACTCTTACGTAAGATTGATAACTTGGTTGATTCAAAGGCATAAAATTGCAAAAAAATAAAATAAAATTATAGAACAATAGACATCAAAAAGATTAGTCAGCGTTAAATATAGAAAAAAAAGAGATCCAGTGACATGATAAAATGAAGAAAAACTTTTGTATTAAATACAAATCCCAAGTCAACCAATCTTTAATTCGAAAACTTACAATCTTTTATACTAGTGATATTTTACTATAAAAAGTCCCTCCATAATTAATTGGGTTCTCAATTAAAAATACAATCAATCATATCCTTGTTAACTGCTGACACGTGGTAGTTAACATGAAAATTTTCATGACGTGAAGGATTTTATTGTTTTTTAATTATTTTAGGAGGACTTAATTGATTTTTAGAGATTATATAAAATTCTCAAAAATTATAAAAATAATAAAAAATTATAATAGGGGTAGTAGTTTAAATTTTTATAACATTTAATAAAATTTAATAACTTATATAAATTTTTAAGAAAATTATGATATTTTAGTAATTTCTAATCATTTTTTAAACTTTTTAATAAAAATTACTACTTATTTTTTGGTTTCCCACATATGCTACCCTACATCATATGTCATAAACCATCCTTATCAACGTTGATGGATCACCTCTCTTCAACCAAAATCATTACTTACCTTAAACCACCAAACACTAAATTCATTATCTCTCAAACCCTTCACTCGACAGCCTATTCAAGTCAAATTATCATCGCACTTCAAGCAGCCATTACAATCTAATCCAAACCTTAAAAAAATAGAAAGTTTATATGATTTTCTTATATTTTTTAAATTTTTACAAATTTTTATACTTTTAATTAGTTTTTTTATATTTTTTATTAATTTTTATATTTTTATCATTTTAATTATTTTTATATAAGTTTCTATCATTTCTAATTTTTTTATAATATTTATTTAATACCTTCAATTTTCAGAACATATTAATAATATTTTATAATATTTAATAGTTTTATAATTTATTAAAATTTTATGATATTTGATCATTTTAATAGATTTTCTATAAATTTCAAAATTGTATAATATTTTAATAATTTTTGGGCTAAAGTTTTAGAATAATTTTAATATTTTTATTTTCATTTTAATTATTTTTATATAAATTTCTATAATTTCTAAAATATTTTAATCACTTTTTAAAGAATTTTTATATAACTCGATTAGGCTCTTTTAAAATAATAAAAAAATTAATTAAGCTTTCCACGTCAGTCACCATGTTAATAAAATTTTCATGTCAACTATCACGTTAACAGTTAACAGCCCATTAGGGGTCTTAACAGAAGTGACAATTCGAAAGGAGCAATTGATGGTTATTTTTGGATTAAGGGTCCAATTGATTGCACTTTTCAACTAGGGGCGCAATTGATTTTCGAATTATATTCGAGGTGCTTTTTTAGTACTTTAGCCTTCCATCAATAATGATGAAAATTATTAGTTAAATATATTTATTATTAAAGGATCCAACTACACTGGTGTAAAACTAAAGTGATTTTAAATTCTTTCGTGATTTTGTAGACAAATAATGTTTTAATGACCCAATTGCTAAATTTATCGACATATTTGAACTTCTCAGTTGTTATGCAAATAAATTTTCGAACTGATCTGATATATCTATCACATCGATAAAAACAGTGTGTATATATAATAGTTGAATTGTTAAAATATTAATTGTAAAAGAATATAAGTGTGAAACTACATTTAATTTATACATCCCTCCTCTTTATTATTTAATGATTATTTTTATCAAATTTATTCAAAATTTACATACCTAATTTATATGAAATACAACTATTGAATAGAATAAAAAATTAATCACATAAAATATTAGGAAAGTAGGTGCAATTATTTGGATCAGAAAGACTTCTCCAATAGTTTGGGGTCAACTAAACAGCCTGAGATATACAATTGAATTTAATGAGCTAAACAACTATTATATAACCCCCCCCCCCCGAAAAAAAAAAATCTGATTATGTAAAATAATAAAGGTTATATTAAGGATGGGTCAATCTTTGCCTAACTGGAATCAATCTTTTGATTTGATGCATCGGTACCACCGGGTGGTCCAATTTTCATATTTTGAACCTATATGTACAATTTGTTTAGACTTTTCCAGGACCTTCGAGAGAAGACCCGTTAAATTCCTATTATCTGATGTAGATAATAACTAGTTTTTTCTCCCCTATAAATCATTAAAATATAATATATTTGGAATCCCATGGTTTGATGATCAACCTAATATTTCAAACACGGTCTAGACGTTATGGTTGAATCTGGAGGAATTACATTAGTTTGTTTAAAAGTCTTGTTTAAATCAAACTTAATTGTGCATTTCAAAAGCATAAAACTTGACAAAAACTCTCACAGACGTTCAGAAAAGCTTAAGTTCGAAAACACTTATTTCAAGTCCCGAAATTTATTTCAAGTTTGTTTACTTCACAAATATTGATTTTGAGCGAACCTCTTCTGGTTAATGCTAACATTTCTTAAAAACTATTTATTTATTTACAGAAAAATACCTAAAGGTTTACTTAATTTGTAGCGGAAAACTTTTCACAGTTTTAATTCTGAAAATCGAATTCTAATTTATTAGCTTGTATAATTTTGCAGTTTACGTTAAAACTTCCAAAAACCAACGAAGAAAACTAAAACAAAACACAACCCAAAAACAAAATATAGCTTCAAAAATTCGAGAACAAATTTTGTATTGTAAATCACCATATTTACTTAGCCGAAACAATCCAAGCTCCTGCACGCCGTCCGATCCTAAGTCGAAGGTTCACCTGAAACGTATACACAAACAAGTGAGTTAGAAACCCATTGTGTGATCTAACCCACAAAAAGAAATTTTACTATGGTTTTGCATATACAATAAGCAACTCATAATTTCATAACATACTACATATCAAAGCATATCATAAATCAAAACAAAGCTCAACATATATTGAAACATATCTTATCATACCAGAGCATATCATAAATTAAACCATATCAATTCATATCATATCATATCAGATCATATCATATCATATCATACAAAATCATACCCCCATCCACTACACACCATCTCCGACCAGCCAATCACACCAAATAGGACTACAAGAGTCCATCCATCCAATCACACCACTATATATGGCGGTGTGCAACTCACATAATTGCAACTAAGCTGCCATATACATAAATTTGCGATCTAGCCTCTATAATTGCAGTATAAACTGCCATAGAACACTTTCTCCATCATATCATAACCCACCTCAATGCATATACAAAGTCACGTTACATACATACATATCACATAGGTTGTATGGCATGCATACATAGATAGATGTTATACAAAGCGTAACATAACACATAACTTATACAAATCATAGCATAACATATTACATAGTCGAATCAGATAGCTTGTCAAAACATATAACAAAATACGTATAATACACAAGCTTAACTCACGTACCTACTTATAGCAAATCATAACACATTATTATACTTACCGAAACTTATTTAACATACCTCCAACACTTACTCATGTTTGTTTACTGAAACTAACGTTTTCCTGGGCCTACATAATGCCCATGGACCTAATTTTTGAGTTTCGTAATCGGCTCCTAATTGGGCCTCAAAGTTGTCCCAAAAGGCCCACATGGCCCAAAACCTAGCCTGTGTCTACACGATTTCACACGGCTGTGTGCCCCACATAGCCTACCAACAGGCCTGCATGATTTCACATGACCGTGTGCCCCGCACGGCCTACCCACACGACCGTGTGCTCCACAGGCCTACCAAACGACTATGTGATGCACACGGTCTACCACATGGCCTGGCACACAACCGTGTGGCATTGGGAAGTTTCGAAAATATCTCATGTTTTGTGAATTTCTCGAGTTTCGAGTAGGGGTGAGCATTCGATCGAATCGAATTGAATCGAATAAAAAATTTTCGAGTTAATCGAGTTTTCAAATCTCATTTTATCATCCTAACTTTATTTGAAGTTTTCTCGAATCGAGTCGAGTGAAATGGAATTCGAATCGAATCGAATCGAATATATTTGTTCGAGTTAAATTTTAAAAAATAATTTTGGGTCCTTGTAACCACCGTCACCCATCGTAATAAAATTTGTCCACCTTAATCAAATTTTTTATTAACTTTCATCACCTCATAATTTATTTATTAATTTTTTATATACTGGTTAGCTTCTTTGCTTGCTTAGTTGTTTCAATTATCTTCAGATTCTTGTCACTATGTATTTTGGAATTAAAAAATATATTAAATATAAAAATATGATTTTTTAGTAAAAGTTATTTTAAAAATAAAATGTGAAATTGATACCAAAATAAAATTTTAACACGAATATTTTATGGCATAATTAATAATTCAATTTTAATATAAATATTCAATATGACTAAACAATTCAATAATATAAATAATATAAAATGTGAAATTTAATTTAATAATATAAATAGTAGATATAAATAAAATTATTACTATTTATGTTTAGTGATTTTTTTTGGATAATTTTGATTTTTTATTTGAGAGTAATGGGTGAGAAGTAAAAGTTTAGGGGGAAAATAAAAAGTTTTGGGGAATAAAAGTTTGAGGGAAAGTAAATAGGGGGAGTAAAATTTTGGAGGAAAAATATTAAAAAAAATTAGAGGGGGGAGGGTTTGGGGTAGATGGGAAGGGAATAAAAGTTTTAGGGGAAAAGTGGGAGGGAGTAAAAATTTTGGGGGAAAATAAAAGGTTTGAGGGTTTTTGGGAGTAAAATTTTGAGAAAAAGTAAATGAGAGAGTAAAATTTTGGTGGGAAATAGATTTTGGGTAGATTAGGGGGTTGGGAGGGGAGGGGAGTAAAAGTTTTGGGGGGAAAGTGGGAATGAGTAAAAGTTTTGAGGGAAAAGTAAAAAAAGTTTGGGAGTTTGGGGTAAAAATGTAAAATATTATAGTTTGATATTCGAGTTATTTGAATTATTCAAGTTATTCGAATTCGAAAACTCAACTCGATTCAAACTCGAGTTGAAATAGGCACACGGGCACTTACTGCACATGCACCACGTTGAAATAGCGATTACACTACTAGAGGGTTTTTATTCTCCCACCATTTGCCTGGTTTAACATCATGAAAATGCTTTACGCAATGCAGAACGAAAACTAAGCATTAATTATTCAAAACTTGCTCAAGAATGAACTAAAACTTAATAATAGAAAATAGAATGATACTACTTACACGAATCTTGGATTAAAACCGAAAACAAAGAGTCAAAAAGTTTAATCCTTCAGCACTTAATGGAAGCAAAAAAAAAACAAAAGAATCCGTCATGAAGAAGAACAAAAAGAAATGAAACTCCAAAAAGAAAATAAAGAAAAACATTAAGGGAAAGGAAAAAAAGGTGAAAACTGAAAGGGGAAAGTGAGGATATTTTTATTTATTAAAAATCAACTACTTCCCCCCACTAATCTCACTAACTCCTATCACTATCCACATTAGATTTTTCTTCCAAATTTAAAACAAAAATAATTGTTCCACTTTACATATGCAGGGATTTGAACATAAGATTAAAGGGTAAGCTGAAGCCTTACCATTAAACCAGCAGACTCATTTTGTTATAACTTGTACAGAAATAAGATTTAAGCCAAAAGACTAGGGATATGAATTGAACTAGAAATTAATAAAATCTCAAGGAAAGAAATTTAAACATAAGATCTCTTGCACACAAACATAACACTTAACCACTGAACCAAATCAATTTACTTAACATAATTTTCACAATCAAAACTAAATATCCGGATGAGACCACTCTTGGTTTCACTAACCCAATTTCTTTTAACTCGGTTTTTGGGATGTGACAGTTGGGGTGTTCACCACATCAAGTGTGACCTGAATTTGAGTCGTGTTAATTGTGTCGCTGTTAGGGCTTTACCTTCATCTTGTAATTTACCAAAAAAAATATTTATATTATTATAAATATAATTTTTGCTTTAATTATGAAAAAAATTGAGAGATAAAACTATTATAATATGTAGATATACAATCAATTATTTAGAATCTTAGGGTCTATTTGTTTGACTGAAAATGATTTCCGAAAAATAATTTCTAGAAAATGACTTATTTTTCTGGAAAAATTAATATTTTTTGGTGTTTAGATGAATCTGTGTAATATATTTTCTGTTGTTTGGCAGATTTCCTGAAAATATTTAATAAAAGTTGTTTTAAATAAAACAAACATACATTTGAGAATTTATTGTCTTTTCATTGTTTAATTGAGTTTATTTTATGTTTATTAAATTTGTACTTTACATTGTTTTTGTATATATTGCAATGATTTATTTATAATTAAATACATCAAATTAAATATATAATAGTACTCAATTATTAAGCTAGAATATTAATAGTCATAAATTGAAAACAACCAAAGCAAATAGATGATTCCTAATTGTGTTATAAAAAAACAAAAAAACAAAGATTGAATAATAATAAATTAGCTTCCAAATCACAATTAGTACTACAAATTAATAATATTATCCAAATGCATAATTAGTAGTACACCACATGATGACTACAATATTGTCCAAGTGCATTACTAGTATTACACAACATAATTAGTACTACACCACATTAAAACATCAATATATTTAACCTTGAGAAATTTTTTGAAGCCAAATTTTTCTATGCTTCATACTTTTAGCCAAGAAAGCTTTAGCCTCGGATTCACGACCCACAAGATAATCAAACACAGTACAAAGGAAGTCATCATCAAATCCTTTCACCTCCATTGACATCACTTCTCTATAAAGATGTGGTGTCTTATTGTAACAGCCCGATTTTGAGTCTAGTCGGAATAGTGGTTTTTGGACCACAAATCTGACGAGGAAAAATGTAATGGCCTGAATTTTCAGAGGTGTCGGAACAGTGATTCGAGATTACTAAATTTGAAAATGAGTAGAAAATATTATTAATTTAGTGAGTATAAGTTAAATGTGAAGTTAGGAAAATTTTTGAAATAGTGAATAGTGCACTAGAAATAAATATTAAAATAATTAGAATAAAAAAATGAGGTATCGAGACCTCAGAGATTTTAAACCGAGCCATAAATATTTTTATAAATATTTATGGAGTGTTAAAAAGTTAGTATTAAAGTTTCGTTAAGAAATTTTAAAGTTTCGATAATTAATTGAACAAAAAGGACTAAATTGTAATAAATACAATTATGGGAAATGATTAAATAGCTTAAATGATAAAAGGAAGAGGGCTTAAAAGGAAAATAGACCTTGGGTCTATTTGGGCTGGAAGGTACAAAATCAGCAAGAAAATAAGGAGAATTAAGGGAAAAATTGGAATATTACAAAATTTACTTAATAAAGCTAGGATTGAAGTGAAATTATCTAGATTTCTCTTTATTTTTCTACATTCTCATCAGCTAAAACACCATAGAAGGGTTTCCTTAAGCTGATTATTCATATTTTTACTACAAGTAAGTTCAATTCTTGATTATTTCTTGAAATTTTTGTGTTTTTGTGACTTTTACAACTAGGCTCACTTGTTGTATTCATTAGTTTTTGATTCTATGAAAGAAGTTGAAAGTTACTATGAATACATGCTGGAAGTATATGATGATTTAGCATGGAATTAGAGCTTAAATTGTTCATATGCTGATTTTATTGAAAGAATTGAATAGAAAGTGAATGTTTGGGACCTAATAGTAAAAGAGTTTGAAGTTAGGGTTTTATGTGGAAATTTTGAATTTCAATAGTTGTGAAATAACTTATAATGTCTAGGTAAAGTACTAATTGAGAAAAAAATTAGCTTAATTGAGGGGTTAATTGAGCAAGGACTGAATTGTATGAACTGTGAAATTTGGGGAAAAATGGAAATCAACATTTTGCACTAAAACAGTTTTGGACAGCAGTAGTGGTTTAACTTTGAAAAATCACCAAAAATTTTGGAAATTTAATTAGAGGGTGAATAAATACAAAATTAAAACTTATTGAGTCTAGTTTCTCATAGAATAAATGGTGTAAGTAATTAAATTGTAAATTATGAGATATAATAAATTTTGTGAGACAATGTCAGAATGATTTTGGGTTCCCCTATTCTGAATTTGAAAAATCATCAAAAATTTAAGAAAAATAATTATGAGTTATAATTTATATGTTTAGAATCCTTAATGAGTCTATTTCAAATAAAACAAACAGAAATATCATCTGAATTCTGTACAATTAGATAATTCCTTTTTAGTGAAGAGTGGTTGGAATTGTCAGACAGCGAAACAAGGGAAACTTTAAAGAATAAACTGTACTATTTGGATGAACCAAAAATTCTGAAAATTTTATGGTAAGAATATATATGAGTCTAGTTTTAGGGAAAATTAATGAATCTTAATTTGGAGCTCTGTAGCTCCGGATAAAAATAATTTAGTGACTCTGACTCGGATAAACAACTTTGAATATACAAGTGAGTGAATAGTGAAATTATAGTTAATGTTGTTTAAGTGTGTTATACACATTAAGGATGTGGAATGGAGAGGATGAGGAGGAAAATTGGGAAATATATGAATGATTTGTGTATAATTGGTCATATGCTTGATTATAAGTTATAAACGATGAAATAGAAATGATGCTTATATTTGTGCATTATTGGTCATGGTTTAAGCTCATGTGTGAAAATAAAGTTTCATAGTATGTGTGTATGGTATATTCGGTATATGATTTGGCATGAAATAATGTCATGAATGGTTTATGAATTAACACATGTTGGTAAGCGTGATACATGAATAAATGTTGTGCTCATCCATGCTTATAATGCTTATGCTATATGTGTATTTGGCTAACATATTTGGTGTACATGCTTAAGCTTTGGCCAAGTAGTGGCTAAATTATGCCACGTTAAATTTATAAGTTATGCACTAAAATGGTAAGTGCCTAATTGAAAATATGCTTGTGATCATGAAAAGGGTGGTAAGGTTTAAATTATGTAATCTCTAGTGAAATGGTTTATCATGTGGTTAGTTCAAAAAAAAAAGAGTTATGTTTAAATACACTAGCTTGCGACTATGGTTGATGATATGTTTATATCTTGTGTGATGTACATAGGAAACGAGTGTGGAAAGGTAATGAAATAGTAAGTTCATATGGCTGAAATTTAATGATTAAATGTTAATTTCATGAATTATATAGTATATGATGATATACATTTGTTGATGGATTGAGAATAAAATAAAAAAGCGAAAACCGAATAAATGATCAAATTGAGTGGAACGCTGGATTTGAGTACTTCTGATCAGTGACAAGTGATAAGTAGTAGCTTCAGCTGCACTTATCTGATCAATGACAAGTGACAAGTGATAAGTAGTAGCTTCAGCTACGCTTATCTGATTAGTGACAAGTGACAAGTGATAAGTAGTAGCTTTAGCTACCCTTATCTGATCAGTGACAAGTGACAAGTGATAAGTGGTAGCTTTAGCTACACTTATTTGATCAGTGACAAGTGATAAGTGGTAGCTTTAACTACACTTATCTGATCAGTGAAGTGCTATGGCTTCGGAAAGTGATAAGTGATCATATGCAAGACCATAGTTATACTATGGCAAAGTGGAAGTGAAGTACTGAATTTTCCATAACCGTTCCCTAATTTGATTAAGGATGGTAAGTGACAAATGGGCCCAAAAAAATTAAAGTAAATGGATAAGTGGTAGTGTATTTATACCAGAATGATGTTGTTATTTAAGCTAAAGTGATATTTTCATTGCAAAATTGAGAATTTCATAAATGTGTTAATGAATGGTATAATCGATAAACATTGAGTTAAATGGTAAATACGTATTAGTGTTAAACTTAATAACATTGAATTGTATGTGAATTAAATGGAAATTGCTAGTGATATGATTTAAATTGTGAACATGAGAAATTGCGAATTGAATGAAATGGAAATGAGGCATTGAATTGCATGAGTATGTATCGGGTCTCATAGGCCCTATTTATTAAGATTATAATATTTTGAGGATATATTGTGAACAGCTATAAAAGCATGTTAATAATTTTGAAAGTTTTAATTTAGATGAAATTTTATAACTCGGTTAAATACGTTTACAAATGTATATGTTCTGGTAATGCCTCGTACCCTATTCCGGTGTTGGATACGGGTAAGGGGTGTTACACTTATTCTCAGTAAATTGGTCCAATGCATTAGCAATCTTACCAAGTTGTTCAACCAAAAATTTAATTTGTTCATTAACAACACTTTCTTGAGTATTTTTCCTTTTACGTTTAGATGTGTCAAATGAAAATACTTTTGTTCTTACCTCTTCAACCTCTTCATTGTCGCAGTTTACAAGCACTGAATCTTGGTTACCATCATCCAATTCTATGTCAGCAAATGTTCTGGCAAAACTCCCTGTTGCCATATCTTTGCCAACAATCGAAGTCATTTCATCATGATGATCAATACTTTTGCTCAAAAATGGTTCATACTTCTTGTGTGCTTGTTGGATATTATACACAATTAGAATAACAAGTAAAAAAAATTGAAATATATTTAACGTATATATTACCATCACTGCTACATCATATGTTGCTTTATCATATGTGATCATTTTCATGTTATCATCCTATCCAAAACCACTTTCGACCCGAATTGTGCATATAATTTGCCACGTGTTTTTTCAGTCCTCAGATGATTTTCCACATGCTTAGCATCACATTGAACTTGAAATATTTCAGAAATAGCTGCAGCAACTCGATTAATAGAAATTGTTTTGAAAGTTTTAAAAGGCTTATTTCTTTTTTAGGCCTCCTCTGCAAGAATTTCGAAAAAAAGATGTTCCATCAGTTTTGTCCACTTGAACTGTTTTATTGTCCATTCTTTGTTGCCCTTACCCATTCTACATTAATAATTTACATTGTCAATAATTTCAATATCCAACAAGCTAATTTCAATATCAATATCCAACCAACATTAAAAAAATAACAATTTTAATACTAAAACATACATAACATAAAAACGTTAACCCTAAGCTCTAAACCTACCTAACGTTTCTTGCCATATAATCAATCAACATAGTTTGTGCAATTTCCTCTCTCTTAGCAGACCATTCTCTAGTTTCTTCTCTTTTTTCTCGCTCCGTAAGAGTTGATATTATCAAATCAGACTTATGCTCCTCGTATAATCCTTGATTAATTAAATCATTAGGATCAAATCCCATTATATGATTATGAATGATACAACAAGCCAACACTATATCTACTTGGGTTTGAAAATTCCAAAATGGTTCAACATTTAACAACGAAATTATTTATCCAAAATCCCCAAAACACGTTCAACATTGATTCGCAACGATGAATGACAAAATTAAAGAGTTCCCTTGCATTTTCTGGCCCTTGATCACTAATCTCTTAAATGGTATTGGACACCACCATATAAAGTAATATATCCATTTCGGATGCCATATCCAGCATTAGCAAGATAATATTTACCTACTATTTTACAAAACATAATTATTACCAATAAATTATTAGCTTACTTGAACTATTTAGTATTTAATGTTAATTCTTAGCTTTTAGAATTCTTAATCCTTTTGGGCGTGCAAGTGCATCACTTAAAACACGAGAATCATGTGCATTACCTTCCCAACCAGCTAGAACATAGGAAAATTTCAAATCAAATGTAATGTTAGCCATTACATTTTGTGTCTTTACGGCTACAAAATCTTCCTTGAATGCTAAGTGGAATGGGTGCACGACCATAAGTTCTATCTAATGCTCTAATACAATCTTTAAAATAAGGATAAAACCTTCGATTGTTTCTGATTTCACTAAGAGTTGACTCATTAGATAATCTAATAACTAGAATATACAATTTCAAAATTGCTCTCAATACAACCCTAAAGTAACGATGAATTGTCTCAATTGATTTATAATATCTTGATCCAATCATTTGAAACCTTACATTTTGACCAATTATATGTAAAAATATAACTACTTGCTCCATAATATTCATCGGTTGAGTTAATTGTAACAATTTGTTCTTACTAAGAATGTCACACAAATTAAAAAAGCAATAGGTCTCATCCTTGTCACATTAATACAATGTTGGTCATCTCTATATAAAATAATAAAAATATAATTCTCTTTCATAATCTCAATTCACACGAGGATGAGAAGTGATTTCCTTCCTAGTTTTTAATTTTTTTAATCCAAATAGCCCTAAAAGCTAAAACTGAAGCCACAACCCCAACAATTGCATTATGATCTTGATTACGGTCCATCTATACAAAATAATGCCACACAAATATTTGATCATTAAAAAAGTAATTTCAAGTTATATTTAAGCTCAGGAATTAACAAAGCCAACATCAACAATAACAATACAAATCAAATAGATTTTTAAGCTTTGCAACAAGTTAAAACTTCAAAAAAGCATGAGTGAGAAACTAAAAACAAACATTCAACTAAAAAGAATGATAACAAATCATTCAACTAAAAAAAAATCATAAAACGACAAAAGAATTAAGCAACAGAAATAAAAATTTAGGAACAATCGACAGCTAACAAAGATATGTTTATAACATTGATCAAATGCCATCTTACTATGTGCGAGATACCTCAAAAGCAGGATTATCGTTAGAGTGATCTAGTTTCATGCTAATGGGTAACCATAAATCTAAACTGGTCTTTATATTATTTACTATGATGTGAAGTTCTCATAGTTATCATTAATTGATTGAGCCTTAGACAATTTAGATTTTTTCTGGCTATAACAGTACAACATCATGTGTTCTTATTGTATGATGCCCTTTTCTTGAAAGAAATTGTTCCTTAAACCTTAGTGTCGTCAGAAAACTACTAAAAAAATCAACCACAAACTTCAGTTATTTTTTAGCCAAAACTATTTTATGTTACTTGTATATGTTGATAAATGATATGGGTAAAAGGCTAAACATAGTACTGGCAAAACCATAGACTTAGGATAGGTTTGGATGGGCGATGCATTTACCTACGGTTAGTATAAAAATAACGGTAGTGATGAAATTAGATACTGTAGCGGTACTGTAGCGTGAAACAAAAAGTAAGTAAACGCATCGTACCTCACCCCACCCCACATTCCAAATCCACATTTAAACTAGACCTAGTCATGGGTCGGGTTGCCTTAAGGCTCGCCTGAAAAAAGGGAGGGTTTAGACAAAAAGATAGGCTCAAAAAATAGGCTTGGGCAAAAAATGAGACCCGTTTTCTAAATGGGCCGAGCCTCAAGTAAAATTTTTTTGGCCTGGCCTGACCCGAATAAAATAATTATTTTTAATAAAAATTGTCTTATTGTTACTGGTATTTTGGTGTTGTTTTTGCTACTAATTTTGCTATTATTTTTGTGCTTTTTATGTTGTTTTTTTGTTTTTGCTATTCTTACTGTTATTTTTGTTGTTTGGGTGTTGTTTTTTTTGTACATTTTTTTATATTGTTTTGCTACCGTTTTTAATGTTGTTTCACTGTTGTTTTTAATATTATTTGGATATGGTAGAACTTATGTTTTATTATTAATTTTGCTACTATTTTAGTTGCAACTATATTAGTATAAAGAATTTTTAATGTATTTTCAATTTGTTTGTTGTTTTAATATTTGTTTTTAATGTTTTTAAGTGTATTTGATATATTACATTTTTTAAAATTTGTTTTATATAATAAAATAATCTAAAAAAAAGTTAATATGGGCCGAGTTGGCCTCAAGTTTGGCTTCTATAATTCTGGTCAGGCTTAGACAAAATTTTAGGCTTATATTTCTGGCTGGACCAGGCATAGGCCTAGAAAACGAGCCGAAGATTTTGTTGAAGCCCAGCCTAATCCACGATCTGCTCTAACTTAGACAGGTCTAAGGTCTTTTGATTTTTAGACTTGAAATATTAAAGGATAAATAAGTGGATTCACAAACTGATTCAGAAATAGATCCATAGAAGGCAATTGATTTAGAAATGAATCAAATGGTGCAAATGTCAAACTGAAAAGAGATGAGCTGCCTTAGATGGTGGAATCCTTTGAATCAAAGGGATTACAAGCAATAATGGAATTGCAAACAATGAATTTGGGAACAATTACTTTTTAACATGTTTTCTTGTTGTTATTCTTAATTGATGCTTTTCTTTTTTCATTCTGTTGCTTGAGAAACAACTTTTACAGCGATAATTGCAAGCAATTGGCTGAGAGAAAATTTTACTTCACATATTTTTTCAACCAAGTTTAATTAGAAATTACAACAGGTCTTCTGTTCTTTTGCCTTGAATCTATAGATGAAACTAGAATCCTTACATAATTTTCAAAACAAGCACTAAGCTAATCAAATAATATTTTTATAGATACTTACAATCTTTGAATATTGATAAAGATAAATTTCTTTAACCTTGTTGAGTATTATTTCATGATTATTTCAAGTTGTCAAGTTTATAAAAGCAATTCATTTAAGAATCTTCTTGTACTGGATATGAATTTATAAACTAGTATATTTCCTTGTACTCATTTTGACATCTCCTCATAAAGTGGTTATTTCATAACTAAACTTGCAAAAACAGAAAGGTTCATGATCTGGCTCCCCAGAATATAAGACTAATCATCTTGTTTTATAAGACATGAAAGTAAGTAATATTTGAAATATGCTTATTATATGCATAAAACTGGTGGGTAAGTCCAAAAGAATTAGCAACCTTTTAGCACTTAATTTGAGGAAAAATGTTGGGGAACGATTAGAAACAACCCAAAAATTAATTCATCTTAATAAGAGAAAGGTGAAACTTTAAATAACAAAGTTTATCCCATCAAAGAAGTTCCAAAATCCCTAAGCTTGCATACAGGCAACTAAAAAGTTAAATCAAACCGCATCAAATTTCCCATTTCCTCATTATCCCAATTTGGTTATTCCATAATCAAGCTTAGGGTTTTATAAAGTTCCAAAAGCTAAAACAAAAAGGCATGACCTTTTTCAATTCTAACCCTTCAAACCATACTTAAAACCAAAACTTGAAACAACCTAGATTGGAGACCATAAACAAAAACCAAAACAATGGATCAAAAAGATATTTTTGATCAACATGAACCCAATATAAAAAATATTTCAGATTAGAGGTGAAGCAAAACTAACTTGTAAAATAAACAAGAAAAGAGAGTGAGTTGCTTAAGAGTGAAACCGATAAAAGACCAATGAGAAAGCCAAAAATAGAAAAATGTCTTTCCCCTCAATGTCTTGTCGAATCAACGTGTTTTGGGATGATGGGATGCTAAATCACAACACAGGCAAAGAGGTGTTCGATACAGAGATGAATCCTGGGTCGGGGTGGTAATGAGGGGAAAGATAAGGGTAAGAGGGTTTAGCAAAGTGCTGGGATGTGAAAAGGAGAAAGATTGGAAAATGTCTTACGAAAAAAAAGGGTAAGACATTTTCCTAAAAAAAGGCACCATTTTCCCGTGTTTTGGAGAATGTTTTACGATGATAATTCATTTTCCACCAAAAAACCATCAGAAAAGGCTGAAAATATTTTTCATAAAAGCTTTCATAGGTAAACAAAAGGATCCTTAATATATTTGTTTCCTTGTGCTAAATGAAGTGTATTCACCGATTTTCTTAAACAGTCTTTAAAAACTGTTTTTACTATGAAAATTTTTGGAAAACCATTGATTTCAGTGGATAAACGAATTCAAATTGATCTGAAATTTTGTATATTGTTTCTTGACACTTTGGTACATTGAAAAAATATTTCCCAAAAAAAAAAACGGAAAAATTTTGAAAAATAAAAAAAAAAGATGAAAAAGAGAAAAAAAATTTAAAAATATTTTGTGGGTTAAATTTTGTGCCCAAAATTTCAAGATCGAATATTTATCATATAAAGAGGCTCTAATTTAATTTTTGTGATTTTAGCAGATCAGGAACACCTTGAATATAAAATTTAAGTTGTTTTCCATTGTTTTGGGTTTTCGACTGGGTAGTTTATATTTTTTTGATTCTAGCCTTAGGTTTTGTTTTGTTTTTAGTTTTTTTTATTCTATTACGCATTCTAACAAATTTTTTCTTTTGTGTTAATTAGTATGAAAAGAGTCGCCTCTTCTTTCTTTGCGCAACTTACTTCATTTGATATATTAAATAATAATTATTTAATAAAAATATCATTTAAAAGCCATCATGAAACTATTGATTTTTTTAAGTAATGGTAAAATTTCCATTAAGTCATTTCCATCAAAATAAAAATAGGATAATTGCACTTTAGTCTCTATACTTTCCCAACTTATTCAGTTTAGTCCCTGAACTCGATATAGAATTTTAAACTTAATCACTTGCTCCTACTAATAATCCTCTATGTTTTCATGTCTGACTATTTCCTCTAAAAACGATCACAATTCTTATACTACTATTTATTTATAGATCACTTATTTAAGGACTTCTACCATAAATTTTCTTCTTTTTTTTTAAGTAGGGATGTTACCTTAAACTCCATATTGGGGCACCTAAGTTTAGTCTTTCAAGGCCGATCATACATTAATATTTGATTGTTATATAAGCTATATAATTAAAAATTGAAAAATACTTTGTTAATATAAAGTATAACCTTATAGCTTAAAGGGCGAATTATATGAAATATAATTTGGCCCAGAGGACGAATGTTATACAATATGGACACCAAATTTAAAATACATGATAATTTATATATAAAATTCAAAATTTTAAAAATTCCAATGGAGGATACTGCCTATTTGGATCCATCCTTGGCCGTCGACAATATACTTTAAAGAGACATTAATTGTTAAAGATTGCTTGATTTCTTGGAACATACAAGGATGATGCATGCATCAAATGCACAATTAAACACCAACCATTCAATAAACAAGTATTGGTTGCAATGATAAAGTATATTACACTTATAAGAAGAGATACATATTTGAACTTTAGAGACGATATTGTTGAGAGGGGCAACCGTGAACCCTAAACATGGTACAAATTGATGAAATTTTTAACAGAAATGATCAATTTGCTCTTTGATCTAACATAAAAGGATTAGTTTGCTCATTTTTAAGTAAAAGAGGCCAAATGCAATCTGACTCCTAATATAAGTGCATTCATGGTACTTTTACCGTATATTCTCATATATTAAAATAAGGTTAAAAGATCTAGAAAGCCCTAAATATTTTTCAAAAAATTAATTAAAGCCTTTGAGTATTAAAAATTTAATTAATTAAGTTCTTTGACAGTTAAAGAGTGATGGTTGCTGCTTTTGGGTTATTTTCGCCACGTGTCATTTTAAGTTAGTACTATGTGATGAAAATTGATATTTTATATTTAAAACCATTTAAAAATTATAAAAAATACAAAAATATTAAAAACAAAAATATTAAAATAAAAAAATAAAAAAATAAAAAATACAATAAAAATAAAAATATTGTAAAAAATGAAATATATTTAAAAGCTATAGAAAATTATTAAAATTTATATAAAATATAAAAATATTATAAAAAGTATAAAATTATAAAACAAATTAAAAATATATGAAAATTATAAAACTAATATTTTTTTCATTTGCACACTAACCATTGTTAACAATACAACGCCTATTAAAAATTATATAAAAAATTATTTAATTTCCTTAAGCTATCTATTGTGTTCATCTTACACAGACCTCCCCGATGCTTGCACCCCTTTGTCCATCATCGATGACAAGAGAGTCGTTTTGAGATAGAAACTAAGGTGCGGAAATGGATTGGGAAGGTAAATGACAACCAATGCTATATATAAAATTGTAGGAATTTTTATTATATTTTATTATACATAACTTTTTTTTTTGTAATTTTCTATAAAGTTTTGGGTTAATCCATTATTTGAGGTTTGAACTTGGTAAGTGTTACGACATAGGGGTTTAAACTTTTTTTATCCAAATTAGTCCTTCAACTAGGCAATTGATCTTGCATTGGGACTTGAACGTTTTTTTGTTCAAGTTAGTCCCTAATATTTTCTTGAAAAAAGTTGGATAAAAAAAGTTTAGGCTCCAACATGGGAACAATTGTCAAGTTCAGGGGCTAACTTAGACCAAAACAAAATTCAAACCCTAATATGGGAGCAATTGTCAAATTCATGACCAACTTAGATAAAAAAAAATCTTGTGAGAACCATTACCAAGTTGAAACCTAAAAAATGAATTAACCCTAATTTTTAATAATTTTTTGAACTTCTATATTTTTTTAATAATTTTTCCTTTTCTATTTATTTTATAATTTTTTAATAATTTTAAATAAAAAATTAAAGTTTCGTCGCATGACGAAAATAAACTAAAAATTGCAGCTGTCAAGAGTTAGGGTTAATTTAACAGTTCTTTTTGGGGGGAACTGCTGACTCTTTAGCCTTGAAATAATAAAAAGAAAAGAACCATAAACAAATCTAAACCTTTGATCCAAAATGTGTGTGTTTCTAAAGCTAAGGAGAGAAAAGATTTAAAAGTAGGGAGCCATTAGCCTTTATACGTATAATGGAGGAGTAAGAGACAGATATAGATTATAGCAGCATCGTTCTCTGGGAATTCTTAAATAGCACCAAGCAAGTCGGGTTTCTGTGATCTAACATTATCCAAGTCATTGCTCATTGCTTCAACCTCAAAACACAACAAAATCCAAGTACAGAATCCACTAACAAACCACGAAAATATAGAAAAATGTGTTGTATATTTTATTGATCAACAAAACCAAAAAAAAAAAAAACAGGGAAGTAATCCATTTTGATGGATACAATTACAAGTGCCTGCAATATCTCACTCAAGCTGCTTGCAGAGAATTCATTTTTTATAGTCAGTGATGTATCTTAAGTGAAGGAAAGTTGGAAAAAAGAAGAACGTTTCTTTTATGGTTTGAAAGGAGCAAAAACTACCACTGAATTGTGTCCACCAAATCCAAATGAATTGGAGATAGCTGCAGAGATATCAAGAAACATAAATTATTTACAAAAAATACAATGGCTTATACCAATAACATTGACCACTTCAATCCTTTTTGAAATAACATCAACTTTTAGTTGGAGAATAAGAGTACGTACCAACATTGACTTCATGCTGTTTCTTCACATTGGGAACCGTATCGATTGTCACTTCAGGCTCCAAGTTCTGCATAGAAGAGAAGATACAAGAACATCAAATCATTTGCAAACCAAGGGTTCTTTTTGCAAAATGTTGGGTGAAATATTTACATCTTGGTTAATGGTAGGATGCAGCCAGCCAGTCGTAATTGCTTTTACGGTTGCTATGGCCTCCAATCCTCCAGCAGCTCCAAGTCCATGTCCAATCATTGACTGAAATGAGAAACAGAAAAAAATTGCTTTAGTCCTTAGCCATTTTCCATAGCATCAAATATAATGATTTGTAATTTTTGTTTGTCACCTTTGTCCCATTCATCTTTATCTCAGAGGTGTTCTTGAAGACCTTTTTTATTGCATTAACCTCAGCCAAATCTCCGGCCAACGTGGATGTCGCATGAGCATTTACATAGTTCACCTGCAGATCAATGGTTCAACAATGTATAAATTGTTCAAGTTTCTTTTCATAGTCAAAAGTCAAGTGTTGTTCTTGCCTCTTCAGGGGAAACTCCAGCATCTTCTAAACTTTTGCTTATGCATGATGAAACTCCAAGCCCATCTGAACGGGGATCAGTCATATGATGAGCATCGCAAGTCACAGCACCCCCCAAGTATTCTGCAATGATGTTAGCCCCTCTTTGCATAGCATGATCCAAGCTCTCGATAACCTGCATGCAAAGGGGGGAAAAGGTTTTATATAAGTATGAATACTATGAATTGATTCACTAATGACACAGAGATACAAACTTATTTTGAATGATTACCAGGACACCGCAGCCTTCTCCCATGACGAAACCATCACGGTCCTTGTCCCAAGGTCTGGAAGCCCTCTCGGGTTCATCATTTCGTTGAGACAACGCCCGGCAAGCTATAAACCCGCCGATCCCAGTCGGCATGACAGCAGCCTCGGTCCCACCAGCTACCATGATGTCAGCTTCACCTCTCCTGATGTGATTGGCAGCTGCATAAAAGCAGTAATTTGCGGTTGCACAAGCAGTTGAAATGGAATAGTTAGGTCCCATTAAGCCAGTATCTATAGCTAGTAATGCTGATCCCATGTTGGTGATGGAGTAAGGGATAAAAAATGGAGTGATCTTCTTGTATCCCTTTTGAATCAGAGCTTCCACTCCATTGCTGAAAGCTGTTAGCCCTCCCATGCCTGTGCCCACCAGCACCCCAATCCTTGTTTTGTCCAGCTATGGCGCATAACAACCAAAAGGGTTGTTTCAGTTATCGTCAACATGCAAAAGTAGTCACTTTAAAACACGCACACACACAAAAGATTTTGAAAGACTTACTTTCTCAAGGGCTTCAGAACCAAGGTTGGCTTCATCCAGGGCCCTTCGTCCAGCAACTAAGCAGTACCTCCAGCAATCATCGAGACGACGGTCATTCTTCCCGTCGATGTACCCTTTAGATGAAAAATCACGGATTTGACCGGCGAATCGGACTGAATAATTTGTAGCATCAAACTTGTCAATTTGTGTGATACCACTCTCTCCCTCAAGAAGTTTGTTATAGAAGTTATCAATGTCACTGCCAAAAACTGACACTAGACCCATTCCTGTTATAACTATTCTTTTCTTAGGATCTGTTTCTCTTTTCGGAGCTGAGACCGTTGGCGATGCCATGGCCCTGATTGTTCTGCATTTTGGACCTGATTGATCCAAGACACAAGTTAGCTACAAGAGACGTCGGTTGTGTCAAAGAATGAAACTAAAGTGAACAACTAAAAACTGGGACTCAATGACATTCACACTAATTATGATTATCCCATGATCACATGCCAATAGAACACAAAGACCTTAAGCCAAATACCTGAACAAGAAAGTTTAGGGGTCCGAGATGAAGGCAAGTGCATGGTGTCCACAGCTCTGAGCCCATTGTACTGAGGCAGAGAAGCTCCATTGCTACCTGCTTCCCTGTCTCTAAGCAGCAACCTTGAAGAACAAGAACCAGATAGAACAATGCCTGCCATAGCTTATTCACTTCTTGCTCCTCCTGTTTCTCTTAATCACAGGTGCTGTGATTTGACGGATATATGAGAAAGAAAAAAGAAAAAAATACAAAAAAGAAGGGTGATGAGATAGAGAAAGGACTTTTGGGGGTGTCAATCAAAGGAGAAAAAAAGAGTTAAAAACAAAGAACGGGCTTGGTTTTGCGTTGTCAAATATTTTTCATGGATTGTAGAATCCGTCACTAAGCTTTTCATTTTAGGACATGAAACAAAAAACATGGCGATAGGAGCAAAGAAGAAACACGATATGTTGGGTTCATATTGTTTTCGCCGCTCAACTACCCAAATCAACCACTTCAATCCTAGTTTTTGTTCATCAAATTGCTATCCGTTGCTTCGGCTGATTTTTCGTTGTTTGCTTAGTGTTTCCAATTTTGGTTAAATTCTATTTTTAGTCCCTATACTTTTTGATTTCTTTAGATGTCGTCCTTGTAGTTTATTTGTTCTAAATTGATCCCGCTCACTTTCAATCTTTTGGCAACTATTTTCTCTTTACTTCATTTAAAAAATTGGTGTAACCACAAATTTATTCCTCAAAATTCACCCTTTTTGTCAATTTAAACCCTACTAATTCTTACTTTACTTGGCCCTCGACATTTTAAAATTTTCCTTTTTATCAAAATGGATAAATTCCGTTCAATTTAACAAAATTGTTAGAAATTACACGACAGCCCCACGTGGAGGTCTATCTATATTTAACTAATCTAGAATTTTTAAAAAGTATTAAAAAAAGAATAAAATTATGAAAAACTCCTAAAATTAATATAGTACATAAAAATAGGTATATCCATGATTTGAATTGCTTAATTAAGTTGTGTCGGCAACTTTCTCTATTAACTCCATTTAAAAATGATGGTGTGAATTTTTATAAGTAAATCACATTAAAAGATCAAAGAAAACTACACCAAATTCTTGAAATGAAAAAGGGAAGTAAACTTTGATTGAAAAGTACACTAAACAAACATTGCTTTCCGTTGTTGCTAAAGGTTTAAGGTTTGCTTTCTTTTTCCTTTCCAATCCATTTTTTCGGTTTAATAATTTAGGGCATTCTCATACCATTATTAACTCATTTATGAAAATTCACTCAATTATTAAAAATTTGTCTAACAATTTTAGCATTCAACGTTTATATGTTATGTCTCAGCATTTACACATTGTATAATATGCTATATTTTGCAATTTTGTTTTTCTTGTGACCCTTTTTTCTAAAAAGTTAAAAAACAAAGTTATCATCTGAATTTGATTGAAAGTATACAAAAATTGGAAACTCACCAAAATTCGAGATAATAATTTTTCTTATTTTCTCATTCTTTTAAAATTAACCTTTAATGTCATAAAGAAAAGCAAAGCTGCAAAAAAAAAGAAAAAGAGAGAGATCAAATTACACAATGTGCAAAATGTTAAGGTTAATTATTTTAGAATCAAGAGTAAATTGATATAATTTATAAATATTGAGGGTTAAAGTTGCTATTATGTCAATTTTAAAAGTTATCATCGTTAGCCAATTGGTGATCTAATATAAAATTGAATAGTTAAATAACCATTTTAAAGCTTTTTGATAATTAAGTGATAAAAATATTAATAATTGGATAATTATTAATAATGCATTTTATTTTTAATCAAATAATGCAGCATAGGCAAATGCTAACGTCTGCTGCTATATAATAGCCAAATAATCACATGTAAAATATAAAAAGCTCATGTTATTATTTTCAAATAGAGTTAACAAAGAAAATGTTATCTAAAGGATTAAAAATGAGCAATGTAAAATGTAGAGGGACCAAATTTTATGTATTTTTACTTTTTTTTCTTTCTATTTTTTAAAATTTGAATACTTTTTTAATGTTCTCATAAATTTAATTTTTTTTATAGATTTTATGTTAATTTTTTTATTTTTAAAATTTTTCATTGGCTTATCGTATAACAAGGGCAAAGCCAGAAAACTTTTTGGGAGCAGAATTAAATTGTATATTTTTATGATAGTAAAAATGTAATTTTACCATTTTAATAGTTTGTATCTTTATAATTTTAAAGGATTATGTAACAGCCCGATTTTAGTTAAATCGGAACAGTGGTTTCGGAACCACAAATCCGAGGTTAAAAAATTATTTAATATTATTTTTGGTATTTACAGCATGTGAATATATATGTGTAAAAGTTTCGTAAATAAATTTTACTATTTGAATGCTTAATTCGGTAAAAAGGACTAAATCGCATAAAGTGTAAAAGTTGTGTTCTATAAGCTAAAGGTGTCTAATAGCTATAAACCATTAAAGTAAAGATCCTTAAGTAGTAAATAGGCCATTTATGAGTTAGTGGATGATAGTGGAGTGACCTTTGGTGTAATTACTAATTTTTTTAATGATAAAATAGTAAATAAGTAAATTAAAGATAAAATAAATAAAACAAAAATTACCAACCCATTTGCTTCATCTTCTCCACCGAAATTTTCAGAAAAATAGGGGCTTTTGAAGCTTAAAATTTCTGGCACTTAATTCCTTTGCATGAAAGTGATCCTTGTCCTGTTTTTGTTGATTTTTATGTTTTCGGGATCGTTGCTTTGTATTCTAGCTAGCCCATGCTTTAATTTTCAAATTTGATGATGATTATGTCAAATGCCATTGATGAATATTCAAGCATTTTCTTGTTTGATGATAAAAAATAAATATTTATTGATAGATTATTATATTTTATTAAGCGATTTTTGATAAAAATGCTTATTATGGATTAAATTGTGAAATTTGTAAATTGGGGGGTTGAAATGTGAAATAAATGGAATTAATGGGCTGTTAGGGACCTAGGGAAGATTCAGCTATGCTTTGGTATGATGAAATTTTGTGTATTTTGTGTAGTTTTGGAATAGGGACTAAATTGTAAAAATATGAAAATTTAGGGGCAAATGTGTAAAATAGCCCTAATGTGTGTTTTGGATTAAATTGAATAAATAGTTGATTAAATAAGCTGATTTTGATAATATATAGAATAAGATAAGTCGAGATTGGGATTAGATCGGGGAAAAGGAAAAGTGGACGAATAGTCGATAATTTTCATCCGAGCAACTCAAGGTAAGTTCGTATAATTAGAATCAAACTTTCATTTAATTGCAATTGTATGAAATGTATATATATATGTGAATTGAATGGTTGAACTAAACGATACTGAATTGCCTAATTTGAAATGTATTGAGTAATACTGAACCCCGTTTGAACTATGAAAAATCGTAGGATACGAGTGACATGTCACTAGGGTTACCGTTTTGGTCGAGCTCCTGAATTTGTTGCGGACTCACCACAGCTCGTACGAGCTTACCGATATATCAGCTCTTATGAGCTTACCGTTTCAGCTTGATAGAGCTGATCGTTCTTCAGCTCAGAATGAACTTACCGATCATGGCTCAAAAGAGCAAAAATGATAATGAATTGACGGATTACCGATTAATGCACATAGTGTGTATCACCCGAGCATCCTTCGATGTTTCATTAGGTTGAACGGGCATTATACTGTTACTGATTATATGATTGAGAATGAAATGGAATATGATCTATGTGAATTGTATAGATGAAATATGATATGAGTCATGAGGACGTAAGGAACTGAAAATGAAATTTTATGAAATGTATGATAGAAATCATGAAAGAGTAAAATTTGCAATAAAACAGTTTTGGACATCAATAGTTGTATAACTTTCAAAACTCACTAAAAATTGTGAGAATCGCATTAGAGGTTTAATAAGACATGAAATTAAATATTATTGATTCTAGTTTCACATAGAAGAAACAGTGTAAGCAAAAGAATCTCGTATTATGAGATATTTGAATTTTTGTGAGATAATGTCAGAATGATTTTGAAATCCCCTGTTCTTACAGAGGAAAATCATTAAAAATTGTATAAAATGAATTATGGGTTAGAATTTATATGATTAAAATTCTTAATGAGTCTATATTCAAGAGAAACAAATGGGAGTATCATCCAAATCCCGTACTAAGAGATAATTAATTTTTAAAGAAGAAGGGTCAGAATTGTCAGATAGAAAAATAGGGACAACTTTGAAGAATTAACTGTATTTATTGACTAAACCAAAAATTCTAAAAATTTTATGGCAAGAAGATATGTGAGTCTAGTTTCAGGAAAATCAAGCGGATCTTAATTTGGAGTTCCGTAGCGCAAGATATAAATAATTTAGTGACTATGACTCGAGTAGACAGCTTGATGTGAACATGAGTAAATAGTGGAACTATGTGCAATTTTGATTGTATTATCTTGAGAACATGTTGTGAGGATTGGTAAAAGGGTGCTAACATATTGTTTATTATTTACATATCAACTTACTAAGCTTTAATGCTTACTCAATTTACTTCTTCGTGTTTTATAGTGGTTCGTTAGCTTGCTCGATTCGGACGACGTCGGAGATAAGCATCACACTATCTAGTCGATTTCTCGGTACTTTTGAACTCATGGAAGTTGTGTAAATATGACATGTATAGGCTAGTTTATGGAAATATGTTTTAGGTTACTTTATCTTATTGTATAGTTATGTGTTTTGATGTTCT
Organism: Gossypium hirsutum; assembly: GCF_007990345.1. Taxonomy (NCBI): domain Eukaryota; kingdom Viridiplantae; phylum Streptophyta; class Magnoliopsida; order Malvales; family Malvaceae; genus Gossypium; species Gossypium hirsutum. The sequence goes on from NC_053444.1 coordinate 41,674,218, forward strand.
TAAACCATGAGATATGGCTTAGTTGTTATAATGGTCAAATGTGTATAAGATGATATGTTTTTGCAAGTTTGCTTATGAATGATTCATAATTACTGAAATAAAATGATATTTGTTAAATGTTTGATGAATTACCGATCTGAGCTAAGTTGAAAGTCTGGTAATGCCTTTTAACCTATTCCGGCGACGGTTACGGGTTAAGGGTGTTACATCAGATGTTACGTCATCTGAGGTTTAGAGCTGTACTGTCTTACCTCTCTATCTCGGATCAAAATCCTCGCAGAAGCAGTAGAACAAGGATGATACTCTCTAAATTTTTGGATGCGGACTGATGAGACTTTCCCACAAATCTTTTTCTAACATCTTTGGCTTCAGAATCAACTTTTCTTTTCTTTTTACCAAGCTCTTCAGCTTTACAGGCTCGTTCAACCAGGACAACGAACTCTTTCAACTCAAGAATCTCGACTAGTAATTAGATATCTTCATTTAATCCATCCTTGAATCTTTTACATATTATAGCCTTGGTAGAAACACATTCATGAGCGTATTTGTTGAGTCGTACAAATTCTCGCTCATACTCAGTTACTGTCATTCGGCCTTGTTTCAATTCAAGAAATTCCTTTCGTTTCTAATCGATGAACCGTTGGCTGATATATTTCTTTCTAAACACAGATTGGAAGAATTACCAAGTAACTCTTTCTCACGGAACAACAGATATTAGTGTATTCCACCATTGGTATGCTGTATCTCTCAACAAAGATATAACACACTTCTAACATTCGTCAGGTGTGCAGGAAATTTCATCAAAAACACTTCAAACAGCTATAAACATCTTATGTAACACTTCAAACATTAGGGTTTTTGATGAACTTTCCTGCACACCTGACGAATGTTTGAAGTGTGCTATATCTTTGTTGGGAGATACAGCATACCAATGGTGGAATACACTAATATCTGTCGTTCCGCAAGAAAGAGTTACTTGAGAATTCTTCCAATCTGAGTTTAGAAAGAAATATATCAGCCAATAGTTCATCGATTAGAAATGAAAGGAATTTCTTGAATTGAAACAAGGCCGTCATTCGGTAACTGAGTATGAGTGAGAATTTGTACAACTCAACAAATACGCTCATGAATGTGTTTCTACCGAGGCTATAATATGTAAAAGATTCAAGGATGGATTAAATAAAGATATCCAATTACTAGTCGAGATTCTTGAGTTGAAAGAGTTCGTTGTCCTGGTTGAACGAGCCTGTAAAGCTGAAGAGCTTGGCAAAAAGAAAAGAAAAGTTGATTCTGAAGCCAGAGATGTTAGAAAAAGATTTGCGGGAAAGTCTCATCAGTCTGCATCAAAGAAATTTAGAGAGTATCATCCTCGTTCTACTGCTTCTGCGGGGATTTTGATCCGAGATAGAGAGGTCAGACAGTATAGCTCTAGACCTCAGATGACGTAACATCTAATATAACACCCTTAACCCGTAAGCGTCGCCGGAATAGGTTAAGAGGCATTACCAGACTTTCAAATCAGTTCAGATTAGTAATTCATCAAACATTTAACAAATATCATTTTATTTCAGTAATTATCAATCATTCATAAGCAAACTTGCAAAAACATATCATCTTATACACATTTGACCATTATAACAACTAAGCCATATCTCATGGCTTAAGAACATCAAAACACATGACTATACAATAAGCTAAAGTAACCTAAAACATATTTCCATAAACTAGCCTATACATGTCATATTTACACAACTTCCATGAGTTCAAAAGTACCGAGAAATTGACTGGATAGTGTGATGCTTATCTCCAACGTCGTCTGAATCGAGCTAGCTAACAAACCACTATAAAACACGAAGGAATAAACTGAGTAAGCATTAAAGCTTAGTAAGTTGATATGTAAATAATAAGCAATCTATTAACATGCTTTTACCAATCCTCACAACATGTTCTCAAGATAATAAAATCAAAATTGCACATAGTTCCACTATTTACTCATGTTCATATCAAGCTGTCTACTCGAGTCATGGTCACTAAATTATTTATATCTTGTGCTACGGAACTCCAAATTAAGATCCGCTTGATTTTCCAAAAACTAGACTCACTTATATTCTTACCATAAAATTTTTAGAATTTTTGGTTTATCCAATAAGTACAGTTAATTCTTCAAAGTCGTCCCTATTCTGTTGTCTGACGGTTTTGACCCTTCTTCTCTAAAAATTAATTATCTCTTAGTACAGGATTTGGATGATACTCTCATTTGTTTCTCTTGAATATAGAATCATCAAGAATTTTAATCATATAAATTCTAACCCATAATTCATTTTATACAATTTTTAATGATTTTCCTAAGTCAGAATAGGGGATTCCGAAATTATTCTGACCTTATCTCACAAAAATTTGAATATCTCATAATACGAGATTCTTGCTTACACCGTTTCTTCTATGTGAAACTAGACTCAATAAGTTTTAATTTCATGTCTTATTCAACCTCTAATGCGATTCCCACAATTTTTAATGAGTTTTCAAAGTTATACAACTGCTGTTGTGCAAAACTGTTTTATTGCAAATTTTACTCTTTCATGATTTCTTTCATACATTTCATAAAATTTCGTTTCCAGTTCCATACGTCCTTATGACACATATCATATTTCATCTATACAATTCACATAGATCATATTCCATTTCTTTCTCAATCATATAATCGGTAATAGTATAATGCTTGTTGAACCTAATGAAACATCGAAGGATACTCGGGTGATACACACTATGTGCATTAATCGGTAATCCGTCAATTCATTATCATTTCAAATTAGGCAATTCAATATCGTTTAGTTCAACAATTCAATTCACGTATATATACATATTCATTTCATACAATTGCAATTAAATGAAAGTTCGATTCTAATTATATGAACTTACCTCGAGTTGCTCGAATGGAAATTATCGACTATTCGTCCACCTTTCTTTTTCCCCAATCTAATCCCAATCTCAACTTATCTTGATCTATATATTATCAAAATTAGCTTATTTAATAAACTATTTATTCAATTTAATCTAAAACACATATTAGGGCTATTTTAAACATTTTCCCCTAAACTTTCAAATTTTTTACAATTTAGTTCCTATTTCAAAAATACACAAAATACACAAAATTTAATCATACCAAAGCATAGCCGAATCTTCCCTAGGTCCCTGACAGCCCATTAATTCCATTTATTTCACATTTCAACTCCTCATTTTACAACTTTCACAATTTAATCCATAGTAAGCATTTTTATCAAAAATCGCTTAATAAAATATGATAATCTATCAAAAAATATTTATTTTTCATCATCAAACAACAAAAAGCTTGAATATTCATCAATTTCATTTCACAAAATCATAATAAATTTCGAAAATTAAAGCATGGGCTAGCTAGAATACAAAGCAACGATCCCAGAAATATAAAAATCAACAAAAACGGGACAAGGAATCACTTACATGCAAAGGAATCAAGTGGATGAAATTTTAAGCTTCAAAAACCCATATTTTTCTAAAAATTTTGGTGGAGAAGATGAAGCAAATGGGTTGGTAAATTTTGTATTATTTATTTTATCTTTAATTTACTTATTTACTACTTTACCATTAAAAAAATTAGTAATTACACCAAATGCCACTCCACTATCATCCACTAACTCATAAATGACCTATTTACTACTTAAGGACCTTTACTTTAATGTTCTATAGCTATTAGACACACATAGCTATTATAAAACATAACTTTTACACTTTACGCGATTTAGTCTTTTTTACCGAATTAAGCATCCAAATAGTAAAATTTCTTTACGAAACTTTCACACACATATATTCACATGCTGTAAATATAAAAAATAATATTAAAATAATTTTTTGACCTCGAATTTGTGGTTCTGAAACCACTATTCTGATTTAACTAAAACCAAGCTATTACAGATTAAATCAAATTCTTATAATTTTTGGAGTGTCAAAGTGCAATTTTACCATTACTAATTTAAAATTTTATAAATTATAAAAGGGCTTAAATAAAAAAATTCATTTTAAGGGGAGGCGGGGCCCTTGCCAGCCCCCCTGACTTCTCCATGTCATTTAAAAAAAAATGTTGCATCAATTATAAAATATATGTGAACAATAAGCGATTGCCACGTGAACGTTGAAGTAAATTTTAACGGTCCTATTAAACTATAAACATCCAATTTTACTAAAAATGAAAATTAAAAAGAGTAAAGACCAAATTGACAAATTATAAAATTTAAAGGTTAATTTGTGATTATGCTTAATTTTAGCAAAATTAATGAAGGGTAAACTATCAAAATAGTCACTTTTGTTTACTTCAGGTTACATTTTAGTCACTTATGTTTGAAATGTTACGTTTTAGTCACTTACGTTAACATGTTGTAACATTTGTAACATTTTAGTCATTGAGCCGTTAATTGCCGTTAACGGTGTAAGTTAAGCTGACGTGACACATTAAATTACCATTTAAAAAATAGGTCAAATTATACAATTGATCCCAATATTTTTTCGTTTTGAGAAATTTAATTTTCTTCTTTTATTTTCTTTAATTTCCATTCTCTTCTGCTTCTCCTTTTGTTTTCCTCCCTTCTCCATCTCTTTTAACGTAATTTTTTAATATTTTTCATTTACTAAAACTTTTTTGTGTTTATGAAAAAAGAAAAGGTAAAAGTTGAAACCAAATTAAAACTTACTTTGCATATTCTCACCCCATAATTACAAATCCTCATCATCCATAACCACTTTAACGAACCAATGTGGATCTCTCAATGACCTAGTCTACAAGGGTGCCTTACTCAAAGACTTCACCAGTTGTGACTTATAGCAGTCCACCCTTAACAAAGTTTCTCGAGCCCGTTCCCTTAACCTCCTAACCAACCCCCATGACCACCTTATCTATCTTACCTACAACATTCTCACCCTCTCGAAACTACGTTGTTTCACAAATTCTTCAAATGAGCTCTACACTTTTAATGACTAAAACGACCACCATATGAAACTTACCCTCAGTTTTACCCAAACCAGTTTGGTTCTATGCTCCTATTCTCTCTTCAGTTCATCCATGCTCAGCTTCCAGTCAAGCTTGCTTGGGAATATCCAAGATAGTTTAGATCAATTTCATCGTTTACTTAATTTTATTTGTCAGAAAATAAAAGAAAATGAAATGAATAATCTACACGATTCAGTAAGAGTTTGGAAATGGAAAAAATTTGTTTGGAATATAAAGAATTCAATTTATGTTTAGATTTGATTAATGATGTGGTTTTTTATATTGATTCTTTAGATCCAATTTTATTTTCAAAATTAGGTTATATTCAAATTGAGATTTGATCAAGAATGGTTTAGTTTTGAGTAAAATTCAATTTAGGAATTATGTGAAAGAAAAAAAAACTTGGTTTATTTGGTGAGGAAATATTATGTTTCTGCAGTGAAGAATATGATAAGAGAAAAAAATAAATAAATGGGAATAAGAAAAGGAAAATAAAGAAGTAAAAAGAAAAAAATTGCTAAAAAAAATTAAAGTATAGGGACTAGTTTTAACAAATGGAAAACATAGAAAAACTACGTTAAAAGAAATTGAGAAGGGAGGAAAACAAAGGGAGGAGGGGAAGAGAATGGAAAAAAAGGAAAGTTAAAAAGATATAAAAGAAAAAAAATTAAATTATTCAAAACCAAAAAAATATAGGGACCAATTGTATAATTTAATCTAAAAATTTTGTTTGAAATGATAATTTAACGTGTCATGTTAGCTTACCGTTATACTGTTAACTGCAATTAACGCTCAGTGACTAAAATATAAGCTGAGTGAGTATTTTAGAAAAACAATTAATGAAAGAAGTACATTAACTATGGTTTTGTTGATTATATCACATCCAAATGTTGAAAATAAAAATGAAAAATCATTTTCTTCTAATCTTATCATTCTTTTTGTTAGAAGTTAACAAAATTGTGTTACGTTTGATTTTTGTTGGCTTAGTTTTTAAATTAGATATAAATGTGTTGTTAATTCACTTGGGGTTTTCGGAAAAAAATAATTACAAAATTAGGATGAAAAGTATATTATTTGTGAGAATGAATTGTTTTAATAAAAATATTATTTAAATTTAGCACCCTTTTTCAAGCTGCGTTTTATTTTATTTTGTATTATATAATTTTATTTTTTAATAAAAAACAAGTAAGTTGGTTTACATTCATAATTTTATAATATTTTATAATTATAACTTTTTGAATATTTAAAATAATGACCAAATTGATAAATTTTCTGGTAAAGTTGACATAAAAACATTAGGATAAACTACTTAAATGGTCACTCAAGTTTTTTAGCAAATTAGGGTTTTTGGTCACTAGATTTTTCTTTTGTTAATTTCGTCACCCATGTTAGGTGAATTTTCAATTCTAGTTACTCCACCCTTAAAATGCATTTGGTCGCCAAACAGAATGTTGATGTGGCCATTCGATTGATGTAATAACAAATTTAACTCCTAATATTTTATACATTCTATCAAGTTGATTCTATTTCTAAAAAATTCAAAATTTCGTGATCAACTTTTATACATTATCAACTCAGTTATTATTCTAAATATTAAAAATTTTATAATTTTTAAATTTTTAAAAAATAAAACAACTCAACCATTTTTTTATAAATATTAAAAATTTCGGTGACCAAAACAAAAACTTGTTAAAAAACTTGAGTAACAATTTAGATAGTTTACCCTAATGTTTTTATGTCAATTTTACTAAAATTTTATCAATTTGGTCATTATTTTAAATATTTAAAAAATCATAATTATAAAATATTAAAAATTATGAAATTAAAAAAACTTAACTGTTTTTTATTAAATAAAATAAAATAAAATAATAAAAACTATAAAATATAAATATAAAACTAATAAAATATAAAATAAAACAAAGTAAAAATAGCTAAAAAAAGGGCCCTTCTAAATTCAAATATCATTGTTTGTTTTATTATTATTCTATTTATTTTTATAGGTGGTATTATCTGACACATTGAGGAATATTCAAAAATTCATTCTCATAAATAACCTACTTTCCACCACATTTTCGTAATTACTCTTTTTCTCATATTATTAATGTAAAAAATCGTAGGTTTAGCAAAGACCACTACATCAATCCATTCCTTTCTAGAACAAGTCTAACTTTGAATCGTTGATGGAGTTATACTATTCTTGGCTATAAATTTAAAAAATTATAAAAATGGTTTAACTTCAAGAATAATTATGGTAATGACCTAATTTCTACAATAGAGTTAGGTGTCGCTGCTTTCCCAGATAGCACCACCTTAAAAATCTTCATAATCATGCTTTAATCATTACAAAAAATTAAAAAAATATAATTCTTTTTGGTGCTGCCTGACAAATTAGCGACATCGGACTGAAGCGTGTAGGGCCAAAACGTTCAAGGACCTGAAGTAATTACCCTTTTCAGATTGACTCAGAAAACGGGTGCCGCATGAGAATATGGCTGCACTAAATTAAAATTTTGGTCTATTTTCATGCTAGGTCTATCCATTTTGAAATTAAATTTAAATAATCCTACAAAGATATAAGAATAACAAAAATAAACCTTTCCCATTTTTTTTATTTTTTAAAAACAACAAAATTAAAAAAATATATATATATAATTCTTATTTAAATTACCCAAATATGTCCTTCAAAAAATTTCCTCTAGTTTATCTAAGGCCAAAAGTTTAATTTGGTGCTGTCGTACTTTCATGCGACATTCTTTTTTCAGCCAATCTAAAAAGGATAATTACTTCATCAGGTCTCTGAACGTTTTGTCCCTACACGCTTCAGTCCGGTGCCTCCAATTTGTTAGGCAGCACCAATATATATTTTTATTTTTAATCTCATTATTTTTTTTATTTCATATCATTTTAATAGCTTGATTTTTCACTTTTTAAATATTTATCCAAATAAAATAACTATAAATTATATAGAGAAATTATTTTATGAATCATTCCTAGCACATTATTTATGGTCCTTTTACAATTATTTAATGATATTTCAGTAATTTTTTATGTCATTGACACATAATTCTGGTATTTTTTTACCTCGAACCCCAAACCTTAACCATGAACCCTAAACCTGAACCTCAAACCATGAACCTCAAACCCAAGGTTTAGGGTTTAAAGTTTGGGAGTTTGAGTTTGAGAATTATGGTTCGGAGTTTGGGTTCAGGATTCCGGGTTCAAGGTGTTGGAATAACGGATTTGGAAAACGCAGTGGAAAACAGATTTAGGGAAAAACCAGTTTTAATTTATTTTCCAAAACAAGATCTTGGTTGTGATAACTAAAGTAATAAACACTTAATCAAAATTGTATCTTTTCGATTTGTTTAAGATGAGCGCTTTGATCAAGTAGTCTTCTCCGCTATCCTCAAGCTCATGTATGTCGAGTGTGAGCTCGCTTTGAATTAGAAAATTTTTCATAAAAATTACCAGTGAGGTAATTTTGCAATTTCTCTAAACTTTTGAGTCAAGTTGTAAATCAGAAAAATATCTCTAGATATTTTCTAGAATAATCTCTTCAGAGAATTTTCTCATTATAATTTTTTCTTAAATTTAAGTGTGTGTAACTAATGACCCAATGCTCTCTTTATATAGGGAGAGTTTAGAGAGTCCAATTATGATTAAACTTAATCAGTTTAATATTAAATTAATATAATATTTATCAATATAAATATTAGATTAAATTTAATATTAAATCTTATTAAAATAATATAATGTTTATCTATAAGATAAATATTGAAGTAAATTTAATATTAAGATAATCACTTTAATATTAAATTAATAAAATACTATTAAGATAGTTATTAAATTAAATTAAATATTAAACTATTAAAATAATATTATTTTTGAAATAATTAATCTAAAATCAAATTCTCCGGTAGAATTTTAGTAGGAGTGTAACTTTTCCATTGCTCAACCACCGATGACCAACCGTCGCCATCGCAACCGCCAGCACCGCCGTGTTCGGTGATGCAAGTGCGACACCTTTACGACACCTCGAGCCGGTTTGGCTACTGTCAGTTCGGTCCGGGTCAGTGACGACCTAACCGGTCTGATCTAGCCATTGGTTGGACCATCGGCTTGGTTTGACATATCCGGCCCAATTCAACCAGTTTTTGGGTATTGGTCTTGGTTTTAGGCTCCCGGGCCCAATTTACGATCTCAGGTCCAATTTTCAAGTTCAATTACCCATTTGGCCAATTGTTTGACTTGAAAATTAACTTCCAAAAATATCATATTAATTTTAATTAATTTGATTAATTTAATTTTACTTGATCAAAATTAATTTTCCAAAAATCACTTAGATTTTCCAAATTAATTTTTCAAGAAAATTATTTAATCAAATTCTCTAGTTAAACAATTCTTACGGCCACCTAATTTAATTCCACATCGAATAAGTCGACTCAATTAAATTATTCCCAAAGTCGTAAAATTTTCTTTTGATTCAAATGCAGTCCGATCAAGCTTTTGTTGAGCTAGTGGAGGGGCCAATTAGACTTATACAATTAGGCTCTAGTGATTGTAATTATGTTTAGAAACATCGTTCCGATAATTCGCAATTACTTAATCATGGAGTCAGTCCACAAGAAGTACCATGATTGAAAATGACTGAAAACTCCTTATTGTATACTTTTTACGAAAGCAATTCATCCAACTGCTTTGTCCAATGACCTCGTCATGTGTGTGTTACCCTCATATGATATTCTTGATTCGTTTGAGTTAAATTCGTTTACTCAATACAATCCTATTTTATCTCATTGTCAGCATTGTGTCTTATTAATGATTAATATGATCATCGTCAACAAATGAATGTGCTAAATTACTCGTTCGAAAATGAGCAACCCGTGACCACATTCCATATTTATGAATCCACACAAGGCCAATGAAAGGATATCATTAACTCTTTAATTGAGCTATGAATTCCACTGTTGGTAGTAAAACCATGCTATACACAAGTCATGTACCCAACAAACCAACTATGGACTCAATCATCTTTAGAGCATAAGCCTCCACTTATATCAAATCACATGAGTTGCATACGCATGATCAGTGGCTAACTCAGGATTTAGGTAAATCACACCATGAAAATCACAAGTAAATTAATTCACAAACGGATTCAAAATTAATTCATCGTGGGTCCAGTCTAATGTATCATTCTATCAATAAATACATCTATGTCTCTACTCGTGGAGTCAACTAATCTGATAGCCAAGACTAGCCATCTCCCCAATTGGAACTATATGTGACATTATAATTCTTCTCAATATTTGAATCAAATGCTCACTTTGGTCTTTTTACGGGATTACGGACTCATTTAGATTATCTACTGAAGTAAGTTGTCTTTCTCACAATGTAAACGTTCTTTACAATGCTATTTATCTCCAGTTTAAACTTTAGACAATCAATGAGCTAATATTTATTTGTCACAGTTTCGCTATGCATGCAAAATATAAAAGACATAGTAGTGAAATGTGAAATTAACTTTATTTATTTATTCATCGTTCAAATAAATAGAAAATAGTTACTTGTTTACTATAATATGGGCACATTTCCCAACACAAGGTTTATGTTCGACATAATGCCTTAAAATATATAGGGTTAATTATCAGAAATAACTAAGCAATTGACTTAGTATTAATGGTTATATAGTTAGTGCACTCCCTAGAGATCTTAGGTTCTTTCCACACCTCTTCCATTTCTTTTCATTTTATTTTCAGCAACCAAGGATGAAAACCACATTAGAATATATATTAATTAAACTTTGTAACAAGTGTGAGCAGTAACTCGAATGGTAAGGCATCACTCTTTTCTTGTGATCCTATATTCAAACTATGTCACATTCTCCCTATTTCCATTTTTTCTGCTGAAGGGGTAATTTACCATTTTGCCCCTTAAAAGTTTGAAAACCTAGATATTTAGTCCTATTTTTCTAAATACATTAGGATTTTGTTTTATTTTCCATTCCAAATTAGAATCCTCTCTCTTTTCTCTATATCTTCATATTTTCTTTTCTCCCTCTTTTCTTTTCATCATATTTCATATTATTTTGTTGTTGAAAACTATTTTGCTTCCTGAACCCAAAAATTTATTCTCAATTTAAGACGTTTTTCAAATGGTTTCATAGTTTCCCTCAGAAACGTTCTTAAACTTCGCCAATAGTCAGTAAGTTCAATTCGATCTTGATAAATAAATCCCAAATTCTTGTAGCATCTAACTTCGATGCTAATCTTTCATTCAAATTAATGGATCTTTTAAGAATTTTGCCAAAAATCTATCGAAATCTTGATTTTACATGAAATACGTTATTAATTCTTGTGTAATTGTCGGTTGAAGAACCCATTTTAGGTCTCCGAATTAGTTTGAACGTGAGGAACATTATTCGGGCTATTAGTGAAAGGTGCGTATTCTTTTACAGGTGATTCGGGGGCAAAATCGTGCCTAGGATAGGGCCACACGACCTACTACACGGCCATGTACCTTGAAAACCCTAATGTAATTCGTGAACCACAAGGCTTGGACCCATCCACACAGTCGTGTCTCCCCTGTAGCCTAATTTTTACAATTTCCACACGGCCACAGTCTGTTATATGGCCTGGCCATATTGTCATGTAACCCTTTGCCATATCCTATATCTTCCCACATGACCTGGCCACACGGCCATGTGTACCCTACTTTACAAATTTTATAGTTTTACCCAAAATTTTATTATTTGTTTAGATTAGTCCCAAATTGGTTCTCAAACTGATTTTAGTTTTTAATTTACTTAATTAAGCCCCTGATAATATGAGTAATACTAGGATTCATGATCTAAATGACCTAAATAATATTATATTTATTATATTTGCATGATTTGTGAATAAATATGTTTAATGTATCTTTATTTATGATTGTTCGTATAACATGCTTTATGATACTGCTAAATTGCATCCTTGAGAAACATATGTTTTGGGCTATTATATCGGTTAGTTGAAAGCATAATTATTGCTCCCATATTTGATCTGTTATGAGTGTGTTATCTATTTCTGTTCTAATATGTTATAAGCATGCTTTATGTTACCGTTAAACCGAACACTTATTAAGCATAACTTTTGGTACTAAGTTGATCTATTATAAGCATATTATTTGCTATTGAATCGATCTATTATAAAAATATTGAATGCCAATGTATTGTTCTGTTAAAAGCATAATTAAATGCTATAGTATTGATCTATTTTGAGCATGCCATATTGCAATGCATAGGGGTGGAACGATTTGAATGGAGGAAGTAGTCGACAGTTTATCTGTTCGATCAGTGGTTTATGCACAACGTATTTTATTCAGTAGTCATCTGCTCGACTAGTGGTTTATCCATAATATATTTTAGTTGGCAGTCATCTACTCGACCAATGGTTCATCCGTAACGTATTAGCAGCTTTTATTTGCACAAATGGATGGTTCATCCACTAGTATTTTAGTCGGTAAATTATTTGCTCGACCAGTGGTACATCCACAATGTAATAACGACTCTTATCTGCTAAGACGGATGGTTCATCCACCAATATATTTTATCATTAGCAGTTTATCTGCAATAATCAGTGGTTTATCCATAACATGGTATAAAGGTAGAGGAGTTTTGCGGAACATCTACTGTGGTGTGTAGCAAAGGGGTTGGACCCTTTTTACTGTTAAATCAAATTTGCATTGCATTCATAAGCAATTAATTACATGGAAACAAACATTGAAATATTATGTTGATTAGTTATTCTTAATTATCGATATTCTGTATTGCTAATTAATTGTGATTTATTCTATGAGTTGCTATTCTGCATGACTTATCTGCTGTTTGCACTAGTTTCCTTGTGACAGAACTCACATTGAGCTTCACAGCTCACTCCCCATTTCTTTTTCATCTTTACAGATAACCCACTAGATTAAGACGTGGACGTAGCATGCGGAGGGCTCGAAAATGTTTTATTTTTATGAAAGTATTACTAGACTTATTTTTATAATTTATGTTATTTCGATACTATAATGTTTTATTTATTTTGTGGCATGAGACTAATGTTTAGGGTTTATTTAGCATGCATAACATTTAACTTAATTTTAAAATATGGTTTTTATTTAACTGAGGCATGAAATATAGTTTTATCAAAACCAAGTAAAAATCATTTTTCAGTTCTAGATTAAAATTAAAAATTGTGAGTAATAATTAATTAATTAATTAACTAAGTTTTTCTTAAAGAAGTCACCGTTACTTAGGAAAGTTAAACTAAAATGTTTTTTTATAACTCATTAGCTTTTCTAAAAATAGACTAAATGTTCTTCTAAAATAAATAAATGTTATAAATTGATGGTTTTATAAACTCTAGTCGTACTAGGTCATCTCGGTGGTCGGTATAATCTCCTGAATTCAGGTCTAACATTTAGGCTGGGTTGGTGATGTTACATTTGGTGGTATTAAAGTTCTAGGTTTTCAAAACTCGAATTGTAAATTTTTGAGTAAGTCTACGTGCATGTCATAGAAAAAGAGTATTTTGTAAAAACAATGTCGCATGTTTTTGAAAAATTGATTTTCTACAGGAAACTAAATCTGAGACTCCGATGTCGATCCTACTTTAGTTACTGATACTTTTGGGAAACTTTAGATAAACTGTGATCATTAGACTATAAATACTCAGGAAATTGCTAATGTTTGAACCCTCTTTGTTCGAAACATGTAGATATCCTTTCAATTTTAGATTTTCGTGAGATCATTATGAATACCCAAGGTAGACGTGGTAGGGGTAAACTGCGTAGGGCTACACCCATCGAAGTTGCCTAGTATCTAGGGAGAAAACCTAATTTTTGAGGAGTATGTGGAGAATTCTATTACCAATGGTAGTGAAGGTTACGAGAATGGAGATGACGCAATGACACAGGAGATGTTGAGGGTTTTACAAAGGGTTGCTAGAGATCAAACATGATCAGGGAGTTGTGGATCTGTTACAGAAAGGCTTCGATCAAATGGGGCAGAAATATTTAAATGAGTTGCTAGAATGACTTCTACTATGGCAGAGTACTGGATGGAATCGACAGAAAGGATTTTGGAAGATTTAGATTATACCCTAGAAAAAAAAGTTAAAAGTAACTGTGTCCTTACTTAGGGAAGAGGCTTATCGTTGGTGGCAGTTGGAAACACAAAAATATATATACTTTTTTAGCACCTTTTGCGCACTAATTCATGCGCACTAATTTTATACTTTTATTATTATATAATTAATTTGAACTCAATTATTGAAAAATTGTGGATTTTAATAATAATTTTGCATAATTGAGTTATTTTTGGCAATTTTGCACAAAAGGTGAAAATTAGCTCAACAGTCACCTTGAAAGAATTAATTGACGAGGCTTCTTGGAGCTCAAAATGATGAATTAATAGCCATGGAGGATTTGAATTTATGCTTTTGGACTCTCATGAATCAGTTGGTCCAAATAAAATTTTTGACAAAAAACGAACAACATGAAGTAGAGAAAAGGGCCTGAATTGAACAAATAAAGAGGGAGCATGGACAAGCCCAAGAGAGCAACCCAAACCGTTCCATCTTACAAAAAAACCTTTAAACTCTCCTTAATTTCCATTCAAACCCCTCCCTTTTTCATGCAATTAATTTCTAGCCACAAGCTAAAAATAACAAGTTCATTCAAACACTTCTCCCACCTAGCATGACCGGCCATGTGAAGGGGGATTCCATGCTATTTTTAGCTAATTTGAGCTATCAATTTCAAGTATAAATATCCCCTTTCACTTCCTCATTCAACACACCTCTCATCTTTCATTCATCTCTACTCCATTTCTCTTTTTCACTCCATTGTCTTCCCATTTTGTGTCTTTCTTCCCTTTGTCGATTTCCCCTATTTAAAAAGAGCTAGCACACCCTTTGGATTAGCATCAATCAAGCATTTTTGAAGGCTTTTAATTGGCATAACGAGCAAAGAAGAAGAGGAGCACACTAGTCTGGCTTCGGAAAATCACTGGGATTTATTTTATAGTTCCCTTCTCTTTATCTTTTTTAGTTTATTCTGTGATCATAAATACGAATACTTATTATGTTGATGTTCCTAATTTAATTAAAATGACTTAAAATCTCATTCGTGTTAGATTAATTACATTCTTTCCAATTAATTTGTTAAAATCATGTTTGTGTTGTTATAGGCCTTGGTAGTTTGTTCAATTAAATAAAATCATGTCTGTGTTACACTTGCAATATAATTGTAAGGTAAAAAATGAATAAATAATCAAATTGAAATTATAATTAATTGACACAATATTTAATTGGTGCATGTTTAATCTTCTAAGATAATTGAGAGTTAAAATTAGCAGATATATTAAACAATATAATCGCCTTGCATAACTTATAAGATTGTTGTGATTTTAATATAAGAATATCTTTAATTCACTCTGTCTTGTACTTTCTTATGAAAATTGATTGATTAATCTAGTATAGGATTATGTTTTGAAAAATTGATTAATTTAATAAGCTTGTGTGTTAACAAAATGCCAAGTTGTCATGAAATTATTCGTAACAACATAAACATAGTTTTAATAGTTCTAAGTTAAAGAATAAAATTGATCTAACACATTTATGTCATATTGATTACAACCGCTTTTATAAACTGTGTATTTGGAATTTATTTTCTTAGTTAATCTTTTCGTTAAATTTTAGTTTTTATATCACCTCTTTCAAATTAACATATTTTTCCTCCACCAAATTGCTTAAACTTTTGTTTCATAAATAATCACTTGCGCAGTCCCTGTGAGTACAATAACTCCACATACTTGTCACTTTATTACTTGATATGATTGTGTACACTTGCAAATTTTCATCGTTCTAGCAATCTGTAGTAAGGGGTATGCATGCTGAACGCATAAACTTAGAATACTTCCAAGAGGCCTTCCAGAAGAAGTATGTGGGCACTAGGTATGTGGAGGCCCGCAGAACTCGAGTTTATCGAACTAAATAAGGGAGATAAGACAGTGTTATAGTATGAGGTTGAGTTTCTAAGTCTTAACTGCTATGCCCAAGGAATGGTCGCTACATAACAAGATAAGTGTGTAAGGTTAGAAAATGGGTTGCGATACGATCTCAAAATATAGGTTGCTCTACACTAAGAACGAGTCTTTGAAGCCCTAGTGGAGAAAACCAAAATAATGTAAGAGATCAAATAGATGGAATGAGAAAAATGAGAGAAAAGTAAGGTCCTGACTAAAAGAGAGTCTAGTACTAATGGGTCAAATTCTTGTCCCCCTAAACGAGCCAAAGAGAGCATACTACAATAAGAGGTTGTTGTAACTAACTTTGGAGGTTGGATTCCCCATTTTTTGTTCTGTAAAAAGTGCCATTGGGGCGAGTGTTGGAAGAAATTGGGTGCTTGTTTGAAATACGGGTCGATGAAGCATATGTTTAAAGATTTCCCTCGTTAAGTTGAGTAGATGCAACCTCCGACACAAAACTAGACCCAAAAATAGAGATCGACTTAGTTACCTCAAAGAGGCTGAAGTCAAAATAGGACCACGAATACTGTAGCAACCAATGCAAACCGAACCGAGGCTAGACAACCCGCCTTTATTTATGTCGTTAAAGGTCGTGAGGAAAGAGATGCGCCCAATGACATCGCATGTACTTTAACCTAATAGACATATGACCCACCCATCCATAAGTTGCTAATAATATGCTTAATAATTTAGATGACAGAGTAGAGAAAACCACTACCGATATTACCGTAGTAAAGCCGTAGGAATAAAAATTAAGGAAAGGTATTGTATGAAACTATATAGGAATCAGAGTTGCATAGCAAAAGTGTGGTGGTTGTTTTGAAAAAGAGGAATATCAGATTTTGTGATTAAACAATTGATGTGTCAGTAAGGAAATTTCGAGCATGAAATTTTTTAAGGAGGGAGAACTGTAACGCCTCAAAATATAGGGGGTTAATTGTAACAAATAACCAAGTAATTGACTTAGTCTTGATGGTTATGTAGTTAGTTCACTGTTTAGAGATCCTTGGTTCTATCCATACCTCTTCCAAATTTTTTTCATTTTATTTTCAGCAACGAAGGATGAAAACCACATTAGAATATATATTAATTAGAGTAAAAATATAACAAGTGTAGGTAGTAGCCAAAATGGTTAAGCATAACTCTTTTCCCTTTGTGGTCCCAAGTTCAAACCATGCGACATTCTCCCTATTTTCATTTTTCAACTGAAGGGGTAATTTACCATTCAGCCCTTTAAAAGTTTAAAAACCTAACTATTTAGTTCTCTTTCCTAATTGCATTAGAATTTTATTTTATTTTCCATTCCTAATCAGAATTCCTCTCTTTTCTGTATATCTTCATATTTTCCTTTCTCCCTTTTTTTTCATCATATTTTACATTATTTTGCTTCCCAAACCCAAAAATCTATTCTCAATTCAAGACGTTTTTCAACCGCTTTTAGAACTGCCTAGGAAACATTCTTAAACCTTGCCAAGAGTCAATAAGTTCAATTCGATCCCAATAATTAAATCCCAAATTCTCGTAACATCTATATTTGGTGCTAATCTTTCATTTGAATTAATGGATTTTTTAAGAATTTTTCCAAAAATCTACCAAAATCTTGATTTTACTTGAAATCTATTATTAATTCATGCATAATTGTCAGTTGAATGACCCATTTTAAGTCCTTAGATCAATTTGAATGTAAGGAACGTTGTTTGGGCCACTGGTGAAAGGTGTGTGTTCTTTTACAAGCTAATTGGGGTAAAATCGTGCCTAGGATAGGGCCACACGGGCGTGTGGACCACACGGCCCACCACATGACTATGTGCCTTGGAAACCGTAGTGTAGCTCGTAAACCATACGACTTGGACCCATCCACATGCCTTGCCACATGGTCGTGTCTCCCTTATAGCCTAATTTTGCAATTTCCACATGGTTACAGTTTGTTACACGACCTAACCACATGGCTTTACAAATTTTATAGTTTTACCCAAAACTTATGGTTTGGTTAGATTAGTTCCTGATTGGTTTTCGAACTATTTTTAGTGTTTAATTTACTTAATTAAGCCTTTGATAATATGAATTATTTATATATATATATTTGTATGAGTTGTGAATAAATATGTTTAATGTATCTTTATTTATGATTGTTCGTATAACATGCTTTATGATACCGCTAAATTGTTTCCTTGAGAAACATATGTTTTGGGGTATTGTATCGGTTAGTTGAGAGCATAATTATTTCTACCATATTTGATTTGTTATAAGTGTGTTATCCATTTCCGTTTTAATCTGTTATAAGCATGCCTTATGTTACCGTTAAATCAAATACTTAATAAACATGACTTTTGCTACTAAGTTGATCTATTATAAACATATTATTTGCTACTAAATAAATTTTTTATAAGCATATTGAATGCCAAAGTATTGTTCTGTTAAAAGCATAATTAAATGTTACAGTATTGATCCATTTTGAGCATGCCATATTGCAATGCATAGGGGTGGGACGATTTGAATGGAGGAAGTAGTCGGAAGTTTATTTGCTTGATCAATGGTTTATCCACAATGTATTTTAGTCAACAATCATCTGCTCGACCAGTGGTTTATCCACAATATTTTTTAGTTGACAACATTTACTTGACCAATGGTTCATCCATAACGTATTAGCAACTTTTATATGCACAAATGGATGGTTCATCCACTAGTATTTTAGTTGGCAATTCATCTGCTCAACCAGAGGTACATCTGTAACGTAATAACAACTCTTATCTGCTAAGACGGATGTTTCATCCACCAATATATTTTATCTTTATTAGTTCATCTGCAATGATCAGTAATTTATCCACGACGTGGTATTAAGTTAGAGGAGTTCTGAGGAACTCCTACTGTGGTGTGTAACGGTGGGGTAAGACCTTTTTTACTATTAAACCCAACTTTTATTGCATTCATAAGCAATTACATGGCCACGAACATTGAAATATTATGTTGATTAGTTGTTCTGAATTATCGATATTTTGTATTGCTAATTAATTGTGATTTATTCTATGAGTTGATATTCTGTGTGACTTGTATGTTGTTTGCACTAGTTCCTTTGTGACGGAATTCACACTGAGCTTCATAGCTCACTTCTCCTTTTATTTCCATCTTTATAGATAACACGCTGGGTTAGGACGCGGACGCAACATACGGAGGGCTCGAAAACGTTTTATTTTTATGAAAGTATTATTAGACTTATTTTTATAATTTCTGTTATTTCAAAATTGTACTGTTTTATTTATTTTGTAGCATGGGACTAATATTTAAGAGTTCTTTTAGCATGCATAATATTTAACTTAATATTAAAATATAGTTTTTATTTAACTGAGGCATGAAATATAGTTTTATTGAAACCAAATAAAAATCATTTTTCCGCTTTTAGATTAAAATTAAAAATTGTGAGTAATAAATAAATTGGAAAATTAATTAAGTTTTTCTTAAATAAGTCACTATCACTTAGGACAGTTAAACTAAAATGTTTTTTTTATAACTTACCAACTTTTCTAAAAATAGACTAAATGTTCTTCTAAAAATAAATAAATGTTTTAAATTGCCTGTTTTATAAACGTCGATTGTACTAGGTCATCTCGATAGCTAATATAATCTCCTGAATTCAGGTGTAACGTCTTGGCCGTGTTGGGAAGGTTATATTTGGGGTTCAAAGATCAGGGTTAGGGTTTCTGATTCGAGTTTAAGGTTTAGGTTTCAAGGTTTGAGGTTCGGGGTTAAGAGTTCAGGATAAAATATTACTAAAATTATGTATCAGTAACATGGAAATTTTTTTTGAAATGTCGTTAAATAATTGGAAAAGAACCATGGATGATGTGGTGGGAAGGGTCCATATAATAATTTCTCATAAATTATATGCATTTTATAATACACTTACTTCAAATTCTTCGAAATTTTAAATTCTGTCTAAGGAGAGGAGTTTCTAAATATCAAGCATCTTTATCTTTAATAAGGATATATTTGATAAATTAAAATAAATAAATAAATGTCGAAGTATTGAAAAATTAGGTACTCACAATTTAAATGCTACATTTAAATTATAAAATTTGTTTAGTATATTACTTAAAATTAAATGCTAAATGTAATTAAATTGTTTGATAAAAGAAATTATAATCTTAAAAGAAAAAGTAAAATAAAAAATTTAATAAATAATAGTATAATCTTAAAAGAAATAAAATAAAATAAAAATTGAGGGTGTTCTCTATTAAGGTGGCGTTTGTACATTCTCATGGTAAGATTCTAATGAAAAATAGTTCTTTAAGAATGTGATTACTAAGAATGTGATCAATAATGTAATATGATGCAAGTTTTGAAATTTTTTGATAAAATGAAATAAAAAGTTAATTAATTTTAGTGATATTTATTATTAAGTCCCATCAAATAAGATAAATTCTTGATTAGATATTTATTATTAACAAAAATTAGTTTATTGTTAATATTTTGAGTGACATTTATAATTTACAAAATTTAATGCATTATTAACAAACAAGTAATTTAATCAATCTGTTTTTAGTGGTATATGATTAAATTGTAAGTATTTCATATGCAGAACTAAAATTTAATGGTATTAAAAATAAATTTTGAGTGACATTTATAATTTTGTGTTGAAGAAGTGTTTCATAAACATAAGGAAAATAAATAAATAAAATAATTTTGTCTCAAAGATAAATTTTAACTTTCCAATTATATGAGAAAGTTACTTTTTTCTACCAATATTCAAGAAAATCATATTTCTATGATTGAAGAAAAGTGACTCCCAAGAAACCTTACATTCCCATAAAAGTTAATGAAAACTATATAATCACCTAACTATTAGTAAATATATTTTTTAGTCACCTAATTATGAAACGGTCACCTATTAGTAAAAGTTTTTTGGCCACTCAATTATGAAAAGTTACAAAATAATCACTTAACTATTCAATTTTTTCTTTTTTAATTACCAGTTGGCTAACATAAGAATGGAAGCACCAAAAAATTCAAGAAAATTGAACAATATTCATTATTGAATAAATTAAAAAAAATTCTTTTACCCATTTTGTGGGTGTGACAACTAGGTGTGATAAAATCTAGTTGAATGTTTAAAACTTTTAGAGTTAATACACAATTTGTCCCTTGAATTTGTCCAAAAGCACCTAGTTGGTACCTAAATTTTTTTTAGACCTAGCTAGTACTTAACCTTATATTCCGCCACACACTTTGGAACTTTCGTACTAACATCGTTAGTTTATTCTTATGTGGCATTGATAACCAATCACACAATAACATGTTGTAGCCTATTTTTATGGCACGTGACAAGCATAAATAAAAAATAACAAATTTTTAAATAACAAAAAATATTTTTTTCATATCAAGAATGCACCTAGACAAATGGTTGGTTCATTTAAATCTAGACAACCATTCGTCCAAATTCATTCAAGATGAGTTTTTTTTGTTAATTTACTAGTTTCTAATATCGTTGCATGTTATTTTACGTGTTTAATTTTTAATTAATTGTCAAATGACATTTTTTAATTATTGTTACCTATAATGATAATTTCTCTTAGTTTTTAAATAATATACAAATTTGGAGCTCTATAAGAAAGTAAACTATAATGTTAACTTAAAAAAAATAAAATAAAACAACATGCAACACTTATAAGAGTTCATGATAAATAGGAAAAATATTAAAACTAAATTAATATACATATTTAATGATAGTAATTTGAAGAATAATTGGTGACTTTTGTTTCAAAATATTTTTCATTTGCACCAACAAATAATAAATAGATTAAAAAAAAGAAACAATTTTAAGAGTGCCTGCTTCAAACAATATAAACAATTTATTAGAAATCCTATTACACGCAAATACGTGTGGAAACCACAAATTTAGAATATAAATGAGTGTTTATATATAATATAAAATAAATAATGAAATGTATGGTTTGAAACTAATTAATAATAACATGTGAAATATGTACATTATTTAAATGAAAAAAGAAAGATTAAATTATTTATCATGGTGTTGTCATCAGTCTTAAGTTACTAACTCAATTAAATACATAATACAGTTAACCCTTTGTATATAAGCCACTTGCTATAGCAACCAAGTTTCTAGAAGAACCAAAATTTTAATGTTTTATTTTAATCCTTTATAATAGTTTTTCACTTATAACAACAACATACATAGCTATGAAGTACGTTCTTTATTAAATTAGTTCTCTACAACAACATATAGTCTAAAATTTTAAGTAAAATTATAGCTATTTCATATAAGCAAGCATATTAAATATCATTTATTAAATAAAAAATATCTTAATTAAAACATTATTTTAATAAAATGATTAAATTTCACGTGAAAAATTTATTAATCATATTTTCTTGAATGAAAATAATCTTCAATGAGTGGAATTAAAGATATTGATTCAATAAATTATTAAGTTCCCTATTAAATATTATACTATGAATTTGGAACATTATAAACTTATTAATTGATTACTTGAATTTAGTAACTCATGATAAATTAATTTAATTTGATAACTCATTGATTAATTGAAATTGTTAGATTTATGAACTCTATAATTAATAATGTGAAAGAATGTAAAATAAAATATGCATAAAAACAATAATACATGCACTTATTATATGTCTTTTAATTTTGTTGATTTGATTCTCACCTTTTTTTTTTTAACATAATTTTCACTTTTTTTAGTTGATGAAAATTGACGATATAAATTCTATGGTAAACTTACAATGATTATCTCTCTATAACAACATGCTATTATAGGTGTATACCTACCACCTCTCTATAATAGGTAAAAGCGGGGTAGACAAAAAATGGGATTGTTATAGAGAGGTTGACGGTAGTATAGATATACAACTAATGAAGGTAAAAAAATATGCATAATAAAATTAAAATGTAAATATTAAAATAAAGTTTTAGTTGAGTGGTAAGTTAAAAGTTTTACTAATTCAACAATTGATGTGGGTTCAAACACCACCATATGCATATTTTTATTATTCTTTAAAGTGAAAAGACTAAAATACCCACAAATAATGTTAGTTATTTAATTACGGAAGGGCATTCCCATAATTTTCTAACTAAGTTGGTGCCCAATTAACTCATGACACCAACCTAGTTAAGAGTTAAAATAATTTTAGTTAATCTAATCTATGAATGATACGTGATTTTGTGTTTTATAGGGCTCCACCAGCAACCTTTCCTTGTCGCGATGGAAAACTTAAGGCAATCAGCCTCCTAGAGGATGTTTACAATAAAAAGTTCTTCCAGAAATATCCATTGTCGAAAGGTCACGATGCCATCAAGTAGGATATTCCTCCCTTTACTATGTTTTTGTTATTCAGTTTTGTGTGTAACATGGTATTAGGAACAATAGATTTAGACATGCACTTTTAAAGCCAATTTGGCTTAAATTATCACTGTGTTAATAATGAAAATTGGTATTTCATTTTGTTAATCTTTTGCCTGAAGAAAACAAATCAAGTCTTATGAGTTTGTGCTCTTGATGCTAACTGGATACAATGAATATATCAAATGGTGCAAATATGATCTTTTTCATATAGTTTGAGTGAGATGCTCATGTGCTTTTTTTTTTAATCTTCTAAATTTTCATTTTTATTTTAAGGGTTTCGTGTTTGTACATGTGTATGGATATATCTATTTGTTTGGTTGTTGAATTTTGAAAACAATTGTAAAATGTATGATATGATGCTCTAACTCTTCATTTTTCTCAAAGCACTTGTGTCCGACACATTTGAGTTAGGGATATGACCTTTTAAGGACCCTTCAAATACATGGAAAAAGCTAAAAAAAATATAATTTACTCTCTCATGGAGTCTCGAGTAACATAAAGTAAAGTAAAAAGAATTTTTTCTGGAGAAACTCTTGTTAGTCATAATATGGATTTACTGAGGAATTATTCTGGACAAAGGAAGTTTAGTTGATGACTCACTATAACTTTTATATGCATCTGATATTAACTTGTGGATGATTGGTCAACATGAATTTATCCTCCATATGCAGTTTTGAAATAAGAGATCTCTATCTTTTGCTTATTTTAGTAGTTTGTTACTTTTTTCTTTTAATATTTGATCTAATGAATTTAATCTTTTTTTTTTATATGGATATGCTGGCATTTGCTGGGTGTGTTCCTTTTCTTATCATTTTATATCTATGTTACTTCATTCATAGTTGCCATAGGTTGTCTGGGCTATGCATTCATTTTGCTTGGGCTGTGTGCCTGAATAGCTTTAGCTGTAAGATTAAGAAATATAAGATCTTTTATATCCTTATCAATGCATGCAAGGTCAGTGCGCATCTACATATCATCGTTTGAAATCATTGTTAGTGCATTAAAAATAAGTGAGCTTAATCCACTTGATGCATACGTGTTATATTGAATAACAACACAGATTTGGATGTAATAAATATAGATACCGATTGTTCAAACTGCATGTTGGTCTTATCTTGTGTGCTACGGGATTTGACAATTCTACCAGCACATACCTACCAGGTTATACGGAATGAAGCCTTATTGCTTTTTACATACGTGACTCGTGAAGCTGAAGTGAGCCTTTGTGTTTATTAATATCTCTTCTCTCTTCTACCTTTCAAAATTCATTTTTTTTCCTTTTGTACGTGAACCTTCTTTAAATATGTTTGATTTCCTTTCTAACTAAGAGAGTCTTATGACTTTGAAGGCGCATTTGAAAAAATGTTTAGTATAATGAAGGAGGAAGGAGGAAGGAGGTACAACATCAATACCAATGTCCATCGTCTTAGGTAGTTGCAATTTCAGACTGTATTAGCTTTTATGTAGTACAACATCAATATCAATGTCTATCATCTTAGGTACTTTTTTATTTGTTTACTTCTATACATTTGGTTGAATGTTGGTGGTATACATTTCGGCTAAATGTTAGTGTATTTCGATTGTTGGATCAATTTTTGTAGTGAATATTCAACCTTTATTTTAATTTTAATTTTATAGTTTTTAGTTGTATTTAAAGCACAATTTCTGTCATTATTCATTGTAAATGTTTATGAAAATATATTAATATTGAAATAATAAAAAATAGAAAAAAATTGCCTTGGACATGTTTATCCCAACATTTTTTAAAGGTTTCCTTAGACAAGGTCTACCCCAACCTTTTTAAGGTTGCCTTAGACGGGTGTATCCCATCCTTTTTTAAAGTTTAGCTTATGTTGACTTATGCCGATGATTTTTCAAAAGCGTCGCGGGACTTATGCCGACTACACTATAGACCACATTTTTAGAAGCGTTGGGAGAAGCGTCGTGACGACCTATGCCAACCTTTTTTGCATCATCTTAAGTCAAAAAAAGTATCATGATAGGCCTGTTTTGTTGTAGTGAATGGAATTGAGAATGGAGTGGCTTGAACCTAAGTCACTAAGGGGAGGATTCTAACGTTTAACCATTGGGTTATTACCCATTTCTTGTTAGTTTTTATCTCCAACAATACATATTTTAGTGTGATTTTTATCCTAATTTGCTAAAAATAAAATGAAAAGAAAATAGGAGTGGTGGAGTTTGAACCTAGGATCTCTAAGAAGGCACTAACTACTTAACCACCAAACTTATTCAATTTCTTGGTTATTTAATTCAATTAACCCTTTAGATTTTGGGGCATGACAACTATCCCCTCCTTAAAGAAAGTTTGTCTTCAAAATTTACCTAGTTAGAATAGATGAGGATATTATTGATGAAACGTCTCTTTTGATTCCTATGCGGCCTCCTCTGTGACATGGTTCCACCATAAAACTTTCACAAGAGGGATTCATTTCCTTATTTAGAACCTTTACCTCACGATCTAAAATTCATACGAGTTCCTCCTCAAAGGATAAATTTGGTCTCACCTCAATCTTTTCTATTGGGATAATATGGGAAGCATCAGATCGATATCGTCTCAACACGGAGACATGGAAGAAGTCATGAATTCGGTCCAATTCTTGAGGTAATTCTAATTTATGTCACTAGATCGACTCTCTTAAGGATTCTATAAGGTCTGATGAACTTAGGACTTACCTTGCCCTTTCTTTCAAACCTCAACACCTTCCGCTATGGGGACACTTTCAGAAAGACTTAATCTCCAACACTATATTCAATGCCTTTTCTTTTTAAGTCCGCATACGAATTTTTCCTATTCAAAGCCACTTTTAGTCTATCCTGAATTAATCTTATCTTCCACTCAAATTCTTATACCACTTCTAGACCTAAAATTTTCCTTTCACCCAGTTCGGTCCAACACGGTGGTGTTCGACATTTACGTCCCTAAAAGGCCTCATAAGGTGCCATTTGTATGCTTGATTGGACGCTATTATTATAGGTAAATTCTGCTAGAGGCAAATGTTCCTCCCAAGTACCTCAGGATTTGATGATGCAACCTGTTAGCATATCTTTCAATATTTGAATGACTCGTTCGAATTGTCTGTTAGTTTACGTATGAAAAATAATACTAAAATCCAAACGAGTACCAAGTGCCTCGTGAAAATTTTCTATAATTGAGATGTAAAATGGGAATCTTGATCTAAAATAATTGATACAAGTATGTCATGCAACCTTACAATCTCCAAAATATATAACTGAGCTAACTTTTGTAAAGGGTAATTCGTGCGGATAGGAAGAAATGAGTTGACTTGGTTAATTGGTTTACTATTACCCAAATTAAATCTTTCTAAATGGGTGTTAAGGGTAAACCCACTAACAAATTCCATCATTATTCGCTTCCACTTCTACTGTGGTATTTTAATTGGCTATAGTAAGCTAGAAGGAAATTGGTGTTCGACTTTCACTTGCTGACACGTTAGACACTTGGCTACAAATTTCGTCATGTCTTGTTTCAGTCCAAGCCACTAATACATTTCCTTTACATCCCGATACATCTTCTTTCCTCTAGAATGCATGGCATAAGGGCTAGCATGCGCTCCTCGAAGTATGGTCTGTTTTAGATCCTTATCATTTGGCACACAATACCTTCCACAGAAGCACAAAATAGCCTCGTCATTAAATCCAAAATCTTTAGTTTTTTCATCCTCCACCTACTTAATCTGTGGCAACAAGGATACATCTATGGATTGTTTAGCCTTGATCTCATTGACCAAAGTGGGTTTCACTTGTAGCTCAGCTAGTAAGCCTCCATCATCCATTAGACTTAACCTAGCAAACATTACTCTTAAATTAGTCATATGCTTCTTACTTAGAGCGTCTGTCACTACATTGATTTTTCCAGAGTAGTATTCAATTACACAATCATAATCCTTTAATAGTTCTATCCACCTCCGTTGCCTCAGGTTCAATTTGCTTTTAAATTAGTCATATGCTTCTTACTTAGAGCGTCTATCACTACATTGGGTTTTTCGGGGTAGTATTCAATTACACAATCATAATCCTTTAATAGTTCTATCCACCTTCTTTGCCTCAGGTTTAATTCTTTTTAGGTGAATAGGTATTTGAGGCTCTTATAATCGGTACGTATGTAGCACTTCTCATCATACAAGTAGTGTCTCAAAATTTTTAGTTCGAATACCACTGCTACCAATTCTAAGTCATGAGTCGAGTTGTTAAACTCATGTAATTTCAACTGCCTCGATGCATAGGCAACTACTTTTTTACCTTGCATCAACACGCATCCAAGGCCTGTAGAAGATGCATCGCTATACACCACATACTCTTTTCTTAATTTGGGTTGAATTAACATGAAAGTTTGGGTTAACACAACCTTTAGCTTTTCAAAGTTCACTTGTTGATCATTCGTCCAATTAAACAAAACATTCTTCCTCAACAACATACCTTTCGACAAATCTACAATAGTACCTGGATAAACCAAGGAAACTCGAATTTCGAAAACATTATTGGGTTATTTCCATCTAAGATGGTCTCTATCTACTTCAAGTCCACTCAAATACCCTTTGCAGATACCACATGACCCAAAAGCATAACTTCCTTAAGCTAAAACTTGCACTTACTTAGTTTGGCATATGATTTCTTTTCTCGGAGGATTTGCAAGACTTTTTTAAGGTGCTCATCATGCTCGATTTCAGTTTTTGAATAGATTAAGATGTTGTTAATGAATACAACAACGAATTGATTAAGGAAAGGTTGGAACTCTCAGTTCATTAAGTCCATAAAGGCGATTGAAGCATTGATTAAGCCAAAAGACATTACAAGAAATTCATAGTGGGCATATCGAGTTCTAAATGTAGTTTTAGATACATCCACCTCCTTCACTTCAGTTGATAGCACCCTCAATCTTAAGTCTATCTTTGAAAAAAAATGTTGTACCACGAAATTGATCGAATAACTCGTTGATCCTAGGCAGGGGATATTTATTCTTGACGTTCAATTTATTCAACTACCAATAATCTATGAACAGCCTTAGGGAGTCATCTTTCTTTTTCACAAACAGGACTGGAGCTCCCTACGGAGAAACACTAGGTCTAATAAACCCACGATCCAAAAGTTCCCAATTCTTGAAGCTCTTTAGGTGCAATGCGGTATAGAGCAATGACACCTAAGTGGTTCCTGGCAATAGTTCAATTCCAAATTCTACCTCACGATTTGGAGGTAACCCCGATAACTTATCGAGAAACACATTTGGAAATTTCCTAATAGTTTGAATGCTATCTAAGACATAGCTCTTTGCATTCTCATCGATTACATAAGCTAGATAAGCCTTACACCCTTTTCGGACTAACTTTTTGATGACCATAACTGATGTCAAAACCATTTTTTAAGTTTGAAAAATGGGGGTCGACTTTTTTTAAAAATAGAAATGGGAGTCGCCACCGATACTTTATTGAGGCGTGATTGGTACACCTTAAAACAATTTTAGGTCTACGAATTTTGAAAAAATAGGTTCAGGAGTCGGTTACGCATGAGGAAGAGTTAGCACCCTCGTAACGCCCAAAATTGGTACCGAATTGATTGTTTAATGTCTTAGTGTCGAGAATTTGAAAAGATTTTAAAATACGATCCTTTGAAAAGAATTTTTGAATAAAATGAATTGTATGATAAGCCTCGCTTATTTCAAAGAGATAAATTGTCACACTCAGTAAGTTAGAGTACAACATTTTAAATCCCCAAAATTTAAGTTTATCTCTTAAGTTTTAAAACCTATGCATTTTGAGAAAGATATCTGATTATTTGGGTCAAATGAGAAAATCAAAACCCAATAAGTTAGGGTTCGATTTCACGAAATTCCTAAATATCGAACATTGCCTTTATTTTTAAAATCCTCGTCTCGAGAAAATAACATGTCATAACCAATGCGTTAGGACACAACGTGTATAATTTCCGAGAATGGGTTTTTATTTAAAATTTGTATGTTTGAAAAAATTTTGATTATTTAGATTCGACGAGGAAAATTGGAACTCAATACGTTAGGGCTCAATTCTCGCGAGGATTCCAAACTTTGAGTATTTTTGAAGATTTTTGAATAAGTTGGTCTTGATACTTAAATGATATGAAACATAACCTTTTAAGCGAATAAAATGCAATAGAATAATAATGTACAATGCGAATTGATTATTCGTAAATTTAAATATACACTAACGAATACAAACCATCAATTAGTACAAACAAGGAATACCGTAAACATAAGAGTAGTGATTACATGTAAATATTAACATTTAAAAGCTAATGAATTAAAAATCAATAATATACATATAAGTAGCTTAAAAATATTAAAAGGGTATATAAAAAAAGTTATAATAATATAAAAATAACCATATATTCATAGAATACAAATATAAATTACTATCATATAATAATAATTTATGTATAAAATATATATATTAATAATGTATGAAGATACTATCATATAGTTCTTTAGAAAGCCAAAATGTAAAAGAAAATCTTAAAAATAAATACATTGTAGAATGAGATTAAAAAATACATATCGATTATATTAAACTTATATAAAAACATATGCACAAAAAAAAATAGTACATGATAAATCTAAATAATGATATGATAAGTTTAAAATTATAGTACATGATAAATTTTAAATGATGATATATGATAAATTTAAATAGTACTTATGATAATTTAAAATAATAGTATATGATATTAAAATAAAACTAATGATAAATTTAAAACAATGTTAAGATTAAACATTAAATAATACTAGATCTTAAAAAAAACCATGTCAAAAATATGCACTAATTAGATTTAAAATTAATTTAATAAAAACTAAATTAGAAATAAAACAAAATTTAAAGAAGAAAAAGAAAATAAAAAAAAATAATGTAATTAAAGAGAATATGAAACAATAATAATAGTTAAAATCATTACATTAAGATTTAACAAAAATCTGAAAGGGCGAATTTAAAATCTACTTAAAATACAATGACTAATGTAGCAATTAAATGCAAAATTAAAACATTCAGATCCAATTGATAAAACGACATCGTTCGCTCGTGGATCCGATTGGAATCCGAATCAAACATAATGCAGCAATTAAAAACTTAAGAAAAACCAAATTGAAATGAAAACAAAATGTGGAGGGATTCAATGTGCAAATAGCCCCTCAGACCCAAAACGCACGGATCCTCCCCTCGGGTCGAGTCATCGCGCGGGTCAAAGGCTGCTAAACGACATCATATAATACCATTATTAAAATAACAGTTCAAATAAGAAGAAATCAGTTGCTGCCTATTTTTGTTTTGTGCTCTGCTAGGGTTTAGCCCTAGTTTCGGCCATCGTTCGCAACGCAGGCCATTCAAAAATCTCACATCCTCGTCCTACTCCGATTGCGACGAAGAAAATGAAGGACCGACCACCAGGTAACCTCTGCACACTCCACTATCTTTATTTTTTTTAATATCGTCCACGAATGATGAACCAAAGAGTACAGAAATGGAATCAGAGAAGGGAAAGCAAAAGAAAACTCAGAAAAGCAAAGCAAAATTCCTATTCACCTTTAGATTTTTTTTTCTGAATATTTTTCTATTTCTTGTATTCAATCTTCTTGCCTCTGTAAAAAGATCTGTTTACAGTGTTTGTATTGGCTCTTTATAGCCAAAATAAAAAAATAAGATAAAATAAAAAATATTGAAATACAATCTGTTGTCCTTTTTCTTGTTATTTCGTTTTTCTTTTGTTTGTTTGTGAGTTTGTTGCAGGTGATGAACCAGCTTGGCGCTGAGGGTGCACGTGGATTTGGCGCGGAGGCGCTGCACGCGCGGGGAGGAGGCTTGGCTCGACTGCAGTGGCTGAGGCTTGAGGCGCAGCGCTTGGGAACCTGGAACGCCAGATTGTTCTAGAAATCCCTAGGGTTTCTGGAATTTGGGCTACTTTGGGCTTAATTGTAATTGGGTTTTGATTTTAGGTAATTTGGGTTTAGGATTGTATTTTGGGTTAGGGTAAAGTTGGGTTGTAAATAGATTAACAGTTTGTAAATGGACTTTATTTATTTTTATTTGGTTTTTTAATTTTTGTTTATTATTTGTTTTTCTGAAATGTTTGTGGGCGGGGAAAATTGGGCCTATTACAATAGAGATTACATCAGATAAATAGTTTCGTCGCTCCTCAACCATAACAATCTCACTAGCTTCCACTATTTTCAAGGTTATTCTCTTAAAAGCATAATCTAGGCTAACTTGGTGTTCCATTAACCAATCTATACCCAGAATTAAGTTAAAGTAACCAAATGGTTACTCCATAAGATCTGTTGGAAACACAACCCCTTAAATCTCCAATGAAAATCTCCTATAGATTTTATTTACAATAATCGATTGTCTTAAGGGGCATACTACAGTAACATCAGTAATGGTTTCCTCTACCCCAACACCTAGTTTATCAGACATATTACAAGCAACGTATGAATGGGTGGATCCTATGTCTATTAGAGCAAAATATGAAACTGAATGGATAGTAAAAATAATTGTGATAACATTGGACACATCTCTATCATAACGACCTCTAACGCCATAAAAAATGGTAGGTTATCCAACCTCAGTTCAATTTCCATCGGTTGCTACAAAATTTGTTGTCTTATTTTGACCTCGCCCTTCAGAGGCAACTGACTTGATCTCTGATTTTAGGTCTAATTTTAGGTCAGAGTTTGCACTTCCCCGCATTGATGAGGACAATATTTCACCATATGTTATGTTGGCCTACACCTCAGGTAGATACATAAATTTTTCCATCACTCACCCATATGGAGCTTATTATAGTATGAAAAGTTGGGATTCCTACCTCCAAAATTAGCCATAACCACCCATTACTATGATCTACCCTCTTTGACTTGTTTTATGGAATGAGTATTCGAGCCAGTGGAACCAAAATCTCTCTTAATTGGACTTTATTTTTTCCCATTGTCTGCGTTCCACCTATTCGATTTCTTCTACAATTTTTGCTTTCTCTACTAGGGTTTCAAACACTCGTTCTTGGTGTGGAGAAACATGTATTTTAAGGTTGAATCACAATCCATTTTCGAACCTCATGCATTTTTCCTACTCCATGGCGACCATTCTTTGGGTGTAGCAACTGAGCCTCAGAAATTCAACCTCGTATTCCGCATAGTCTTGTCTCTCTGTTTTAAATCGATAAACTCAAGTCTGCGAGCTTTCACATACCTTATGCTCATATACTTTTTTAAAAAAGCTTCATAGAAGTATTCCCAGGTTATACGTTCAACCTCCGTACCCCTTACCACAGAATTCTACCAACGATAGGCCTCTTCCCCAAGCAAGCACACAATGCCTTTCAATTTTTGCTTCCGAGTATAGTCTAGATCCTCTAGAATTCTTATCGTCGACTCCATCCAATATTCCGCCACAGTAGGATTCGTTCCAACAACACCTTTGAATGTTTTAGTCCCATTTGATCAGAGCCTCTCTATAATAGATCCACGGCTCCCTACTCCAGTTTGGGCTCTGACAACCCTTTTTAACACCCTCAGCATCTCCAGCGACACTCCATCGTCCCCATTTTCATAGCCTTCGCCACTATTGGTGGTTGAGTTCTTAACATATTCCTCCTCAAGGATTGAGTTTTCTCCCTGAACATGGGCGTCTCTACAAGTGCAACCCTAAGCAACCTACCCCTACCACGTCTACCTTAGGTGTTCATAATGATCTTTTTAAAAGCTTAAAATCTAAAGTATATCTACGGTTTTCAAACAAAATTTAAGCATTAGCTATTTCTCCTGAGTGTTCATAATATAAGTTTTACAGTTTATCTAAATGCATTAACTAAAGTAAGACCAACATTGGAGTCTCAAATTCAATTTCCTGGAGAAAATTAATTTTTAAAAACTTATGACATGGTTTTTCCTAAAATACCCCTTTTTGTGACATGCATGTAGACTCATTCAATTTCCATAGTCCAAGTTTAAAAAACCTAGGCTCTGATATCACCAAATGTAACCTCCCCAACCTGGCTTGGACGTTAAGCTCGAATTCAGGAGATTACATTGAACACCGAAATAGCCCAATAAGCTATTAGAGTTTATAAAACAATTTATTAAAACATTTGTTTATTTTAGAAAAAACTTGACCTATTTTTAGAAAAATTCATAAATTTAACAAAATTGTTTAAGTTATCATCTTCTCTGTGACGATGACTCATTTAAAAACATAGCTAATTTTTCCGTTTATTTATTATTCAGAATCCACCTATAATTTAGCTGCGAAAAAATGATATTTATTTCTATTTTTAATAAAAATTGAAGTTCATGCATAATTAATTATTATCCATATTTTAATATCCTAACATCAAATTAAATGTCATGCATACTATAAAAACTCAAATCCTAAGTCTCATGCCACAGTTCAAAAATAAAGCAATATAGTCTCTGAATAAAAATATCAAATGATAAATCTAAAATACTTTATAAGGAAAAACAAATACGAGTCGAGACCCTCCAGATGCCGTGTTTGCATCGTAACGTGGTGGGTTATCTATAGAGATGAAAATAAAATGGGAGTGAGCTATGAAGCTCAGTGTGAATTCCCTCACAAGAAAATCAGTGCGAAATAATGAACCAAGCATACATAATAACAAATTTCAGTATGATAGCATTCGTATAGTATAATAGAAGATAATTGTTCATTCGAGCATGCTTATGAATGTCAAATCAATACAATTTTAGTTTAAAAGAAAAGGTTCTACCCCATAGCTACACTCCATAGTAAGAGTTCACTAGAACTCTTTTAACCCGGACACTCCAATTTGTGGA
Source organism: Gossypium hirsutum (assembly GCF_007990345.1). Classification (NCBI taxonomy): domain Eukaryota; kingdom Viridiplantae; phylum Streptophyta; class Magnoliopsida; order Malvales; family Malvaceae; genus Gossypium; species Gossypium hirsutum. The sequence goes on from NC_053444.1 coordinate 41,708,513, forward strand.
TGAACCACCAGTGATTGCAGGTTAATATGTTACCAGTAGATTGTGAATGCACAATGTGTTTGCAAATAAAAGCTACTAGTAAGTATGTGGATAAACCACTAGTGTTTATGGATACACAACGTGGTTGCAGACAAAAGTACCAGTAAGTTTATGGATGAACCACTAGTGTTTGCACATTATTAAACTGTCAATACTTCCTCCTTTCAATTGTCTCACCCCATGCAATGCAGTATGACAATGTAGTAACAATATAGTATAGAAATAGTAGACATGCTTAACATGTATTCAAATTAATAGTAACATAATACATGCTTATCATGTATTCAGTTCAACAATAACAGTAGGCATGTTTAACATGTATTCAGTTCAACAATGATAGTAGGCATGCAACCAGTAAAACAGTGATAGTAGACATGAAATATTCACATATCATTATTATATAGTAACAATTCAATCATCAAATCACATATTCTAGCATGTTCATAATATCATGGACTCAACCGAGTAGATAAAATCTCTAAAAACAATTCAGGGATTATGTAGAGACTAAACTAAACACTATATAAAATTTTAGGCAAAACTATAATTCAGGAGTCATATGGTTGTGTGGCTAGGCCGTGTAACATACTATGCCTGTGTGGCAATTGTAAAATTAAGTTACAGGAGGGATGTAACACCCCATACCCATCCTAGACGTTAAAACAAAGTCTGGATGCTACATCAAAACATTTACGGGAAAACCAACCTTTAAGTGTTTTGAAATTCGTCATATAGAAAACATTTAACCAATTAAGCCATTATGCAAATCCAAGCTTACAAACAATAGTCTGAAATAAAATATACGTTAGTTCAAATTTAAACAAACAATAAGATATATAGAAAAGAGAGACGACCGAGCTCTTGACATGCGGAGCCTCCTAAGTCTATGGATTACCTACAATTCAGTCAACAATGGAGTGAGTTTATAACTCGATGTGTGTAACAGATATAAAGGCAAGACAAAAATAAAAATATAATAGTGATTTCTCAAATTCAGATATAGAATAAAAAACAGATGATATTATCATAACAGTTCAGATAAGATGCAACACAGATCAGATACAAATACAAAACAGATCAGAATCACATGTAGTTTCCTACCCCCATCCGCTACACACCATCTCCGACCATCCCAACACACCATATAGGGTATCAAGTACCCATCCAGCCTTCACACCAATTAGTGTCGGTATGACACATTTCAGAGTGATTATAGACTATCTGTTAGATCAGTATGCGATAAATCGCCAGAATCATATACAAATTTGTGGCTTAGCCACTCAATTTGGCAGATCATTAAATTGCCTTCACTTCTTTCTTTATATCATTCCCACCCAATGAAGATGTAAATTACAAATATCAGACATCAGTGATGTACATACAGTTATCCAAATACAATTCATAATAAGATAATACAAACCCTTATCATTTAACAGTGATCGCATCAATTATACATAAAGATCATCGATTATTCAACCTCAGAATATTGGATAACAAGTTATACAGTCTAATTTTGATCATATGAACCCTACAGAAAGCTTACGTTTGATTCGAACGATGCTTAAGTCCCTAAAGAAAATTTCAATCTTTTGTCCCACACGCCTGTGTAGATTCACACGTCCATATGGCTTAAAATAGTGAGTTACATGGTCTGGCACACGGCCAAGCACACGCTCGTGTGACTCACAACCCCACATACAGACTGGACGCACGCCCGTGTCCCTAACCCCTATGATCCTAAATCCAAAATAGTAAGTAACACGGCCTGAACACACCATCGTATCCCTATTTTGTGTGACCCAAAATAAAAACAGTGAATTACACGTCCTAACACACGGTCGTGTGGCTCACACGGCCTGCCACACGACCTGGCACATGACTGTGTGGTGTTGGAAACCATGTTTTCCTATGTTCAAAATTTATAGAATATTGGGTTTTCATTACACACCTAGTACAATTTAGACGTAGAAGCAGTAGAGGTGACCCCGAAACCTAAAAGTAAACACCAATTGTTCAATTACTCAATTTAATCGAACTACAATGCTAATTAAACAATCAACTGAAACATGTTGAAAACTTCGATGCAAACCCAACTCAAAAACTATACACTCACCCTCGTACGAATATCAATATGTGAAATTAACTCGATAGAGGGACCAATCGAAACTTAAACCAAAGAATTCAAGCAATCAAGAGAACTTACTTTGACAAAATGGACAAACAAATACCAACAAACATTCATATCAACTTACGCAATTATCCCAAAAATCAAAGACAACGAAAGATGAAATTTCCCTATCGTAACAACAACAAAAATATGGCAACACACAAGGGAAGAAAAAGAAAGAAGAAGAAGAGGAGAAAAATAAGAAATAGAAAATAAGAAAGGAAGAAGGAAAAAAATGTCACAGAACAGAGAGAAAATTCAATTAGCTTTTAAAATAAAAATTATCCTAACAGATTAATAACAAAAATATTTTCTTATTGTTTGTATAGAGACTCGAACAAATGACCAGAAAGTATACAAAAGCTTAACCATTGAACCAGCATGCTCATTCTTGACACAAATTAACGTAGAAATAAACTTAATTCGAAAGTTCAAAGGTAAGGGTTAAGTCAAAATAAACAGAGAACCGTGAAAGATCGTTTAATTGATCGCAAGATTAGTATTATATAGAAATTCAATGAAAATTAAGGATGTATTTACCGATTCTTGGAAGAGATTAAGGATGTTATTAATGAAAATTACGAATCCTGTAGAAAAACAAGTAACGAGGAATGATTTAATTCGAAAAAACAAAAATATTTAGCAGCAAAAGATGTAAAATTTGATGTGAAAGGAGAGGAAAGAAAAGAGTAGGGAGGAGAAGGCAAATTTCTAAAAGGATTTGGAAAGGAACATAATTCAAGTCTAATTGGGTTAAATTGGACTAAATACTTAGGGTTTGGGAAACCCTAGGGGAGGCATAACAATTTCCCCTAGTTGCCCAAAAGAAAATGGAATGAATTGGCTAGAACCTCTGGGTTATTAAGAGGAGGAGTCTAATGTTTAACCATTGGGCTGCTACCCATTTCTTATTAGTTTTTATCCCCAACAATATATATTTTAGTGTGGTTTTTATCAAAATTTTAACTAATATTTGTAAATCAAAGTAATAACTCTACTTTATTATTAACACAATTTTTTAATTATTAATTCTAAATTAAATTATAATTATTTTTATAGTTAATTTAGTAATATGATGGAAAATAAAAGGCATTTTCATTGATTCAAAAATTTCTCCAAACTCATACTATTATATATAATAGTTTCCAGTGACACATTGATTTTACGTGTTTAATTTTTTAATTAATTTTTAAATAATGTATGTTGAATTATTGTAATTAATTTTTAATTTGTTATTCAAATTGTAATATATATATTTAAAACATATTAACTTATTTAACGATTCAAATATAATATAAAGAAAATTTTAAATAGCTTATTAAAAGATTGATATTTTGTAGATCAATAATTTTTTTAATAATATTAAAAATTTTCAAATCACGATTAAATCATTTGTACTATTTTCAACGTAGTATATAATTTTCACTTCATGTAATCATTATTTAAAATAATAATTAATAATATTATTTAAAAAATATTATTATTTAGATAATTTAAATAGAGTACTAATAAAATATTCATGTTATTAAAACATTTGTATAAACAATAAAAATTATATATTGTAAAATAAACCCTTCGCTCTTTAATTTTTTTTTCTTAATGGTCAATAAATTGAGTATAATAATTTGTAAATAATATATAATTAATATTAGCAAAAAAATAATATCAAGTAAAAATTATTATTTTTAAATGATTTGAACTTTAAAAAAACTTTTTCACCTCAACTTTTACTTCAATTTTAATTATTTTAACTAAACTTTTTTAAATAATAACTATAAATTAAATTATAATTAGTTTTAAATGTGAAATCTTTACAACTTGTATTAAAATATAATTCTTTTTAAATATATCATTATAAAAAATTCTATTTTAGGTCAAAATTTTTTTATTAATATTGATAAATTAGATATTATAATTATTTTTAAATGACAATTTAGTTATATGATGGAAAATAAAAGGTATTTTTATCAGTTCAATTTTGTTTAAGCTCGTGCTTTTATATATATTCTAAGTATGTTTTAGTTTTTTTTATAAAATATCATATTTTTATATTAATATTTTAAAATTAAAAAATTTCAAAAATATACAAATTAATAAAAAGTATAAATAATTTATAAGAAAGTATAAATTGATATCAAGATTTTATATTTCTAATTTTTTTTATAAAATATCAGTTTTATATGTTATTATTATTTTAAAATATAAAAAATTAAAACAAATGAATTTACATAAATATAAAAATATATACAATTAAAATTTTATAAAAAGCATAAAATATTTTTAAAAAATATATTATATACTTATAAATTTATATAAATATATAAATATAAAAAATTAGAAATGTATAACTTTATATATATACTTGCTAAAAAAGCCATATCTAGGTTGATTCTTAAGTTAAAATTTTTTATACTTTTTTTATTAAGTTATATATTTTAGTTTTTTTTATTCTATTTTCAAAACAATAATAATATAAAAACCTGATTTTTTTAAAAAACTAAAAAATTAATTAAAAAGTTCTTCTTAAATGAATCTGAACAAATTATTGTATAGATTCAGATGAACCTAGACAACTCCAGGTTGATTTTTAATATTAAAAAAACTATATATTTTATATATATATTTCTAAAAAATCTTTAATTTTTTATTTATGTCCGTCATGTCTAATAATTAGAAGCTATACCATGTATCATCGTATAATTGGTTGACAATGTCATGTTAGCATCAACTATTAGTGTTAATACAAATGTACCAAAGTATGTGATCGAATATAAGTTCAAATATTAACTAAGTCCAAAAAAAAATTAAATACTAACTAAATACTTTTGGATAAATCTAAGGGATAAATCTTAAAATTATACATGAACTTTACTTTAATGTGCAATTATATACATGAAATTTAATTTGGTGCAATTATACACGTGAAACTTTGGTTGTGGTTCAAATATATACTTAAAACTTTAATTTTAATTTAATCATACATATTTAAAGAAATAAAAACGTCAATCTATTTTTATATTGGAAAAATATAATTATTTACATATGCAATATATAAATATAAAATGATGTTATATTAATAATTTACGAGAATTAGATCAAATCAAAATTTCATGTATAAAATTACATAAAATCAATGTTCACATATACAATTTCACATTAAACCAAAGTTAATGTATAATTTTAAGATTTATCCTTAAATTTAAAGACAAATTAGAATTTAACCCAAACTTTTATCATGAAAGAGGATGGAAAGTTGGAAATTTGAAGAATGTGGCTGAGCTATAATTGAACAATAATAAAATACTATCTTTAATCAACCTAAATTCATGTATAATATAAGTCGTAAAGGGTGAAGCTTACTTAAAACATTAATGAAAAATGTTGAGATATAAATGTTACTCAACAAATTTCCTTTGTTTTTTTGGTTAGATTAAAAAACTTTCAACTTTGTTTTGCCTCAGATTAAGAATCACAAAACTTTATGTTTGGGGTATAATACTGAGGTTTCTAATCTTAAGCATAAGAGGTAAATCATGAATTTAAACAAACTTTACTGATTAGGCATAATTACTTCTTTGGTCCTCCAACTTTATAAAAATATTATTTTAGCTCTTCATTTAATTTTTTTTCCTTTTTTAACTCTTAAACTTACGTTATTTGTCAAATCACCTCAAAATGGATGAAAAAGTTAATGTTTATTAACTTTGTTGACGTGAGACATATACGTGGATGTCATATAAGTAATTAATTACTTTTTTAAAAATTTAAAAAGTTAAAAAGTTAAAAAATTAAAAAATTATAAAAATATTTTTAATTTTTTTAAAAATTAATTAATTATTTACGTAGCATACACGTGGATGCCCCATTAGCAAAGTTAATAAACGTTAACTTTTCTATCTATTTGAGGTGATTTGATAAATAAGGTAAGTTTAAAAGGTTAAAAGAGAAAATTAAAATTAAAATAACTTGTTTTATAAAATTGGAGAATAAAATAAGTGATTATGCCTATAAGTTAGTAATGTGGTTAGCCACTAGTCTAGAGCTATCCATTCTAGAACGAATCTCACTTTAAATTGTGGATGAGGTTCCAGGATTCTTCCTTTGCACCCATTCTGGTGGACCATTGATCTAATCGAGATAATTGGGCCTCAAATACACCATTAATTGTCCAAATCATATATTAAATAATAACCCCAAACTGGAACTATGGGTAAACTACACTCTATGGTTAAGTTTATGTTTTGGCTATTTAATAATAAAAATTATAAAATAGTCACTTAATTATTTGAAAGTTTTCATTTAAGTCACTAAACTATTTGAAAGTTTTTATTTAAGTCACTGATTATTAAGTTGTTTTTCTAAAAAATCCTGGCTAGAAAGCTCTAAACGACCATTCAACAATTGATACGGTAAATCAATACTCATTGATGAGTAGAAGAACATATTTTAGGTCCAAATTTATTTGACGATGAGTGTTAGAGATCAAAGAAGAAAGTAGTTTGGGTTTTGGTTCGCAAAGCCGTGACTTTCAAAATTGTTTCATGAAAAAAAAACTGAACTGTAGAAAAAGAGGAGGAGAGCTTTCGGTTGGTGCAAGTGATGCGAATAGAGAAAGCCATAAAACAACAATTTTAATAGCCTAATAACTTGAATGAAAATTTTTGAATAGTTAAATGACCATTTTGTAACATTTTAAAGTTAAATAGACAAAACATAAAGTTACTAATTGGTGTAATTTACCTTTTAACTATTTTTCTAATTAGGTGTTAGTTTATTTTGGCATCCAACTTGTTCTAAACTTTTAGACTTTGCATATTCAAATAAGACCACGATACATACTCTTTAAGTGAATTTAATTATTTAAGGTGAGAGCTAAGAGTAAGAAAATTTCAAAAATATATAAGATTAATTAAAATATCACATAAATATTAGTAATTAATATTTACAAGGCTAGTATAGAAATATATTAAACTTTGGTCTAGTGATTTTGTCGAATTGATAATTAATTAAGGTATAAGGATTAAATTGTAAAAGTCTTATCACTTTAAATTTTTAAATAGCAAAGGACCAAAATGATAATTAAACTATTTTTTCATCAATTATTCGAGAATGATGTATGGTTCCACTAATTTTGGTTAATTATGATTGAGGATTAGTTAATTATAGTTTAATTAAATTAACTATCATTAATTAAGTTTAATTAAAGTATATAAGTTAAAATTAAAAGAAAAATAAAGTAATTTCTCTCTCCATATTCTTCTTCATTTAAACTAAAAGGAATAATAGGGTTTTAAAGCTTCGAAACTTTCAATCCTCAATTATATAGATCGAGAATTGGACCAAATCAGAGATAATCAAGGAAAAGCAAAAATTGTCGATTAGTTCTTGAAGACTCATTTGTTTATTGTTTTGTTAGATAAGTTCATATGTGTAACACCCGGATACCGTTATTGACCCGGGGTTTGAGGAAACTAAGACTAAATTAAAATGAATAGCGAATTGACAAACTCTGTTGGAAAATTTTGAAAGTTTTAGTGATTCACTGGTGATTAGTTGGATTTCAAAACCAGTTTAGTTAGTTTGGAATCGATTGGTTCCATAGTGGGAGACAACATGATTAAGAAAGGGCAGTTGGGCTGGCCGGTGAGAACTGTGCCTAAGGAGTAGATATAGGTGTCAGTGGAGACAAAATTTTCTCAGTTCTATTTACAAATTTTTCTCTGCTTCATAACATCATCTTCTTCAGTAGTTTTGAAGAAGAAGTGAATGAAACTTCTTTCCCTATAAATAGATGACACTGGTAGGACTATTAACACAACTTTCAGATAGCTATTCTACCAAAAATAGAGAGATTTTTATTTTTTAAAAATTAAATATAATTTTCGGAATAATGATTCTGTCGGTTTCTATTTGAGAAGAGAATTTTCGTTTTCACCCCTAAAAGAAAAGAAAGCTATTTCTAGTTTCTATGTTTGATTCTATTTGATCGAGCCCACACTTGAAGCAATTCGTGGTACGAGAACAGTAGAGAAGATCGCTTGGTTGAAATTCGGGAACTACAAGGATCCGTCTATCCGAAAACACATGTATGATTTCAGTCTAGGGTTTATTGCTATAAATATCACAAACCGAGTTGATTTACAAATTTTTTATTTTTCACTATACAAGAAAATCGTTTTCAAATCGGATTTTCAATATTGGATTTCAAGACACGATGTGACAAGGAACCCCCTTCATCACAACGAGGCAAGTTAGTATGCCACGTCGCAACGAGGAACTCCCTCACGTTGCGACGTTGTTTTAAAATTTTGAAAATGTTGCAAATTGGTCCTTGTTCGATTCCGGGTTAATTCTAGAGCATATATAGGCTCGAATAAAACCCGAGAAAGGTCATATATATGATTATGAGATAAAATGGTTATCTTCTATGATTTATGTTTTAATTTGAGTGTTAAATGTTTGTAATTATTTCGATAATTGTCATAAGATCCTATATCTCGAACCCGACAGTTAGGTTAGACGAGGAGTGTTATAGGTCTCCAGTCACCGTTCTTTGTGTCTATTAGCACGTTATTATTGCAAAATCATTTTCCCCCTCCTTTTTAACCTAACTCACAAGAAAATTGATACTTTTCATATGGAAATTGGTCTCATGAAATTGATTTTGCCTAACAAATTCAAAATATGTTTATTTTAGTCAATACGATGAAATGTTGGGCAAAAAAAGTCCCATTGATACAATATTGACTACATTGCTTGTGACATTTTAAACTTTTTTCTTATATAAATTTGGATCTTTATTTACTTGTAACTTAAAAGATACATTCTATAACTAATATTATTATGATGATTTTTTTATATGTTTATATTTTTATATAATTTTAAAATAAATAATTAAAAACTATACATCCAACAAATGAACATGGGTTTAATAAGCTTAATATACACGTTTTTTATCATTTCACCTATATTCATTATTAAAAAAAATTTAAAAATAATTTTTTTAGAGGAAATTATTTTGTATAGATATATAAATAGAGGTAATTGCACTAAACATCTCTAAACTATGACCCTCACTCTAAATTGGTCCCTAAACTTTAAAACGTTCTAATTATATCTTTAAACTATCGATGTTATATCAATTAGGTCCTTCATTATTGAGATTGTTAATTTAACCATTAAATGACACGTAAAAACTAATGTGATATAATTTAAAATATGTTTCTTTTTAAAAAGTAAAATGTTGTAGTATAACTTTTAAAATTAGAAATTAAAAATAAAGTAAAACCAAAAGAAAGAAAGTGGATGATAGTTTCTGTAAAAGTTTTGAAAACCTCAAAATTAAGATATTTACAGCATCAATTTTTACAATATTCTTTTTCTTTAAATTTTTTATTTTAAATTATGCCATATAAGATTTGACATCTTATTTAATGGTTAAATTAACGATTTTAATAATAGAAAAACCTTATTGATAACATTTATAGTTAGAAGATGCAATTAAAATGTTTTAAAATTTGAGAACCAATTTAAAATAAAAATCATAGTTTAAGGGTGTTTGAGACAATTAACTCATATGCATTAATTAATTATGAAATATTTAACTTTTCTCCTCTAAAAATATTTTTGAAGCTTGATTACGTTTTCATCCTCCAACACATAATATTTTCTATCTCTGATTAATTACTTAAAAAATATTTAAAATTTATTTTTTATATATTAAAATATTAAATAAATTATAATAAATTATTTTCTATATTCTTATTAAAATTTTACAATATTAATTAATTTAAAAATTATTTAAATATTTATTTATTACTTTATAATATCATGTTTAAAATAGATATTCTATTTTTCAAAAATACTTTTTAAAAAAAATACTAAATACTTAAATTTTAAATCAAACATTTTAAATATTTTTATCTCAAAAATAATACTAAACTACAGTACAGCAAAGTTTCCATCTCCGTTTTATCTCATAAATCAAACACGTGTGAGTTCCCCTCTTTAAGGAGAAAAAAAAGAAAAGAACCAAACAGTACTAAAAGTGAAGCATCTGTCTGTCACACAAACTCCCTTTTTCAAGGCTTAACACCTAAGTAAAGACAAATCTCAATATTAATTATTAAAATGAAAAAGGGCACCATCTAGAAGGCGCTTCCCCCTCTGCCACGCCAAACCGCGTTTTCTGCCGTCTTAGAAGCCAACATCATTTTCATCTTACTTTTTTAAAAACCAAATGCAAGATAATTTAGTGGTTATAATTTGGAAATTAGATCTAATCAAAATCCAGGATTTTAGAGGAAAAAGTTCGGTATTTGAGATAAATTTAAGATTTTCTTTTTTAGTTTTGGTAATATATATTTTTACTGCCCACAATGACACGCAATCTTTATTCTACCTGCTTAGTGTTAGACTCCCCCAAATTCACTCACTTTCTACGAAATTTCCCATTTCTCCCTTATTTAACACTCACCTCTTTACCTAATCTTTTCTCTCTTTATTATACTTCTCTTTTTCTTTTGCTTTCTCTTGCTCTGCTTTTGCATCTTTCTTGTTTTGATCATCTCATACCATACCTTGCATATTTTTACTGCTCAGGGAGTCAAATTAAGTCATCTTTCATACTCAGATCTCTATTTTTAAGGTTTTGGAAGGGAATTGGAGTTGGCTATGGAGAACAACCAGCAATCATTTTGGCATTTCAGTGATCAACTTAGGATCCAAAATTCCAATTTGGCTAATCTTTCGCTTAACGATTCCATTTGGAGCAACAGTTATGTCTCTAAAAGGCCTGATGAAAGGAGGAATTTTGATATCAGAGTCGGTGGTGAAGTTAATTCTGTTAACAACTTGAAGCCCAAAGTCTCTGATTTCAATTCTTTCAACAATGATGGATGGAAAATTGGAGCCACCACCAACAACATAGGGTTCGGTCCCATCGCTCCGAAGAATACTGGAATCAACGGGGGTTTCAACAAAGGGGTTTATTCGAAGCCGGCGAATAACAATAATTTCAATGTTAGTTTGAAGGGGAATAAGAATAGAGGAGAGGATGATCATGGGAGCAAAAGCGGGAAGAAGAATAGTAACAAGAAGAAGAACAATAACAGCGACAATAACAACAACGAAACTAAAGATGGGGGGAGTGCTGCTGACAAGAGGTTCAAGACACTGCCACCGTCGGAGGCTTTGCCTAGGAACGAAACTGTTGGAGGCTACATCTTTGTTTGCAACAACGATACCATGCAAGAGAATCTCAAGAGACAGCTCTTTGGTATGTATACAAGTCTGGGTTTGATTTCCTTTTTCATTTCTGAGGCCGATGTTAGATTTGGTACTTGCACTAGAAAGGGAAAGTAAATCAATTAGATTAATGAAACAAAGAATTAGGTTATTTGATGTGATATTCAGTTCATGCTCCCAAATGGTTGGTATGCATAAACTTGTAGGTTTGCCTCCACGTTACCGAGATTCAGTCCGGGCCATAACTCCGGGTCTGCCTCTTTTCCTCTACAACTACTCCACCCACCAGCTCCATGGAATATTTGAGGTTAGTATCTCTCTTTTTTTTTTCTTTTTTTCGTAATTTTCTGCCATTTGAGTGTACAAGGGTCGTAAATGCTTTAATGATTTTGTAATTAGGCTGCAAGCTTTGGAGGAACAAACATCGATCCGACAGCTTGGGAGGACAAGAAATGCCCTGGCGAGTCCCGCTTCCCTGCTCAGGTATTTTGTCCGCCTATTATTTCTTAGTCATGCCATCGTAATATAATCTTGTTTAAAAAATCAATACTAATGTTTGTTCCTTTGCAGGTTCGGGTGTTAACAAGGAAAATCTGTGAGCCACTTGAGGAGGACTCCTTTAGGCCAATTCTCCACCACTACGATGGTCCCAAGTTCCGCCTTGAACTCAACGTGCCGGAGGTAAAATCTCTCACACAATGACAGAACATGGATACTCTCTTTTCCTCCCTAGCCTTGTTGGTTCTGATCTTATTTTGTGTGGTTAAAATTTTCAGGCACTCTCCCTATTGGATATATTTGCTGAACAAGATCCTTAAGCAAACATACTACAAAGGACATACAAATACACAAAGATAAAGGAAGGGAAGAATAAGTAGAGAGAATATAGAGAGCATATTTGGGAGTTTTAAGACGTTATCTATGGGGTGAACTGAATGCAGGGATCCATAACCTGCGAGTTGTAAACCTTTTTGCTCACAGGATTGCTATGGCTGCCATTTATTTGTTATACAGTTTGTCTTATACATAAATAATAGTGTACTTAAAACTAATGATAAACTCCAACTTACTTATGCTGTTCTTATATAGGGATATTAGTGTAACTTTTGGCTGTTCGCAACTAGGTACACATTGATCTTTAAAATTTTTTAGTCCACATGGATATTTAATATTTTAATAATTGGACTTATGGTTGAACAAGTTAGACCATCAATTTTTTATTTAACTAGTTCAATTAATTCGACAGATCTCTTTGACCGGTTTGATTATTAGATTAATAATGATTAAAAATTCATAAAATCTAAAATAATAAGTAAAAAGTATAAACCCATTTTACTTGGTTTCTTAAATTTTTAATTATTGTTGGTCTGATGATTGAAACGATTGAATTTTAATTAAGAATTGGTGGTTAAAACTTGTTCAATCATCGTTATTAAAATATTGAATATAATACTTTAAGATTGTATCACATTATCATCTATTTTTTTTATTTTTAAAGTGATAATATGACACAATTTCAAAATGTAATTTTATCGAATTTTTAGATTTTTCAAATTCAAAGATAAACAAATTATCTAGCTGTCAAGTTCAAAATGGACAAAAGAAATATAAGTACCAAAGTGAATTTAGTTAATGTGGACTTATTTACCAAGTTTAAGAGCCAAAAGTTATATTATCTTCCGTTTTCTTTTTCGATAATAAAGGATGAGTTTAAATGAATAATAATTTTCAAGTTTTAAGGTTAAAGTAGATTAAAAAAAGGTTTAGAAGCCAATGTAGACTTATTTATCAAGTCCGACCTTTTTATATATAACTAGAATTACACGGTCTTTTCTTAGGATTTTAATTATTAATTTATTTTTTTTTCATATTATGATTTATGATTTATGATTTATATTTGAAGTTGTAAAAAGAAATGATTAATTTAATAATTTTAGTAAATCAGTATAAAATCAATCTTGTATAACTAAGATAAAATATGATATAAAAATATGACGCAACATAATTAAAACATAAATACACAAAATAATTAAATATTACACAAATTTATGAACATGCAAAAATTTATATAAAACAATTATTAATGTATTAAATTTATATAAAAAAATTAGACACACATTTTAGAAATAAAACCACGATAACAAACTATATATGTAAAATATGATATGCATTAAAACATAATAGAATATAATATAAAAAACCATTAAATGTCTGGTATGGCCTTCAAATAATGCAGATAAATCTTTGAAATTAATATGACATTAATTAAGCTGTAAAAATAAATTAGATTCCTTTTTGAGACTCGCCATATGACCAATGTTTATAAAAGAAAAGAGAATTTCATATCGGGACAATGTTTGTTTTTTAAGGCTAGATGATCATTTGAGTAAATTTTCATTTTGATTATTAAATTTTAAAAAAAGTATTATATAATAATTAATATTATTAATTTATTTTTTTTCCTACTTTCTCATTAAACACATAACAATCGGATGTTAATTATATAATGCTTTTACAAATGGATGACAAGAATTTTGCACGTATTTATAATTTCAATTGAGAAAAATTAACTTCTTGCCTTTTGCATTTTAGAGGCAGTGCTGCATTTTCTTTCCCATAACAGCCTAAATTTGGTTGGGATAATAGCAGGTTTTATCCATGTATTTTAACAAAATTACCAATATGATATTTATATTTTTAATTTATTCATTTTGATACTTGTATTTTCTTTCAATATTCTATTTTGGAATTAAACCTTAACCGCGTTAAATGTGTAAAAATTTGACATGTGGCCATTTATGAGCAACTCGTGTCATTAATGTTCAAATGAAAAGTCGAATGATCTAGGGAGGAAATTTTCCCTTTTTTATATTTTCAGGTATAAAAAAATTGTAAAACCAGGTTTTCTCCATAAATATTAATTCCAATTCATTTGCAATGCCAACTAAATTTGAAAGATTAACATCATCAATTGTTCTTGTCATTAGTAGAAACCCTAAAACCCTAAAGGATGTGTTAGAGCCGTAAAAAAAGTTTGATATAAACTTAAAATTGTAAATCAGGATTTGTCATATTAAATCATTAAGAAAAATCAAGAACAAAATTAAATGCGGAAGCGTACTCGAACCATTGATTTCTTGAAATCTTCGATCTTATGGTATTGATCATCCAAATTTGCACACAAGTAATTTAGAGAAAAGTAGCTTTCTCTTTTATAAAGATGGGATATTACCCGTAATTTGAGGACCATAACCTTAATTTATAAGTTTTGCATATTAACCTAATTTCTAATAAGCCCATCATTAATTAGAAATTAGTATTAATTAGAAATTAATTAGTAGAGTATCTACACATATTTTTCCCATTATTTATTTAATAACTAAAGCCCAATAAACCTTAACCAAATTATATCACTTTTAATTTGGGCTAACATTTTATGATAATAAATAATAACATGTAATTACTCTTATTATATATGTAATGTCCATATTTTTCAATAATCTCCTACTTGGACCATATATATATACTAATTACTCTATAATTACATGTCATTAAATAACTTTATGAGCTCAAAACTTTACTACCATATCCAAAAGGTATTTTGAACAATCTCGTCCATTAATTATATTAACATAGAACCAAGGCGACTTTCGTTACATATATCGTAACTAAATTCATTCCTGATCATGTATATTAACACAACCAAATGTCATATATCAAGTATGGATGAGTAGCATGGAAATTACATGCAATGTGAACCAAACATGGCTATTTCCAACTGGTCTTCCTTAAACTTAAGTGAGGTCAATATCAAATAGAGTGAATAAACTTAATACTTCATTTTCTATCAGAAAATAACCAAATACATAAATGTTTGAAAACAAACATAAATCAAATGAAATACAAACTCCCACTAAACCATTATGTCCTCAAATAATATAACACCCATATGAGCAGTGTGCTCATGAAAAACCTTGGGTGGTAACCTTTTGTGAGCAGATCTGCTATCATGGAGTTTGTCCTAATGTGCTCTACGGATATTTGTCCATTTTGCACTCTCTCTTTCACAACTAGGAACTTTATGTCAATATGCTTTGACTTAGTTGTTGTTGGAATACAGTACTTATTGTCACAAAATAATTTGAGTGGTGTTTCTACATTCTCCAAAATGCGCAGCCTAGTGACAAAGTTCTGCAACCATATTCCATGGTTTGATGCCTCATAGCATGCTACAAACTCTACTACCATAGTGGAAGATGCTACAAGTGTATGTTTAACACTTTTCCAAGATATAGTTCCTCCAGCTAACTGGTAAATATAGACTGATGTAGATTTCTTGCTAACTTGGCATCTAGCGGAATCATAATCAAAATATCCCACGACCTCCAAATGATCTGATCTTTTATAAGTGAGCATGTAATCTTTTGTTCTCTAAAGATAACTCATAACCTTCTTAGTTGTTATTTAATGGTCCATACTAGGGTTGCTTAAATATTCGCCTAACATCTCAGCAATGTACACAAAATGCTAATGCGTATATTCTTAAACATACATTAGACTCCCAACGACCGATGCATAGGGAATCTTTTGCATTTCTTGAATTTCAAGGTTACTTTTAGGTCATTCAGTAAGACTAAAATTATCTCCTTTAGCAATAGGGGTATCGCCTGGTCTACAACCTTGTATGTTAAACCTTTTGAGTACTTTGTCGATATAGATCTTTTGCGACAATCCAAAAATACCTTGAGATTAGTCTCGATGTATTTGAATTCCTAAAACAAAGGAGGCGTCCTCAAGGTCTTTCATTTCAAAATGCTTAAATAAAAACCTCTTGATTCTATGCAATAAACCTATTGTAACATATAGGTTTGAGCAAGTGTACACAGTTGTTATAAAGTAATAAGTAAGTAAAAGAGTTATCGTCTCCACAGGGATTGTATTTGTTAATCAAATAATTTTAAAATTATGAATTTACAAGTTGGTAAAGAAAACACAATAATTTTGAAGTGATAGATGTTAAAATTAAATTAATTAACTAGATACAAATTAACCTAAATGCAAATGAGATGAAATAAAATGCAAGGTGATGGTTTAGCAACAATTTTACAAGTACAACAACAATAACATGAATAAGCTAGAACAATTAAAAAACTTGACTCAATTCATTTTCATCATCTTTAACAATGTTCAAAAAATATTCCATGGCAACTCGATCGTTCATTAACTGAGAATCTCATATAAGTTTAACCAAATCTTATACTTAGAAAAATATGCATAAACCAATGTCATAATTTAACTAAGGATTCCTTAGAATTTATATGAAGTAACAGGGACAAATTAGGTTTGAAACAATTTGAAAACATGTTGAATAACTAAGAACAAATTAAAGAATAGGAAGGAATAAACTCTTGATGATTTCCGTGATTTTCCAAATATCGATGATCATGGTGGCTTCCTCCGATTCTCGTGATTGCTCCTTCGCAAAATGCTCCTTAAGGTGGCTGGCCAAGAGTGGTTTTTCTCAAGGGAAATGCTAGCTAAGGGAGGTGGAGAAATGGATGGCTTATGCATGGAAAAAAGGGAAGAAAAGATTAGAGGAATGTGAATTGAGAGATGCTTGAAAAGTAAAATAAATGTCGTATTTATAGTAGATGAATGGCTAGGGAATTTGCTAAAAATAACATGAAGATCCCTTGAAATGCTCCATTGCTTGGCCGACCATGAAATGTGGAGGAAGAGGTTGGTGGTTGCTTGATTCATGCTTGATTTCATGCATGATTTCATGCAAGGGGTTGGACGGTTTCTTGGGTATTAGTTGGGGGCTGATTTTTATTTTTCCACAAGTGTAGGGACCTCCAAATTAATTATCCCAAAACTAATTTGGGATGCTCTTGATGCCTTAGCCGAATTGGACTACTTCCCCCTTTACTTGGATGGTTTTGTGACCCAAATAACTATCAGACTTGCTCTTCTCAGCAACACAACTTCAACTGGATCAAATTGACTTCTCTTGACTTAATTTGTTGTTTTTACTGTCCAATTGAGGTGGAGTATAACTCATGTCCATGTATGATTTAAATAACTCCTACACTTATTAATTCAATGGTCCCACTACAACAATTACACAAAAATACTATATAACATATGATAGCTAAATTATGCAAAATTTAATACGTAAATCCATAAATTTCCATACTTTACTAAAACTATGCCCATTGTTTCAATATGAACAAAAATCACCCAATTAAATATCCAAATACTTGGAATTAACATAAATTCTAAGTAAAAAGGTGGCATAAACTAAAATAAATTAATATATGACATTAATTAGTATCTGATATATGATTAATAAATAAGACGTAAAAATAAAACTAAAATAAATTAGACTCCTTTTTTAGGTTCGTCATATGACCAATGTTTATAAAAGAAAAGACAGTTTCATACAAACAATGAAAGTTTATTGAGACAATGTTTGTTTTTTAAGGCTAACTTATAAATTTGATCATTTGAGTAAATTTTTATTTTGATTATTAAATATTATATAATAATTAATATTATAAATTTATTATTTTTTGATTCTCTCATGAAACATGTAACAATTAGATATTAAGTTTATATTGCTTTTACAAAATGTAATAGCTTGTTTTAGACCCTAGTCGGACAGTGGTTTCGGGGCCACAAATCTGAGTCAAAAAATATTTTAATATTATTTTCCGTACTTATAGTATGTGAATTGATATGTGTAAAATTTTCATGATTTAATTTATCTGTTTGTGTGCTTAATTTGTGGAAAGGGCTAAATCGCATAAAAAGTAAAAGTGGTATTCTCATTGTTAATATGCTAATTTGTTGTAATTTGATTTATGAGGAGTCCTTAAAAGGTTATTATGCCATTATAAGGTTAGTGGAAATTTATGTCCATGATTCAAGTGACTTACATGATGATTTTATTAAGGCTAAAATAGTAAAACAAATAAAATAACATGTAATTAAATAAAATTAAAACATAAAACATGCATAAAGTCATCATCTTTGCTGAAAACACAAAAGAAAAAGAAAGAAAAAGAACAAGTTGGTTTGGCCTTGATTTTTTTTTCTAGATTAAGGCACGTAATTTGTTCGATTTTTGATAATTTTTACATTTTTGAGATCGTTGCTTTGAATACTAGCTAGCCTATACTTGAATTTTTGAATTTGTTGTGTATTTTTTTATTTTCCATTGATGAGAAATTGTTGTTTTTGTTGTTTGATGATGAAAAATAAATATTTGTTGATAAATTATTAAATTTTGTTAAGCAATTTTTGATAAAAATCTAAATTAGGGATTTATTTGTGAAATTTGTAAATTTAGGGGTTGAAATGTGAAATAAATGAAAGAAATGGGCTGCTAGGGACCCTATTGAAATTTGGTCAAGCTTGGGTGTGGTGAAATTTGAATATTTTGTGTTTTGTGAAATAGGGGCTAAATTGTGAAAAATGTGAAATGTTAGGGGCTAAAATGCAATTTGCTCATTTATGTGTCTTTTGAATAAATTTGAATGAAATGTGTTATTAAATAGCCAAATTTGTATTTATATAGATCAAGAACAAAAGAAAACGGAATTAGATTGGGGAAAGTCGAAAGTGGTCGAGTAGTCGATTTCATCTGTTCATTTCCGTACGAGGTAAGTTCATAAGTGAATAAATGATGTTAAATTGAATGTATTTATTTTATACATAGCCGAATTGAATTGTATATAGGTATAACTATATTGCCGAATTAAATTTAGCATAGGTTGATTAGTTACGAGTTTAATTCGATTGATTTACGACATCCGTAAGCTGTACGAACCACAGGAAATTCGATATGTGATATCGTGTAAGACCACGTCTGGGACATTGGCATTGACTTGAGATTTACGTGTAAGACCATGTCCGGGACATTGGCATCGTATATGATTTCGTGTAAGACCCTGTCTGGGACAGTGGCATCGTTATTTGATTACATGTAAGACCACGTCTGGGATGTTGGCATTGTACAAGCTTTTTTAATTATCCGAGTATTCTTTTTGATTCAGAATGGTACAAAGAGAAATGATACGATAAAAACTGAATGTGAGTTCAAATTAAGTGATTTAGGTATGTTTGAGTTTATGAAATTGGAAAGTAAAGGTAAGTAGTGTGGTATAACATAAAAGTCTGAACTAATCACTTGAATATGAATTATATATGTTCTTTGAAAAATTATTTGCTTATGACTTTCTAAGCTATTTGGCTTACTGTGTGTTTGTTCGTTCATTATTTTATTGATTTTGGAAGCTAGTTACGAGCTCGGGGATCGTCAAGGAAGTCCGTCACACTATCGATCTCTATTTCGGTATTTTAAAAGCTTGAAACTTTGAACATATGGCATGTATAGGCTAGTACTTTTTTTGGTTGGTCTTGAAACTTGTATATATTTAGCCATGCGAAAATGGCTCAATCTTTATGCTATAGTTATAATGTTTAAGAAATTTTTGATCATGAAACATGCGTGTGGAAATCTTGATATATAGATGTGTTTCGATTGTTAATGAAGTTTATATTAGGTATTTTTGGTAATGGTGTATATTATGTGGTGTGTTAGTATTTGATTTTGATATGAAGTAATGGTTATGTTATTATTTTTGATTGATTATTTAAATGCGAATGGTGATAGTAAATTATAGATATGTTATATGGTGGTTTGGTTTGATTATAAGAGTTTGAATTTGTGGACTGAATATCTGAAAAATGAAACGGTTGAACATATGTTTTTTGTTGTTGATTGTTTTGGTACGTATCTAAATGGTAAATGATGATTATGAATTTGGTATGTTTTGGGTAGATTAACTGGATAGTTAAAAGTATCAAAATAATGTTAATATTATAATAGGTTTGCACATATGTGTGCTCGTAAATTTAGTTTAGATATATGGTTTATTTTGGTAAGCCTAAGATCTTTATAACAGTGTGATTGAATCAATGAACTAGATTAAAGTTAGTAAGCTTATTACTGAGTATATATCTCTGTGATGGTTGTTATATGATTTGGTATGGGATAATGATAAGCATAATGTACATTTGACCATGATGTTAACTTATTTTAAAGTATGTTTGTGGCATATTATATGGAATGGAATGGTATGAATTTTTTTTTATATTTGGTGATTGGATTTATGACAAATTAGGTAGATAACAATGTTAGTTAACTGTTATAAACGACTAGTTATAAGTAAAATAAATGTATACGCTAACGTTAAGATCATGTGTTTTTGGTTATAAATTCGGCTCGTAATGGTTTGCAATAATCATGATTTGTAATGATAATGTTAGATTAATATTGAATGGTAAAATGGTTGTGTTACTTTTAAGTTTAGATTTGATAACCGTAATAGGTGATAAGTGAATTGTTTGTGTGAGTGCAAATTTTTGGCATGAAAATTAGTATGCAAATGGGTGTATTACGATTGTATTTTGTGCTTTTATTATGGTTCATAGGGATAGGCTAAAATGTGCATTATATATCTTACATTAGAAATATGTTCGGATTTATAGTAATGACACTAAGGTTATATATATGTTTGAATTATTTGAATGATTAAAAGGAAATGTAATTATGATTTGTATAATTGAGTTTATATTACCTTAAACATAAATAGTAATGAATGGCTCTCCTAAGTTGTGTGCTGTTCGGTAATGCCTAATAACCCTAATCTGGCGATGAATATGGGCTAGGGGTGTTACATTTGATTGGTATCAGAGCTAAGGTTTAGTCAGTTGTAGGATTAACGTAGCGCATGTGTGTCTCGCTATACATACCATATTGATATACTGCGATAGTGTGATGATTCCTAAAAATTAAAATGTGTTTTTGTATAGTAAATGGATCCCGATCGAGCCGTAGTAGATGACGTAAAAAGTAATGCACCCGCTCCCACTCAAGGGGCAGTGCAGTCTGATTCTAGACCTATTACGAGTAACCAAAAGGGAGAGGCTAAGCAAGCCTTCTTCCAAATGATGAACGAGTGGTTTACGAAGTTTGTACGAATAAATCTGGCTGCTCAACAACCTCCGTCCCCGCCTAATCCCCCTCAGACATCTGTTGTACCTCCCGTTATGAATCTGATTCTGATGAGTAAGCCTCCGGTCGATAAAATCTAAAAATATGGGGCCGAAGAGTTCAGGGCCACTGTTGATGATGATGCTGAGAGAGCCGAATTTTGGCTCGAGAATACCATCTGAGTGTTCGATGAAATGTCTTGTACTCCCGAAGAATGTGTTAATTGTGTCGTTTATTTGCTGAGAGATGCAACCTATCAATGGTAAAAAACTCTGACTTTTGTTGTTCCGAAAGAACGAATTACCTGAGATTTCTTTCAATCTAAATTTCGTAAGAAATACATCAGTCAAAGATTTATTGATCAAAAATGAAAAGAGTTTCTTGAGGTTAAACAAGGCCGTATGTCTGTAATAGGATACGAGCGAGAATTTGTGAGACTCAGTAGATATGCCCGAGAATGTGTATCAACTGAAGCAATAATGTGTAAAAGATTTGAAGACGGGTTGAATGAAGACATTAAACTGCTAGTTGGTATTATGGAAATAAAAGAGTTTGTGGTATTAGTCGAGCGAGTGTGAAAAGCTGAAGAACTCGGGAAAGAAAATAGAAAAGCTGATTTCGAAGCTAGAGATTCACGAAGGAGACTCTCGAGTAAATCATTACAGTCTGCATCAAAGAAATTTTGAGATGATTATAGTCGTTCAAAGGCTTATGTGGGACATTCGAACAGAGATCGAGCTAGATCGCATTTGAGCTTCAAAGCTCCAGCTACTTCTGTTGCTAGTGTTGGAAATGTTTGATCTGATCGACCTAAATGCAAGCATTGTGGTAAAAGACATCTGGGAAGTTGTAGATTGAATGATCGAGCTTGCTTTAAATGTGGATCTTTAGATCACTTTATCTGAGACTGTCCTGAGTTCGTTGAGCAAGAGATTGCATAGAATCCGAGACCGAGTAACAGATCAACTAGAGGCAAGCCTCCTAGAAATACGAGAAATGTGAGTGGAAGTCAAAGAGTAACAAAAGATACAGCTGTTTGATCTGAGGCTAGGGCATCTGCTAGAGCCTACGCCATCTGAGCTCGTGAAGAAGCTTCGTGATCAACACATTCGTATATATGCATGAATTTAGTATCCAGTAAGACTTTGCCTATAGAGTCTACTGAATTTGTAATTAGAGGATTGAACCCCCTTAGCAAAAGTGTCCTGATCGATAAAATGTGCAAGAATTTTCCGTTGATGATTCGAAATATCTATTTTCCACCTAATTTGATACTGTTATCTTTTAATGAATTTGATATACTTCTGGGTATGGATTGGCTAACTTTGCACGATGCTATAGTCAATTGCAAACGAAAAACTATTGACTTGAGATGCAAGAATGACGAGATAATCTGAATTGAGACCAGTGATCTGAACGGGTTACCAACGGTGATATTTGCAATGAAAGCTCTGAATTATGTGAAAAAGGGATGTGAAGCCTATTTTTCTTATGTGATTGATTCGAATGTGACAGATAAGAAATTAGAATCAGTGCCTATTGTTTGTGAGTTCCCTGATGTGTTTCCTGAAGAGTTATCAGGTTTGTCGCCGATCCGGGAGGTTGAGTTTGGTATTGAATTAGTGCCTCAGACAACTTCGATTTTGATAGCTCCATACAGAATGGCTCTGACCAAATTGAAATAATTAAAGTCTCAGTTTCAAGAATTGACAGATAGAGGGTTCGCTAGACCTAGCTTCTCACCTTATGGTACTCCGGTTCTGTTTGTGAAAAGTAATGATGGCACGATGAGAATGTGCATTGATTATCGTCAGATGAACAAAGTGACTATAAAGAACAAATATCCTCTGTCCAGAATAGACGATTTGTTTAATCAGTTGAAAGGTGCTACTGTGTTTTCGAAGATAGATATGAGATCGGGTTATTATTAGTTGCGAGTTAAAGACTTAGATGTGCTGAAAATTGCTTTCTGAACAAGGTACGGACACTATTAGTTTCTGGTTATGTCTTTCGGACTTAGTAATGCACCTGCTGCTTTTATGGATCTTATGAATCGGATCTTTAGACCATATTTGGATCGATTTGTGGTCGTGTTCATAGATGATATCCTGATTTATTCCCGTGATGAATTTGAGCATGCCGAGCATCTAAGATTAGTACTACATAAACAGTTATATGCGAAGTTCAGTAAATGTGAGTTCTAGTTACAAGAAGTCAATTTTCTGGGACATGTTGTATCAGCATCGGGTATTAGAGTTGATCCGAGCAAGATTTCGGCAATATTAGATTGGAAACCTCCGAGAAATGTTTCTAAAGTTTGAAGTTTTTTGGGACTCACTGGTTATTACAGACGATTCATAAAAAGGTTTTTCTATGATTGTAACCCCGATAACAAGACTACTTCAGAAAGATGTTAAGTTCGAGTGGTTAGTAAAGTGCTAGAAAAGTTTTGATCAGTTGAAATCTTTGTTGACTGAAGCTCTGGTATTAGTTTAACCAGAATCGGGTAAAGAATTTATCATTTATAGTGATGCATCTTTGAATGGTATGGGCTGTGTTTTAATGCAAGAAGGTAAAGTCATAGCTTATGCCTCGAGACAGTTAAAGTTGCACGAAAAGAATTATCCAACGCACAATCTAGAATTGGCAGATATTGTATTTGCATTGAAGATTTGGCGTCACTATCTGTTCGGTGAGAAATGTCACATCTATTCTGATCACAAAAGCTTGAAATACCTGATAACTCAGAAAGATTTGAATCTACGACAAAGAAGATGGTTAGAGCTGTTAAAAGACTACGAGCTTGCTATTGATTATCATCCGGGAAAAGGAAATGTTGTTGCTAATGCTTTGAGTCAGAAATCACTGTTTGCATTACGTGCTATGAATGCTCAGTTGTCTAAGTTTGATGATGGTTCAGTTTTAGCCAAATTGAAAGTGAGGCATTTATTCTTACAGCAGATTTTTGATGCTCAGAAGGTTGATAATGAAATATTAGCAAAATGAGTTCAATGTGATTTGAATATTGATTCAGAGTTTCAAATTGATCTGAGGGTTGTTTGAGGTTCAGAGACCGGATCTGTGTAACTAAAAATTCAGAATTGATTCAGATGATTTTAAAAGAAGCTCATAGCAATCAGTTATCTATTCACCCGAGTAGTACAAAAATGTATAATGATCTGAAACAGCTTTACTGGTGGCTTAGTATGAAACGAGATATCTCTGAATTTGTTTTGAAATGTCTAATCTGTCAGCAAGTTAAAGCTGAACATCAGGTACCATCTGGGTTATTGCAGTTGGTTATGATTCCCGAGTGGAAATGAGACAGAATCACAATGGATTTTGTATCGAGTTTGCCTTTGTCATCGAGTAAGAAATATGCAATCTGGGTAGTTATTGATAGATTAACGAAGTCGGTCCATTTCATTCCGGTACGCATGGATTATTCGCTTGATAAGCTTGCTGAGTTGGACATCTCTCAGGTTGTTAGATAGCACGGAGTACCTATTTCTTTTGTTTCAGATAGAGATTCGAGGTTCACATCGCGGTTTTGGAAGAAACTACAAGATACATTAGGTACGAAGCTACACTTTAGCACTGCTTTTCACCCACAGACGGATGGTCAATCTGAGCGGATTATTTAGATACTCGAGGATATGTTGAGATGTTGCATTCTTGAGTTTGAATGTACGTGGGAACAATACTTGCCACTGATTGAATTCACGTATAATAATAGTTTTCAATCGAGTATCACAATGGCACCTTACGAGGCTTTGTATGGTTGCAAATGTCGAACACCTTTGTATTGGACTGAGCTCAGTGAGAATAAGATACACGGGATTGATTTGATCAAATAGATTAAACAGAAAGTGAAAGTGATTCGTGATAGTCTAAAAGTAGCATCGGATCGTCAGAAATCTTATGCAGTTTTGAAACGGAAAGATATTGAGTTTCAGATCAGGGATAAACTGTTTTTGAAAGTATCACCGTGGAAGAAAATACTCGGGTTTGGTCATAAAGGCAAATTGAGTCCAAGATTCATTTGGCCGTATGAGATTATTGAGCGTATGGGGCCGGTTGCTTACAGATTATTGTTGCCACCTGAGTTAGAAAAAATTCATAATGTATTCCACGTACCGATGCTTTGACGATATCGATCTGATCGTTCGCATGTGATTTCACCGTCTGAGATTGAAGTTAAGCTCGATATGACATACGAAGAAGAACCGATCCGAATTTTAGATCGTGAGGTTAAAGAATTGAGGAATATGAAATTTTTTTTAGTTAAAGTCTTATGGCATCATCATGGGGTAGAAGAAGCTACGTGGGAGCCCGAGGACACTATGAGAGAATGATACCCAAACCTTTTCACCGGTAAGATTTTCGGGGACGAAAATCCCTAAGGGGGAGAGTTGTAACATCCTGTTTTAGACCCTAGCCGGACAGTGGTTTCGGGACCATAAATCTGAGTCAAAAAATATTTTAATATTATTTTCCGCACTTATAGTATGTGAATTGATATGTGTGAAATTTTCATGATTTAATTTATCTGTTTGTGGGCTAAATCACATAAAAAGTAAAAGTGACATTCTCATTGTTAATATGCTAATTTGTTGTGATTTGATTTATGAGAAGTCCTTAAACGGTTATTATGCCATTATAAGGTTAGTGGACATTTATGTCCATGATTGAAGTGACTTATATGATGATTTTATTAAGGCTAAAATAGTAAAAAAGAAATAACATGTAATTAAATAAAATTAAAACATAAAACATGCATAAAATCATCATCTTTACTGAAAACACAAAAGAAAAAGAAAGAAAAAGAACAAGTTGGTTCGGCCTTGATTTTTTTCTTGATGAAGTTATGTAAATTACTCGGTTTTTGATAATTTTTACGTTTTTGAGATCGTTGCTTTGAATACTAGCTAGCCCATGCTTGAATTTTTGAATTTGTTGTGTATTTTGTGATTTTCCATTGATGAGAATTTTTTTTGTTATTTGATGATGAAAAATAAATATTTGTTGATAGATTATTAAATTTTGTTAAGCAATTTTTGATAAAAATCTAAATTAGGGATTTATTTGTGAAATTTGTAAATTTAGGGGTTGAAATGTGAAATAAATGAAAGAAATGGGCTGCTAGGGACCCTATTGAAATTTGGCCAAGCTTGGGTGTGGTGAAATTTTGAATATTTTGTGTTTTGTGAAATAGGGGCTAAATTGTGAAAAATGTGAAATGTTAGGGGCTAAAATGCAATTTGCCCATTTATGTGTTTTTGAATAAATTTGAATAAATGTGTTATTAAATAGCCAAATTTGAATTTATATAGATCAAGAACAAAAGAAAACGGAATTAGATTGGGGAAAGTCGAAAGTGGTCGAGTAGTCGATTTCATCCGTTCATTTCCGTACGAGGTAAGTTCGTAAGTGAATAAATGATGTTAAATTGAATGTATTTATTTTATACATAGCCGAATTGAATTGTATATAGGTATAACTATATTGTCGAATTAAATTTAGCATAGGTTGATTAGTTACGAGTTTAATTCGATTGATTTACGACATCCGTAAGCTGTACGAACCACAGGAAATCCGATATGTGATATCGTGTAAGACCACATCTGGGACATTGGCATTGACTTGAGATTTACGTGTAAGACCATGTCCGGGACATTGGCATCGTATATGATTTCGTGTAAGACCCTGTCTGGGACAGTGGCATCGTTATTTGATTACATGTAAGACCACGTCTGGGATGTTGGCATTGTACGGGCTTTTGTAATTATCCGAGTATTCTTTTTGGTTCGGAATGGTACAAAGAGAAATGATACGATAAAAACTGAATGTGAGTTCGAATTAAGTGATTCAGGTATGTTTGAGTTTATGAAATTGGAATGTAAAGGTAAGTAGTGTGGTATAACATAAAGTATGAACTAATCACTTGAATATGAATTATATATGTTCTTTGAAAAATTATTTGCTTATGACTTACTAAGCCATTTAGCTTACTGTGTGTTTGTTCGTTCATTAATTTATATATTTTGGAAGCTAGTTACGAGCTTGGGGATCGTCAAGGAAGCTCGTCACACTATCGATCTCTATTTCGATATTTTAAAAGCTTGAAACTTTGAACATATGACATGTTTAGGCTAGTACTTATTTTGGTTGGTCTTGAAACTTGTATGTATTTAGCCATGCGAAAATGGCTCAATCTTTATGCTATAGTTCTAATGTTTAAGAAATTTTTGATGATGAGACATGCGTGTGGAAATCTTGATATATAGATGTGTTTCGATTGTTAATGAAGTTTATATTAGGTATTTTTGGTAATGGTGTATATTATGTGGTGTGTTAGTATTTGATTTTGATATGAAGTAATGGTTATGTTATTATTTTTGATTGATTATTTAAATGCGAATGGTGATAGTAAATTATAGATATGTTATATGGTGGTTTGGTTTGATTATAAGAGTTTGAATTTGTGGACTGAATATCTGAAAAATGAAACGGTTGAACATATGTTTTTTGTTGTTGATTGTTTTGGTACGTATCTAAATGGTAAATGATGATTATAAATTTGGCATGTTTTGGGTAGATTAAATGGATAGTTAAAAGTATCAAAATAATGTTAATATTATAATAGGTTTGCACATATGTATGCTCGTAAATTTAGTTTAGATATGTGGTTTATTTTGGTGAGCCTAAGATCTTTATAACAGTGTGATTGAATCAATGAACTAGATTAAAGTTCGTAAGCTTATTACTGAGTATATATGTCTGTGATGTTTGTTATATGATTTGGTATGGGATAATGATAAGCATAATGTACATTTGACCATGATGTTAACTTATTTTAAAGTATGTTTGTGGCATATGATATGGAATGGAATGGTATGAATTTTTTTTTATATTTGGTGATTGGATTTAGGACAATTTAGATGGATAACAAAGTTTGTTAATTGTTATAAATAGCTAGTTATAAGTAAAAGAAATGTACACACCAACGTTAAGATCATGTGTTTTTGGTTATAAATTCGGCTCGTGATGGTTTGCAATAATCATGATTTGTAATGACAAGGTTAGATTAATATTGAATGGGAAAATGGTTGTGTTACTTTTAAGTTTAGATTTAATAATCGTAATAGGTGATAAGTGAATTGTTTGTGTGAGTGCAAATTTGTGGCATGAAAATTAGTATGCAAATGGGTGTACTACGATTGTATTTTGTGCTTTTATTATGGTTCATAGGGATAGGCTAAAATGTGCATTATATATGTTACATTAAAAATTTGTTCGGATTTATGGTAATGATCCTAAGATTATATATATGTTTGAATACTCTTATGTGTGCATAGGGAAATTATCATCTATTAAGTTCTTTTAAAAATTTGATTATTTGAATGATTAAAAGGAAATGTACTTATGATTTGTATAATTGAGTTTACATTACCTTAAACATGAATACTAATGAATGGATCTCCTAAGTTGTGTGCTGTTCGGTAATGCCTCGTAACCTTAATCCGGCGACGAATATGGATTAGGGGTGTTACACAAATGGATTACAAGAATTTTGAACGTATATATATAATTTCAATTAAGAAAAATTAACTTCTTACCTTTTGCATTTTAGAGGCAGTGCTGAATTTTCTTTCCCACGACAGCCTAAATTTGGTTGGGATAATAGTAAGTTTTATCCATGTATTTTAACGAAATTATCAATACGATAGTTATATTTTTAATTTGTTCATTTTGATACTTATATTTTCTTTTGATATTATATTTTGATATTAAACCGTAACCACGTTAAATGTGCCAAAAATTTGACACGTAGTCATTAATGAGCAACATGTGTCATTAATGTTCAGATGAAAAGTCGAATGATCAAGGGGAGGAATTTTCCCTTTTTTAATTTTAGGTTTAAAAAAATAAAAAAATAATGATGTTGGAAAACCGGGTTTTCGTCATAAAGATTAATTCCAATTCATTTTCAATGCCAACTAAATTTGAAAGATTAACATCACCAATTGTTTTTGTCATTAGTAGAAACCCTAAAACCTTGAAGGATGTATTAGAATAGTAAAAGAAAGTCTGATAGAAACTTAAAATTATAAATCATGATCTATCATGTTAAATCATTAAGAAAAAACCAAGAACAAAATTAGATGTGGAAGCGTACCTGAATCCATTGATTTATTGAAATCTTCGGTCTTATGGTATTGATCATCCAAATTATCACACAAGTAATTTAGAGAAAGAAAAGTGACTCTCTCTTTTCTCAAGATGGGATATTAGAAAAGTTACTCGTAATTTGAGGACTATAACCCTAATTTATAACTTTTGCATATTAAGCTAATTTATAATCAGCCCATCATTAATTAGAAATTAGTTATTAGAGTATCTATACTTATACTTTATTTAATAACTAAAGCCAAATAAACCTTAACCAAATTATATCACTTTTAATTTGGGCTAACCTTTTATGATAATAAATAATAACATGTAATTACTCTTATTATATATGTGATGTCCATATTTTTCAACAATGTCCCACTTGGACCACATTTATATACTAATTATTCTATAATTACATGTCATTATATAACCTTATAAGCTCAAAACTTTACTATCATATTCAAAAGGTATTCTGAACAATCTCGTCCATTAATTATGTTAACATAGAACTAAGGCGACTTTCGTTACATATATCGTAACTAAATCCATTCCTGATCATGTATATTAACACAACCCAATGACATAGATCAAGTATGGATGTGTAGCATGGAAATTACGTGCAATGTGAACCAAACATGGCTATTTCCAACTAGTCCTCATTAAACTTAAGTGAGGTCAGTATCAAACAGAGTGAATAAACTGAATGCTTCTTTTTTTTATCAGAAAATGACCACATACATAAAGGTCTGAACACTACAGCAAAACAGGCTTTTAGCGGCATTTTCAGCGGCGTTTGGACAAAAAACGCCGCTAAAAATCAAGCATTAGTGGCGCCTTACGTAAATCGCCGCTAAAGATCAAGCATTAGAAAGCGCCGTTAAAAATGAGCATTAGCGGCATTTTTTGAAAAAATGCCGCAAAAAACCTAAGCCCAACGTCATCGTTTTCTACATTTCGGGGCTTTAGCGGCGTTTTTAAAAAAAACTCCGCTAATGCTCAGATCTTTAGCGGAAGCGCCGCTAATGCTCAGATCTTTAGCGACGTTTTTGAAAAAGCGTCGCTAATGCTCGGGGCTTTAGCGGCGTTTTTCAAGACGCACCGCCAATGCTCAGGTCTTTAGCGGCGTTTTAAAGAAGCGACACTAATGCTCGGGGATTTAGCGGCGTTTTCCAAGAAGCGCCGCTAATGCTCAGGGCTTTAGCGGCGTTTTCCAAGAAGGGCCGCTAATGCTCAGGGCTTTAGCAGCGTTTTTGAAAAAACACCTCAAAAGCATTTTATCTGTCTATTTACTATTTAATTTGTTTATTTATATTAATTAAAATTCAATTTGCTTTTAATTGAATATTTGTTAAAAATGGATAAATTTGAAATAATGACATGTAGAAATAATTTGAAATAAAAAAAACACAGAAAAATATTTGTTGAAAATGGAGAAATTAAAATACTATTATTTAAAATAATTTTAAAATTTTTTGGGTACATGATTGATTGATTTTTAATTTATATATTAAATAATTTCAAATAATTGTAATAGATACGATAGTATTAATTTTAAAATATTTAATTTAATTATCATTATAGTTTAGGGTTTAATATATATGGTTTAGGGTATATATATGGTTAATTTAGGGTTTAGGGCCAATTTAAGAGTTACAATTTTAAGGTTTATAGATTATGGAATTAGGGATTCTAATTTAAGGGTTGTGATTTAAGGTTTATGGGTTAGGGGTTAGAGGTTAAGAGTTAAGGATTTAGAGTTTATGGATTCAGTGTCAGGTTAGGGTTTAGGGTTTAAATTAATTAGTGTGTTTTAATTTATATATTAAATAATGTTTAGGGGTTAGGGGTTTAGGGTCGGGTTAGGTTTAGATTAATTAATATTTTTTAATTTATATATTAAATAAGGTTTAGGGGTTAATGGATAGGTGTTTGGGGTTAAGAGTTAGTGATTTAGGGTTTAGATATTTGGGGTCGGGTTAGGGTTTAAGGGTTAGATTAATTAGTATTTTTTAATTTATATATTAAATAAGTTCTTATATAATTGTAAAAGAGATAATAATAAATTGTAAAGATTATTAATTTAAAATTGATATGCAATATACAATAATTGAATATAAAAAATTGTAAAATATGCGAGCTTTGGCGGCGTTTATAGCAAAAAACGCCGCTAATATGTATTAGAATTTTCCAAAACAGTGTCGTTTCATTATAAGAATTTAATTTATTAGTGGCATTTCTTCTGTAAACGCTAGAAAAGGTAACATTAGTGGTGTCTATGACTAACAAATATTTAATCTAAACCATTTGATATATTTAAATATTAGATTTAAAAAATTAATAAATAATTAAAATGTAACAAATTGATACGGATAGATAACTATCTATTTTGGATATATAGGACCAAATTATAACAAATAAAAATAAAATACAAAAATTAAAATCATTTCACATCGAACATTTAGCAAAATAATTATATTTTAGTTAGGAAGAAATATCTCTAATAAAATGGAGATTAGATCGGAAATGAATAATATAAAATCATGATTAACGTCTCAATCTTCAATAGAATTTTGGTATGTGAGAGATTAATTGCTTACATTGGATAATTCTAACTTAATAATTAATTACAGCCATTTAATCATTTTTTTCTTATTAAAATATACGATATTTATTTTGAGATTACTTGATTTTTTTATAAAAATTCAATTTATAAAAAATAATAATAAATGTTTTATAAAATCACTTAACTAATAATTTTTAACAGACAAAATAAAAGATTTTTAGCATAGCAAAACAGTGTCGTTTTATTCCAAATGAAATAATTTTTTGCGGCGTTTTTATGAAAAACGTCACAAAAGGTAAGCAATAGCGGCATTTTTATAAAAAACGCCACAAAAATATTTTACTTTAAAAAAATAGCGCCATTTTATATAGCAAAACAATGTCGTTTTATTCCAAATGAAATAATTTTTTGCGGTGTTTTTATGAAAAACGTCACAAAAGGTAAGCAATAGCGGCATTTTTATAAAAAACGCCACAAAAATATTTTACTGTAAAAAAATAGCGCCATTTTATATAGCAAAACAGTGTCGTTTTATTCCAAATGAAATAAATTTTTACGGTGTTTTTATGAAAAAAGCCGCAAAAAGTAAGCAATAACGGCGTTTTTATGAAAAATGCCACAAAAAATAATTTTACTTCAAAAAAATAATGTCATTTTATATAGTAAAACAGTGTCATTTTATTTCAAATGAAATAATTTTTTGCAGCGTTTTTATGAAAAACGCCAGAAAAGATAAGCAATAGCGGCGTTTTTATAAAAAAAACCACAAAAAAATAATTTTAATTTTAAAAAATAGCACCATTTTATAGAATCCCCTCCCCCGAAATCCCCAAATTTCCCCCCTAAAATCCTTAATTACCCCCCTTGAAAACCCCCAACTTTACAAACATACCGTCCTTTAAAACTTTTAACTCCATGCCCATTGCTATCTTTTCTTCCTCAATCCCAATTCTTAAACGCCCAAATTTGGAAAGTTATTTTTTCTTTCTCTGCAGAACTTTTAAAAAAACCGATTGCGATTCATAAACATATAACAATCACAGTCCCGCTGGACTTTTAGCAAAATCCAAAAATCTCTCTTCCTCCATGGAAGCTGCTTCGAGGAATTTATTGAGCTTCATTTCCATGCTACCGACATGTTTCATACTCGTAAGCACTCTGATATCTCTCCTTTCTTGATTTATTTTTTAAAAACTCTGCTTAAATTAGCTTATTATTCGGTTTTTGTTCTCTTTAGGGTTTTAATGGATCGATTCTCGATGTTTCGGATCTTTATGTACTGATTTGATTTAAGTTAATCAGAAATAACAGTAAGATATAAAATAAAAATGGTTGCATTTATTAGATAATTACTTGTTTAATCTGATATTTTTCTGTGCTATTTTTTAGTTAATGGTTATTATTTTTTATGTAAGTTGATTGTTCTTGAGCTTCATTTCCATGCTACTTACATGTTTCATGCTCGTTTGCACTCCGATATCTCTTCCTCTTTCTCAAATCTCCTTTTCCTTTTTGTTTTCTTTTGCAATCTGCTTATGTTCGGATTTGAATTAGCTTATGATTCATTTTTTTTGTTCTCTCTAGGGTTTTAGTGGATCCATTATAGATGTTTTAGATCTTTATGTTATGATTTGATTTATGGTAATCAAATTTATCTGTGGAACTTAATAAAAAATAAAAGTGATTACATTAATCAGATAATTATTTGATTAATCTGATCTTTTTCTATGCAATTTGTTAGATGATTAATATTTTTTAAAGTGTTTAAATCTATTATTCTTTTAGGTTATTTTCAGTTTTACCATTGTTTATGCAGAAATATCAAATAGCAAAACAATGTGAGATTATTTCTAATTTTGGCTTTTCTTTTCCGGAGATTTTTCATTTTTCCTAATTTGATTGATCTTGACAATTTGTTTTGTGCTACCTCTTTAGTGGAAGAGGACTCAAAGCATATGGATTTAACAACCTGTATGGAGTATTTCTGATATAAGTTCGATTAATATATTTGAGGTTCCGTTTGCTATTCCTTATTAAAATATTACTTAATTTACATTTGTTTTTCGTGTTGTTATTTCATTGAACTACAATCTTCAACTTCTATTTTTAGTGAGTAAAGGATTAATCAATTGTAAGTTAATTTAAATTGAGTTAAGGAATAGGAGAAATAAGTCTTTGAAACTGTCCATTACAAAACCTTAATATCTATTTTTATCTTTGTACAAAACAAGTTTACTTGTGTCTTTTCTATTTTTTTCTTGTAAATACATTATTCTAGAAACGGATGAAGAGAATGAAGCCAATGGATTGAATGCAAAAGCTGCCCAGGTAAAGTTATTGCAGGAGACTACTTAAACTAGCTTAGCACCGCGTGCACATATGAAGTCCAAGATCAGTTTTTTCTCATTTTTGATAACCTGGCTAGAGTCACTTATGGAAAATTACTAATTAGTCTGAGCTAAGTGGAAATTTTAGCAATAGAATGACTACGCCGCAAACAAACAAGAAGAACTAGTTATATTCTTATGTTTTCCATGTGTTTGTTTTAATGCTTGTTTGGTATTTCATATATATATATGTTTTGTTGGCTTTGAAGGTACGAAGATCCTCGTCATGGTGAGGGGAAAAGCACAAATGAGGCGCATAGAGAACGATACGAGCAGGCAAGTTACATTTTCAAAGTGACGAAATGGGCTACTAAAGAAAGCTTTTGAACTATCAGTTTTTTGTGATGCTGAAGTTGCTTTAATCATCTTCTCTCTTAGAGGCAAGCTCTTTGAATTTGCAAGCTCTAGCTCACATTTCAATTATATTTTATGGTGCCTTATATGCTATTATATAGTTGAAGGCACTGTTTATTTGTTATTGTTGTTTCTCATTTAAGAGGATGCATCATTGGAATGAACCATTTTCTCTTGATACCTTTGGTAGTCCAAAACAACAAATGAAATTTAACATGTGTAGGTCTAAGTACATTATAAAACCAGAGCCATTCGTATGTCTATAGT
Organism: Gossypium hirsutum; assembly: GCF_007990345.1. NCBI lineage: Eukaryota > Viridiplantae > Streptophyta > Magnoliopsida > Malvales > Malvaceae > Gossypium > Gossypium hirsutum. The sequence continues at coordinate 41,743,771 of NC_053444.1, forward strand.
TTTGGTTAATGGGAAATATTATTGAAGTTGCAGTTGTTGATGCACTGAGCTATCAAAATATTACTGTTTTTGGGTCATATGTTAAAACCAAAGTTTTATCTTAGTAGTTTTCTACCCTTATATTTCACTAAGTAGTTTATTATTCCATGCCTTTAAACACAATGCTCAAACTAGGAATAGGCATTACCTTATAATTCTTTGAGTTGGCTGCATTTTTTTACTCCTTTAGATCTTCTATATTATTTTTATTCTTGTATATATTCTGACAGTACCACTTTTACTTTGGACTGTCACTTGGTTATAGAGACATCACAAGAGATCAGTGATGTACCATATGGAGATTATTTCCGTGTAGAGGTACAAGCTAGACCTGAGCTCCCTTGAAATGCGTTAACGTATAAAGTGCTCTTCTGCTCTCCATTCCCTAGTATGCCACTATTAGGCATAAATTATCCTGCTATAAGATTATGTGTCAGAATTTTCAGAAACAGAGGAAAATTGTATTTTAGCCCTTCAAGTTGAGAGCTAAATACAAAAGCATGATGTTGCGTCCACCTTTCGTTGGTGTATGTTCATGCAATATATATTGGAGACAAATTTGTCCATTGCATTTCAAGAAATTTAGGTTGGTAATTTTCTTGAGCCAAATCATTTTTTTCCCAGATTTGGTCAATGTGCTAAATTAAATCTTGGTTTAAGAATTATTGATAAGTAAGCATACAAACTGGCATGTAAGGTTTTGAGCTAACTTAAATGCGCATTTTTACTACCAATCTCCTCTAGTATTCTTCTTATCAGGGTATATATCATGGAGAGTAGAAGATGCTAAATAATAATTCTAAATTGTGGAAGTTCATGAAAAACAGTTCTGTTTCAGTTGTTCTGAAATATTCCTTGTTTTGTGCATAATCTATTTTTTTTGACACTTTTAGCTCAGTCGAAATGTTTCTAATATGTGCTTGAAGTTGCTGTGTATTCCAGGGGCTTTGGGATGTAGAAAGCGACAATGATGGCCAACAAGAAGGCTACGTTTTGCGGGTTTATGTTAATGTGGCTTTTAGCAAGAAAACTGTTTGGAAAGGTTTGCCTTTGCTGAATGATGATGAATCTCTTGTTTATATAGTGTGCTCTTTTATCATTTATGTATTTCTTATGTCGCATCTTTGTATTTTGATTTGCTGAGTTTCTATTGTTATTGACTCCTGTTACAAAGACTTTACATTTATGTGTTTCATATTATAATTGCATCTGAACTATTATAGCCGAAGTGCCAAAAAGATTTCTGCTTTAAGAATGAAAATGATTACTTATTGTTTGTGGAAGAAGGGATTATTTGGCAAGAAATAAAGAAATAGAACTTTCGAGAGTGCAAAATATCTATGTACATATAATTGGATGTTATTCATGTTTAAATCCAATAATTTCTTCAGAGAAAAGACAGCAACATTAGTCACAACTTTGTTTACCTAATGTCTTAATGATCTACTGATGATTTCATATATGACTCTGATCATTGCTTGAAAATGTTTATGTCATGTTTTATATGTACATAGATATTTTCTTTCATCTTTTGAAATTCATTGTGGAAATGCTTAATGATACTGTTTAGTTAATCATTTTTTTTCATTTGAGGTTTTTATTGCATTTATGCTTATATACATGTAGCTTCTGTCCCAATTAAAACATTGTTTGGTTTTTTAATTACAAGCTTTTCCATACATTGATTTGTGTTGCTATTTGGATATATCATTTATTTAACATGCAGCAAACTATAGAACGTTATAGGCAGCATACAAAGGATAACGAAACCAATAAGCCAATTGAACAAAACCTACAGGTTAGCATGTCTTTTGTTTTTGATGTCTTAATGCAATTAATTATAGATTTATTTATGATTTTCATCTCTTTACTTTATATAGATTCTCCTCCATTTGTTAGTAAACACATGAATTTGAATCGCTAGTTTTTGTTAATTGTCATGTATAAATTGGTAAGGTTTAACATTATTGTCCTATTGGATTAATTTCATGTAAATATAAATTATATATATACCCAGGTAATTAATTTCATGTTTTTATGGTGCATATTGACTGAGAATGGCAGTATCTAAAGGCTGAATGAGCAAACATGTTGAAGACAGTAGAGGATCTTGAAGTTTCAAGAAGGTATTGGTCTTTTTATAAGATTCAACCCCCCACCAAAATATATATTGGGGTTAAAATATAAGGTAAGTCCATGTACTCTTAAAAATTTTGATCCATCTTTGACTCTCAGTGCGATGGACATTAAAGGCTTTCTGCTATGCAGCAATAAGCTCCAATTGCAGGCTTTTTGGCATATGTAGAATTATCTCGGCACTCACAAATGCTTTTGCTTGCCAAGGATGTTTCTGGTCTACTTAGATGAACAATGCTTATTTGTTTTTTTTTTTTGTTTTCTTTTAACTATAAATGATAAGAATGAAGTCTTAATGAAAATTATTATGAATGCTCTTTTACTCAGTTTCTAGTGCTGCAAGTGTGAGCTAAGAAGAAAAGCTATTTTTTTTCTTGTTTGTAAAATTGCTAAAACGTGTGTGCTTATGATAGAAACGTGTGTGCTAAAATTGACTACTGCAAATATGAAAACCAGCTCCTTACACTTTTTAAGTCTTTGCTCTACTTCGCAGGCCTTGTTTCTACATTTGGAGCCTCCTATGTTACTAGAAACAAAGGACGTCGAGCCAGCATTCTTATTGGTGTAGTCAGCTTCTTCCTAGGAGGAGCTAGCAATGCAGGTGTGGTGAATATCACAATGTTGATCATTGGACGCATTCTTCTTGGTGCAGACATCTAAATGTGTTTGGTATTTTAGGTATCCAACATTTATTGATGCACTTAGAGATTTGGACGATCCTCTTACAATGGTGCACCTGTTTGCAATGTTAACTTTGAATATTTGAATCTTTGGATTTTGGATTTGTTTGAATTATCCTTCTAATTAGTTACTTTTCTCATTTCCTACTGGATAGAAATGTGTTTGACTTTGGATATTTTCATCATTTCATGCAAGAATGATTGATTTTTTATTATAGTTTAATTATGGTTTTAGTCCCTCTGTTATCATTTGATTTTAATTTAGTATAATTTGGTTTCTTTAATTTTATAATATTGACATGAATTAAAAAAAATGGTAGATATGTGAATTTATTATTCGTTAGGATTGATTGGAATTTTAGGTGCTCATTTATTTAAACATAATATTTTAATTCTAAATTTAAATTTATTAATTTTTATATTTAACTTTAAAGTTAAAATTTTAATAGAAATTTTAATTTAATTAATATTTTTTATCCTTAAAAGTATATAATTTAAAGTTTAAATTTCAAAAACATAATATAATATTTATCATAGAAATAAATATTTTTTAATTAAAATATTTTTTAAAAAGTCATGTTTTTAATGGCGTTTATCAAAAAGCGTTGCTAAAAGTCATCTTATAATGGCGTTTGTGGTAGAAGCGTCGCTAAAGGTCTTGTTCTTTAGCGGTGTTTGTGAGAGAAGCGTCGTTAAAGATCATGATCTATAGCGGTGTTTGTGGGATAAGCGCCGCTAAAGGTCTAGTGTTTTTGTAAAAGAGCCGTTAAAGGGCATGACTTTTAGCGGCGTTTATTTTTAAAAACGCCGCAAACGTTAGTGGTGTTGTCAATAGTGGCATTTTTTGCAGTGCTTCCAAAAGCGCCGCTAAAGGCCTAAAAAAACGCCGCTAAAAGCCTATTTTGGTGTAGTGGAAAACAAACATAAAGCAAATAAAATACAAACTCCTGCTAAGCCATGATGTCCTCAAGTAATATAACACCCATATGAGCAGTGTGCTCATGAAAAACCTTGGGTGGTAACCTTTTGTGAGCAAATATGCTATTATGGAGTTTGTCCCAATGTGCTATATGGATATTTGTTCATTTTACACTCTATCTTTCACAATGAGGAACTTTATGTCAATATGCTTTGACTTAGATGAGCTATTGTTGTTGTTGGAATACAATACTTATTGTCACAAAATAATTTGAGTGGTTTTTCTATATTCTCCAAAATGCGCAACCTATTGACAATGTTCCACAACCATATTTCATGGTTTGATGTCTCATAACATATGCAATAACCTTGCCTTCCTACATCAAAACACATCCCAAACAATTCAAAGATGCATCACTCTAAACAACAAATTCTTTCACTTATTCAAGCTATGTCAACACCGGTGCCTTTGTCAACATATTTTTCAACTAATCGAAACTTTGCTGGCATTTCTCAGACCAAACAAGGTTAACATCTTTCTATAACAGTTTCGTCATAGGTAATGCTATTATCAAAAAGTTCTTAACAAATCGTCGATAATATCCGGCTAATCCCAAGAAACTACATATCTCAAAAATGTTTCACAGAGGCTTACAATTCAAAATAATAGAAATCTTGCTTGGATCAAATTGTATCCCTTCAGCTGAAATCACATGACCAAGAAATCCAACTTTAAGCCAAAATTCACATTTACTAAACTTTGCATACAATTTCTTTTCATGCAAGGTCTAGAATACGATCTTCAAATGTTGAGCATACTCAAATTCATTTATGGAATAAATCAGAATATCATCAATAGAAACAACAATGAAATTGTCAAGATGTGGTTGAAAAACCCGATTCATTAGATCCATAAACGCATTTGGGGCATTTGCCAATCCAAATGGCATAACTAGAGACTCGTAATGTCCATAACGAGTTTTAAACGCTGTTTTTGGCATGTCGACATCTTTCACTCACAACTAATAATAATCAAATTTGAGATCGATCTTAAAAAACATTGTGGGTCCTTTCAGTTGATCAAATAAATCATCAATATGGGGTAACAAATATTTATTCTTTATCATGACTTTATTCAATTGTCGATAATCTAGACACAACCTCATCGATCTGTCTTTCTTCTTCACAAATAAAACAAGTGCACCCCACGGTGATGTGCTTGGTTGAATAAATCCTCTGTCAATTAATTCTTGCAATTGAGCTTTTAGTTCTTTTATTTTGGTTGGAGCCATTCGGTATGGAGCAATCGAAATTGGAGCAGTCTCTGACAATAACTCGATAACAAATTCAACTTCTCGCTCTGGTGGTAAACCCGATAATTCTTCATGAAAAACATCTGTAAACTCACATACCATTGGCACTTGTCAACTTTCTTTTCTGATACTCTAGAATCAAAAATATAAGCTAAAAATGCATTACAACCTTTTCGGATCAATTTTTGTATTGAAATCGCTAAAACTATATTTGAAATACAATTAGACTTTGCGGATTCAACATAAATCATTTTCTCATTCTGGCATCTCAAATCAATTCATTTTTTATGACAATTCACAATAACATCATGAACAGAGTCAACCAATTCATTTCCAAAATAACGACAAATTCGTTAAATGGCAGTAACATTAAATCAGTAAGAAAGCCGTAGCCTTGAATTTTTAGTTGACACTGTTTGCATATAAAATCAACTACGACACTAACCTAACAGATTTTTTACTTTGATGACATGTTCGGTTGACTCAACTGGTAAATTCTTTTTAGTTACTAATGTAGTGCATATATATGAATGTGTCGATCTCGGGTCAACTAATGCATATACAGTAGCATCAAACATAGAGAATGTACCAGATATAACATCAGGATTTGATGCCTCTTCACGTGCACGGATCGCATAAGCTTTGGCGAAAGCTTGAGCTTCAGATAGAACTGCTGTGTCTTTGGCCCCACTTCTGCTGACTTCTGCAGCACCACTATTTCCTGGACTTCTGCCTTTGGTAGAAGTAACAACAAGTTTTGCTTTCCAATCTATGTTTGCCTCAATTCGCTTCGGTCAATCTCTTTTGAAAGGACCGGGAGATCCACAAATAAAGCAGGATTTGTCATTCTTCCCACATACACTGAAGTGATTTTGGCCACATTCACTACATTCTGGCTTGTTTACATTACGGATGCTACCCATGCTAGTCATTGAAGGTGCCGATGATCTCATATTGTTCTGTATAGATCGATCTCTACCTGAAAACCCTGATGGCTTAGAAAAACGGTCACCTGATTCTTTTATCTTCTTCTATGGAGGAGTAGAAAATGTCCTATTTTAGTTGCGTTTATTAAAATCACGAGCTTTCTTCTCATTTTATTTCTTACGATTATGTACCTCTTCCATCTTCTGGGCTTTGTTAGACAAAACCACAAATTCTCTAATTTCCATTGCACCCACCTATAACTTGATCTCATTATTTAAGCCATCTTCAAAATGAATACACATTTCTTCCTCAGAAGATACAATTTCATGAGCATGCTTACTAAGTTGAACAAATTCATGCTAATATTTCACAACTGATCTGTTACCCTGTTTCAACTCGAGGAATTCTTTTTGCTTCTTATAAAGATATCTTTTACTAACGTATTTCTTTTGATATTTAGTTTTGAAGAATTCCCAATTCACTTATTCCTACGTAAAAAAGTAAGAGATTTTCAACTGGATTTATATGATCTAAGCTCTCCAACCCCAATAGTTAGCTTTTGCAGCGTGGTCCTTATCATAATGAAGAAATCAAAATAAACGACAACCAGTTTCATTTTCTTGAATTTTCATACATTAATGAAAATCTATGTAAATAGCATCCTCTTGCTTGTGCATTCAAAGATCCTAACCAAAGTTGTCGCCTTATGAGTTAGCAACTCCTTACAAAGCCAAGCGAGCTTCGACCTTCGTCACTGCTCCAGCAACTCATCTTGCTCCTTAACCTCGATCTTCAGTGGGGAAAAGAATCGGGCAACCGTGAGGGAGAGGGGGATGAGGGGGCAGGAAAAGGACAGTTTGAAAGTAGGAAAGAGGGTGGAAAAGGCAGAGGGAAGTGAAAGGGAAAGTGTCCATGGAGGGTTTATTATGGTTTAAAGAAGGGTTGTTGGTTCAGGCCAAAAAAAGAAGAAGAGGTGTTGGTTCAGATTAACGAGGGTTGAAAGGAGGCATTAAACTTCTATTTTCTTTTACTTTTTTTAAACCTATAAATATGAAAAGGAAAATTTTTCCCAATTCCTTCCCCTGGACGTTTGACTTTTTTTTAAACATCCAATGGGACACATGTCACTCATTCTATGGTCCACGTGTCAAAATTCTAACACATTTAACATTGAAGTACCAAAATAGAAGACATAAAGAAAGTATAAGTATCAAAATGAATAAATTAAAAGTATAAGTACTACTTTAACAATTTCATTAAAATACAAGGGTGAAACTTGAAATTATCCCAATTTGGTTTTCTATAAAAAAGAAAAAGTAATAATCAATAAACGGAAACAAAATAATCAAGGGCGAAATTAAGGGGGCTGGGAGGGCCCTGACCCCCCCTAAAATGGAAAATTTCCATTTAGGCCCTTTATAATTTATAAAAATTTAAGTTAGTAATGGTAAAATTATACTCCCCAAAATGATAAAAATTTGATTTAATCCTATAAAAATTATAAAGATATAGGGTATTAAAATGACGAAATTGCATTTTTACTATCATAAAAGTATATAATTTAATTTCGCCCCCAAATTTTTTTTTGACTTCACCATTGCCCCCCTAAGCCACATTTCTAGATCTGCCACTATGAAATAATAATCTATAAAAAATGCAACATTGTTTCTAAAATATAAAAATGTAAAAAGTAAGAGTTTATTTATTTTTAATTATATAATTTATGTGGAAAAATCGTGGCATTCGTAAAGTATTATGAATTAACGTGTCAAATCAACTTCTCATACATCTTCAATTGAAAATTAAAGTGATTAAATGTGATAAATTGATAACATGTCAAATCAATTTCTCATATATCTTCAATTGAAAATTAAAGTGATTATAATGTGATAAATCGATAACTTAATGGTCATATAATAATTTTTAAAAATAAATAACTAAAATGTCAAAAGCAGAGTGGGAGAATTATAATTGTAATTGGAGTACTTTAATTACTGATATTATTCGCTTAAAATCTCTTGCTTTCCACTGACCTACTTCTCAACTTCCTTCGTTTTGAGTTCAACAATCAGAAGAAACCATGTATTCAATTTTTTTTTTTACATGTCATTTAGGACGAAGAAAACTGTTCTTAGATATCGGAAATTCGTTAATTTAAGAACTTATTTTAAGGGGTATACAGTTATACACAAAACACAAAGTGCATCAACAAAGGTGGCATTTGGCAGTGGAATTATGCTTTACAATCTCATGTTGGAAAGGGTAGGCCCATCAATTACCAAATTCCCCACCAAGTGTTGAAGATTGATTGGGAAGAAGGGAAACTGAATGACGCGCTCACAAGATCTGGTCTGGTCTTATTATTATTGTTTTGTTTTGGCTTTGGGGTTTTAGGAATGGTATTCGAAGGGAAAAGTTGAGGCTGAAGTGTGGGTCGTTTTATATAGCCAAAGATCGTGCTTCAAAGCCACAAGGTGATGACAGCCATTTTATCTGTGAAGAAAAGAAGACAATCGGAATGCAGATGGTGTGGGTGGTTGGAGCAAGCACGGTGTTGATGCTGGATTATATGCGGCGGAGCTCATCAACAATTCTCTTCTGGCTACCCTCACTCAGCCACTCACTCAGGTTGATCCCATGAAGGTTTTGGATGAAGCCTTCTCTAAGACCAAGGCTCAAGGGTCTTCAACAGCATGCATCATAACTCTCCAGGAGGGCAATGTGTGTTGTTGTTTTTGCTTTAATCTTGTTGCGCACGTACATGAATCATGTTAATGCAAAACTATAATTCTTTGTTGGTTTTACTTGAATAGATGTTGCATGCTGTTAATGTGGGAGATAGCAGGTTTATGGTGATCAGACGAGTTGAAATAATATACAAATCCCCAATTCAGCTACACTCTTTCAATTTTCCGTATCAGTTGGGAAATTCTGCAAATTGTGCTAAACCCAGGCAGGCACAGGTAAGAGCAAATAGTGGATTAGCTCAAGTTTAGAATATATATTGCAATGTAATATACAATGTGCGCAGGTAATAAAGGTTAGAGTAGCAGCAGGAGATGTGATAATAGCAGGAACAGATGGACTGTTTGACAACTTGTTTGAATTGCAAATACTGGCGACAGCATCAAAAGGGATTGAACAAGATTTAGGTGCAGAGGAAATGGTTTGGGAAATGGCTCAACTAGCTTACCAACCATCCAGGGATAAAGCAGCTGTCACTCCATTTATGGAGGCTTCTAAAAGGGCTGGAAGATTTCGTGATGGTGGAAAAGGAGATGATATTACTGTCATTGTTTCCCGCATTCTTGGTGCATAGTAGCTGTCTTTTCTATAATCAACTTAGCTCCAGTTAACATTGGATTTATATTTTAGAATTATTGTTGATAGGATACAGGAAACTGATGTCATATGCAGCGAGGTGTTCTTCATGGTAGTAAATCTTAAAGCCAGCTATAGCCGAAAAGGGCATAATAATAATAATGGGGGTTTCAAGAGATGTTTATGAGTTCCTTTTATGAGCCGGTAGTTAGAGCGGCTTCCCTCTCAACCTGTCTCCTGCTAGAGGTATCCACCCTCACTATATTATAAAGTAGTTGGAAACAAACTTACGAGAAGCAGTTGATTATATGTCACGTAACAATACAAATTTAAATTAACAGTTACAATGTATAATATTTTTAGATTTACTTCTCATTTAGCTTTTAAATCAATTATTTTTAAATACAATCGTATCTTATATATATAATATAATAAAGTACATTTTTTATATATGCGATAAGTGACAATCTCATTTCTTTATTTAATTTTTTATTTTTAAATAAAATTAATTCAAAAGTAATGTGTTAAACCTCTATTTCTAAATATGTAATGTAAATATATTTTTAATATAAATAAATTTAATTTTCATTTTAAAAAAAAATAATTCAAATATTTTTAATGGAAATAATGTATATTAAAATCTTCTGTTCATGTATAATTTTAAATAAAAACAATTCAAATATTTTTAATAAAAATACATTTTTATTTTTATTTTTAAATACAAATAATACAAATATTTTTTTATTAATCCATATATATATAATAATTTAATAAAATTAATACGTAATCTATTATACTTTGTATATATACTAATGTTGATTCGGACAATAATCGTACACTGTAATTTGTCCTGGGTTAAATAAAATATTAAAAACTATTAAGATATTGGCTATTGATAAAATTAAATAGTTTAAATTACAATTAATATGTAACTTTTTTTGGATTTTATCATTATTTTTAGATAATTTTTAAAAAAAATATTAAATATTTATATTATCTTAAATATTTAATTTAAAATTAAAAATTTTAAAATTTAGATAAATATATAAATAAATATTAATTAGATAATTTATGCATTTTATTTAACTTAAATATTTATTTATATATTATTCTACTATTATCTATTTAAAATTTTGATTTTAACATAAAAATAATTATTTTTAGAAGTATATTTTAAATTACGTAATTTATATATTCAAAATTTTCAAACTATCTAATTTAATTAGATTATATTAAAATTTTAAATTAAAAAATATTTTTTTAAAAAGAATAGCAATTTAATTAGAAAACAAAACAGTATAAGATTAGTGAAGGTAAGTTCTAATTTTCTCACAATTTTTTATTGTTTGTTAATATGATTTTTATCTAAATTGTTATGTTTATTAAGCTTCACAATGGTTTTGAATAATGATAATTTTATTGTTGAGACTATAGAGTAGGCTTGATTTTCCATTGATTAAAAAGGAATATATATATAAACAAATTGGACAACATAAATAGGAACTATCCTAGAATTAGGGGATTACAAGTAATTGATTACAACTAATTATAATATAGAGAAAATCTCTGGGAATTAATTCTCTAATATGCCCCCTTAAGATGGAGCTCCAAAGGAGACATCAATCTTGACCTTTAATTCTTGGAAGTGTTTTCATGGAAGCGGCTTGGTAAGACATCGGAAAGTTGATCTACTAAGGAAGCATGAGTAACACGAAGAGCGCCTAATTGAACTTGATCCTGAATAAAGTGATAGAAATTTCCACATGTTTCATGTATGAATGAAAGAATGGATTAGAGAAGAGGTAGGTGGCACCAACATTGTCACTATAAATAACAAGTTGTGTAGGAAGAGTGACTCCAAGCTCCGTGAGAAGAGAAAAAATCTAATTGATTTCTAAAGTAGTAGTGGTAACTGACCAATACTCAGCTTCTGTGGATGATCGAGCAATTGTGTGTTGTTTTGTGGATGACCAAGAAATAGGATGACAACTAAGATAGATAATTTAGGCACTCGTAGAGGTATAGTTGTCTTTGTTGCCAGCCCAATTTGCATCTAAGAAGGCATGAAAAGAAAGTGGATTTTGTTTATGAAGAAATAATCCACGAGTCAGTGTGCCACACAGATTCCGAAGTAGCCATTTTGTAACATTTTAATGTTCAGATGTCGGGTGATGCATGAGTTGGGATAGCTTGTTAACAACATACATTATGTCTGGCTGAGTGAGGCAAAGATATTGTAGACTACCAACAATGGTTCTATATTCTTTGTAGTCAATCAGTGTTGTACCTGAATGAAGTATGAGATTTCCATCAGTAGCAAGTGGTGTAGCAACAGGGTGTGCACCAAACATTTTTGTTTGGGTAAGAAGATTAGTGATGTAGTGCTTTTGAGTAAGCAATAGACCAGACAAAGTGGTGAGAACTTTAATGCCGAGAAAATAGGATAATGAACCAAGATCCTTGATTGAAAAACGTTGTGCCAAGAGATCAATGTAACATTGAACAATATTAGTGTTGGTACCTATGATAATAATGTCATCTACATAAACAAGTAGTTATATTGTAGTGTTTATAAAATAAAAAAGTTATATTGTAGTGACACCTGAGTAGAGTATGAATAAAGAAGTGTCTGCATGAGAGTTTGGGAACCCAAACACAATGAGAAATTGGCGAAGTTCAAGGTACCAAGCCTGTGAGTCCTGCTTGAGTCCATATAACCTTCTTTAATTTTCATACATGTGTTGGGTTGTCTCGACCAACAAACCCCAGAGGTTGGACCATATAGACATCTTCGAAAAGATGACATTGAAAAAGGAATTATTAATATCCAACTGTTGTAATTGCCAACCTTTATTGATTATCAGGCTTAGAACAAGGTGTATTGTTGTTGGCTTGACAATTGGACTAAATGTGTCATGATAATCCACACCAAGTCGTTGATGAAAACCTTTGGCAATTAGTATAGTTTTATATCTGTCAATAGAATCATTAGCAAGTTGTTTAATACGAAAAATCCACTTACAGCCAACAAGATTTTATAGAAAAGATGATGGAACAAGGTCCTAGGTTTCATTCCGAACAAGGGCATCAAACTCATCATTCATAGTTTGTCTCTATTTGGGATCTTTTAGGGCTTGGTTAACTGTATGAGGCTCAACGCCAGATGATTGAGGAAAGATAACAGTGAGACTCATCTTGGTTAGGGGTTTGTGGATGTTTTCTTCTGCTCTAATGGTCATGGGATGAGTATTTTGATGGGTAGGTTGAGTTGTGTTTGAAGTAGAGGAAGTTTTAGAATTGTGTGGTTAAAGCAGTAAATTGTTAATCGAACTGTCTCTAGGTAAAGGGAGATTTGAGGACTAGGGTGAGCAATCGACTAGTGAGGGGATTGGTCAACTGTTTAGGCATGTGATGATGGATTTTGACATGAGGAATCCCTTTGTAGAGAAGTATTGAGTGAGTAACGTGAAATGAGGAGAATTTGGATTGGAGGAAGCCATTTTGAAAATGATCTCTGAAGTGGTATGAGATAGATAAGAGTGGTGAGTAGTAAAGGGAAGGAGTTTTTTTAAAAAAATTGACATGATGAGAAATATATGTTTTAGAAGTAGACAGATCAAGACAGATATAGGCACTTTGTGCGGAAGAGTAACCAAGAAACATACAAGTGTGGAACAACAATCAAGTTTATGTTAAGAATAAGGATGAAGCCACAGATAACATAAGCAATCGAACACTTGAAGTTTAGTGTAGTTGGGTGGAGACCCAAAGAGTTTTTCAAAAGGAGATAAAAGATGTAATGTGGGTATGGGCATACGATTGATGAGATATACAACAGTTACAAAGGCATAAGACCAATAATTTAGAGGCATGGATGCATGAGTGAAAAGAAATAAATCGATTTCAACAATATGACGATGCCGTCATTTTAAAAGACCATTTTTTTCGAGTGTATGGTGTGGTGTAGTACGATGGGATATACCATTGGTAGAGAGAAAATTTTTAAAAGCTTGATATTCGCCACCATTATCTATATAGTGAGTAAGAATTTGATTTTTAAATTGGTTTTCAACTAATACCTTGAAGAGCACGAAGACATCATAAACATGGGATTTACACTTAAGTGTATAATATCATATGTATTGGGTATAATGATCAACAAAAATAGCATAGTATTGAAAACCATCAATAGAATAAACATGAGAGGTCCAGAAATCAAAATAGAGAAGTTTAACCGAAGGGATGAGGTTAAGGTAGAAGAAGAAAATGGAATTTTATGACTTTTATTACATGATCTTGCATTGCAATGTGTGAAAGAAGACAAGGGGCTAGATAATGGTAAAGAAAACTTGGAAGCAATATTTTTCATAATAGGGAATGATGGATGACCTAGTCTAGAGTGCCACTCGGATGAAGTGGTCTTGACACTAGAAAAGGCAAGCACCGATGAAGGAGGAACTGAAAGAGATGTGGTTGGCCACTTATATACGCCATCCTTAGGTTCACCCATCAAAAGGATTACCCTCGTGTTTAGATCCTTCACCTGAAAGTAGAATGTAAGAATTCAACAGAAACATGATTATTGGTGCAAAATTGGTAAATCAAAATTAAGTTCTTTTTCATAGAAAGGACACAAAGGACATTTTGTAAAGTAAAGGTGTGAGAGGAAGTAGGTATGGTGGTAGAACCAGTGTGGGTGATGTGAAGGGTTGATCCATCGCCAATCATGACATCATCAGATCTTTGATATGATTTATAAAGAGAAATATTGCTCAAGTCAGACGTAACGTGGTGCGATGCGCCGCTATCCAGTAACCATGTAGAAATAGTGGTGTTGCCGACAACAGCATGATTGGCTCGTGATTTTCAGGGTGTGGAGGGGTGATATCCCTGAGATCCTTGAGGATAAGGTGTCAGAGATTGTTGATAAGAGATTAGGTGAAACATCAGGCATTTTTTGGTAGTGTGTCCTTGAATGCTGCCAGCTTGACAACGACCCAAATAAAGTTTGGTGGAGTGTGGTTGTTGAGATTGTTTCGTAGCCATTAAAAAATGATATAGGTATATTTTTAAGGATATTGGTTATTGTTTTTCTGGAAAAAAATGTTCAAGACAATTAGACTCTTGATACCATGTTGAGATTATAATGTTGAATGTTGGTCAGTAATGCAGCAACAAGGATTTTTGGTGCACAATCATGCAACTAATTTTTTTTTGTTATATGCAAACTAGTCTAGTTTATTTGTGACTTAGTTTGATAATTTATAATATTATTTGGCTGATATTTTTCTTGTTCATGTATTGATTTAGCTGATAAGTCAGCTTATGAAAGTGTACAAGCAATGTTATGCAATTTCCAATGTTGTTAGTAGGAGTTGTTAAGTATTTGGTATTTTTTTTGTAACTTAAGATAACAATCTAAAAATGAAATGAGTGTGCTGAAATCATCTTTTTTTTTCAGTTTCTTATTTTTTTTCTTTCATGTTTTCTGTCTATTGTTACTGATAACCTCAACAAATGGCATCAAGAGCCTGTTATCTTTGAGGGCCTTTTTTGTTCTTTGTTGTTTGCTGATAAATAAAAAATAAAAGTTGCTTTATTGTTGCTGTAAAATATGAGTTTTTCACCACCACCACCACCACTTGTTTTTTTGGTGAAAACTACTACATATAGGTAGTGAAAATGAAGACATATTTGTAGGCTCATTATTTATGGAATGTGGTTGAGAATGATAGAGAGCCACCTCTATTGAGAGCTAATCCTACCATAGTTAAAATTAGAAAACACAGTGATGACTGTGCTAAAAATACAAGGAAATGTCTTGCATGCAAAATAGAGTCTCAGATGTGATCTTCACCAAAATTATGGCCTGTGACTCTCCAAAACAGGCTTGGGAGAAGCTGAATGAGGAGTTTCAGGGATATGATAAAACAAGACAGCAATAGTTGATCAATTTGAGGAGTGACTTTGAAATTTTGAAGATGAAAGAGTCTGAATCGATCAAGCAATACTCGATAGGATAATGGCTGCAATCAACAATATCAGATTGCTTGGAAAAGATTTCAATGACTGAAGGATTGTTGAGAAAGTTATCACAACCCTTCTAAAAAATAGTTAATTTATCAACTCTGCACACATCATATTGCATCAGATGAAAGAATGTTCAGGGAGATAGACACCAGTTTTATTTCAAAAGTCAGAATTGAGAATGTAAATTTCATTGAAGCTAGATGAAGAGGAGAGGTTATGATCGACACTCACTCATGTATCAAAACAATCTCATATATCCTTTTTGTACCTGAAATTTACCAAAATTTACTTAGTGTTGGTCAACTGATATAGAAAGGCTATTCTCTTATTTTCAAAAATAAAGCTTGTATGATTGTAGACTCATGTGATCAAGAATTAGTAACAGTGGCCATGGCTGATAGATGTTTTATTCTAGATGTAAATCAGCTAAATTTAAAGGCTTGTGCTAGCTGAGTTGATGAATCATGTTTATGGCACAAAATGCTAGGGCATGTTAAATACAAATCCCTCAGTTTGCTACATAAGTTAGATCTGGTTGAAGACATGTCTAGGGTTGATGTTAAAGGTGAAGTTTGTGAGGTCTACCAACTTGGGAAGCAGGTCAGATTGCCATTTCCAGTCAACAAAGCATGGAGAGCTCATGATAAGCTTCAATTGGTCCATACTAATGTTTGTGGACTTATGAAGACTTCCTCTCTAAGTGATAGCATGTAATTTGTTTTATTTATTAATGACTGCACAAGGTTTTGTTGGGTGCATTTTTTGAAGCAAAAGTCAAAAGTAGCTTATTTATTTTGGAAGTTTAAAGTTATGGTTGAAAATCCAGCCAACTGCAAACTCAAGACATTGAGGTCAAACAATGGCACTGAATACACATCAGAAAAGTTTCAAAGACTATATGAAGAAACAGGAGTTCAGCATCAACTGACCAACATTTATACACCTCAGTAGAATGTTGTTTGTGAAAGAAAGAATCGAACAATGTTGGATATGACTAGATGTTTTTTATTTGAAAGAAAATTGCCAAACAATTTTTGGGTTGAGGCAGAAAATACTTCAGTATATCTGCTCAACAGATTGCCAACTAATGTAGTAAAGGGCAAGACACCTTTTGAAGCTTAGTTTGGACACAAACCATCTGCTTTACACTTGACAGTGTTTGGTTGCATTTGCTATGCACTTGTACCAGCTGAGAAGAAAAGTAAGTTGGAGAGAAAGTCAATGCTTGGAATTTTTGTTAGTTATAGCAGTACGAAGAAAGGGTATGGGGTTTGTTATCCTTCCACCAAGAAGATTTTTGTGAGTAGGGATGTGAAGTTCAATGAGAGCAATGGATGGAAATAGGATGACACTAATACAATTTTACTTAAACAAGATAAGCAAGAAAAAGATCTACAGTCAGTTGAAGATGAAGTTCAAATTGATGAAGGGTTTAATGCCATACCTGTTAGAAGAACAAGGCGTATCACTGACATTTATCAAAGATGTGATCTAGTTGTTTTAGAGCCTTCAAGTTTTGAGGAAGCTGCCAAAGAAGTCTTTTGGAAAGAAGCTATGGAAACAAAAATGGACACGA